>NC_141667.1:73295431-73982931 GCF_028749965.1 Puma concolor
TATAGAGAACAAACTGATCATTATCAGAGGGAAGGTAGGGAGGGGGATGCGTGAAACAGGTGATGGAGATTAAGAATACACTTATCATGATGAGCACTGAGTAATGTATAGAATTGTTGAATCACTATATTGTACACCTGAATCTAATATAACACTGTATGTTAACTCTGCTGGAATAGCATTTAAAAAAAAAGAAATTAATTAGAAAAGGAAGAAAATTCTGCAATATACTATAAAATCAATGAATCTTGAGGACATTATGTTAAGTGAAATTAGCCACACACAAAAAGACAAATATTTATGATACCACTTACAGGAGGTATCCAAAGTATTCAAGTTTATAGTGACAGAAAATAGAAGAGTTGATTTCCAGGGGTTGGGGCAGGAGAGGAAGGGGGAGTTGATGTGTAATTGGTGTAGAGTTTCAGTTTTGCAAAATTAAGAGTTCTGGAAATGGATGGTGGTGGTGGCGGTATAACAATGTTAATTTAATTAATACTACTGAATTGTGCACTTAAAAATGGTTAAGATAGCAAACTTTATCTTATGTGCATTTTACTTCAATAAAAATACTGAAAAAAGTTCTTTAAAAAAAAAAGAACTGGACTTTTTCTAGAGAGAGAGAGATTCGAAGCTTAAGATGCATTTGGCATCAGAGAGATTCTCCATTGGTGGCCACATGGTAAGGAATGTAGAAGGCCACTAGGATTTGTGTGCAGCTCATGGTTGACAATCAGTAATAAACCATGGACTTTAGTCACTAGGAGCTAGCAACCTGAATGAGTGTGGGAGTGATCATTCCTTGGAGCTTCCAGAAGGGAACACAGCCCAGCTAACACCTTGGTTTTAGCCTCATAAGATTGTGAGCAGAGAACTTAACCACACCATGCATGGACTTCTGATAAACAGATTTGAGAGTTAAAAATAAGTACTCTTTTAGGTCACTGAGTTTCTGACAATTTCTTACATAGCAATAGAAAATTAATACACATATAAATAAAGTGTTCTAAATTGCTGAATTCAAGGTATCGGTACAAGGTCAGCAAACTATTATGGAAAAACAGATAAGATGGAGAGAGGAATTCGGAGTGCTTGTACTAAACAGTAATGAGCCAAAATCTCAGTTGAAACCCAACAAGTAGGACTTAGAACTCAAAAAATTGTCAGTGCTCATGAGCACTCCTGATTGCTTCAGGACATGGTCTGGTAGTTTGGGTGTAGGTTATGTGAGTGTTTTAGAGAGGTTTTCATTATAAAAAAAGGATGAAATTGTAGGATGATGGTTTTGGATCCTTGGGACCCATACATATTTTATATCTCCTGTAACTTGGTCGTACCATCTATAAAAGTAAATATATTTGTGGCTCTATATTGCATCTCCTTCTTATGTGGTGCCATGTCTCATAAAATGAGACCCTAGACACAGCAGTGATTGATACTATATTAAAGGACCTGCTGAAAAATTCTGTAAGGAGAGAAATTCAAAGCTACAATATAGCTGCAGATTTTAGACAGAACTTTTTCAGTTTCTGATAAACCAAATTAAAAAAAAAAAAAGACATATGATGTAGAACAGAAATTTAATGAGTAAGCTTACTGATAAGTAACCCAGAAACAAAACAACCTACAAGTCTACAAACAAAGACAATAGACCATAGTAGAATGTCAATGGATATTCAGAAATAATGAAGCCATACTAGGCCATAAAAAATCAACAGATTTAATTTGTTTAATGTTTATTTATTTATTTATTTAGAGAGAGCATGATCAGGAGAGGAGCAAATAGAAAGGGAGACACAGAATCTGAAGCAGGCTCCAGGCTCTGAGCTGTCAGCACAGAGCCCGTTGTGGGGCTGGAACTCACAAACTGTGAGATCATGACCTGAGCTGAAGTTGGACACTTTAACTGACTGAGCCACTAAGGTGCCCCCCCAAAATCAACAAATTTTAGATAGGAATTGTATAGAACATTTTCTATAATCAGCATGTAACAAAAATAGAAATTAAAGGCAAACGAAAACAAAACTACATAAATCTAAAAATTTTATTGGGATAAGAGAATAAATCAAAAAGAAAATTACATTTTAATTAGAAATTAATTTAACTTAATTGTTGTTAGTCAAAATTTCTGTAATATGACAAATAAGATATTTGAATTAAAATTAATATCTTTCAGAGGAGCCAAGATGGTGGAACAGCATGGAAGTTTTGTTTTGTTTTGTTTTTGCATCTCATGTCCATGAAATACAGCCAGATCAACACTAAACCATCCTGCACACCTAGGAAAATGATTTCAAGATTAACACAACAATCTGCATAACCTGAACCACAGAATTCAGCAGGTACGTGGCATGGACAGGTGAACTGGGGGAGAGAGAAGCCACAGAGGGCAGGGAGCTGTTTTTGCTTATGGAGAGAGGACTGAGATGGGAAGAGAGTACAAGAAAAGCAACACCCCAAGAAACAGCTGGAGAGAAAGTGGAAAAGTGGAAAGAGCCACAGGGACTGAACTAAAAAATGGGAGAAAGGAGAAAGGAGAGGGTTTAAATTCCATTAAGACTCTATAAACAGGGAGCACAGAGTCTGAAACTCCGCAGCTGAATACCTGGTGGTGCTCTGGTGGGAAGGGCGAATTCTCAGGAGCAGAGTGAGGTCTGGGGATCCTCAGGGCACACAGGGAGAGGCGGTTCCCCTGCTGGAAGGACATTTGATAGAGGCTATGTGACCACCCAGTTCCAGCAGACCCCAGAAAACAACTACATTCACTGATGCTGGAACAAGTTGTAAAGGGTGAAGCCTGGTGCCAGATGTATGTTGTGATTTTCCATAATCCCTTTAACACTGCTGCCACACGATCATGTGAACTTTTTCTGCACCCAGCTGCAGTCTCTGGGCATCAGCAGTAGCAGCACGGTCCTGCAAATGTTCCTGGGTGCAGCCAGCACCTGGCCATTGCTTGGTGAGACCCTTCCACAGAGGGTCTAAGCAGGTTAAAGTCACCGCCCCTCAGAAATGAGGGGTTGGGAAACACAGCCACATCTGAGTTAAAACTCAGGAGGGAGGTGCCAATGGCAACCTGATGGCTTGGTCACAGACAGTATAAAAGTGGGGAGTGGATGGAAGCCAGAGACAAATGGCGGGTGTGAAATTGCTGATCAGGGAGAACAGAGTTCTGATACTAGAGACTGGGTAGCTGGGTGATACCATTTTCACCCTTCCCGTGCATGTGCATATACACCTACAAGTGCCACAACCATCTACTCTAGTAAGCTAAGCAGCATCATCTAGTAGAGAACAAACCGTTACACTGAGCCCCACCCAACATGGCCAACGTCACTCTTCAGGAACACCACAAATCTCTCCGCCAGTCCATATAGTTTATGGATGATAAAGTGCTTCATAATTTGACTTCTAGGGGAAAAGAATATAATTCAATCGTATTTCCGACTGCTCACTGGTCTACCTATTCAATTTTCTTTTACTTTTTCTTTTTCATGTATTTCTTTTCTTGAATACAGAAAGATAAAAATTATTTTCATTTTCAGTTTTTATTAAAAATATTTTTAATTTTTTTCTACTATATTTTTTACTTTTTTGTAAATTTTTCAAATTCTATTTTACTTCTATCATTTCATTGTATACATTTTTTCAAATTTTCAAACATTTGTCTCCCCCCCCCCTTTTTTTCTAATCTGTCAAGCTCCTTTCAACGTCAGACCAAAACACACCTTGGATCTAACATCAGTTACTTGATTTGTGTGTGTGTGTGTGTGTGTGTGTGTGTGTGTGTGTGTTGTTTTAATGTTATTTTTTTTTACCTTATTAATTCCTCTTCTTTCATCAAAATGACAAAATGAAGGAATTTACCCCAAAAGAAAGAGCAGGAAGAAACGAGATCCAGGGACTTAATCAACACAGATACAAGCAAGATGTTTGAATGAGAATTTAGAATCATGATGATAAGAATACTAGCTGGGATCGAAAATACACTAGAATTCCTTTCTTTGGAGATAAAAAAAGTAAAAGCTAGTCCAGATGAAATAAAAAAAATGCTACAACTAAGCCGCAAACTCATATGGATGCCACTGTGGCAAAAATGGATGAGGGAGAGTGAGTCAGTGAATAGAGGACAAACTTACGGAGAATAATGAAACAGAAAAAAAGAGAGAGACTAAGGCAAAAAAGCATGATTTAAGAATTAGAGAAATCAGGGACTTATTAAAAAGTAACAACATCAGAATCATGGGAGTCCAAGAAGGTGATGAGAGAAAAAAAAGGGTGTAGAAGTGTTATATGAGCAAATCATAACAGAAAACTTTTCTAACCTTGAGAAAGACACAGACATCAAAATCCCGGAAACACAGAGGACTCCCATTAGATTCAATAAGAAACGATCATCGACAAGGCATATCATAGTCAAATTCACAAAATACTCAGGCAAGGAAAGAATAATGAAAGCAACAAGGGGAAAAAAGTCCTTAACCTACAAGGGAAGATAGATCAGGTTTGCAGCAGACCTATCCACAGAAACTTGGCAGGCCAGAAAGCAGTGGCTGGGTACATTCAATGTGCTAAATCAGAAAAACATGCAGCCAAGAATTCTTTATCCAGCAAGGATGTCATTCAAAATAGAAGGAGAGTTTAAAAGTTTCCCAGATAAACAAAAACTAAAGAAGTTCATGACCACTAAACCAGCCCTTCAAGAAATTTTAAGGGGGACTCTCTGAAGGGAGAAAAGATGAAAAAAAAAAAAAAAAGACCTAAAGCAACAAAGATGAGAAAGAACCAGAGAACACCACCAGAAACCAACTCTACAGGCAAAATAAGGGCAATAAACTTATATCTTTCAGTACTCACTCGAAATGTCAATGGACTAAATGCTCCAATCAAAAGACATAGGGTAACAGAATGGATAAGAAAACAGGATCCATCTATATGGATCTGTTTACAAGAGACCCACATTACACCTAAAGACACCTGCAAATGGAAATTAAGGGAAAGGAAAACCATCTACCATGCTAATAGCTGAAAAAAGAAAGCCAGAGTAGCCATACTTATATCAGACAATCTAGACTTTAAAATAAAGAGTGTAACAGGAAATTAAGAAGGGTATTATATCATAATTAAGGGGTCTATCCACCAAGAAAACCTAATAATTGTAAACATTTATGCTCCAAATGTGGAAAACCCAAATATATAAATCATTTAATTACAAACATAAAGAAATTCATTGATAATAATACCATAATAGTAGGGGACTTCAATACCCCACTCATGGCAATGGACAGATAATATAAACAGAAAAATCAACAAGGAAACAATGACTTTTAATGACACACTAGACCAGATGGACTTAACAGATATATTCATAACATTTCATCCTAAAGCAGTGGAATGTATATTCTTCTCCAGTGCACATGGAACATTCTCCAGAATAGATAACATACCAGGACACTAATCAGCTCACAAGTACAAAAAGATTGATATCATACCGTGCGTATTTGCAGACCACAATGCTATGAAACTCGAAATCAACCACAAGAAAAAATTTGGAAAGATAACAAATGCTTGGAGATTAAAGAACATCCTAGTAAAGAATGAATGGGCTAACCAAGAAGTTAAAGAGGAAATTAAAAAGTACATGGAAGCCAATGAAAATGATACTACCACAGCGTAAAACCTCTGGAATACAACAAAAGTGGTCATAAAACGGAATATAGCAATCCAGGCCTTCCTAAAGAAGGAAGAAAGATCTCAGATACACAACCTAATCTTATGCCTTAAGGAGCTGGAAAAAGAACAGCAAATAAAACCCCACACCAGCAGAAGACAGGAAATAATAAAGATTAGAGCAGAAATCAATGCTATCAAAACCAAAACACCAGAACAAATCAATGAAATCAGAAGCTGGTACTTTGAAACAATTAACAAAATTGATAAACCCCTAGCCAGCTTGATAAAAAACAAAAAGGAAGGGACCCAAATAAATAAAATCAAGAATGAAAGAGAGATCAAAACCAACACAGCAGAAATACAAACAATAATAAGAGAATATTATGAATAATTACATGCCAATAAAATGGACAATCTGGAAAAAATGGAAAACTCCTAGAAACATATAAACTACCAAAACTGAAACAGGAAGAAATAGAAAATTTGAACAGACCAATAACCAGTAAAGAAATTGAATTAGTAATCAAAAATCTCCCAAAAAACAAGAGTCCAGGGACAGATGGCTTTCCAGGGGAATTCTACCAAACATTTAAGGAAGAGTTAACACCTATTTTCTTGAAGCTTTTCCAAAAAATAGAAACGGAAGGAAAATTTCCAAACTCTTTCTATGAAGCCAGCATTACCTTGATTCCAAAACCAGACAGAGACCCCACGAAAAAGGAGAACTATAGACCAATTTCCCTGATGAACATGGGTGCAAAAATCCTCAACAAGATATTAGCCAAATGGATCCAGCAATACATTAAAAAAATTATCAACCATGACCAAGTGGGACTTATACCTGGGATGCAGGGCTAGTTCAATACCCACAAAGCAATCAATGTGATTCATCTCATCAATAAAAGAAAGGACAAGAACCACTTGATCCTCTCAGTAGATGCAGAAAAAACACTTGACAAAATACATCGTCCTTTCTTGATAAAAACCCTCAAGTAAGTAGGGATAGAAGAATCATACCTCAAGATAATAAAAGCCATTTACAGATGACCCAATGCTAATATCATCCTCAGTGGGGAAAAACTGAGATCTTTTCCCTTAAGGTCAGGAACTAGACAGGGATGTTCACTCGCGCCACTGTTATTCAACATAGTATTGGAAGTATTAGCTTCTGCAATCAGACAACACAAAGAAATAAAAGGCATCCAAATCGGCCAGGGGGAGGTCAAGCTTTCACTCTTTGAAGATGACATGATACTCTATATGGAAAACCCAAAAGATTCCACCAAAAAACTGTTAGAACTGATTCATGAATTCAGCAAAGTTGCAGGATATAAAATCAATGCACAGAAATCAGTTGCATTCCTACACATGAACAATTAAGCAACAGAAAGAGAAATCGAGGAATTGATCACATTTACAATTGCACCAAAACCCATAAAATACATAGGAATAAATCTAACCAAAGAGGTGAAAAATCTATACACCAAAAACTATAGAAAACTTATGAAAGAAATTGAAGAAGACACACACAAAAAAGAAAAATATTCTATGCTCCTGGATAGGAAGAACAAATACTGTCACAATGTTAATACTACCCAAAGCAATCTACATATTCAATTCAATACCTACCAAGATAACACCAGAATTCTTCATAGAGCTAGAGCAAACAATCCTAAAATTTCTATGGAACCAGAAAAGACACCAAATAGCCAAAGCAATCTTGAAAAAGAAAACCGAAGCAGGAGGCATCAAAATCCCAGACTTCAAGCTTATTATAAAGTTGTAATCATCAAGACAGTATGATATTGGCAAAAAACAGACACTCAGATCAATGGAACAGAATAGACAATGCAGAAATGGACCCACACATGTATGGCCAACTAATCTTTGACCAAAGAGTATCCAATGGAATAAAGGCAGTCTCTTCAGCAAGTGGTGCTGTGAAAACTGGACAGCAACATGCAGAAAAATGAACCTAAACCACTTTCTTACACCATATACAAAAATAAACTCAAAATGGAAGAAAGACCTAAATGTAAGACGGGAAGCCATCAAAATTCTCAAGGAGAAATCTGGCAAAAACCTCTTTGACCTCGGCTGCAGCAACTTCTTACACAACATGTCTCCATAGGCAAGGAAAACAAAAGCAAAAACGAACTATTAGGACCTCATCAAAATAAAAATCTTCTGCACAATGAAGGAAACAATCAACAAAACTAAAGGCAACCTATGAAATGGGAGAAGATATTTGCAAATGACCTATCAGATAAAGGGTTAGTATCCAAACTCTATAAAGAATTTATCAATCTCAACACCCAAAAAACAAATAATCCAGTGAAGAAATGGGCAAAAGACATGAATAGACACTTCTCCAAAGAAGATATCCAGATGGCCAATTGACACATGAAAAAATGTTCAACATCACTCATCATCAAGGAAATACAAGTCAAAACCACAATGAGAGACCACCTCACACCTGTCAGAATGGCTAACATTAACAACTCAGGAAACAATAGACGTTGGTGAGGATGCGGAGAAAGAGGTTCTCTTTTGCACTGCTGGTGGGAATGCAAACTGGTGCAGCCACTCTGGAAAACACTATGGAGGTTCCTCGAAAAATTAAAAATAGAATGACCCTATGACCCAGCCATTGCACTACTAGGTGTTTATCCAAGGGATACAGGTGTGCTGTTTCAAAGGGGCACATGCACCCCAATGTTTCCAGCAGCACTATCAACAATAGCCGAAGTAGGGAAAGAGCCCAAGTGTCCAAGGATTTATGAATGGATAAAGAAGAGGTAGTTTATATATATAATGGAGTATTACTCGGCAATCAAAAAGAATGAAATCTTGCCATTTGCAAATATGGGGATGGAACTGGAGGGTATTATGCTGAGTGAAATTAGTCAGAGAAAGACAAAAATCATTGACCACTCATATGAGGACCTTATGATAGAAAACAGATGAACAAAAGGGAAGGGAAGCAAAAATAATATAAAAACAGGGAAGGGACAAAACATAAGAGACTCTTAAATATGGAGAAAAAAACAGAGGGTTACTGGAGGGGGTGGGGGAGAGGGGGTGGGCTAAATGGGTAAGGGGCATTATGGAATCTACTCCTGAAATCATTGTTGCACTAGATTCTAACTCACTTGGATGTAAATTGAAAAAAATAAAAATACCAAAAACAAAATAAAAAAATACATTTTATCATATTATTTTATCATATGTAATAAATTTTCATATTTTTATTAAAATAAGCTATCAAATATGGAAAAAGCTAGGAAAATAATTACAAAATGCTTAACAAAATTTAAAACATGCCTATAAATTAAGGATTAAAATATAGTGGGATGCCTGGGTGGCTCAGTCAATTAAGCCTTTGACTCTTGATACCAGTCATGATCAGGTCTCACAGTTGTGAGACTGAGCCTTGTGTTAGGCTCCATGCTGAGCACGGAGCATTTAGCATTCTCTCTCTTTCTTTTGCCCCTCCCTTCATCACGTGCTTTCTCTCATTTAAAATAAAAATTTTTTTAAATACATATTTAAGAGAAAGGAGACACAGTGAAAAATAAGAGAATAATATAATTAGCAAATCTATTCCTTTTGGAAATTCAAAAATCAGTTAAATAAAGAAAAAAATAAACATTCACAGTATAAGAAATTAGAAGTGGGCATGACTCAAAATAAGATGCAATCTTAACAGGAGACTCTGGTCTCATAATTTATGGTAATTATCCAGATAAATATTTTATGCTATAAAAATACTTTCTACTCATTTGATAGAATTGGCAAAGCCTCAGGACTCTGGATTCTAAGTGACAATGAAGACATAACACAATCTGGTTTAATCAAGATGGAGTGTGTTTTCTTGCATAATTGAAATATTCAGGGATAGGTCTAACTCAAGGTGCCCGTGTTGCAGGGACTTCATATCACCAGTTTATTTCCCTAGAGTTCTTGGCTTCACTTCTCTAAGTTAGGTGCTTTCTCTGGGAGGTTTTCTTTTCATGGCATTTTTATAGTAGAATATACAGTGTCATATTTACTCATCTAAATAATAATTTCCCTATACTTCACCCTTAAACAATTTTCTGACTTAAAAACATTAAATTATATGTTTTATAACATTTATAAAGTAAATAGGAGTCTCCCTGAATCAGAAAAAAAATCTTGTTTCTTTGCAATTAATAATACTCAAAGTAATCACTTTGAAAAATTCAAATACATGAGGCTTGTTAACCTGAACTTCTAAACTTCCTATAAATCAACATTTTTTATGCACAATTGTTTATAAATGAAGAAATAATGAATTGGCATATCCTATGATTATTCTATGCTGAACTATGTATCTTAACTCTTCTTTAAATATATTTTAACACTTTTCAGATAAGATTTTATATAGTCTCAATATATGTATTAACAAAGTTCCAGGAGCTTTGGGTATGTATTTTATAAGATTGCCAGTTTTAAAATACTCGTTCTGGTAGCTTATTTTAAAACAAGTATTTATTTTCCATTTTTAGTGTACAAAAAGAATAGGTAAATTATAACTGGAAAAATAGCTATAATGTATCACTTTTCTATTCCCTAATTCTTGTATATTATTCCACTTAACAATTTTTAATTTGGGGCTTCTCTTAGAAAACCATATATGCAGCAAATTAAGACTATTTAGAAGAAATGTGGAGATAGTCTTTGGTATAAGACTTTCTGAAAGTTTAGTAAAATTATTGCTTCAGACTGTGACTGTTACTATTTAAACTATTACACATCGATACTTATTTAATAAATTACAGAGTCAAATTAGAATGATAATTTTCTGAGGCACCTAGGTAGCTGAGTGAGTTAAGCCTCCAACTCTTGATTTTGGCTCAGGTCATGATCTCACAGTTTGTGAAACTGATCCTCGCATATGGCTCTGCACTGGCAGTTTGGATTCTGCTTCGGATTTTCTCTCCCGCCTCCTTTCTCTCTGCCCCTCCCCACTCACATGTCTCCTCTCTCTCTCTTTCCCTCAATATAAATAAATAAGCTTTAAAAAAATGTGGGACTCCTTGTAAAAAAATAAAAATAAAATGGCAATTTTCTGCTGTTTCCTGTGGTTTCAATATATGCTACAAAATGCCCTAATGAACATGAGAATTTTCTGAAGAACAAATTAAAATACATTTGCATGGGCTTTATTTCCAGAAATTCAGATTAAATAGGACTGGGAGACTTGGCTTTATTTTAATGAGAAATCCGCAGGTTACTCTGAGGCTGCTCATGGACCACTTGGGAGTTTTGAGGGACAGATAGAGAGCAGAAAACAAAAAGTTACCTTTGTTTATCTTCTCCCTCTCAACCTTTAAACAGAACATTCATACTCTCCTATTATTTCTATATTAGGAATAACACAACTTTCATTTGATGAAAGAGTTGCATGAGTAAAATTTTTGAATATTAATACATTATTCCATAATAGTTAGAAAGAGAGAAATCAGAGAAATTTATCTCTACAGAGAAGCCTGAAATATGATTAAGTGTACTTATTCAAAAAGCAAGGCTAGAGCTTAATGATAGATCAGTGTATATTTTATTATATTCACTTCTAGAAAACCTGCATTATTGTTAACAAAAATTTTGGTTAATACTAAATTTTGGACAAACCTTGAAGCAACGTAAAATACTGAATATTCATTAAACAAATCCTCTTCAATCTCCTTTCTTATCAGTGAAATACCAAGAAGATTTAAGATGATAATTCAAAGAAAACATGAGATATCTTTTTCTGATTAAGGTGTAGAAAACAGCAAAAGAATGTCACTCACCACCTAATAAGAAGAAAAAAGGCAGTTAACTGACAAAAATCCTAATTTTTCCTAAAACCATCTGAAAGCTACAGTTGCAAGGTAGGTAAGTTGTATTACAAAAAGTGACAGCAAAGGAAAAATGAGTCACAGCATTTGTTTCACTTTGGCAGGTCACTGGAGGAAGAGCTGATCACCATACAAGGAAGTGAGAAATCAGCTAAATATTTACAGATCCGTAAAACCTTGATTTAGGATAACATGTTAGTTTTGAGTCACTGGATGCCCAGGAAACAAGAGTCTGCACTCACTCACAAATTCTTTCCCCTGGTCCTTTCTTAGGTACTCAGAACAAGGATCGGGGGTGGGTCAGGGAACAAGTGAGAGTCCCTTTGGGAACTCAGAGAGGAGGTTATCAGTGGGTACTGGGTGACAGGAACTGATCAACATTTTCTTCCCTAGACCTACTCCAACATGAAGCAAAACCTTAAAGGCACTGGTGGGAACAAACACTGCAAGCTCCAGGGTCAAGGCAAATGTTCATTGCTTCTGGTGGAGGAGTAAAAGTTCTCTACTTCTGAGGAGGATCAAGAAACACTCTGTTATAAGAAGGAGAGACCTGCTCTTTCTGGGAGGTCAGGAAACTCTTCTGCTCAAAAACACCACCGGCACAAAGCAGAAATTGGCTCTCATTGGAAGAGAAGGAGTAGAAGGATTATTGAGAAACTGAGCACTTGGGTACCCAGGTCTCTGAGGAAGAATGAAGCTGTACCGGAACAGAAGCTTCATTGCTTCCACCAATGAGAAAAGCTATCTACCACTGGAGGTGAAAGTGTGGTTAGGGACCTCCTCAGAGGCACATGAACATGAAGGTGGAGCAATAACAGTGAGAAAACCATTCAGAATCCTCATCCATAATCAAAGCACAGGTAATGTCACCCTTCTCTGAAGGAACTGCATGGAGTCTGTGGTGAATTAATGGAAAGGAAAGAAATGGCAAAATGGAAATCCATCTCAAACTCTAATTAGTTTAATTCCATCTCCCACAATAATGTTCTGGCAGGTAAGGCTGAGCACTTCCAGGCATAAATAATATCGATTTGGTCTTTTTCCTACATACAACATCAGTGTTTAATCAAAATTACAGCACACACACACACACACACACACACACACGTACACGCACACACACATGCACCACCCACACCCCAATGTGAAGGAATAAAGAATTAGAAACAGTAAGATTTATTAGAGAGGCCTAGATATTAAAACAATCAGACAAGAACTTTAGAGTAACTGAGATAAATATTTAAAGGATCTAATAAAAATGTGGCCAACAGTAAAAAACGGAGTAAAAAGAACCAACAACAAGAAAAATAATAATGAATTCTTCAAGTTTTGATCGAAGAATCATTTAAAATAAGATTTGATGGAACATGATTAGAAAGCTTTTGCAAGGATGCAGATACACCACAGAACATAATGGTTTCTATTAAAACTACTGTCTAGATACAGTATAAATCCAATGTAGGTGTATATTAAACCACAGATCTTTTCCCATCTCTGTTTTTAATTCTGTTTCGCCTCTGACTTGATATCTTAGTACTCCAGTCCACAGTTATTTCCCTCTTTCTATATATTTCTTCAGGAAATTTTCTGTATGCCACTCAACTTGTCATTTAATTATGTATATTTGGATAATTTAATTATTAGTATCATCTCTCAGATTATATCTAAATATGTAACAAGGGTCCTTGGGATGCAGAAAAAAACATTCTGCTGAATTGTAGGGGAACTTTTCAAGAAATTATTTAAGTTTAAGGCAGAACTGACTTCAAGGTTCTCTGTGAGTACCTCCAATGCTCTGCTGCATCAGTTCAGCTGTTTGTATCCCTCTACTAGATTTAGTCCTTGGAGAGCATAGGACATTGTTTCGTTCTTCTTGATATCTGCAATATCTAAGACAGTATCTATCATATACAAGATAAATAATGAATCCGTGCTGAAGGAATGCATGCATGAAGAGATGAATGAAAATTTGCCTGTGGCCCAGGTGGACTCCTTAGCATTATTCTCCAGTATTTTCATTTGGCCTCAGTATAACTTAACTACCTGATGCTGGCTGGATAATCATCTGACCAGCTGGTAAGCAGAAACTGCATGAACCCTTGTCTCCTTCTTGCATTCTAGAAGTCTTGGCAGAGACTTGAGACTTGCTTCCTTTAATATAACAACAACCCACACTGTTATTTTCATTTTTATATGACCTGAATGATAGAAAATCTTCATTGTAATTTTCTTCTTTATTTTCATCACTATGATATTAAGCTTAGATTTGCTTAGATGCCATTACTCTAATGCTGATGAAGATTCTCTTTATGAGCACTTCTTTTTATTATCCTTATTATGTTTCATGGGTTTTCATGGTGGTATTTCATTATTTGGTGGTAAAACATGACTATTTTTATTTTATCTATAGCTAATAGATATTTTCTTATCAATGTAAAATTTCTATTCTTAAAGCCAAATTTCTTTCCATTTTGCTTTATAAGAAGAGTATTCTGAAGAAGTTTATGCTCATAATGATGAATATTTAATGAAAAGATAAAGTACCAAATTTTAATGAAATATTGCTATAAGATTACTAGGTGGAATATCTTCTAGATGAACTATATAGAATTTCCAACTAAGGTACCAGAGGTAGGCATGGAATTCATTGCAGTTAAATATTTGCTGACAGGTGAGCCTTTCAATTTAGCTTTGTGCATGAGTAAAGAAATCTGACCTTGTTTGGCTTTCTTTTAGAGGATGTTTTCCCATGAGATGTACTTCTGTGGGAAGTTTTTATACTCAACCAAGAAAAAACTTTTTGCCTGCCCATCTTTAGGGTATGTACAACACTGTGAAATACTTTTTGCAAATAAATAAATAAATAAATAATAAATAAATAAATAAATAAATAAATAAATAAATAAATAAATAGAATTGATCATTGGGAAACATAACCAATATTATTATAATAACTTATTTTAAGGTAGTACTAACACAGATCTGAATATTTCCAAATAAGCATTATACTGCAGTCGTAATTATCAATAACATATTACAACAAATTTTGTTCTTTTCAGAATACATTAAATATTTTAATGCATAGATAATAAATATTTTAACCAACATCAATTGAATTCCCATGATTAAATTAAATTTTCCTTTATATTAAAAAAACAAAAAACAAAAAAGAAATCCAAAGCCATTCTTTCAGTTTTGCACTTTATCGTGGTGCTGCCCTAGGTACATTTTTGCGAGATAAAATAACAGGTTCTTTCCGGAGGTAAGATATCAAATATTATTTCAAACATTTTGCTTTGTGAATTGTTTAGAAATTTATATTTATCAAGCTTAAAGATTGGTAATCATTTTTTTAAAAGAGATTTAAAATATATAATAATTGTTTTAAGCTGGGAGTTTTTCTCTATAAATACTTAGTACAGATATGAAAAACCTGTTTAAAAACATAAGAAAACATCAAAAACTGTTATATAGAAAAATAGGAAATCAAATCTGAGCTTTTAAAGTTAGTGTTTTGGGGGTGCCTGGGTAGCTCAGTTGGTTAAGTGTCTGCCTTTAGATTTCAGTTCAGGTCATGATCTCACAGTTCATGAGTTCAGGCCCTTCATCAGGCTCTGCACTGGCAGTACAGGGCTTGCTTGGGATTCGTTCTCTCTTCCTGTCTCTGCCCTTCCCCTAGCTTGTGCTCTTGCTCTAAGTAAATAAATAAACTTAAAAAAATTTTAAGTTAGGTTTTGAACATGATGTAAAAAATACTGATGCTTATTAGTACTTTATGTCCTTTCTTAGTCTCAAAAATATTGAATACCCAACATTTTGCCTCATTTCCATAACTGTGTATATTCAAGGACACCCTTTATTGTAAGGAATAATTATTTAACATTTATTCAGTCTCCCAGGGTATTCTATGAGAAACTTGGCAATTAGATTTAACAGATTTGAATAATATCACTAAGTACTTTTTCTAATCCAAGCTATGTGGCTCTAAGGCAGTGATTTGCAGCTTTACTACATTGTTTATCAGAAAATATTTTTCCTTAATAGCAAAGACACCATTTTTATCTACCCTGACTTCTCTCTGTCACTATACACTAGTCTGTAATACTGTTGCATTATCCAACCTCTTCAGTCACAAATATAGCTCAGATTTTTCCATATATATATAAATATATATATGGAATGAATATATATATATATTTGGAATGAATATATATATATATTTGGAATGAATATATATATATTTGGAATGAATATATATATTTGGAATGAATATATATATATATTCAACACATAGATGAACTTTATACTTTTAATTCAATTTGATATATAGGGGAAACTTATGCTTTTAAATGTTTATGATTATAAAATATATGTCTACATAGGGTAATAATCATTAAGAAAGAATTCCATAATCTTTTTGGTTTAAACAAAAAATATTTCTTTATATTTCATAATACATGTTTATTACAGGTTTCTTGTAGGCTCTGTTTCCTATCTTCTTCTCTTTTGGACCCCAATTGACCAAACCACCACCATCTGAAGCCTTTTGAGAGTCATTACAGAGACAACATGGTTTAACACACCTAAATTCTTAAGATTTCAGTCCAGAAGTAACCCAGGTAATATATGTTCAAATTTATGGTGATGCCAAACTTCATGGGCCAAGGGAATTTCATTCCTACCATGATCCTAGACAGTGAGGAACCAGAAATAGATAGTAAACTGCACTAATACAGTAATTTATTTCATAAAATCTCTTACTAATTGATCTTCCTTCCTTCCTTCCTTCCTTCCTTCCTTCCTTCCTTCCTTCCTTCCTTCCTTCCTTCCTTCCTTCCTTATTTTTGCTGCTGTAAGCAATGCTGCAGTGCAAGTAATACAAATTTAAGGACTTGTTTTTAACCTCTATGACATTTACACTTAGTAAATGTCGGCTACATTGCATCCACAGTAAAAATAATTTATATTCAAACATATTATCACATTTCTGAAATATTGGACACCTCAAGGTGGTGCTGTTAATACTTAAGGTAAACGAATTTACATTGAATGATGAACCAATTAAACATACTATTTTTGTAAATATTTGGTAATTTAAATAACATGACTATTAAAGAACCATAATTAAACACCATTCTATTATGAGTATGGCAACAATAGTAACAATACATTAATTCATTCCTATAATACATGTTTCTTTTAAATATATTTTACTAAACAGTATTGTAGAGACTGTAAGGTGAACAAATCCAATGCAGTAATATAGAGAATGGCTTATATCTAAAAGTACTTGGTTCATAGACATTTATTAACACATTGCTTTTAGAAGAAATCACAATTTCTTTTTTTCTCACACATAAAACTTAGATTTTGAAATCATTATAACAGTCAAAAAGGAAATCTGCTAACTCAATAATGAAAAGGAGAATGCATTTATTTGTTAATTAAAAGCATTGCCAATTCTGCTATTATTACTACAGCATATCATCAATAAAAGTCCCATGGAATATCATGAGGATTTTCTTCAAAAATATCTTCATTTAAAATTATCACTGAAGAGGCTGCTGATTGTGTGTGGTAGATACAGATGCTGTAATTCTAGGCTGTGTGACCTTGGACCCATATTTAATCTTGCTGGTCCTTAGTTTTCTCGTTGGTACAAATGGTGATAAAAATGTCACTTACTTCATTATGTGTATGAATAGTGAAGACTTTAATATATGTAAAGTGCCTAAAGATTTGTCCTGCATATAGTTACCATCATAATCTTCATCATCATTATCATTATCATAATCATCATCATCATTATCATCCAGGAATTGTAGGGAAGACTCTGAAATCCTATTAGATATATCTCATATTCCACTGCTTATCATTTTTAATATATAATATTCAGTGAAGTATACAGACTCATTTATGTCGTGTTGAAATGAGTGTTGCTTGTTTTGATTTAGTTTATTGAGTCTTTATTTATATCACCTTTAGAAGTGCTTGTTCCTTCATGCAAATTTGACTTTCTGATTTATTCCTTCTGCTTAAAGAATGTCCTTTTTATATTTCCTGCAGTACGTATCTACTGGTAATGAGTTCTCTCAGTTTTTGTTTCTCCTGAAAACTTTTTATTTCTCCTTTATTTTTGAAAATATTTTCACAGTTTATAGAATTCTGGGTAGACATTTGCCTTCTCATCTTAATACTCTATCACTATCTGGCTTAAAAACTTCTTACTTTTAGTAAGAAGTCTGCTCTAATTCTTTGCTCCTGTGTAATGTGTGTTTATTTCTCTGGCTGCCCTCAAGACAGTTTCTTCGCCTATGGTTTTCACAACCTTGAATATGATAGGTCCGAGGTTTATATATGTGGATCTTTTTTCTCTTTTTTTTCTTTTTTCTTTCTTTCTTTCTTTCTTTCTTTCTTTCTTTCTTTCTTTCTTTCTTTCTTTCTTTCTTTCATTTTCAAATATAAATTTGCTTGGTGTTCTTTGAGCTTCTTGGATCTGCATCTTGGTGGTTTTTATTATGTTAAATGTTGTCAGGAAGGAAAGGAAGATTCAATGGCATAGGAGGACCCTAGGTTTGTCTTCTCCCACACACACAGCTAGATAACTATCAAACCATTCTAACTCCCCAGAAATTAACCTGAAGACTGACAGAACAAACCACAACTAAAGGGAAAGAAGAGGCCATGTTGAAGAAGGTAGGAAGTTGGGAGACATGGTTTAAGAGAGAAACAGGCCATGGGTGCTGCAGAGAGAACGGAGCCATGGTCATGGAAAAAAGTGAGAGAGAAAGGAGTACACAGGGGAACACACAAGAACATGTCCGAAAGCCAGTGTCTAGGAAAATGAAGGCGCTGAATTTCATGAGTTCTTGCAACCAGTGGGACTTAAAGCCTGGAATTTTAAAGGTCAGCAAACTTCGTTTGGTTAGAGCCTGGAGAGAAGGCAGACAAACAACCTGGAGGTAGCCAGTGTGGAAATAGCTCTCTGAAAAATGCCTGGGGCACAAAAAGCAGAGATTATTGGCTCCTCTAGAACATATCCCTGAGAGGCAGCATTCATGGAAACACTTCTCTGTGAACAAACGAGTTGGTTGGCACCAATGCCCTCCCCCACCCCTCACATACACACAGAGCCACCTGTGGGAAGTACAATGGCACTGACACTGACTCCCTAACTTGCTTGCAACAAACCCCATTCCCCTACTCTCTGACAGGACTGCTCCTCTCAGTCAAACATGACTCAGTCCCAGCAAGGCAGGTCCCTCCCCCAGAAAATTCACCACATTGGCCAGAGACCAAACACTTCCCACAACAGGGAAGAAAAGCCTCTGCAGATGACTGGTCTGAAGGATAGAGCAACCAAAACACAACAGTAGAGCACATGTAGCACATACTGGAGACACTCCCTAAAGTGCCACACCCTTTTCTACGTAAGGCCATTACTTTCAGCAGCAAGAGACATAACTGGCTTTTCTAATACACAGAAGAAGGCAAAGACTTAGACAAAATACCACGATGGAGGGATTTAACCCAAAAGAAAGAACAAGATAGGCCAGAGCCAAAGATCTAAGCAAAACAGATATAAACAGTCTCCAACATGACTGATGGAGAATTTTAAGCAACAATCATAAGGATACTCACTGGGCTTGAGAAAATAATAGAAGACAGCAGTGAAACACTTACTGCAGGCTTGATGGAAGCAGGCTTGATGCAATGGAAATTGGAAGCAGGCTTGATGCAATGAACACAGGCTGGAAGAAGCAGAGGAATGACTTACTGACAGAGAGGACAAAATACTGGAAAATAATGAAGCTGAACAAAAGAGAGAATTATGCAACATGAGAATAGACAGGGAACTCAGTAATTCCATCAACTGTAATATCAGTCATATTACAGTAGTCCAAGATGAAGAAGAAGAGAAAAAATGGGCCAGAAAACTTAATTCAAGAAACAAGAGCAGAAAACTTCCCTACTGTGGGGAAGGAAACAGACATCCAGATCCAGATGTCAGAGAACTCACGTTAAAATCAACAAAAGCAGAACAATAGCAAGACATATAATAATTAAATTTACAAAACATAGTGACAAAAAAAATCTCAAATGTTGCAAGACAAGGAAGCCCTTACTTATAAGGGAAAGCTCATAAAGGTAGCTGCAGATTTCTTAACAGAAACTTGGCAAGCCAGAGGGAGTGGCATGATACAGTCAATGTGCTGTGTGGGAAAAATCTGCAGCCAAGAATACTCTATCCAGCAAGGCTATCATTCAGAATAGAAAGAGACACAGAGTTTCCTAGACAAACAAAAACTAAAGGAGTTTGTGACCACTAAACCAGTTTTGCAAGAAATATTACAGGGGGTCTCTCTGAGTATGTAAGAAAGGCCATAATTCACAAAGACTGGAAAGGAACAGAGAAAAACTCCAGAAACAACAAAACAAGTAACAAAGTGACACTAAAGTCATATCTATCAATAATTACTCTGAATGTAAATGGACTAAACACTCCAATATAAAGACATAGGGTATCAGAATGGTTAAATAAAAAAAGATGCATTTATATGCTGACTACAAAAGACTCATTGTAGACCTAAACCCCTTGCAGACTGAAAGCAGGGGATGGACAACCATTTATCATGTTAAAGGATATCAAAAGAAAGCGGGAGTAGCAATACTTCTATCATATAAACTAGATTCTTGAACCAAACACAAGAGATAAAGAAGGGCCTATAAAGGGGTCTATCATACAAGAAGATCTAACAATTGTGAATATTTATGCTCCCAACTTGAGAGAACCCAAATATATAAAACACTTAATAACAAACATAAAGAAACTCATTGATAAAAATACAATAATAGTAGGGGACTTTGACACCCCATTTACAACAATGGACAGAGCATCTAAGGAGAAAATCAATAAGGAAACAATGATTTTGAAGGACACACAGGACTGGATGGACTTAACAGATATATTCAGAACATTCCATCCTAAAACAGCAGAATACTCATTCTCTGTGCACATGGAATATTCTCTAGAATAAATCATATACTGGGTCACAAGTCGGCTCTCAACAAGTACAAAAAGATTGAGATCATACCATGCATATTTTCAGACCACAATGCTATGAAACTTGAAGTCAACCACAAGAAAAAATTTGGAAAAACCATAAGGACACGGATGTTAAATAACATCCAACAAGGTGCACCCGGATGCCTCAGTCAATTAAGTGCCCAACTCTTGATTTTGGCTCAGGTCATGATCTCATGTTGGTGGGATTCAGCCCCATGTGAGTCTCTATGCTGACAGTGCAAAACCTCCTTGGGATTCTCTCTCTCCCTCTCTCTCTGCCCCTCCCCCTCCCCCTGTTTTCTCTCTCTCTCTCTCTCTCTCAAAATAAGCAAATAAACATTAAACAAAGAATATCCTACTAAAGAATGAATGGGTTAACCAGGAAATTAAAAATGAAATTAAAGAGTACATGGATGGGGTGCCTGGGTGGCTCAGTCAGTTAAGTGTCAGACTTTGGGTCAGGTCGTGATCTCACTGTTCATGAGTTTAAGCCCACATTGGGCTCTGTGTTGACAGCTCAGAACCTGGAGCCTGATTCAGATTCTGTGTCTCCCTCTCTCTCTGCCCCTCCTCTGATCTCTTTTTCTCTCAAAAATAAATAATTTTTTTAAAGCACATGGAAACAAATGAAAATGAAAACACAACAGTGCAAAACCTTTGGGATACAGCAAAGGCAGTCTTAAGAGAGAAGTATATTGCAATAAAGGCCTACATCAAGAAGCAAGAGAGGTCTCAAATACACAACCTAATCTTACAATTGAAGGAACCAGAAGAGGAACAGCAAATAAAGCCTAAAGCCAGAAGAAGGGAAATAATAAAAATGATAACAGAAAATAAAAGATATAGAAACAAAGAAACAAACAAAAAACAGTAGAAGAGATCAATGAAACTAAGAGATGGTTCTTTGAAAGAATTAATAAAATTGATAACCCCTTAGCTAGACTTATCAAAAAGAAAATAGAAAGGATTCAAATAAATAAAATCATGAACAAAACAGGAGAGATCACAACCAACACCAAAGAAATACAATTATAAGAAAATATCATGAAAAACTATATGCCAACAAACTAGGCAATCTGGAAGAAATGGATAAATTTGTGAAACAAACAAACTACCAAAACTGAAACAGGAGAAATAGAAAATTTGAACAGACCCATAATCAGCAAAGAAATTTAAACAGTAATAAAAAAAATCTCTAAATAAATAAAAGTACAGGGCCAGATGGCTTCCCAGGGGAATTTTACCAGAAATTTAAAGAGTTAATACCTATTCTTTTCAAACTGTTCAAAAAAAGAAATGGAAGGAAAACTTCCAAACTCATTTGCAGATGCCATGATACTCTATGTAGAAAACCTGAAGACTCCATCCATAAGTGCCAGAACGGATACATGAATTCAGTAAAGTTGCAGGATGCAATATCAATATACAGAAGTCTGTTGCATCTATATACTAATAATGAAGCAGCAGAAAGAGGAATCAAGGAATTGACCCCATTTAAAATTGTGCCAAAAGCCATATCCAGGATTAAACCTAACCAAAGAGGAAAAATGTCCGTAAAGTGAAAACTATGGCAAGATTTAATTATTTTGGTGCCTGAGTAATATTCTATTATATATATATACATACATACCACATCTTTATCCATTCAGCAGTTCATGGACATTTGGGCTCTTTCCAGAATTTGGCTATTGTTGATAATGTTGCTATAAACATCAAAGTGGATGTATCCCTTCCAAACAGTATTTTTGTATCCTTTGGATCATAGGATAGTTCTATTTTTACCATTTTGAGAAATCTCCATTCTGTTGTCCAGAGTGTCTGCACCAGTTTGCATTCCCACCAACAGTGTAAGAGGGTTCCCCTTTCTCTGAATCCTCGCCAACATCTGTTGTTTCCTGTGTGGTTAATTTTAGCCATTCTGACAGGTGTCATGTGATATATCACTGTGGTTTTGATTTGTATTTTCCGATTGACCAGTGATGTTGAGTATTTTTTCATGTGTTAGCCACGTGGATGTCTTCATTTCTTCATTGGGAAAATATCTATACACGTCTCCTTCCCATTTCTTAACTAGGTTGTTTTGGGGGTGTTGAGTTTGATAAGTTCTTTATAGATTTTGGATACTAACCCTTTATCAGATATGTCATTTGCAAATATCTTCTACCATTCTGAAGGTTGCCTTTTACTTTTGTCGATTGTTTCCTTCACTATGCAGAAGATTTTTATCTTGATGAAGTCCCAATAGTTCATTTTTGCTTTTGTTTCCCTTGCCTCTGGAGACATGTCTAGTAAGAATTGCTACGTCCAAAGTCAAAGAGGTTGTGTTTTCTTTTAGGATTTTGATGATTTTTGGTCTCACATTTAGGTCTTTCATCCATTTTGAGTTTATTTTTGTGTGTGTGTATGAAAGTGGTCCAGTTTAATTGTTTTTCATGTTGCTGTCCAGTTTTCTCAATACCATTTGTTGAAGAGACTGTCTTTTCCCATTAGATATTCTTTCCTGCTTTGTCAAAGATTAGTTAACTATGAAGCTGTGGTTCCATTTCTGGGTTTTCTATTTTTTTTTTTATTTTTAAGCTTGCTTGCTTGCTTATTTATTTATTTATTTATTGAGACAGAGACAGAGACACACACAGAGAGAGAGAGAGAGAGAGAGAGAGAGAGAGAGAGAACATGTGAAAGCAGAGCAGGAGCAGAGATAAAGGGAGAAAGAGAATCCTAAGCAGGCTCCATGCTGTGAGTGTGGAACCTGATGAGGGACTTGATCTCACAAACCATGAAATTATAACTTGGGCCAAAACTAAGATTTGATGCTTAACCAACTGAGCTACTCAGGTATCCCCTGAGTTTTCTGTTCCATTGATCTCTGTTCCTGTTTTTGTGCCAGTACCATAATGTCTTGATGAGGTATTACATTTCAAATATTGTTTCTACTTCTGAATGCCAACACGATCGATAACCATACATTATATCATTACTAAAATTTTGACCAACTTCTATGTTCAATCTTCAAGTGATGAATATAGTGTAGATACTTAATATTATTTACGAGTTGTCATCACTGCTACACAGAATAATATGGGACTCAGTTTCCCATTGGAAATGACACTGCTGGGTGCCTGGGTGGCTCAGTCTAAGCATCTGACTTCATGTCAGGTCATGATCTCATGATTTGTGAGCTTAAGCCCTGCTTTGGGTGACCTCGAGCCCCACATCTGGTGAGTATGAGCCACACTTCAGCTAAAACATGAGCCCTGCTTCAGGTGAGCACCACTTCTGTCTCCCCCCCTCAAAAAAAAATGGCCCTGTTATTTTTCTGTACAATATTATTAATTTTTAAAATGTTTTATTTATTTTTGAGACAAAGAGAGACAGAGCATGAGCAGGGGAGAGGCAGAGAGAGAACAAGGCACAGAATCCGAAGCAGGCTCCAGGCTCTGAGTTGTCGGCACAGAGCCTGATGCGGGGCTAGAACTCACAAACCGCGAGATCATGACCTGAGCCGGAGTCGGGCCCTTAACCAACTGAGCCATCCAGGCTCCTCCCGTATGTTATTAAAGGAGACATCTTATGTTACCAAAATGATATACACTAGAACTTAAAAAAATATGTTCCTTCTAATGTTTTCTTTAAGTTTATTTTAAAAACTTTGGAAGCTTGAATAATTTATTAAGCTTAGGTATCAAAAAATGGTAATCGTATTAATGATAAACTTCAGATCAAAGGATTTATACAGTGTGCCAAAAAATTTCCTGCCAATAACATTTTGCTGAGGTGACATTTCTTTCAAATAAGAAGTTATATGTAAGCGTGAAATATGATACTTTAACTGCTTCTCAAATGCTCCTTTTTATTTGGTAGTCTTGTGAGTCAAGGCAAAATTAGGTGAGCAATAATGGGTTAACCAAATAAATATATGACTAAAAGTAATAAATAACTTAAACTACTTTATTGGAAAAAAGTCTTGTTATAAATTAAACATTATAGGCATTTTTCTCTGTGTTGTCTTGGACAGAGTTGACTGCTACTCCTTCTTTCCATGCTTAACGAAGGGCTTTATGGTAGTAATAAATAATCGAAACACTTAGAAGTGTTGTTTGATGAGCATGCTGATTATTTGTAATTAAGTGTGTATTGTAGCTAAATGGCAATATGGGATTTGCTTGGTTTGATCCTTTGTTATACAATTATTGTTTGAAAATTCAATAAAATGCTAAAACAAATAAAGCTACTAATAATAAGAACAATTGATGAGTTTGTGTGTGTGTGTGTGTGTGTGTTACACGCTCCGTCTCTGGACTGTGAAAGAATGCAGCTGTGTTGATTCATTATTAAAGAACTACTTGCAAAGTTAATCCCCAATCTACCAAATAAGAGATTAGCAAAACAACTCAATTGTTTTAACTCTTGATTATAAGTTTGATAACATGAAAAATGATACTCATCTGTGATATGATTCAATTTTGTCCTTCACCAGAAGATAATTACTTAATAGAATTATCCACGAAGTAATTTTACTGATGTAGAAAACAATAAATTCTATTTTAGCTTCAACATATAAGATTGCTGAAGCTTGTATCTTTTAAAAATATTTATAGATTTATATCTTATGAGAGAATTTCCAAATTATCAAATGGTCGATACTAGTTAACAGGTAAACTGTAAAATCAATAACAAAATCTCACTATACCATGGATTTCATTATATTAAAATACCATATTTCTCCTGGATTCAATATACAACTTATTTAGAGGATAAAATATTAGATTTTGTCCAACAGAATTGAAAAGCCATTGTATTAATTTATTACGGAATTTTTATCTTTTAAGGATATGAAGAGTTTATGTTGAACTTGCAGATAGCTATTTTATGAAGTTATCACATTATATGTATAATTGCAGTTATGCTACAAATAATGTTCCAATTTTATTTTATCTACAAGTTATATCTACTTTCTGTTTCTAATTTTTAAACTTAGTGTTGTGCTTTTGTTTTTTCACACTACCATGTTTATTATATTCTGAAGTTTAAGCCTAACAATTTTCTTTGAAAATATTTTTTGTTTATATCTGTTTAGGTTGAGCGACACTCCTTTCACATCTTGTTATCCAGGGATTCCTTGGGTATACTTCCATGATTAATACCAATTAATATACAAACTATTGGATATCCAATGATTACAAATGAGTCTCTCTTTACATCTGAGGTCAAGAAGTCAGGTGGAACGTTTAATGCTTTCCCAAAATCAGTTGGTGCAAAAAAGAAAATATTTCTTTCCATCCAAATTTAAATGTAGAATTACTTTTAAATATTAAAGTACATTTCTTTTGTTTTTCATCATAAAAGATAACACCATAAGTGAAAATGAAGAGAAGGGAGAACCAGCTCTGTGCAAATCTAGGAAAATTAAAATTTTCAGCTGACATCCACCAGAACTTAAAAATTGCAAAGTTTCTTAGAAGGAATACATTCAAAACTCTGCTTTAAGAACAAACCAAAAATCTGCAGATGGTAAGAAAATGAGTATATTACAGATAATTATAAGGGTGTCAGTACATGGACGCCACGCATTCAGTTGCAGATGTCCCTTGTAAATAATGAGCACAGGACAAGGAGACGATCAGCAAAACTTGGGCCATGCCAGAAAAATCAAAGAACTCTGAACATTGACTATCAGCTAAGGCTAGGCTAAGAGAGATGGGAAAATCATATATCTACTATTCATATATTTCTCTTTTAGGCTTGAACATAAATTCCAGCCTTTTTATCCATCACGCTATCTAGACTTTCTGCCAACAAATATACATGTTACATTATTTTACTCATGGCACTCATCACAGTCTGAAATTATCTTATTATCACTTCATGTGATTGTTTACATATTCCTAATGTTTTTCTTTTTTCACCACTAGAAAGCAAGCTGTATGTCAGGAAGGGTTCTTATTGGGTCAATACATGCACTGTTTTACACAGTGGCTAATACTGACATTCAGCTGTTTAAATTTAAGTTAAACTTGAAAAATATTAAAACAAGTTCCTTTTTCCATATTTTTGATGTTCAGTAGTCACATGTGGCTAGTGGCTAAAATATTTGGTTTCACAAACTTTAATTTCTGTTAGTAGTTATGTTTGTAGTTGGAGATGATTTTTTTTTTTTTTGGTACTAGAGATGGGAAGACTTTATTTTCATATCAGAAACTTATGCTTTAGTTTTTTTGTCATCTGGAGGTATTTGTCTTATTTCAAAAATAATTTTTTTTATAACTTCTGTTTTTTATTTTTTATATTTTTTATTTTAATTTTTTTAATATATGAAATTTATTGTCAAATTGGTTTCCATACAACACCCAGTGCTCATCCCAAAAGATGCCCTCCTCAATGCCCATCACCTACCCTTCTCTCCCTCCCATCCCCCCATCAATGCTCAGTTTGTTCTCAGTTTTCAAGGGTCTCTTATGCCTTGGCTCTCTCCCACTCTAACCTCATTTTTTTCCTTCCCCTTCCCCATGGGTTTCTGTTAAGTTTCTCAGGATCCACATAAGAGTGAAAACATATGGTATCTGTCTTTCTCTGTATGGCTTATTTCACTTAGCATCACATTCTCCAGATCCTTCCACGTTGCTACAAAGGGCCATATTTCATTCTTTCTCATTGCCACGTAGTACTCCATTGTGTATATAAACCACAATTTCTTTATCCATTCATCAGTTGATGGACATTTAGGCTCTTTCCATAATTTGGCTATTGTTGAGAGTGCTGCTATAAACATTGGGGTACAAGTGCCCCTATGCATCAGTACTCCTGTATCCCTTGGGTAAATTCCTAGCAGTGCTACTGCTGGGTCATAGGCTAGGTCTATTTTTAATTTTTTGAGGAACCTCCACACTGTTTTCCAGAGTGGCTGCACCAATTTGCATTCCCACCAACAGTGCAAGAGGGTTCCCGTTTCTCCACATCCTCTCCAGCATCTATAGTCTCCTGATTTGTTCATTTTGGCCACTCTGACTGGCGTGAGGTGATATCTGAGTCTGGTTTTGATTTGTATTTCCCTGATGAGGAGCGACGTTGAGCATCTTTTCATGTGCCTGTTGGCCATCCGGATGTCTTCTTTAGAGAAGTGTCTATTCATGTTTCTGCCCATTTCTTCACTGGGTTATTTGTTTTTCGGGTGTGGAGTTTGGTGAGCTCTTTATAGATTTTGGATACTAGCCCTTTGTCCGATATGTCATCGGCAAATATCTTTTCCGTTGGCATTCGTTGGTTGCCTTTCAGTTTTGTTGGTTGTTTCCTTTGCTGTGCAGAAGCCTTTTATCTTCATGAGGTCCCAATAGTTCATTTTTGCTTCTAATTCCCTTGCCTTTGGGGATGTGTCAAGTAAGAAATTGCTACATCTGAGGTCAGAGAGGTCTTTTCCTGCTTTCTCCTCTAGGGTTTTGATGGTTTCCTGTCTCACATTCAGGTCCTTTATCCATTTTGAGTTTATTTTTGTGAATAGTGTGAGAAAGTGGTCTAGTTTCATTCTTCTACATGTTACTGTCCAGTTCTCCCAGCACCACTGGTTAAAGAGACTGTCTTTTTTCCATTGGATATTCTTTCCTGCTTTGTGAAAGATTAGTTGGCTATCATTTGTGGGTCTAGTTCTGAGGTTTCTATTATATTCCATTGGTCTATGTGTCTCTTTCTGTGCCAATACCATGCTATCTTGATGGTGACAGCTTTGTAGTAGAGGCTAAAGTCTCGGATTGTGATGCCTCCTGCTTTGGTTTCTTCTTCAAAATTACTTCGACTATTCGGGGTCTTTTGTAGTTCCATATGAATTTTAGGATGGCTTGTTCTAGTTTCGAGAAGAATGCTGGTGCAATTTTGATTGGGATTGCATTGAATGTGTAGATATCTTTGGGTAGTATTGACATTTTGACAATATTTATTCTTCCAACCCATGAACACGGAATGTTTTTCCATTTCTTTATATCTTCTTCAATTTCCTTCATAAGCTGTCTAAGTTTTCAGCGTACAGATCTTGTACATCTTTGGTTAGATTTATTCCTAGGTATTTTATGCTTCTTGGTGCAGTTGTGAATGGGATCAGTTTCTTTATTTGTCTTTCTGTTGCTTCATTATTAGTATAAGAATGCAACTGATTTCTGTACATTGATTTTGTATCCTGCAGCTTTGCTGAATTCATGTATCAGTTCTAGCAGACTTTTGGTGGAGTCTATTGGGTTCTCCATGTATATTATCATGTCATTTGCAAAAAGTGAAAGCTTAACTTCATCTTTGCCAATTTTGATGCCTTTGATTTCCTTTTGTTGCCTGATTGCTGATGCTAGCACTTCCAACACTATGTTAAACAACAGCGGTGAGAGTGGACATCCCTGTCGTGTTCCTGATCTCAGGGAAAAGCTCTCAGTTTTGCCTACTGAGGATGATATTAGCTGTGGGCTTTTCATAAATGGCTTTTATGATGTTTAAGTATGTTCCTTTTATCCCCACTTTCTCGAGGTTTTTATTAGTAAAGGATGCTGAAGTTTGTCAAATTCTTTTTCTGCATTGATTGACAGGATCATATGGTTCTTATCTTTTCTTTTATTAATGTGATGTATCACGTTGATTGATTTGCGAATGTTGAACCAGCCCTGCATCCCAGGAATGAATCCCACTTGATCATGGTGAATAATTCCTTTTATAAGCTGTTGAATTCGATTTGCTAGTATCTTACTGAGAATTTTTGCATCCATATTCATCAGGGATATTGGCCTGTAGTTCTCTTTTTTAACTGGGTCTCTGTTAGGCTTAGGAATTAAAGTAATACTGGATTCGTAGAATGAGTCTGGAAGTTTTCCTTCCCTTTCTATTTTTAGGAATATCTTGAGAAGAATAGGTATTATGTCTGCTTTAAATGTCCGGTAGAATTCCCGAGGGAAGCCATCTGGTCCTGTACTCTTATTTGTTGGGAGATTTTTGATAACCGATTCAATTTCTTCTCTAGTTATGGGTCTGTTCAAGCTTCCTATTTCCTCCTGTTTGAGTTTTGGAAGTTTGTGGGTGTTTAGGAATTTGTCCATTTCTTCCAGGTTGTCCAGTTTGTTGGCATATAATTTTTCATAATATTCCCTGATAATTGTTTGTATCTCTGAGGGATTGGTTGTAATAATTTCATTTTCATTCATGATTTTATCTATTTGGGTCATCTCCCTTTTCTTTTTCAGAAGCCTGGCTAGAGGTTTGTCAATTTTGTTTATTTTTTCAAAAAACCAACTCTTGGTTTCATTGATCTGCTCTACAGTTTTTTTAGATTCTATATTGTTTATTTCTGCTCTGATCTTTATTATTTCTCTTCTTCTGCTGGGTTTAGGCTGCCTTTGCTCTTCTGTTTCTATTTCCTTTAGGTGTGCTGTTAGATTTGGGATTTTTCTTGTTTCTTGAGATAGGCCTGGATTGCAATGTATTTTCCTCTCAGGACTGCTTTCGCTGCGTCCCAAAGCGTTTGGATTGTTGTATTTTCATTTTCATTTGTTTCCATATATTTTTAAATTTCTTCTCTAATTGCCTGGTTGACCCACTCATTCTTTAGTAGGGTGTTCTTTAACCTCCATGCTTTTGGAGGTTCCAGACTTTTTTCTGTGGTTGATTTCAAGCTTCATAGCATTGTGGTCTGAAAGTATGCATGGTATAATTTCAATTCTTGTAAATTTATGAAGGGCTGTTTTGTGACCCAGTATATGATCTATCTTGGAGAATGTTCCATGTGCACTCGAGAAGAAAGTATATTCTGTTGCTTTGGGATGCAGAGTTCTAAATATATCTGTCAAGTCCATCTGATCCAATGTCTCATTCAGGGCCCTTGTTTGTTTATTGACCGTGTGTCTAGATGATCTATCCATTTCTGTAAGTGGGGTGTTAAAGTCCCCTGCAATTACCACATTCTTCTCAATAAGGTTGCTTATGTTTATGAGTAATTGTTTTATATATTTGGGCGCTCCGGTATTCGGCGCATAGACATTTATAATTGTTAGCTCTTCCTGATGGATAGACCCTGTCACTATTATATAATGCCCTTCTTCGTCTCTTGTTACAGCCTTTAATTTAAAGTCTAGTTTGTCTGATATAAGGATGGCTACTCCAGCTTTCTTTTGGCTTCCAGTAGCATGATAAATAGTTCTCCATCCCCTCACTCTCAATCTAAAGGTGTCCTCAGGTCTAAAATGAGTCTCTTGTAGACAGCAAATAGATGGGTCTTGTTTTTTTATCCATTCTGATACCCTATGTCTTTTGGTTGGCGCATTTAATCCATTTACATTCAGTGTTATTATAGAAAGATACGGGTTTAGAGTCATTGTGATGTCTGTATGTTTATGCTTGTAGTGATGTCTCTGGTACTTTGTCTCACAGGGTCCCCCTTAGGATCTCTTGGAGGGCTGGTTTAGTGGTGACAAATCCTTCAGTTTTTGTTTGTTTGGGAAGACCTTTATCTCTCCTTCTATTCTAAATGACAGACTTTCTGGATAAAGGATTCTCGGCTGCATATTTTTTCTATCTAGCACACTGAAAATCTCGTGCCAATTCTTTCTGGCCTGCCAAGTTTCAAAAGAGAGATCAGTCACGAGTCTTATAGGTCTCCCTTTATATGTGAGGGCACGTTTACCCCTTGCTGCTTACAGAATTTTCTCTTCATCCTTGTATTTTGCCAGTTTCACTATGATATGTCGTGCAGAAGACCGATTCAAGTTACGTCTGAAGGGAGTTCTCTGTGCCTCTTGGATTTCAATGCCTTTTTCCTTCCCCAGTTCAGGGAAGTTCTCAGCTATAATTTCTTCAAGTACCCCTTCAGCACCTTTCCCTCTCTCTTCCTCCTCTGGGATACCAATTATGCGTATATTATTTCTTTTTAGTGTATCACTTAGTTCTCTAATTTTCCCCTCATACTCCTGGATTTTTTTATCTCTCTTTCTCTCAGCTTCCTCTTTTTCCATAACTTTATCTTCTAGTTCACCTATTCTCTCCTCTGCCTCTTCAATCCAAGCTGTTGTCGTTTCCATTTTGTTTTGCATTTCGTTTAAAGTGCTTTTCAGCTCCTCGTGACTGTTCCTTAGTCCCTTGATCTCTGTAGCAATAGATTCTCTGCTGTCCTTTATACTGTTTTCAAGCCCAGCGATTTATTTTGTGACTATTATTCTAAATACACTTTCTGTTATATTGTTTAAATCGTTTTTGATCAGTTCGTTAGCTGTTGTTATTTCCTGGAGATTCTTTTGAGGGGAATTCTTCCATTTTGTCATTTTGGATAGTCCCTGGACTGTTGCGGAACTGCCGGTCACTTCCCCTGTGCTGTCTTGAATAACTTGCATTGGTGGGCGGGGCCTCTGTTCCTTGTTTTTGCTGGAATTTTGGTATAAATTCCCACTTTAGTGATACTCTGGTTTCTCTTCAGATTGAATAAATCTTTCGCCTTTTAAATTCTCACTTTAGTGAGGTTTTATTTGGAATGAAACTCTTCTATTCATTGCGTTTGCATTGTAACTTGCTTTGTACGTTTACACTGCTCTAAGCCCTAAGGAGGCTGCCTTTCATACTTTACTCTTCTTTCTAGGATTCTAGACTATGGGAAAAATTAAAGTATGCTACTACTTAGCCTACCATATTCTCCTTTAGTTCTACAACTCTTCTCTATCAGCAAGGGTAAAATAATTTCTAAAAAGGTTTTGTAGCCCCATCCACTTCTTAAGCACTGTCTTTCCCAAACTGATAAACAGTAATATAGTCTGTCAGAAAAGCACCCACCTTTGATAGGTCATTCTGTACTGAGTCCAGAAAGTTTTATTTGAGCTTATTTTGTTCCCTTCAATATCATCTGAATTTTCATGTAACATGAGGTGAATAGACTTTCTATAACTCTTCATGTATTTTCTATTGTTATGTTTTCCTTATTTAATTATATACTGGCTAGTAGTATTTTTGTAAAATGTGCTAAAACTGCCACCCTTCTCAGAATCTCTACAGTTCTGTTGTCCTCAAAACTAAAATAAGAAAATCAAATCTAGGTGTTTTTACTTATAGTCAACTGGAAATCTTGCATCTGACTCAAAAATGCCATTAATGACATTATGTTCCATTTTCCACAGGCTCTCCAACAAAACTTTGCTTTGTTGAGATTCATTTCTCTAGGTAATATATGTTAAAATAGCACTGCATTTTTCTTACTATTACTTATCTTTTCCTACTAAACTTTAGAAAAAAAATTTTCTCTTATTTCCAACCCAAAAAGAATCTGGCACATATGTACTCACCAAATATCCAATCAATACATGAAAGAAATACTGAATGAATTACAATGTAGTTTATTAGTATATATATGAATGTTCTTTTGTAAAACAAAAAAATAAACTATCCAGATTGCCCTTTATGTCTAAAACAATAAAAAGATGTAAATAAAAATAGCAGAGATCATTAGTGAAAAATTGTATAACTATCTTATTGACAAATGGCAATTTTAAGTTTTTATTTATACAGGCAACATGGGTAAATCAACCTTGGTTTGCATATTTAAAAGGTATAGTAGGAAATCATCATGGTCAGGATAAGATACAGAGAAAGCAATATTGTCTAATGACAGATGTGCACCTTTCCAAGTCTACCTAATGGCCTTGCCAGTAGACACATGAAGTATAAGGAAGTAAAATTCATATTAGAATTTCTGCAAGTTCAATGTTCAAGGTTGGAGTGACTGTATATTTAGATTGAGGATATTGGCTGGGGATCACCTCATATGAACTAGTTCACCCCTATTATATATGGAGTCTGAGACGAGACTAAAAACGGAGGCCCACATACACCTGACTAAATATTTCACTTGTAAAATCAAATTAATGAGTTTAATAACATAAACTATAGCTGAGAACTTCCCTAATCTGGGAAAGGAAATGGACACCCAAATCCAGGAGGCACAGAAAACTCCCTTCAGATTCAACAAGAATAGGTCTTCTCCATGGCATGTCATAGTGAAACTGGCAAAACACAAAGATTAAGAGAGAATTCTGAGGCAGCTAGAGACAAATAGGCCTTAACCTATAAGTATCCTTAGGGATACTAGAGTCTACTACCCTGAGACACATCATGCAAGGGTAGTAGCAGACCTGTCCACTGAGACTTGACAGGCCAGGAGGGAGTGGCAGGAAATATTCAATGTGCTGAATAGGAAACTATGCAGCCAAGAATCCTTTATCCAGCAAGTCTGTCATTCAGAACAGGAGAGATAAGTCTTTCCCAGATGAACAAAAACTGAAGGAGTTCATGACCACTAAACCAACCCTGCAAGAGATCCTATGGAGACTCTGAGTGGAATGCTGCAAAGACTACAAAGGACCAGAGTCATCAACACAAGCATGGAACCTACAGATAATACAATGACACTAAATCCATATCTTTCAATAATAACTCAATGTAAATGGACTAAATGTCCTAGCCAAAAGTCATAGGGTAACAGAATGGATAAAACACCAAGATCCATCTATATGCTGTCTACAAGAGATTCATTTTAGACCTGAAGGACACCTTCAGATTGATATCGAGGAGATGGAGAACCATCTATCATGCTACTGGAAGTCAAAAGAAAGCTGGAATAGCCGTATTTATATCAGACAAACTATATTTTAAACTAAAGGCTATAACAAGAGATGAAGAAGGGCATTATATCATTACAGGATCTATCCATCAAGAAGAGCTAACAATTATAAATGTTTATGCTCCCAACTTGAAACACCCAAATATACAAATCAGTTAATCACAAACATAAGCAATCTTACTGATAAGAATATGGTAATTGCAGGGGACTTCAATACTCCACTTACAACAGTGGACACAGCATCTAGGCAGAAAATCAATAAAGAAACAATGGCCGTGAATGATACACTGGACCAGATGGACTTGACATGTATTTAGAACTTTTCATCCAATAGCAGCAGAATACACATTCTTCTCTAATACACATGGAACATTCTCCAAGACAGATCACATACTGGGTCACAAAACATCCCTCAATAAATATAAAATAATTGAGATTATACCATGCATATTTTCAGATCACAACACTATAAAATGTGAAATCAACCACAAGAAAAATTTTAGAAAGCCTCCAAATGCATGCAGGTTAAAGAAAATCCTACTAAAGAATGAATGAGTCAACCAGACAATTAAAGAAGAAATTAAAGGGGCAACTGGGTGACACAGTTTGTTAAGCATCTGACTTTGGCTCAGGTCATGACCTTGCAGCTCATGAGTCTGAGCCCCACATTGGGCTCTGTGCTGACAGCTTGGAGTCTGGTGCCTGTTTCAGATTCTCTTTCTTTCTCTCTCTCTGCCTCTTCCCTGCTTGCACTTTGTCTCTCTCTCTGTTAAAAGTAAATGAACATTGAAAAAAGTTTTTAAAAAGGAGAAGAAATTAAAAAAAAAAACAAACACATGGATGAAAACAAAAATGAACACAACAGTCCAAACCCTTTGGGATGCAGCAAAGGTGGTCCAAAAAGGAAAATACATTGCAATCCAGGCTTATCTCAAGAAAGAAGAAAAATCCCAAATACAAAACCTAAGTGCACACCTAACAGAACTAGAAGCAGAACAGCAAGATACCCCAACGCCAGCAGCAGAAGAAAACTAATAAAGATTAGAGCAAAATAAACAATACAGAATAAAAAAAAAAAAAAACAGTTGAACAGATCAATGAATCTAAGAGCTGGTTCTTTGAAAGAATAAACAAAATTGATAAACCCCAAGCAAGACTTCTCAAAAACAAAAGAGAGAGAGCCCAAATAGATAAAATCATGAATGAAAGAGGAGAGATCACAACACAACAGATATACAGTTATTAGAGAATACTATGAAAAATTATATGCCAACAAACTGGACAACTTGGAAGAAATGGACAAATTCCTAGACACCCACAGACTACCAAAACTCAAACAGGAAGAAATAAAAAATTTGAACAGAACCATAACCAGAGAAGAAATTGAATCAGTTATCAAAAACCCCCAACAAATAAGAGTCCTGGGCAGATGGCTTCTCATAGGAATTCTACCAGACATTTAAAGAAGAGTTAACACCTATCCTTCTCATGCTGTTCCAAAAAAAAAAAAAAAAGAAAGAAAGAAAGAAAGAAAGAAAGAAAGAAAGAAAGAAAGAAAGAAAAAGAAACAGAAGGAAAGCTTCGAGACTGATTCTATGAAGCCAGCATTACCTCGATTCCCAAATCGGACAGAGACCTCGCAAAAAAGGAGAATTACAAGCCAATATCCCTGATGAACACGGATGCAAAAATTCTCAACAAGATACTAGCAAATCGACTTAAGATACTAGCAAGTCGACTTCAACAGTATATTAAAAGAATTATTGGGGCACCTGGGTGGCGCAGTCAGTTAAGCGTCCGACTTCAGCCAGGTCACGATCTCGCGGTCTGTGAGTTCGAGCCCCGCGTCAGGCTCTGGGCTGATGGCTCAGAGCCTGGAGCCTGTTTCCGATTCTGTGTCTCCCTCTCTCTCTGCCCCTCCCCCGTTCATGCTCTGTCTCTCTCTGTCCCAAAAATAAATAAACGTTGAAAAAAAAATTAAAAATAAAAAAAAGAATTATTTACATTGATCAAAAGGGATTCATTCCTGGGCTGCAGGGCTAGTTCAATATTCACAAATCAATCAATATGATACATCACATTAATAGAAGAAAGGATAAGAACCATATGATCCTGTCAAAAGATGCAGAAAAAACATTTGACAAAATATAGAATCCTTTCTTAATGAAAACCCTCAGGAAAGTCAGGACACAAGGAATATACCTTAACATCCTAAGAGCCATACATGAACACAGGAACACAGAAGGGATGTCCACCCTCACCACTGTTGTTTTACATCGTGTTGGAAGTCCTAGCCTCAGCAATCAGACAACAAAATGAAGTAAAAGGCATCCAAATTGGCAAAGAAGAAGTCAAACTTCCACTTTTCGCAGATGACATGATACTCCACGTCGAAAACCCGAAAGACTCCGACAAAAAGCTGCTAGAACTGACACATTAATTCAGCAAAGTAGTGAGATACAAAATCAACGTACAGAAATCAGTTGTGTTTCTATACACCAAATGAAGCAACAGAAAGAGAAATCAGGAAATCAATCCCATTTACAATTGCACCAAGAACCAGAAAATACCCAGGAATATACCTAACCAAAGAGGTAAAATATCTCTATGCTGAAAACTATAGAAAACTTATGAAGGAAATTGAAGACACAAAGAAATGGAAAAAACATTCCATGCTCACGGATTGGAAGAACATATATTGTTAAAATGTCAATACTACCCAAAATAGTCTATACATTCAATGCAATCCCAATCAAAATTGCACTGGCATTCTTCTCAGGGCTAAAACAACCAATCCTAAAATTTGTATAGAACCACAAAAGACCCCAAAAGCCAAAGTAGTGTTGAAAAAGAAAACCAAAGAAGGAGGCATCACAATCCCAGACTTTAGCCTCTACTGCAAAGCTATAATCATCAGGACAGTATGGTACTGGCACAAAAACAAACACATAGACCAATGGAATAGAGAACCCAGAATTGGACCCACAAATGTATGGCCAACTAATTTTTGACAAAGCAGGAAGGGGTATCCAATGGAAAAAAGACATTCTCTTTAGCAAATGGTGATGGAAGAACTGGGCAGCAACATACAGAAGAATGAAACTGGACCACTTTCTTTTACCATACAGAAAAATAAACTCAAAATGTATGAAAGACCTAAATGTGATACAGGACCCCATCAAAACGCTAGAGGAGAAAACAGGCAACAAACTTTTTGACTTAGCTGCAGCAATTTCTTGCTCAACACATCTCTTAAGGCAAGGAAAATAAAAGCAAAAATGAAGTATTGGGACCTCATCAAGATACAAAGCTTCTGAACTGCAAAGGAGACAATCAACAAAACTAAAAGGCAATGATGGAATGGGAGAATATATTTGGAAAAGGGATAGCATTCAAAATCTATAAAGAACTTACCAAACTCAATACTTAAAAAACAAATAATCCAGTGAAGAAATGGGCAGAAGACATGAATAGACACTTTTCCAAAGAAGACATCCACATGGCCAATGGACACATGAAAAGATGCTCAACATCGCTCATCATGAGGGGAATACAAATCAAAATGACATTGAGATACCACCTCACACTGGTCAGAGTGGCTAAAATGAACAACTCAGGAAATGACAGATGTTGGCGAAGATGTGGAGAAACGGGAACCCTTTTGCACTGTTGGTGGGAATGCAAACTGGTGCAGCTGCTCTGGAAAATAGTGTGGAGGTTTCTCAAAAAATTAAAAATAGAATTACCCTATGATTCAGCAATAACACTCCTAGGAATTAATCCAAATGAAACTTAAGTGCTGATGCATAGGGGCACATGTACCCCAATGTTTATAGCAGCACTATCAACAATAGCCAAATTATGGAAAGAGCCCAAATGTCCATCAACTGTTGAATAGCTAAAGAAGATGTGGTTTACATATACAATGTAATACTACTTGACAAAGAGAAAGAATGAAATTCTGCCATTTGCAAAAACTTGAATGGAAGTGGAGGGTATTATGCTAAGTGATATATGTCAGTCAGAGAAAGATATATATCATATGTTCTCACTCATATGTAGAATTTGAGAAACTTAACAGAAGGCCATGGAGGGAAGGGAAGGGGAAAAATAGTTTCAAATAGAGAGTGGAGCAAACCATAAGAAACTTTTAAATACAGAGAACAAAATGAGGGGTGATGGGGAGGTGGGGGCAAGGGGGAAATGGGTGATGGCCATTGAGGAAGGCACATGTTGGGATGAGCACTGGGTGTTGCATGTAAGCGATGAATCATGGGAACCTACTCCTGAAGCCAAGAGCACACAGTATACACTGTATGTTAGATAATTTGACATTAAATAATATTTTAAAAAAATAAAAAAAGAAGAAGAAAAATTCTATCTGCTTTCCTGGAAGAACACACTATCTCTATCTTCTAAGTCTGTTTTCTATAAAAATATTCTTTAAAACATAGTCTGGAACAAAAAAACGACAATGTCTCTCCTGGCAAGATGTGTAGAAATATGAAATACTCATGGAGAAATGTCTCCCAATCATCCTATATGTTTGAGTACATAATAAACAATTAACAACTGACTTTATAATTATTTCATAAAATTTATGCCTCAGTTTCAGTAAAATCACTAAATACGTTGTTAAAAATAACCCTTCCACATAGTTTTTTTTCAATTGAAAGTAATGCAAAATTCTACATCTTTTCCTGAGCCACTGCAGCTCTTAGATTGTATGCTATCAATAGTAACTTGGGAAAAAATTACTTTGCTGGGGAAGGTGCAATGAAATTATCTATAATATTCTTGAAGCAATTATTAGATTCAGAAATAAAGTAGGATTTTGAAATTGAGACCAAACTTCGTAATGAAGTTTTATATATTTCCATCAAAGACTAGAAATATTTTAATATTATCACATAAATCACAAGGTTATATTTCAGTTTTTATCATCTTTAACAGATATAGATGCAGTTTTACCATCTTTAACAAATATAGAGTCATTATCACAAATGTTTCATTTAGACATATGTGAATTATTTAGTATTACAAAGTATTGTTCAAGTGTCATGAAATTTGTTAATTACAAATCATTATTTATGGATTCTTTTAGAATCATGAATTAGAACACAAAAAAGCATAAAAAGGAAAATTGGCGTTGATATTTAATAAAATCTATAACATTTATGTCCTATATTAGGAAGGCCTTATCATTAAGTTTACTAATCTTTCCTTTGATGTGTATCATCTGCCATTAATCCTATATTAATCCTATTTGCTGAACTATATATTCATTCCTAAGATTTCCATTTTTGTTTCTCTAGAATTTATTTCTTTTTGTTATGTTTATGCTTTCCTTTAGATTCTTGAACACATTTATATGTTTTTATAATTTTGTTGTCAATTATGAAATTGATTTCTAAACGTGTTTCTTCTAATTTATTATTGTCAGGTTATTGGTCACATTTTATTGTATCTTCAGGTGACTAACACATTTTGATTGAGTGGTGGACATTATAAATATTATGCTTTTGAATATATGACATTTTTTACTCTCAAGTGTTGGGACCTCATCAAGATACAAAGCAGGAAATTAAATTTTTGACAGGAAGTTAAAATATTTGTGGATTAGATTGATCCTTTGAAAGCTCATCATATCGCTTGTTAGAATGGATCAACAGTAGTCTTTACTTTAGGAATGGTTTATCACTACTCAAAATGTGTGTAAACCATTTCTGGTGACTCTAACTATAGCCCTAAGTATTCAATAATATTCTCCACTCTTTGTCTGAATTTAAATGTCTTCCTATACTGTGTGATATTTCATGGTTGTTTAGCTTACAGATCCAAGGTAATTGTTCCTTGTGGAGTATCATCCTATATGGTTACATAGCTGACTAGTCTTCAGGTGAACACTGAAGAGGAGTCCACATAGATCTCTGGAGCTATTTTTCTGTGTAATAGCTTCTTATACATATTCTACACCATATATTTCCACTTCTTCTAGAGCTATGAGCTCTGATCTTTACCTTGTCAAGAAAGAGATAATGTTTCTTCTGATCGATTTCCCCTTTACTATACTAGAAGTTCAGAAAATGCTTCTAGACAGCAAGCTAGAGTAATCATAAAATTCATCTTGTTTGTTTTTCTCCTATCAGGATTAGAGCTCTGTACTGCCTAGTGTCCAGTGTCTGAAAACCTTTTCTGGTTGTTTATGGCAGGAGAGCTGGTCTATGACATGTACTTAATTATTCTTGGAAGCAGAATAATTTTGTTCCTTTTTATATTCTCCATTTTTCTGTTGTGATTTTCCACCTCTTACCGCTTGATGCCTAAATTTTTCTTTAAATCTTTGACCTTATATAAAATAGCTGTTTTAATGTTCATGTATTCTAATTTTAGTGACATCCCTAAAACTCTCTTTATTTTTTCCTTTTAGCTACAGATGATAGGATCCCACTTTTGTATGTGGGTATCAGTTTGTGATTATGTGCTGGTCCTTGTGGATGTTATGTTGTTTAGCATCTTGGTTCTGTTTCTCTTTTTTCTTTTTTTAAATGATAAAGTTTGTCTTTAAAGGAAATTAATTTACAATTCTGTTGAGTCTTGATTTTAGAATTTATTAGGGTAGTTTTAAAGTAGCCTTACCCTAGCATGAGAGTAGCTTTACTTGTAAAGAAAGGGCTTTCTGGCAATTCAGTTCAATGTCCAGAGTGACCATGAAGTCTCTACACACTGACTGTATAAACTCTAGTGTATCCAGGATTTTGTAACTTCCAGAATTTCTATTTAGGATACAGTTCTTCAGTAGTTGTTCCCTGGCAAGTCTTGTGGAGTATTATCCTGTGCCTGTGCAGATTAATCTTCAGCCAAAGACTCAAAGGATCCCTGTGCAGATTCTGGTGTTCTTTCTCTGCATATCTCCTTTATCTCTTGTATCCTGATTTCCAAATTGCAGCTGACTCAGGAGTCCCATATTGCAACTAGTGGTTTCCTCTTCCCAGAGCGATTTCTTATCTCTTTTCAAACTCCCCTTCCCTTTTTCATGCTTCAGAAAGCTCCTCCCTGTCCTCAGTGGAAATCTTGGTGAATGTTATGCTTACTCAATGTGTTTCCTTTCTCTTGCTGATAAATCCTTGTTTCATGTATTGTTCAGGATATAAAAAGTTTATTTGTATACTTTTTCCAGTTTTATAGTTTTTTAGAGTGTGTGTGGAGGGGAGTCTGATACCTGCTATTCCATATTTGAAGGATATTTCTTCTGAGTATAGAATTGTGCATTGGAAATATTTCCAGAATGTAGATGTGCTATCAAACTGTCATCTATCTTTGATTGCTCTTGTTAAAAAGTCAGCCATCAATCTTACTGTTCTTTGAAGGTAATATATCTTTTGTTTCTCAGCTACTGTTAAAGCTTTCTCTTCATCTTTGATTTTCAACAGTTCATTTTGATGTGATTGGAGTGCTGTTTTTTTAAATACTTTTCTTGCATAGAATTAAATGGAATATTTGCATCTGAAAGAGATTCACAGATATTTTTTCATAAGTTTTTTTTAAAAAAATTATTTGCTGAGTTTTTTTTTTCAAACACCAATTCTGTCTCATTTTCTCTCTCCACTCCTCTGGGACTCAAATTTCACATATGTTAGACCTTTTAATAGTGTCTCACATGTCTCTTGTATTTTACTTTATGTAAGTTTTTCTCATTCTTGATACTCTCAGGGCTTCAGTTCGTATGTATTCTATTTTTTCCTATTTCTGGTTTTCTAAATCTATGTCATATTTTGTTCAATCTCATTCAGTGTACTCTTACCTTCATAATTTTTCTGTTTTTTTTTTGTAATTTCCAATTCTCTGTTAAAATCTTAACTTTTTAATCTATTTTTCATCTTTTCTTCTTTTTCAGATTTTTATCATGAGTAATATATTAGTCATAAAGTCCTTATCTGATAATTTTCGTATCTGTATTATCTGTGTCCCTCATCCGTTGTCCTTGTTTTATATTCATTTTCGGTCATTTCAATCTTTTTTTAGTGTTACTCATAAATATGTTCAACATATTGAAATATACTGTTGAAAGTATTGGATAATGTTTTCTTCTTCCAAAAGATTAAACTTTCCTTCCTTCTATAGGCTTTAGTGTTCTGGTGATTAACTTGCTCTGTTGTGTCTGGAGTTAAGGCTTTACTAAGGCTTGTCTGTTCAGTTTGTCCAACCTTGTAATGTATAGTCCTTATTCATAGGCATCATACTTATTTCTTGGGTATGGTCCTTACAGAAAGGACATTTTTTGGGTTTAAACCAATGGTCTAGGATACTAGACTACACTTTGGCTAAGCTTTTTTTCCCTAAGTTTATTTTGAGAGAGAGAAAAACCAGGGGCAGAGAGAGAAGGAGAGAATCCCAAGCAGCATCAATGCTGTCAGCACAGAGCCTGTTGCGGGACTTGATCCCACTAACTTTGAGATCATGACCTGAGCCAAAACCAAGAGCAGGACACTTAACCAACTGAGCCCACACAAGTGTCCCAACTTTGGTGAAGTTTTAACTCCAAAATCTACTTCCCAGTATTCTATAGCTACTCAAATTTTTAATCATATCCTTAGCCTCATGGTTGCTGTTCTCAGTTATGTTTCTTTCAGTTTTACCTAGCACATGGGTAGTAAAGGTGTCAGCTAACAGGTAGGAGAAATTTTGTTTACAGTTTTTTTTTTTTAGTTTTACTCTCCTTTTTTGTAGTTTTCACCACTCTGGTATTTTTCCTGAGTTCCTGATATTTGCAGTCCTGAACATAACCTCTGCCTTCTGTGACCAGGTAATCTGATGCTTTGTTCTTTGCCTCTACTCTGTCACACCTGGAGTGAAGAACAACTTTTGGAAAAACATCTGTGATATCTGCTATCTGACAAAAGAGCAGATTCTTAATTGTAAACTGGTATTAATATCATACACAGTTGTTGAAATGCTTTGATAATAAATGTACAAGGTCCAAGACAATAATATTTAGTATATTTTAAGAGTGCATATAGACAGGCAAAGTTTGCTGGGAAGTGAATTTATGATCCATAATTAAAAATGTGTATCAAACTTGCATCAAATAAAAATTCCACTTACAATGCAGATAATAGAACACTCGCCCTTAACAGAAAATAATAAATTAAAATTACAGCTAATGCTTCAAATAATAAATGTGATGCCTTATTTCACAGATTTCAAAATACTAGAAATGATTACATAGTAGCATACACTAACTGCTAGATGAGGTATTTGATCTTTCCTGCCTCACTTATTTTTTTTAATACGTACTAGTGACTACTGCTAAATATCAAATAATTTGATTTACAGCTTTTCATACATATACAATTTTTCTAGCATGTCTTTGTCTCTCAGGCAATCCTTTTATTTTACTTTCTATCATTTCAGCATACTCGATTTTTCTTTTTTTTTTTTTAAATTTTTTTTAACGTTTTATTTATTTTTGAGACAGAGAGAGACAGAGCATGAACAGGAGAGGGACAGAGAGAGAGGGAGACACAGAATCGGAAGCAGGCTCCAGGCTCTGAGCCATCAGCCCAGAGCCCGACGTGGGGCTCGAACTCATGGACCGCGAGATCGTGACCTGAGCTGAAGTCGGCCGATTAACCGACTGAGCCACCCAGGCGCCCCCATACTCGACTTTTCTAGCCATCATTTAATTTAATGATTTCTTTAAATATAAAGTGAAGGTAACATATATAGCATGATTCCAATATCTAATACTTGTTTAACAAGTCACATTACTGATTTTTATAGCATTTTCTGCTGGATGTTTATTAGATGTAATATTACATTGTAGAGAATAGCAACAGCAGGGACAAACTGGAAATACAAACCCATACATTTCAGAAAATATAGAAAAGTGGATTTTTTTCCTCAAAATACATACATACATATTAAAGTTTACAAATTTTCCAAGACACTTTTGGGTAACTTATTTGCAATTAATTAACTGTTTTAGGTAAAATAATATCCAGAAAACATCATTTAGGTATATATACTCTCTTTTGGCATGTTTTAAGAAAGTATCATTGCAAGGATTTTTGAAGTGTGCTCTCCTAAATTCTGTCTTGGTTTTGTCTAGAGTTATATGTACAGATCAAACACTCAGAGTAGAGGTTGGGCATGTCTGCCAGTGATTCAAAATGATAGGCACCCAACAGGTCTACCTTAAAATATTTGTTGATAAATTAATTAAATATATACACAGGCAAGTTGTACACCAACTGTTTATTACAGAATTTTTTATCCAAGTGAAATATTTGTGATAGACTATAGCAAAAATTGGTAGTCACATAGATACGTAAGTATAGCTGCACATATTTACTTGTGAAAAATATTTATTCAACACTCACGTTTTGGTGTTTTTTTAAAGAACACTCTAGGAGAAATATGTAAAATAAATTTGAGAGAATTAGTATAAAGCCTAACCATGTCAAATTGTCATAAAAATGGTTGAATGTTGGTAATTTCAAATGGTACATGCTAATTCATACAGGAAGATCAGTTAACATAATGTTCTAGAGACAGAACATGACAGCTTGGACTAGTTGGTATCATTTACTTTACAAAGAAGAAGCATTTAAGGAGAAGTGAAAGGATTTGGTAACTGGATAAGAGGAACGTGGAGGGGGACTGTAGAGTCAAGGATGACTTTCATGTTTATGACCTGGACACATGGGCAGGCTGTGTGTCATTTATGAAATATGAAGCACTAAAACAGGAACAGTTTCTTCTTGAAGGGTGGGACACAGCAAGCAATGAGCTCAGTAGAATTTTCGTCATGTTCATGTAGTATGTGAGTGACACTAAGATATCTAGTGAAGAAACCTGGATGGTAGTTGGTCGTGGACATGCTTGCTCTTGAAGCATCCAAGTTGTGTTGAAACATAAGAATGTATGAGACCATTATGAAAGTGTGGAGAGTAAGAGGGCCTAGAACAATGAATGAGAATTACCAAAATTTACGAAGGCAGCAGAAACCAAAAATTGGCTGAAGAAAGAATATTCAATGTCATAGAAAACTAAATAAGCTGTTGTGCCATAGGGAGAATTAGAGAGTGTTTGGGGGTGAATGATGAATACTATCAAATAATACAGAGATTCCAAATGAGACTGTGATTGAAAAGCATCCTTTGGATTTAGTCTCAAGGAAGTAATTGGTGACTATGACACAGCAATTAAAGTGGAGTAGTTGAAGTACTTCCTTTGCTGGAGTGGGTTGGAGTAGGTAGTGAAGTACTACATCATTGAAGATGATGAAAAGATATATATTTATTTACATGGAAATGTGTTGATAATGTATTAATAAATTTTTAAACATCAGATTACAAAGCAGTATTTAAATATAATCTGCTGTATAAGAATGTATGTGAAAATACACATAAAAGTATAAAATGATTGTAAAAAGTAAGCATAAACCATATACCACAGCTTGCTTAGAACTTTATATTATTACCTCAGAGCCTTTCTGTGAGAAATAAATGGGATGACAAAATCACAACTCAGGTAAGTCTATGATCACTCAATGATTAAATCAGTGGAATTTACAATTCTATTCAGGAAGTCATTTTCCTTCCTTCCCAAAAGATGTAAGTTGGCTGAAGTTATTTTTAGGACTAGATATATTTGTAATTATTTTGTAATGTCTGTGAATGAAATAAAAAAAGAAAGAAAACTTTAAGTCAGATAACAACTACAGAAAAATCTTTGTTACATAACCTTTCCATAACACAAAAATTCAAAGTTCTGGAGTAACGTAGTCAGTTTTCAAATAAGACTAAATGATGGAGAAAAGGTACCTGAAGAAAAATATGTTTATATTTCCAATAATAATTATTCCAGCTTGTCCAGAGAAGTTAAAATAAATGTAGACTTTTTGAAAATGTCTTAAAGTTTAATAAGAACATCAATATGTCTAAAATGTTAAAACCTGAAATATTAAGTTTAGTAGGACTATCCCTTGTTATATAAAGGGGGAATTTAGGCATGCTAAAATGGGTCGGTATGGATGTTAGGTCACAATTATCATACATCTCTCTTTATAGCTGTGATATCAGCTGTGAAAACTGACCCTGGTATCCCTACTGAAATTTCTGTAGATTGATTGTGCTGTTCACTCAGATAAAAGGTCAGAAAATGCAAAATGAAGTAGACGTGTCAGGTCAAAGAAACAATCATATGCATTATATAATATACTTCATTTCCTTGAGTTGCTTAGATTATTGCTCCACTTCTACATTATGTGTTAAACACACTATGTTGAATTATAAATTGAAATATAAGTGTAGTTACAACCCTTTCCTATCATGAATTAATGAAGACTAATTTATCAATTTCAAAAACAAGTATGATTTAATTTGGATATTATATACTGATTATATTTTATACTTATTTTCTTGTGGCTCTATAAGTATACTTTTAAAGTCCTCTCTCTCTCTCTCTCTCTCTCTCACACACACACACACACACACAGCTCTGAGAAGACATGTAAATATTTGACAAAAAGGAGAATATCAAAAGTGATGCTTTTACTCATAAAAATGAATGCACAAAATCCTAGGTGTTAGTAAATGGCACTCCTAAATGTTCTAAGTATTTTCCATCCTACCCCAGGATTTAAAATGGAGTGTGAGCTGGCCACTTTCATGGTTTGGTTTAGTAGGATCAATTCCTCAACAGCTTTTCCTCTGCAGATAATTTTTCACAAGAAATGGCATTCCTGGGGCACGTGGGTGGCTCAGTCGGTTAAGTGTTAGACTTGGGCTCAGGTCATGATCTCATGGCTTGTGAGTTCAAGCCCCACATCAGGCTCTGTGCTAGCAGCTGGGAGCCTGGAGCCTGCTTCCTATTCGGTCTTCCTTGCTCTCTGCCCCTCCCCCACTTGCTCTTTGTCTCTCTCAAAAAGAAAGAGACCTTAAAAGAAACTTTAAAAAAAAATGGCATTCCTCCAATGGCCTCCATTACTCTGATTGACAGAGAATATGTAGCAAGGTGGCTGATAAGCCACCACAGTATTAAGAAGCAGTGTTCCAGTATAACCATTTTTGAAGTGGTGGCAGGTGTGAATCAAATTAGCATACACAGAACAATCTCTTTGCTAGATACTGCTTCCACTTCCTGTCAAAGTAGCTATAGTAAGAGCCCATTAGGCATTTTGCAGTTTTTGTCTCCCTCATTTGAGTCAGAATTAGCCAGTACCAGGTAAGATAATATTGCCATTCTACACATTTGATATGGATGGGGAATGGTGTTAATTATCACTTTAGCCTCCAGAATTTATCATCTGTGATTCCCGAAGATAGCCTCACAGAAAAACAAAAACTGAAGTAAAAAGCTACAAAATATTTGCTCCTATTCCCAAGTTAATTTTATTTCATATTATAACAACTACTTGGTAAATAACTATCACATAATGGAAAGGAGTTATAATAATGACACTGGCATTTACCCGTGTTTGGACCCTTATTTTTTTTTGGTTTCATTTTCTTAAAAATCCTAAGAGAGAGATCCAATATTTAGTAAGAACTTAGGCTATCCCACAGCTTTCATAAATTATGCCCACTCCCATAGATTTGTAAAAATATAACTTTATTTCCATTAACACCTTTACATAGCTATCCTTCCTATTAATGTGTTCATGAGGATACTAAGTGTACTATGGATTTTGAATCAAGGTCTGATTATTCCAAAGTCATGAAACATGTTAGCCTTTTTAAATTGCTGCAAAGATTAAAATAAATAAATATTTTGTTAATATGAAAATCATCATGGTGAGTGTTATTACTTATAACACCTAACCCCAGTAACTCCGATATTGCTTATTTCCTTTACAGTCCTTAACACAATCTGAAAATTTTGATAATATATTATTGATATGTTTTTTTCTCTCCTCACCTTGAAGGCAGGGACTTCGTGGTTTGTCTTATTCATCACTGTATTTCCATTACCTAGAGAATTTCTTGGCAGCCAGCAAGTGCTCAATAAATGTTGGTTGAATTTTAAAAGATATTTTAATGGAAGAAATTTCAAATTTATTTCATCCTTAGAGTTCCATAAATCTTACACTGTTTTAATTATAAGCAATTAAAATCTACATTTTAACAGTACTCAGGTAATGGTAATAAGACACAATATCCTGAGAATTAAAAAAAACAAGATGTTCTAAAGATGTGCATTTTAGGAAAGTATTAAAATTTTATTTTTAATAATAAATATGCTTATTAATTAAAAATTTTATTGAACATTGTTATTTTTTATTTTTTTAACTTTTATTTATTTTTGAGACAGGAGCATGAATGGGGGAAGTCAGAGAGAGAGGGAGACACAGAATCTGAAACAGGCTCTAGGCTCTGAGCTGTCAGTACAGAGCCCGACGCGGCGCTGGGAACTCAGGGACTGTGAGATCATGACCTGAGCCGAAGTCAGACACTCAAATGACTGAGCCAATCAGGTGCCCCTATTAAATACTATTTAATATCTTAAACATTATTTAATATATTAAATACATTATATGTTAAAAACATATTACCGCTTGAAATATATTGCAACTTACAAAACATTTGAAATTATCATATCAGATACAAATCTAAGTCTCTGAAGGTTATCAGAATTAAAACATTTATAACCTAAAACATTATTCATCTGAAATAATTTGGTTAGGGCAAAGTTATTCTGGCATTTTCCTTGAAACATCATATTTTTAAGCTGAATTTTAACCCAAGAAAAAGAAAATCAATTTTAACTATTTCTTCATGTTTGATTCTTAAGTGGTAAGTCCATTCTCCAAGCTTTGTCATTCTACCCTCTTCTCCGTGACTTCTGTTTGCATTCTGAAAGACATTCTATACTTGCTTTCCACATTACTTACAGCTTTACTACTGTTTAAACTTTTTTTCTTTTTTTGCTGATTTTAACCAATATTTTATCACAAATTTACTTTCTTCCCCCCCCCCCCCCCCCCATTTTGGCTTCCTTAAATTTTTGGCTTATCTCCTCCAATTCTCCTGTAGCCTCTTATACCTTTTTGAAGATAACAAGAAATTACTTTTAAAAGACTCTTCTAGGGGAACCTGGGTGGCTCAGTCAGTTAAGTGTCTGATTCCAGCTCAGGTCATGATCTCACGGTTGGTGAGCTTGAGCCCCATGTAGCGCTCTGTGGTGACAGCTCAGAGCCTGGAGCCTGCTTTGGATTCTGTGTCTCTCTCTCTCTCTGCCCCTCCCCTACTTGCGTGCTCTCTCTCTCAAAAATAAACATTAAAAAAATCTTCAAAAATTCTTCTATTCCTTGTAGAAATTCATTTGCAATAATAGACACTCCCTCTGACACTCTATGGCAATATTCTCTTTCATTTGAGATTTCAAGGGAATATACTATTTTGTTGCTTATTTTATTCATCCTCAATTAGGAAGAGAGGTATCTGTGTCAATATGTTATGAAAGAGAGTTTCGTAGAATGCTTGATGGTGATCAAACAAGACCCAATTCAAATTGGCTCCGGTGAAAAAGAGAATGTATTGACACATCTATACAAATTTCCAGATATAAACGGATGTAAGTACTCAGATGACATCAGGAGTCACTCTATTGTTCATCTCTATTCCATTTATTTTGGCATTTTAATATTATAATCAGGGTGCCTGGGTGTCTCGGTTGGTTGAGTGTCTGACTCGATTTTGGCTCAGGTCACGATTCCAGGGTCGTAGAATTGAGCCCTGTGTTGGGCTCTATGCTGAGCATGGGGTCTGCCTGAGATTTTCTCTTTTCCTCTCCCTATCCCCCTCTCCCCTGCTCATGTGCGCGCTCTCTCTAAAATAAATAAAAATAAAATAAGATTCTAATATTATATTAAATAATTAGCTTTTGTGTCACTCGTTTGTATGCCGCCACCTCTCTCTGTCTCAGTCTCTCAAAGATAAAATAAGTTTTAGGGTTCCTGTCCTTTCTGACCATTTGGTGCACAGTGAAAGTAAAATAAAGTGAGTGGAAGGAAAGTACCACGAAATACATGAACAAGGAAAGTTTTCATTTTCACAGTGCAAGGAATAAATTATGGATAATTCTGTTTAGTTGATTCTTAGGCAACCTCTCTTTAAAACAACCTCAAACAGGGCTACTGGGTGGCTCAGTCGGTTAAGCGTCCGACTTCAGCTCAGGTCATGATCTCATGGTCTGTGAGTTCAAGCCCCGTGTTGGGCTGTGTGCTGACAGCTCAGAGCCTGGAGCCTGCTTCAGATTCTGTGTCTCCCTCTCTCTCTGCCCGTCCCCTGCTCACGCTCTGTCTCTCTCTGCCTCAAAAATAAATACAAAAACATTAAAAAAATATAAAACAACCTCAAACAATGCCAAGTGTTGCTGATGTGATATGTGTTTGGCCAACAGATGCTATTTGTGTATAATTTAATAAAGCCCATAATTGTTTTTCTCTAGACTCAGCCCCTCAAATACTGATGGTACTTTGTAAGCGACTTAACTTACGTAACAGGTATAATAATAATAATAATAGCTAAAAAATAACTAATATTTATTAAGTGATTATTTTAAACTAAAATGCATACCACTTAATTCACAATAGGAAACTAATTATTTGGGATATTTTCCTGAAATAATATTTATAGACACTTAATAATACTGGCTTTACTTTTCACTATAATAGGGATATATTTATGCTACCATTGACTATATGGGACATAAACAAATATGTGATATCTTTTCTGCATATTAATGAGTGATTGTCACAGTGCTCCTGAGGTATGTATTTTTTTAAGTTTTTTTGATGTTTATTTATTTTTGAGAGAGAGAGAGAGAGAGAGAGAGACAGAGCATGAGCAGGGGAGGGTCAGAGAGAGAGAGAGGGAGACACAGAATCCAAAGCAGGCTCTGGGCTCTGAGCCGTCAGCACAGAGCCCGACACGGGGCTTGAACCCACGAACTGTGAGATCATGACCTGAGCTGAAGTCAGACGCTTAACCAACTGAGCCACCCAGGCACCCCGAGGTATGTATTTTTAGAACACATTTGCTGTGGCTTTTACAATATTAATTGAATAATTTAGCTTTCATTCACACCAGTTCCACTGGAATATATAACATTGAATAAATTAAATTTTAACCTAATTATTTTTGTTACTACCCATTAAATAATACTTAAGTCATTTTTACCGTATAAAAAGTTTATCAAATGTCCACATTGTTGATTTTTATCTAGTGCCATTTAACTTACTAGACTTACAATCTACTATAAATTTCACTCTAAAACATTGAACCTATTTCTCATCAAACTCAAAAAAAATTTTCAAGTGAAAATCACACAATGTTTGCATGAACAAAAGCCCTCTCATTCGCTTTTGCTTTCTCCCACATTCTTCCATGATGTTACTTATTATATAATTTGTAAGAAGAACCACTGATCTGAGAGCCCTTATAATAACAGGTGCAGTGGCACCTGGGTGGCTCAGTTGGTTAAGCATCCAACTTCAGCTCAGGTTATGATCTCAGGGGTCAGGAGTTCAAGCCCTGCATTGGGCTCTCTACTGTCAGAGGCAAGCCTGCTTTGGAACCTCTGCTTCCCTCTCTGCCCCTCCCCCGCTCATACTCTTTCTTTCTCTCTCTCTCTCTCTCTCTCTCTCTCTCTCTCTCTCTCAAAATAAATAAGTAAACATTTAAAAAATATCATAGATGCATTCTTTGTTTTATGATGCAGTAATTACCCACAGTGGTATAGTTATAATGTGAACAGTGTAACTATGATCTGGTAAAATGTACTCCTTGAGCATGGAAGGTATGTAGACATGATTTGTTAAATGCCAACTCATAACAGAAGAGTTCATATGAGAAGACCAACTAGAAAGCAATAGAAATGAATTCTTTTGATATCTCTGTCATCCTCTAAATGGTTTCTGAAGAAATATTGAATATTTTATGTAGTTTCTTTTTTTGATAATCCAGTTAGTGACCTTATTCTTAGTATTTCATGAAATAACAGTGCACTCTTTATTGCCATAAAAATGAACGATACTCTTCACTACATAAAGATTGCATAAGTCACTGTATGCCTGTAAACAGGATCAAGAATTGTGCTGTGATAATTTTAGATGAAATAATTCATTTGGAACTTTATTCATAAAAATTAACATATTTGAAAATGAAGAAAAATTACTTGAAAGTCAAACCTAAATTCTTAAAATGAATAAAATATATGTAGTATTTCAAGCTAATGCAAGGCAAAACAATGTATTCAATGGACCCAAACAATAAACTGAGGAAAATGAACATTTTTTTACTTGAAATACCTAAATTTTGTTTTTAAAAATGTTGTTGCTTTGTTGCACTGAACACTCCTCATTCCTTAATGTTATTAGATTTCTTATCAAACTAATCAATGACATTATACCAAAAACCTATCTTTCCATAGTTCTATTTTAAAGATACTGACACAGCTTAAAGTATTTGAGGAAACAGGTTGAATTTGTCATTTTGGCCTCAGAAAGAAATATATATATATGTCAAGTTACATAAATTTTTAGCAGCCTGAAATATTTATAATGGTCAAACTTTGATTCTTTATGTGTTGATATGATGGGAGTTTATGTTATTTGTATTGTTTTTCAAACTGTGCTTTCCTTGTGATTCTTTTATTGGTTTAGAAGAAGGATTATTTATCCTTTAGATAGTATTAATTTAACATGCTTCTCACTCAAAAAAGAAAGAAAGAAAGCCACTAAAATATATTGTTTCATTGACATCTTTTATAGCCTAAAATATACATTCAAACAGCAGTTGGAAATGTCAACTGCATTTGACACTGGCCAATTGATGAAAATGGTTCATCCTGTTGACTTAACTTCCATAATTAGACCTGTTCACCATGGCTGCTGCATAGTGTGCTTTTAGTTACAGTGACCTGTGCTATTACAAGAAATGAGTTTTGGAAATGGTCTTTATCCTCCCAAATAAAGTTAGTGCATCCAGATTTGGAAACTGACAGCGGTAATATTCCCCAACTAAAGCTGGAGCTTAGCCCTGTTATACTTATTAAAAAGCCTATTCATACAAATTAAATCCATTCCATATCCTGGCCTCTGATGACAGCTCCATTTTTTTCCTTGTCTGGTTTGAATTACCTCAAGTCTGTACCCAGAAAGAATTTATCCCTTTCAAGAGACTTCTCCAAGCCTATAATAAATTCACATGGGTCGTCCCACCAATGTAGTGAATTTGCATTATTATTTCATTATGAGTAGGAAAGAAAGCGGATTAGATCTCTTCCAGCATTGGCAGAGCCTAATTCAACCTGAACACATGATTAAAGCTGGCATTTATGACTATAACTGTCAAAGAAAACTAATTGTAAACTGAGAGCTGTGGGTAATTATGGCTTTTGGTATTAAACCATTTCTCTCCTATTTATCACAGAACCAACTACAGACTTTACTACTGTTTGGATTTAGTTGTCTGATTACTATGAACCTACTTATGCAAATGAAAATTGATTCATATTCTCAAATTAAGGGCTCTGTGTAGACTTAAGTTCAATCATGCTTTGGTATGTGTATTTTACTTTTTCTTTCCTTAAAGGTTTTTTTTCTTGGAAAAGGTGAAGTGACAATAGTACCACTGTCCCAAGACACTGCACTTTGCACTGTTTTCATTACAAACCTTGAAGCAGCTGCCTGATAATCAGTTTGACACAAATGATATTTAAACTATCTTTCATTCAGAAATGTAAAAAAATTATCCCCTATTATGCGCACATATATATAATAAAGGTTTTAGAACCATTTATGTGCATGTTAATATATTTTATGTTTACATGTATTTACATGGGTATGAATAATTATGCACATAGAAAATATACACATATAACTATGCATATAGAAAGATATGTATACTACACACACACACACACACACACACACACGCACGCATTAATGCATGCACGTGCACACAAACATATGGATATATCACCACTTAACATTATAAGCCCTTAATTATGTAACAAATATCTTTATAATTTTATGGGAAGCAGTATGGGGTAGTGGCTAATCATGTAAAGCACATCTATTTAGCACATCTATTCAATTCCAATTTTCCCATTTGCCAGCTACGCACATTTGTACAATTTCCTCATTTCAAAATTATCTAGACTAACTTGCATTCAGTAAGTGCTCAATGTGGGCTTTTAGCTAGTTTTATAAAATGCCATTTTTGTGACAGTGAATCACTGTGTATGAGTTTGTGTGGCAATGTATTTTAAGGTGGAAATATAATAGTGATAGGTATAATTCAACTATACGCTTCAATTTTATGGGGCAGTTCTAATTCATGAAATTGTATTCAGCAAAGGCAATTATTTAAAAGCTTAAGTAGCAGAATTTAATTTTTATAACTGCGAAAATCATTTATGAATAATAAATTACACATCAAAGGAAAAAAAATAATTTCTTTTGTCTAGTGCCCTGGTTTTCAGTTCAGGGAATAGTTTCACTGAATCATATGAAATATTACTGATAATGAGTGAAATGAATTATATGTTGATAAGAATAGGCTATTTTAAAATATCAAACAGTGGGAAGTGTTGCTATTATGGATATTAATACAGTTATAGTAGGCACAGACACTCCATTGACACTTGGGTTTTAGGAAACAAAATGTTTCATTGAGAAAAGCAAAAATATTTTGAAAATGGGATGTGTCATTGAGAATGCTCAGCTCAATTACCAAAATTGAATTTTATCACTTCTGAGGGTCAAAAAAGATAATATTTTATTCACAATCATTCAGCAATATGACACTGGAACCATGGATTATGGGATTCCTTAAGTGTACCAAGTTTTGATATTTAATCTACTCAATAAATATGAATGATTAAAATCATTCCTACAATGAAAAGTAATGATATTAGTTTAAAATCAACTTCAGATGACATATGCAATAGTTACACATGTAGACTTTTGAATCAAGAACTGTTTTTCTTATCCTTTTCTTTTTCTTTATGAAATAAAAGAACTTTTAAAATTATCCTTTGTCTCATGACCCTACTGATAAGTCTTTGTGTTGATGTATTACCTTTCCATAACTGTGCATGAACATAAATATTTTGGCAGTTACATTAAATGTGCACATATGTTGTGTGTGCCACTTTTTCACTTATAACTCCCTCATAAACACTAATTCATGTTTTTACATAATCTCTATATCAATGAAGTGACCTCTTAAAATGTCATTGAATCAATATGCCAGTATTGATATCAATATCAATAAATTTACTGAAATATGCCTTACATTTGTGAGACATTTAGGCTGTTTTAAAATTGCTATGTATGTAGACCACTAATAAGACTTCAGAGCATACTTCTTTACTTCAATCATTTACTTAGGCTTAAATATTTGGAACCAATTACATTTTAAAAAATGTTCATTTATTGAGAGAGAGAGAGAAAGAGAGAGAGAGAGAGAAAAGCATGAGCAGGGGAGGGGCAGAGAGAAAGGGAGAGAATTCCAAACAGGGTCCATGCTCAGCACAGGGCCCAACTCAGACCTTAATCTCACGACCACAAGATCACGACCTGAGCTGATATCAAGTCAGACTCTCGACAGACTGAGCCACCCAGGCACCCCTAGAATCAGATTACATTTTTGAAAGGTATGAGACTATAGTTTTCCAGTTTTTTCCATATTATTCTACAAAGGGTGATATAAGCAATAAGGCTTTTCCTAACAACATCATAGTGTCATTTTGGTTTTGTTTTTATTATTTTTTAAATCTGTCAATGGTATATAAACATTAAAATGCACTCCAAGTGTTAGGTGAAAGACCAAAGATAACAAATCAATAATTATAAAAACAAGTTCATTCTTTGTGTATACATTAAATGACATCTAATTGTTTGGACTTTACTTTCTGACAGCTTGCACTTTGCTTATGGGCCCTGAAGGACCACTGATAAATAAATTTTGCTTGCATTTCAGAAGTCTTAATTTCATATTAAAATGACAACCTGAGTCAACATGTCTGATGGAAACAACTTTTCTCAGGAAGAAATAAAAGCTTCATTACAACATTTAGTTTCTTTAACTGAAGTTAAAGTGAAAAGATATATTTTAACATGTGCTTATTCTCTTGTAGAGGAAAATACTTGAGTCAATGTACAAACTAATCATTAAAATTAAAGCTTATATAGTAAGTAGCTCAAAACACAGAGACATATTTCCTGACATATTTTCTAATTCAGATCATGGTGTGTCTAGATGAAAATTATTTGCCCAATACAGCTAGAATAACTTTGAATGAGAGAAACAACTTTTTTTTTCACAATGATGTCATCATAAGTTCCTGTAATTCAATGATGATTTAGTAATAGAATTTTCACCTAAAAATAATTCTTAGATGAACTTTAAATTTTCTACAAAAAACAAATTCCAGTGTAGAATTATATTTCTTCCTTGTAGCAAAAACATTTCTAGAATTTCCTCTCATGAATGTAAAATGCCAGTGTTTATAGTATCAGATAAAATTTTTCAAAAGTGTTACTTAACATTTGTATACACATTAAGTAATCTAATTAGATATTTCGTTAGAAACACAAGTCTTGGGGGGAGGAGCCAAGATGGTGGAAGAGCATGAAACCTTTTTGTGTGTATCGCGTCCGTGAAATACAGCCAGACCAACACTAAACCATCCTACACACCTAGAAAACTGATTGGAAGATTAACACAACAATCTGCACAACCTAAACCACAGAATTCAGCAGGTACACGGCGCGGAGAGCTGAACCTGGGGATCAAGAAGTCCCGAAGGTAGGGAACTACTTTTGCAGGCAGGGAGAGGACAGAGACTGGGGAGAGTAGCTGGAGAGAAAGTGGAAAATTGGAAGCAGCCACAGGGACTAAACTAAAAAGGGAGAAAGGAGAAAGGAGAGGGTTTAAATTCCATTAAGACTGTAAACAAGGGGAGTGCAAAGGCTGCAACTCTGCAGCTTGATACCTGGCGATGCTCTGGTGGAAAGGGCGAATCCCCAGGAACAGAGTGGGATCTGGGAGGTTCTCGGGCCACACAGGGAAAAGCAGCTTCACCGCTGAAAGGACATTTGGTAGAGACTGTTGAAGCCACCTGGTCCCAGCAGACCCCAGAAGGTGGCCACATTTGCTGGTGCTGGGGCAAGGTTGTTAAGGGTGAAGCCTGGTGCCAGATGTGTGTTGTGATTTTCCATAATCCCTGAGACTCTGATGCTACACTGTCTCACAAACATTTTCTGGGACAGGCTGGCACCTGGCCGCAGTCTCAGGGCACTGGCAACAACAGGGTCCAGCGAGCATACCTGGGTACAGCCGATATTCGGCCATTGCTCATTCGGCAATTGCTTGGTGAGACCCTCCTACAGAGGGGCAGAACGGGCCAAAGCCACAGTCTGTCGGAAGTAGGGGGTTGGGGAAAACGGCCGCATCTGAGACAAGGCTTGGGAGAGAGATGCTGCCTGGGGCCTGGTCATGGAGAGTGAAGAAGCGGGGAGTGGACGAGAGCTGAAGACAGAGGACAGGTGCGCAATTGCTGATCCAGGAGAACAGACTAGGTAGCTGGGTCATGACATTTTCACCGCTCCCACGCATGTGCATACGCACCTACGAGCCCCACAACAATCCACCCCAGTAGGCTAGCAGCGTCATCTAGTGGAGAGCAGAGCTGTTACACTGAGCCCTGTCCAACTGGGCCAACCTCGCTCTTCAAGAACACAAGTCTCACCGCCAGCTTAATTTATGGACTATAAAGAGCTACATAGACTGACTTCTAGAGAAAAACGAAGCAATTTCAGTCCTACTGCAATCTGTTAGTAGGTTCATCTGTTCAATTTTCTTTCTTTTTTTTTTCTTTTCCCCTTTATCTCTTTTACAATTCTTTTCTTTTTCTTGAATACAGAAAGAGAAAAAATTCATTTTTATTTTCAGTTTTAATTAAAAATATCTTTAATTTTTATTACTATACTTTTTAAATGCTTAGTAAATGTGTGTAAATGTTTTCAATTTCTACTTTACTTCCATCATTTTATTTTAGTCGACTTCAGTGTACTCACCTTTTCAAATTCTCAACTTCCTTTTTTCTTTCTTTTTCTTTTTCATCTTTCATTTTTCTTTTTCTTGAATACAGAAAGAGAAAAACTTCATTTTTACTTTCAATTATTATTAAAAATATTTTTATTTTTTATTACTATATTTTTTGCTGTATGTAATTTTTTTCAAATTCTATTTTACTTCCATCATTTTATTTTAGTCTACTACAGTGTATTCACTTTTTCAAATTTTCAAACGATTTTTTCTTTTCTTTTTATCATTTTTTCTTTTTCATTTTTCTTTTTTCTTAAATACAGAAAATGAAAAGATTCCTATTTATTTTTTTATTCAAAATATTTTTCTTTAATTTTTCTACTACATTCTGTATTTTGTGTATATTTTTTCAAATTCTATGTTACCCCCATCATCTCATTTTGGTCTACTTCAGTGTATTCATTTTATCAAATTCTCAAATGATTTCTTTCCAGCAACCTTTTTTTTCCCCCTCTAATCTTTGAAACCACTTTCAACACCCAGAACAAAACATACCTAGGATCTAACATCATCTATTCGAAATTTGTGTCTGTGTGTGTTTTTAATTTTTAATTTCAATATATTTTTTAATTTTTTTATTTCAATTTTTCTACCTCATTAATTCCTTTTCTCCCTTCAAAATGACAAAACGAAGGAATTTACCCCAAAAGAAAGAGCACGAAGAAACTACAGCCAGGGATTTAACCAACACAGATACAAGCAACATTTCTGAACCAGAATTTAGAATCACGATAATAAAAATACTAGCTGAAGTCGGAAATAGATTAGAATCCCTTTCTGCAGAGATATAAGTAAAAAATAGCCAGAATGAAATTAAAAATGCTATAACTGAGCTGCAATCACGGATGGATGCTGCAGAGGCAAGGATGGATGAGGCAGAGCAGAGAATCAGTGATATAGAGGACAAATTTATAGAGAAGAACGAAGCAGGAAGAAAGAGTGAGATTAAGGCAAAAGAGCATGATTTAAGAATTAGAGAAGTCAGTGACTCATTAAAAAGGAACATCAGAATCATAAGGGTCCCAGAAGAGGAAGAGAGAAAAATAGGGGTAGAAAGGTTATGTGAGTAAATCATGGTGGAAAACTTTCCTTACCTGGGGAAAGACACAGACATCAAAACCCAGGAAGCACAGAGGACCCCCATTAGATTCAACAAAAACTGATCATCAACCTGGCATATAATAGTCAAATTCACAAAATACTCAGGCAAGGAAGAATCATGAAAGCAGCAAGGGAAAAAAAGTCCCTAACCTACAAGGGAAGACAGATCAGGTTTGCAGCAGACCTATCCACAGAAACTTAGCAGGCCAGAAGGGAGTGGCAGGATATATTCAGTTGCTGAATGAGAAAAACATGCAGCCAAGAATTCTTTATCCAGCAAGGCTGTCATTCAAAATAGAAGGAGAGACAAAGAGTTTCCCAAACAAACAAAAATTAAAGGAGTTTGTGACCACTAAACCAGCCCTGCAAGAAATTTGAAGAAGGACTTTCTGAGGAGAGAAAAGATGAAAAAAAAAAATATATATATATATACATACCAAAAGCAACAAAAGAGTAGAAAGGACCAGAGAACATCACCAGAAACTCCAACTCTACAAGCATCATAATGGCAATAAATTCATATCTTTCAGTACTCACTGTAAATGTCAATGGACTCATTGCTCCAATCAAAAGACATAGCATAACAGAATGGATAAGAAAACAATATCCATCTATATGCTATTTACAAGAGACCCACTTTAGACCTAAAGACACCTTCAGATTGAAAATGAGGGGATGGAGAACCATCTATCATGCTAATGGTCAACAAAAGAAAGGCAGAATAGCCTTACTTATATCAGACAATCTAGACTTTAAAATAAAGACTGTATCTAGGGATGCAGAAGGGCATTATATCATATTCAATGGGTCTATAGACCAAGAAGACCTAACAATTGTAAACATGTGCCAAATGTGGGAAAACCCAAATATATAAATCAATTAATCACAAACATAAAGAAACTCATTGATACTAATACCTTAATAGTAGGAGACTTCAACACCCCACTCACAGCAATGGACAGATCATGTAATAAAAAAATCAACAAAGAAACAATTGCTTTGAATGACACACTGGACCAGATGGACTTAACAGATATATTCATAACATTTCATCCTAAAGCAGAATATACATTCTTCTCCAGTGCACATGGAACATTATCCAGAATAGACCATATACTGGGACACAAATCAGCCCTAAGTAAGTACAAAAATATCGAGAACATACCATGCATATTTTCAGACCACAACGCTATGACACTTGAAATCAACCACAAGAAAAAATTTGGTAAGGTAACAAATACTTGGAGACTGAAGAACATCCTGCTAAAGAATGAATGGGCTAACCAACCAGTTAGAGAGGAAATTGAAAAGTATACGGAGGTCAATGAAAATGATAATACCACAACCCAAAACCACTGGGACGTAGCAAAGGCGGTCATAAGAGGAAAGTAATCCAGGCCTTCCTAAAGAAGGAAGAAGGATCTCAGATACACAATGTAACCTTACACCTTAAAGAGCTGGAAAAAGAACAGCAAATAAAACCCAAAACCAGCAGAAGACAGGAAATAATAAAGATTAAAGCAGAAATTAATGCTATCGAAACCAAAAAAAAAAAAAAAAAAAAAAAAAAAACCAGAACAGATCAATGAAACCAGAAGCTGGTTCTTTGAAAGAACCAAACGGATAAAACACTAGCCAGTCTGATCAAGAACAAATAGGAAAGGACCCAAATAAATAAAATCAAGAATGAAAGAGGAGAGATCACAGCCAATACAATAGAAATGCAAACAATAATAAGAGAATATTATGAGCAATTATATGCCAATAAAATGAGTAATGTGGAAGAAATGGACAAATTTCTAGAAACATATACACTACCAAAACTGAAACAGGAAGATATAGAAAATTTGAACAGACCCATAACCAGTAAGGAAATGGAATTAGTAATCAAAAATCCGCCAAAAAACAAGAGTCCAGGGCCAGATGGTTTTGCAGGGGAATTCTACCAAACATTTAAGGAAGAGTTAACACCTATTTTCTTGAATCTGTTCCAAAAAATAGAAATGGAAGGAACACTTCCAAACTGTTTCTATAAAGCCAGCATTACCTTGATTCCAAAACCAGACAGAGACCCCATGAAAAAGGAGACCTATAGACCAATTTCCCTGATAAACATGGATGCAAAAATCCTCAACAAGATATTAGCCAACTGGATACAACAATACATTAAAAAAATTATTCACCATGACCAAGTGGGATTTATACCAGAGATGCAGGGCTGGTTAAATATCTGCAAAAACAATTAACATGATTCATCACATCAATTAAAGGAAGGACAAGAACCATATGATCCTCTCAATAGATGCAGAGAAAGCATTTGACAAAATACAGCATCTTTTTTTTGATAAACACCCTCAGGAAAATAGGGATAGAAGGATCATACCTCGAGATCATAAAAGCCATATATGAACAAGCCAATGCTAATATCATCCTCAATGGGGAAAAACTAAGAGCTTTCCCCCTAAGGTCAGAAACAAGACAGCGATATCCACTTTTGCCACTGTTATTCAACATAGTATTGGAACTCTTAGCCTCTGCAATCAGATAACACAAAGAAATAAAAGGCATCCAAGTATGCCAGGAGAAGGTCAAACTTTCACTCTTTGCAGATGACATGATACTCTATATGGAAAACCCAAAACATTCCACCAAAAACCTGCTAGAATTGATTCATGAATTCAGTAAAGTTGCAGGATAGAAAATCAACACACAGAAATCGTTTGCATTCTTATACACCAACAATGAAGCGACAGGAAGAGAAATCAAGGAATTGATCCCATTTACACTTGCACCAAAAACCATAAAATACCTAGGAATAAATAAATCTAACCAAAGAGTTGAAAAATCTATACACTGAAAACAATAGAAAGCTTATGAAAGAAATTGTTGAAGACACAAAAAAATGGAAAAAAGATTCCATGCTCCTGGATAGAAAGGCCAAATATTGTTAAAATGTTGATACTACCCAAAGCAACCTACATATTCAATGGAATCCATATCAAAGTAACACTAGCATTCTTCACAGAGCTAGAACAAATAATCCTAAAATTTGTATGGAACCAGAGAAGACCCCAAATAGCCAAAGCAATCTTGAAAAAGAAAACCAAAGCAGGAGGCATCACAATACCAGACTTCAAGCTATACAAAAAGCTGTAATCATCAAGGCAGTATGGGACTGGCACAAGAACAGACACTCAGATCAATGGGACAGAATAGAGAACCCAGAAATGGACCCACAAATGTATGGCCAACTAATCTTTGACAAAGCAGGAAAGAATATCCAGTGGAATAAAGACAGCCTCTTCAGCACATGGTGCTGGAAAAACTGGACAGCGACATGCAGAAGAATGAACCTGGACAACTTTTTTACACCATATACAAAAATAAACTCAAAATGGATGAAAGACCTCAATGTAAGACTGGAAGCCATCAAAATCCTTGAGGAGAAAGCAGGCAAAAACCTCTTTGATCTTGCCCACAGCAACTTCTTACTCAACACGTCTCCAGAGGCAAGGGAAACAAAAGCAAAAATGAACTTTGGGACCTTATCAAAATAAAAAGCTTCTGCACAGCCAAGGAAACAATCAGCAAAACTAAAAGGCAACTGACAGAATGGGAGAAGATATTTGCAAATGACCTATCAGATAAAGGGTTACTATCCAAAATCTATAAAGAACTTATCAAACTCAACACCCAAAAAACAAATAATCCAGTGAATAAATGGGCAAAAGACATGAATAGACACTTCTCCAAGGAAGACATCCAGATGGCCAAATGACACATGAAAAAATGCTCAACATCACTCATCATCAGGGAAATACAGATCAAACCACAATGAGATACCACCTTACACCTGTCAGAACGACTAACATTAACAACTCAGGCAACAGCAGATGTTGGGGAGGATGCAGAAAAAGAGGATCTGTTTTGCATTGTTGTTGAGAATGAAAGCTGGTGCAGCCACTCTGGAAAACAGTAGGGAGGTTCCTCAAAAAACTAAAATAGAATTACCCTAAGACCCAGCATTTGCACTTTAGTTATTTATCCAAGGGATAGAGGTGTGCTGTTTCTAAGGGACACATGCACCCCCATGTTTATAGCAACACTATCAACAATAGCCAAAGTATGGAAAGAGCCCAAATGTCCATTGGTGGATGAATAAAGAAAATGTGGTGTATATATACATATATATATATATATATATATATATATATATATAATGGAGTATTACTCGGCAATCAAAAAGAATGAAATCTTGTCATTTGCAATTACATGGATGGAACTGGAGGGTATTATGCTAAATGAAATTAGTCAGTCAGAGAAAGAAAAAAATCATATGACTTCACTAATATGAGGACTTTAAGAAACAAAACAGATGAACATAAGGGAAGGGAAACAAAAATAATATAAAAACAGAGAGGGGGACAAAACAGAAGAGACTCTTAAATATGGAGAACAAACAGAGGGTTACTTGGATGGGTTGTGGGGGGGATGAGCTAAATGGGTAAGGGGCATTAAGGAATCTACTCCTCAAATCATTGTTTCATTATATGCTAATTAATTTGGATGTAAATTTAAAAAAAAAATTTTTTTTTCAACGTTTTTTATTTATTTTTGGGACAGAGAGAGACAGAGCATGAACGGGGGAGGGGCAGAGAGAGAGGGAGACAGAATCGGAAACAGGCTCCAGGCTCCGAGCCATCAGCCCAGAGCCTGACACGGGGCTCGAACTCACGGACCGCGAGATCGTGACTGGCTGAAGTCGGACGCTTAACCGACTGCGCCACCCAGGCGCCCCAGGATGTAAATTTTAAAAAATAAAAAATTAAGTAAAAAAAGAAACACAAGTCTTTACTATTTTTATTCATTGATCATCATTAATGATGTCTCTATAGGTGAGTAAGTTGATATGCAAAGAAGCTACTCATGTAAACCAACACATAAAAAAAAAGTAAAATGGAAAATACTTCATAGATTTTTTTGTGTTCTCAATAATATAGAATATAATTTCTCAGAGAATGCAATAGATATAACCAGGGATTGCTGCATTTAAGAGGAGTAACATATCATTGCTCAATTGTAGTCCAAACCCATTTTTACAGTATTTAGGAACAGAATGTCTATAACCAAAATGAGAATAAGAAAAACTGAAACCCAAAAATATTGAATAGGATCCTGGGAACTTAGCAAGCCTTAAATGACAGTGACTAAAAATCTACTACACTATAAGAAGATTCATTCATGCTCATTGTGTGGACATCAGTGCAACACAGACTAAGTGGTGTTCATAGCGGATGTGAGAGCTCTTGGTGCATTGGCTTGCATTAAGGACTGGAGACTACATACCAAAACTTTGATTTTTGTCCTTCACTCCAGAATGCAAATTTAAATAAAATCTTTTCTAATGAGAGCCTTAGTATTACAGGGATTTGACGGGATAGTAAGAACCATGAAAATATTTTCTCTTACTATTTCTTACTTTCATTTCTTAACAGTTATATGTGTCAAAATAATATGACTTAAAAAGCCTTCTATATTTATTTTAGTGCCAACTGCCACCAGAAGCACTTGGGCCTTCATAATGCAAATTCTAAATGACACAAATTACAGAAGATTTATTTTTTGAGGAGGACAAGGAGGGTATCTACCCCAGGGAAGCCATGCATATTTGAATAATATATTTGTTTATTTATTGCCCCTACTTAAATGCATTTTTGTAATGCTTTTAAATAATGCTTTCTTTAAAAGCATTAAATAGGGGCATTAAATAAGCAAATATATTTTGGAACAAATATCAGTTCTTCCCTTCTTTGTTTTGGGATACTAATAGCTATGCCTTTATTCTTTAGGCAAGATACTAGAAGAAACTTCTTTGACAACCATAGCATCCTAAGAGTAAATACACTAGGGATTTTCAGCTAGACATTTGATAGCAAAGTCCAGTTGATAAATAAACTTCATACACAGGATTAGAGCTTCTAGTTGGCTTTATAACATCTTACTCTTAAATATGAGATGGTAAGCAAGGATCAAAATATAAATAAGGAAAGTTAAGACCAAATAAATTAAAGTAATTAAAAACAAGCTATGATTCAGTAATATGTTTCTGGAAGCCACCAGCTTGGAGGCAGGAGCCAACTGTTAATATCTTCTCCCTACTCTGTATTTAGTGACTCCATGTTGGTACATTTAAATTTGCCATAGTGGAAGTACTTATGCCATTGAAAGTGGCTAACTCTAAAAATACAATGCTGTTGAAACTGCACAACTAAAGGGAGAGAAGAAGCCACATGAGGTAAGAGGTGCAGAGAGGTGGTTTAGTAGAGAAGTGGATCACAGGTGCTGAGGAGGGGAAGGAGCTCTGGTGAGAGAGAGAGAACGAAAGGGGTGGGAAGGGAGTGAGGGAGAGGTGAACACAGGGGATTGGACAAGGAAAACACTTTCCCAAAGCCATTGACTTAGAAGATGGGAGGGACTAATTTACATGAAGTTTTATAACCAGCAGGGCTTAAAGACTGAATGGAGTTTTAGAGGTCTGAGGCATGGCTGGTGTGGAGACCTGAGGGTGCGGCAGTGTTCTTGTGGAGGAGGGCAGATAATGTGGGGCAGGATGTGACTGGAGGATCCCATGGGATGCACTCAGAGGGAAGATTCCCCATTCTTGGAGTGCATCCGGGAAATGTGGCATTGCTTCTCTGGGAACAAAAGAGCCAGTAATCACCAGTTCTGTCCCCCACTCCTCAGCACAGAAACAGAGACACTTGCTGAGGGCAGGTAACCTGGACACTGGCTCTTTGTTGTGCTTTACTGCCAAATCCACACACCTGTGCTTCGATGCAATTGCCCTTCTGGGACAAACTTCCATTAGTCTCAGTGCAATAAGACCTTCCCCCAGAGGACCAACGCAAGTCACCTCCATGCCAGGTCCCTAAAACTTGGAGTTTTAAAACTCATCCAGCCTGCTTGAGAAAGAGCCCAAAGTACACTGTGCTGCCAGGTGGGCAGGTGGCCTAGGCAGACTAGGTGAAGTCAGATATCTGAGGGATGCCTGGGACACACAAGGGGAAATTGTTCGCTCTTTTGGGAAGGCTTCCTGGACACAACAGCTGCAAACCCCCCTCTCCAGGGAGCTGGTTAGCTCCATTTCTCTACCCAGCCCCTCAGATTAAACTAACCAGGAAGTAGCACAGCATCAACACTGCTGGCCTAAGCCTCTTACACTAAGGGCTCCCCCACCCCCCTGCCGCCTGTGCTCTGCTGGTGCCACTTTCCCCAGAGGAATGTGCCTGAGAACCAGAGCAGCAAGCCCCCCCTACCCCACCCCAACAAGAAGACCAGCACAAATGCCCCACATGCACCAAGCCTACTGACCACAGAGTTCTGCAAAGCTTCAGCTCTAGTGGAAATAGTATCAGGTCTCTTTTAACAAGCAGACCAGAGCACACCTAGTTAAAACTCACCACACTCTGGCCAAGGTCCAAACACTCCCCACTGCAGGCAAGGAGAAACTCTGCAGAGGACTGCACTGAGGGAATGAACAGCCAAAACAGAGCAGCAGAGTGAACATAGCACACACCAGAGACACTTCCTGAAGCACCAGGCCCTGGACAGCATAACACCTCTTCTTCATAAAGTCCTTACTCTCAGGAGCAAGAAGTATAGCAGGCTTTCCTATCATACACAAGAAGACAGACTTAGACAAAACGCCAAGAGGGAGGGATTAATGCCAAAAGAAAGAACAAGAAAAGGTCATGGCCAGGGGTCTAATCAAAACAGATATAAATAATATGCCTGCTCCAGAATTTAAAGCAACAATCATAAGGACAGTAGCTGAGCTTGAAAAAAATCATAAAAGACACCATGGAGTCCCATACTGCTGAGGTAAAATACCTAAAAAACTAGTCAGGCCAACTAGAAAAATGCAATAATTTAGATGAGAAACTGACTGGATATAATTACTGCAGGATAGAAGAATCAGAGAAATTAATAAGTGATGTAGAAGGAAAAATTATGAAAAATAATAAAGCTGAAAATAAGAGGGAAAGAAAAATATCGGATCATGAATGTGGACTTAGGGAGCTCAACTCCATAAAACAAAATAACATTCGTATCAAAGGAATCAGAGAAGAAGAAGAAAAGGGAAAAGGGGGCAGAAGATTTACCTGAGGAAATTATAGCTGAAAATTTCCCTTATCTGAGGAATAAAACAGATATCCAAGTCCAGAAGGCACAGAGAACTCCCATCAAAATCAACAAAAGTAGGCCAACAATAAGACCTATCATAGTTAAATTTGCAAAATACAGAGATAAAGAAAAAATGCCAACAGCTGCAAGACAAAAGAAGTCCCTAACTTACAAGGAAAGACAAATAAGGTTGGCAGCAGATCTCTCACAGAAACTTGGCAGACAAGAAGTAAGTGGCATGGTATATTCAACACCCTGAATGTGAAAAGTATGCAGCCAAGAATACACTATCCAGCAAGGCTATCATTCAGAAAAGAAGGAAAGATAAAGAGTTTCTTGGACAAACAAAATCTAAAGGAGTTTGTGACTGCTAAATCAGACCTGCAAGAAATATTAAAAGGGACTCTGAGTGAGAAAGAAAGACCAAATGTGACAAAAACAAGAAAGAAACAGAGAAAATCTCCAGAAACAATGACAAAACAAGTAGGGGAATTTAACACCCCACTTACACCAATGGACAGATTTTCTAAGCAGAAAACTGACAAGGAAACAATGACTTTGAAGGACACACTGGACTGGATGGATTTAACAGAGATATTCAGAACATTTCCTCTTAAAGCAGCAGAAAACACATTCTTCTTAGGTGAACATGGGAAATTCTCCAGAAAGATCATGTACTAGGTCACAGATCAGTCCTCAATAAGTACAAAAAGATTGAGATCATACCATGCATCTTTTCTGACCACAACACTATTAAACTTGAAGTCAACCACAATGAAACAATTTGGACAGGCAACAAATACAGGGAGAGTAAAGAAGATCCTACTAAACAATGAATGGGTCAACCAAGAAATTAAAGAGTAAATAAAAAAATATATATGAAAACATGGTGGTCCAAAACCTTTGAGATGCAGCAAAAGCAGTCATAAGAGGGAAGTATAAAGCAATATAGGCCTACCACAGAAAGCAAGAAAAATCTCAAACAACCTAACTTTATATCTAAAGGGACTAGAAAAAGAACAAAAACTGAAGCCTAAAGCCAACAGAAGAAGGGGAATAATAAATATTAGAGCTGAAAAAATGATATAAAAATAAACAAAAACACAATAGGACAGATGCTATATTTTGAAAGGAGGTGCTGGGTTTTTGAAAAAATTAATAATATTTATAACCCCCTAGCCAAAGTTACAGAAAAGAGAAAGGACTCAAATAAATAAAATCACAAATGAGAGAGGAGAGATCATAATCAACACCATGGTAATACAAACAATTATAAGAGTATATTATGAAAAATTATGTGCCAACAAACTGGACAATCTGGAAGAAATTGATAAATACCTAGAAACATATAAAGTACCAAAATTCAAACAAGAAAAAAACAGGAAACTCAAACAGACTGATAACCTGCAAAGAAATTAAATCAATAATCAAAAATCTCCCAAAACACAAAAGTCCAGGTCTTCCCAGGGGAATTCTACCAAACATTTAAATAAGAGTTAACATCTATTCTTCTCAAACTATTCCAAAAAAGAGAAATGGAAGGAAAGCTTCCAAACTCACTTTATGTGGCCAGCATTGATCTGATTCCAAAACCATATAAGGCTCCACTAAAAAGAGAAACTACAGGCCAATACCTCTGATGATCATTGATGCAAAACTTCTCAATAAAATACTAGCAAATCAAATCCAACAGTATATTAAAAGAATCATTCACCACAATCAAGTAGGGTTTATAGCTCGGTTGCATGGGTGGCTCAATATTTACAAATCAATCAATGTGATATACCATATTAATAAAAAAAAGGCTAAGAACCATATGATCCTCTCAAGAGATGCAGGAAAAAACATTTGACAAAGCATCCATTCTTGATAAAAACTTTTAACAAAGTAGGGGTAGAGGGAACATAACCTCAACATCATAAAGGCCATATACAAAAACCCACAGCTAATATCATCCTCAATGGGGAAAAACTGAGAGCTTTTTCTCTATGAACAGGAGCAGGATAGGGATGTCCACTCTCACTACTGTCATTTAACATAGTAGTAGTATATCTACCTTCAGCAATCAGACACCAAAAAGAAATAAAAGACATCCAAATCATCAAGGAAGAATTCAAACTTTCCTTATTTGCAGATGACATGTGACTTTATGTAGAAAACCTGGAAGATGCCACCAAAAAACTGGTAGACCTGATATATAAATTCAGTACAGTCTCAGGATGGATACAAAATCAATGTACTTAAATCTGTTGCATTTCTATATACCAATAATGAGGTAGAGAAACAGAAATCAAGGAATTAATCTCATTTAAAATTATGCAAAAACAATAATATATGTAGGAATAAATCTAACCAAAGAGGTGAATGACCTGTAGTCTGAAAACTATAAAACACTGGTGAAGATGACAAAGAAATGGAAAGGCACTCCATGCTCATGTATTAAAGGAACAAACAGTGATAAAATGTCTATGCTACCCAAAGCAATCTACACATTTAATGCAATCTTTATCAAAATACCAACAGCATTTTTCACAGAGCTAGAACAAACAATCCTAAAACTTGGGGTCAAAAAAGACCCCAAATACCCAAAACAATCTAGAAAAGCAAAGTAAAGCTGGAGGCATCACGATTCCAGACTTTAGGTTACACTGCAAAGCTGTAGTGATCAAGACAGTAAGGTAGTGGCACAAAAACAGACACATAGATCAATGGAACAGAACAGAAAACCCAGGAGTGGTTCCACAACTATGGTCAACTATTCTTCATCAAATCAAGAAAGAATATCCAATGGGAAAAGGTCAGTCTTGAAAACTAGACAGCAACATGCAAAACAATGAAACTTATACCATACACAAAAAACCCTCAAAATAGATGAAAGACCTAATGTGAGACAGAAAAATATCAAAATCCCAGAAAAGAACACAGGCAGTAACCTCTTTGACATTGGCCATGGCAATTCTTACTAGTCACATCTCCAGAGGTAAGGGAAACTAAAGCTAAACTTTTGAACTATTGAGACTTCAAGATAAAAAGCTTTTGCACAGCAAAAGAAACAATTAACAAAAGTAAAAGGCAACCTTCAGAATGAGAGAAGATATCTGCTAATGATGTATCTGATAAAGGGTTAGTGTCCAAAACCTATAAAGAACTTACCAAACTCAACACCCAAAAAACAAATAATCCAGTTAAGAAATGGGCAGAATACATGAATAGACATTTTTCCAAAGACATCCAGATGTCCAATAGACACATCAACATCACTAATTATCAGGGAAATAAAAATCAAAACCACAATAAGATATCACCTGATATCTGTCAGATGGTTAAAATTAACCACACACGAAACAGATGTTGATGATGATGCAGAGAAAGGAAGACCCTCTTACAGTATTGGAGGTAATAAAAACGGGTATAGCCACTCTAGAAAACAGTATGGAGGTTCCTCAAAATGTTAAAAATAGAACTACTTATGATCTAGCAATTGCACTACTAGGTATTTTCCCAAAGGATACAAAATCACTGAATGGAAGGGATACATGCACCCTAATGTTTATAGCAGCACTATCAACAACTGCCAAATTATGGAAAGAGCCTAAATGCCCATCAACTGATGAATGGATAAAGATGCGGTATATATGTACGTATATGCACACAAACACACACACATACACACACATATAAAGACATGGATGGAAATAGAGACTATTATGCTAAGCAAAATAAGTCAGAAAAAGACAAATACCATATTATTTCACTCATACATGTACCTGAAGAAACAAAGTGGATGAACATAGGGGGAAAGCAACGGGCAAATCAGAAAACAGTTTCTTCACTATAGAGAACAAACTGAGGGCTGTTGGAGGGGAGGTGGGTTGGCGTGGGGTCATATGGGTGATGGGTATTAAGGAGGACACTGGTTGTGATGAGCACTAGGTGTTATATGAAAGTGATGAATCACTAAATTCTACACCTGAAACTATTATTACACAGTATGCCAGCTAACTGGAATTTAAATAAAAACTTGAACTAAAAAGTGAAAAATAAGACACTATACAAAATTAAAATTTGATACTGTCTTATGTGTAATTATATTAAATTTATATTTTACACTGGAATGTAGTAAAATTAAGAAAACAAAAAATAAAAAAAAATACAATGGTATCATTATTTTTCTGAGAGACATATGGGAAGTGTTATATGTACAAACAGAAAGAGATCTTATTTATTTATTTATTTATTTATTTATTTATTTATTTATTTATTTATTTATTTATTTATTTTGACAGAGAGGAAGACACAGGGTGCAAGTGAGTTTGGGGCAGTGAGAAAGAGAATCCCAGAAGGGGCAGAGGAAGAGGGAGGGAGAGAGAGAGAGAAGTGGGGCTCACCCAAAGTGAGGCTCGTGTTTACCCAAAGCAGAGCTAGTGCTTACCGGAAGTGGGGCTCAAGCTCCCCCAATGTGAGATCATGACCAGCTGAAGTCAGATGCTTAACTACTGAGCCACCCAGGTTCCCCGGGAGATGCTATATTTTTAATAAAGAAAAATCAGAGATGAAAGCAAAACTTTTCAAAATTAAAATTGTGAAACTAGAATTGAAAAATGCGAGGCATTTGGTTGGCTCAGTCCGTTCAGCTTCCAACTTCAGCTCAGGTCATGATCTTCGTGGTTTGAGTCCCACATCAGGCTCACTTGCTGTCAGTGCAGAGCCTGCTTCAGATCCTGTCACCCTCTCTCTGCCCCTCTGCCACTTGCACTCTCTCTAAAATAAATATTAAAACAGAAAAGAAAAACTCAACAGAATTTTTGGAAAGTTTTTGCTCCACATAATAAGAACAAAGCAGAACTAAATAAAATATAGGATAAATAGGAAGAAAAAAATGGTCTAAATATTCAACATCTAGAAAGAGGCAGCAGAGAAAGGAAGGAGAGGAGAAAATAGTAAAATTATTAAATAATATTTTCCAGAGCTAAAAATCATGAGTCTGTTGATTGAGAGCACTTGCTAAATATCCAGAGCCATGGATGAAAACAGATGCACACCATGATAAAATCACTGTTGAATTTCAAATCATGAAGATAACATGAATATCCTACAAAACTCCCTTAAGAAAAACTTGTCTTATACAGACTCAGGAAAAACAGTAATTTTCACTGTTTCAGTTTCAGCATAGAATGCTTAAAGGCAAAAGGGTAATATGAAATTACTGAGCAAAAATGATTTCCAGTCCAGAATTCTACCTCCAACTAAACTTTCATACAAAGATGAGGGTAAAGATAAATTCCGAGAGATATTGAAGACTATTGAGATCCTCAACCAAAATGAGAAATTAAACAACAACAATTTTAAAAAGGTTAATACATATGATGGGATCCAGGAAGCAGGGGATCAAAATAAGGCAGGAAGGGGCAAAGGGAGACTCTAGGATAGTGACAAAGCAAAAAACCTAAATCCTTGTGCTCTACAGACAGAGGTCAAAGTTCAGATTGGAGCAGGTGGGAAGTACCAGATATTTTTTGATAAGATCCAATTGATTGTACAGCTGCTAAGTCTGAATGCATTTCAAGGAGGCTCGGACACTTGGCTGGATGTTTTAAGTTATAAAAGCAGGAAACTATTCAAAGAAACAGTACGACAAAATAAGACAAATTCACTGTGAGGAATATAAGAAGAAAAGAAATATGCTCTATGGCTCAGTGGTGAATAGTATTTACATCATCATCATTTTAAACACTGGATAATGTTCTAACCCCAAAGTGAAGTTACTGCATTAGCAGGATGGCAGGCAAGTGTGTTGTTTGTTGCAGAGATAAAGGAGAGAGAAGAGGATAATAAAGTGAAAATCATATCTTTCTTAGTGAGAAGTTCATGAATAATGCCTAAAGCTGAAAAACTGAAATGTAGTTATATAATACTATTATGCATCCACTTGGTGAAACACTTTGAATATTGACAAAAATTGAAAGTAGGTGACTCTGGGGTGCGGGGGCAACCCTACAGGGTTGGTGGTAAAAGTTTTTCACAATAATCCTTAAGGAACAGCTTGACTCTTCAAACAATGTGCATGTAACTTTAATTTTTAAAAGCACTTGAGTAAATTAAACTTAGACATATACACACAAGTTTAAGAGCCCTGGTTCTGGAGTCAGATAGGTTGGGCTCATTCTGGAATCACAAATAACTAATTCCATGTTTTTAGTCAAATTAATTTCTCTGTAAGCCAATTTTTTTTTATTTCTGAATAAAAGGGATGATATTAGAACCTACTGGTCATTTTTATGTAGATTCAATGGAATATTATGTGTAAATTAAATACAACTTCTTGGTATGTAGTTAGATGTTGTTACTACTATTGTTACTACTTCCTTCAGTTCCCCACCCCAGAAGAGAACTGGTAATTTCATGCATCATCAAGAGATAGTCCTTATATATACGAACAGTATACATATAATTTGTACTTGTATACCATTGTAGGTATATATTAAGATTTTTTCATTTTTTACAAACAGAAACATAATACAGATAACATTTTTATCTAGGATGTGTCATTTAAAAGATAACACATAGCACAGAAATAACTAGACATCTAACTTTTTGTTAAATGTTGCAAAGTTTTCCACTATATAAATGTAGCATATATTATCTTCTTACTGACTGATGGATATAAAGTAAGCTTTAGTCTTACATTCTGAAAACCTAGTGCTGTAATTTCACAAATGAGGGGGGCCATTCTTTAGTATAATCTAGAAGTTGTAATGCTAGATTAAATGAGATGTAGTTTTTAAAATTTAAAAGATGCTATTGAATTGTAAGAATTCCTCAAATCCCAAAACTTAGCATACTGCCTATTCTGCCAGTCTCCATAGCCTGAAAACTTAGCGAATTAAGTAGTAATTGTAAGAGTGTGTACAAAGATAAAATTTAGTTTTATTTTAAATAAATTCAGATTACTCCATTTCACAAGGCTGGTGAGAATTCCAGCATGCAGCTAGAATAAATTAATGGACATCATTATAAAGATGCTTATTAATTTATATTTTAAGAAATACTAATTGAGGGGCGCCTGGGTGGCTCAGTCGGGTAAGCGGCCCAGGTCATGATCTCACGGTTTGTGAGTTCGAGCCCTGCATGGGTCTCTGTGCTGACAGGTCCGAGCCTGGAGCCTGTTTCTGATTCTGTGTCTCCTTATCTTTGCTTCTCCCCTGTTCACGCTGTCTCTCTCTCAAAAATAAACATTAAAAAAAAAAAAAAAAAAGAATTACTAATTGAGTATTTACTACGTGCCAGTAGGTGTGATTTCAATAAAGAAAACTTACAGTAATCTTAGTTTATCAATTTTTTTCATCAAATTTTCAAAGTTAAATAGGGTCCACTATGATTCAGGGAAAGTTGGAAGTTTACCATATGCTGAAAGTTGATTAAAAGATATACTTAGAAGCCAAGAAACAAAAAAGAAAGAAAGAGACAAAATACAACTCGAGATTTTTTTGTCTTGTTTTGGTCGATTGTCTGATTCTTTCATTTACATTTTTAAGCTGAAATGTTAAACATATATATCTTATGAGTTACAAAATATTTTGTTTAATACAATCTGATTTTACTTCATTTCTCCCTCGTGCCATTTTCTGATGTTTCTGTTGGGGATTTGTTCCTGTAATTATCTAGAGCACTATATAGCCCTGTGATGTCTGTGAGGATGCTGTAAAATGGATGTCCCTGTCTTCCCAGTAAAATCATTAATCCATCCTTTATGTTGATGTAGTAAAAGGAACATCGGGCATAGAATATCTGAGAGGAAAAAGTAAAAGTGTTCAATTTATCAAGGTCTAAAATAAGCCAAAAGCATGGAATAGAGAAAATATATATAATTTAACGAACAAGTGTTTAAGTGAGAAATGACTGGCAGGTTTTACTGACAGAGAAGTAGATGTGCTCTCCATCACTTAAACAAAAAATTAAGCCTACCCTGCCAGTGATATTTTTAGATATAAAAGTAAAAAATGAAATATATATTTATGTGCCCACTTTCAGACACACAGAAATTGAGATGATGCCAAATGTAGCAATAACATCAAGTTTAAGGGATCAGGATGGCTTCATATGCTGAAAGTCTGCTGCTCAGACAAGGCTAACATGTTTGTTTGACTTGAATATGTTTTTAAAAATACGCCATCAGTTAAAATGCAGGATATTTCACATAGAAACCCAAATTCCTAGGGTTTCTTGGATAATCTGAATAGCTGTCACACTGGACCCAAGCCACATAAGTAGTGGGGCACACTTTCTAGGTTGATACCCTCCTTGTCAATCTGTAATTACTCCCAGGCATGAGGCTGAGTCTTGGTTCAGATAGACCATTTATTTCCTCTGTTGCTTTTCTTCTCCTTGCATAACTAAAAGTGGAACATTAAAGAGATGGTTTTATATTCTAAGAAAATTAGAGTGGGCGCTTTATTGTGGAAATGAAGAATATTCTTACTTTTTAATATATGCAGTATGTGTGCCCAGAAAATTCAAGATCGCATTTTCATAAATCCAGCCAAATTTACTCATTTATTTTTTCTTGACTGGATTCTGTTAGCTTCTGATTTTGAGATATCTCATTTAAGAGGAAGTGAGCAGAACTTTTCATTCTGGTTAGGAGCATAAATAGCAATGCTAAATTTTAAAGTCTCCCATGAAAAGCAACCAGAAGAATAACAATAGAAACTCAGGGAGTACTTGGAAAACTAAACATAACTTTACCATATGATCCAGCCATTGTGCCTCTTGGTATTTACCCAAAGGATTGAAAACCTATGACCATACAAAAACCTGCACATGGATATTTATAGCAACGTTATTCATAATTGCCAAAACTTGGAAGCAACCAAGAAGTTCTTCATTGGATGAATAGATACGTAAACTGCATAAGAAAAATATGCCATTCTAGATAAGGGAATATTTTTCAGCACTAAAAATAAATGTGCTATCAAGCCATGAAAAGACATGCAGGAACCTTAAATGCATGTAACCAAGTGAAAAAAGATAATCTGAGGAGGCTACAGAGTGTATGATTCCAGTTCTATGATTGTTGGAAAGGCAGTAATACTATGGAGACAGTAAAAAATATCAGTTACCAAAGGCTGGGGAAGCAAGGGAGGGTTGAATAGGTGGAGCACAAAGAATTTTTAGGGCAGTGAAAATATTTTGTGATCCTACAGTGACAAATACAAGTCATTGTACACTTATCCAAACCCATAGAATGCACAACAAGAATGTAAACTGTGGACTTTGAGTGATTAGGATGTGTCAGTGTAGGTTCATCAGTTGTAACATATGTAGAACTCTGGTGGGGTCATCCATAATAGGGATGACTATGCATGTACGGGCTAGGTACCTTTCGGTACATGTAATATGAACCTAAAACTGCTCTAAAAATTGTCTTTGGAACAACATTAACAAACATTGAGTACATTTTTGGTATAATGAGAAGTCAGAGAAAACCTAGAAGTCCAATTACCATTGAGGGTTATCTAAAGCATCTGAGACCAAAGGAACCATTTACGAAGTGTATGAAAATCATAAGGTTCTGTGGCAAAGAACAAGAAGGATGGCGAGGACCTTATAATGGCAGATCTCAGAAATCTTCAGCAACTATTCACTCTCAGAGGGGAGATCCACCCTGACAGGGAACCTCTGGGGGCGGGGGAAACCTGACATGATAAAGGACCAGAGTCCTAGAAACGTTTTTTGGAAATGGCAGGTGTCAAATTTGGCAGCAAAATACACCTTCAAAAATGAATGCATCATCCAGGAAGGCAAGTACTATCATCCTAGATCCAGCACTCTAAGAAACTAGAGATGCAGGATTAAGGAAAAGCCCACTTGAACAAGATCAGGTTCTATGAGGGCCAGGATATGGGAATATTATGTATTATATAACAGCCTATTGCTGTAGTTAAAGAAAATAGAGCCCTTAACAAAAAAAAAAAAAAAAAAAAAAAAAAAACAGAAAAACTACAAATGTATTATATTTGGAGAAAGAGAGAGTCAATTTCCATTGAAGAAATAACATTTTAAAAGAAATAACCATATAACCATTCTTTCCCCCAAAAGCTCTAACCTTACTTGGTTTCACAAGAAATACTATGAAATATTTAAAGAACACAAAAGGCCATTTAGAATAGGAAATAAAGAAGATTTCTAAATTCTCACATTTCAAGTATAAGTTTTATAACAATTTTTATTTTAACTTAAAAAATTTTTAAAGACAGATGTATGGATAATATACAGACAACCTAGGGGGCACCTGGGTGGTTAAATGTCCCACTTTGGCCCAGGTCATGATCTCGAGGTTTGTGGGTTCCAGCCCCCATCGGGCTCTGTGCTGAAAGCTCAGAGTCTGGAGCCTGCTTAGGATTCTGTGTCTCCTTCTCTCGCTGTCCATCCCTTGCTCACTCTCTCTCTCTCTCTCTCTCTCAAAATTAAATTAATTTATTAATTTTTTTAAAAATATGGAGACAACCTAAATGCCCTATGATGGATGAATGGATAAAAGAAAAGTAGTTACAAATAAAATGGACTATTATTCATTCTATTGTTGTTGTTGTTGAGAGAGAGAGAGAAAGAGACAAAGAGTGAGTAGGCACACGTGAGCAGAGCAGGGGCAGAAGAGGAGAGAGATACTTAAGCAGGGTCCACACCCAGTGCAGAGCCCAATGTGGGACTCAGTCTCACAACCGTGAGATCATGACCTGAGTGGAAATCAAGATTCAGACACTTAACTGACTGAAACACACAGGCAGCCCATGGACTATTAATCACTCTTAAAAAGAAGGAAATTCTGCCATTTGCAACAACATGGATAAACTCGGAGGGCATTATGCTGAGTGAAATAAGTCAGATACTAAAAGACAAATACTGCATGATCTCAGTTATATGTGGAATCTAAAATAGACTCAGAATCAGAGAGTAGAGTGGTGGTTGCAAAGATGTGAGGAAAGGGGCAAATGAGATGTTGGTCAAAGGGCACAAAGTGTCAGTTATGCAAGATGAATAAATTCTGGAGATCTAATGTACAACACTGTGACTACAGTTAACAATAGTGTATTGTATACTGGAAGTTTGCTAAGAGGTTAGACCTCAAGTGTTCTTGCCATACACAAAACAAGAAGATGGTAACTACAAAAGGTAACAGATATGTTAATTATCTTGATTGTGGTGATTATGTCACACTGTGGATCACCTCATTAAATTGTACACCTTAAATATATATAATTTTTAATTGTCAATTATACCTCAATAAAGCTCTAAAAATAAGTAATGAGTTTTGATGTAATAATGTTCAATAAAATTTAAGCAGAAATCTAGGAACACTTAAGCACAATATAATTTAGTGGGGTTTATTCCAGGACTAGATTGGTTCAATATTTGGCATATATTAATATAATTTATATTTACATTAGGGCATATAATTAATATAATTACATTTACATTATTTGGGAAGTACCCAAATATCATCTGAGTATTTCTGTAGACGCTGAAAATTCCTTTGATGAAATGCAAGTCTTTGTCTTATTAAAAATTTAACAAAACAAAAAAACTCTGAAACTTTGAAAAAAATAGGAAGAGCTAAAGTTTCCTTAGCATGGGAAAATGTATTAATCTGAACCCAAACTAGTATTATTCATAATGAAAAGATGCTAGGAACATTTCTACTAAGGTCAGGAATAAGACAAAAATCTCTATTACCACTATTATTTAAAAATTTCCTGTTGCCATTATCCAAGAAAATTAGAAAGAAGAAATATAACACATATAAACACTGAAGAAGGTTGACTAATATTTGCAGATGACATGATTTTGTACCTGGAAATTTTAAGAGAATCAAGTGAAAATAACCTATGATAGCAGCAGAACAAACAAAAAATTCACATATACAAGTGGCTAATAATATAGAACATTAATAACTTCCATATACTTCAAAAATAATGACAAGCCAGAAGAAATATGATGGAGGAAATGTTCTGCTTATATTAGTAATGAATAATATAAATTGGATAGAAGATAAACTTGGCAAGAAATGCTCACATTCTACATTAAAAGTATTTTAAAATGTTCTTGAGTGACACAAAGAGTCATAAACAAGGGAAAGGTACATATTTTCTTAGAAAAGAAGTCTCAATATCATCATCCAACCTATTCCTGCTGTTATTTCACATATTTATTATGACACTTAAAAATGTCATCAGGATTTTATCTAAAATTGCTTGCGTGCATTATGAACTGCTTCATTACCCACTTCAGATGCATGGGAGATTGCCCTTCTCAGCCCCTTCCCCGAGGGCCATCTGACTCACTCTGAACCATGAAATAAGAGAGGAAGCTGTGTCACTTCCAGCAGAAGCCAGTGTAAAGAAAATGGGTAATGCAATTTCTCTTTTCTACTTGGTGGAAATCTTAAAGTAAGCTTTGTGTTTAGATGGTGGGTCTAAGGATTGGAGCAATCTGTGTTCTTGAGTGACAATGTTGAAGAGAGATATTTTGGAAGTTATTTGGAAAGGGCGGAGTAAAACCAAACCAAACAGAACAAACTCTTATCTTGAAATCATATCTTGAAAGTTTATGATTGCTTGTTTCTACTACTTAATCATATTATTCAGACGTAAAATGGAGAAAAGTTGGTATCTGAAGTGAAATTTTTTTACAGCAGTAATAAACTATGTGGCACTGAATTAACAGCCAAAACTTATTTCAAACATAATATTCAATATATAAACGTAATATGGAGTTAACACTTTATTAAAAATAAAGGAGTATTTAGATAAGATTAAAATTGAAATCTGGTCATATGTGATTTTTAAAACAAATAACCAAAAAGATATAAAACATTGAAAGCATAAGATAAAGGTATCTTGGACAAATAGAAACAAAAAGAAGCCATAATCATTTCTATTTAACATGGTAATGACGGACCTATAAAATGTTGGGTGACAAAAAGGAAATAAAAGGTGTAAGATTTTCAGAGACCCTAAAATATTTAAAGAAATCTTTTATCATTCACAATTAGTATGGTTTTCATGAAAAGCACAGAAGAGCTTATTACTATTAATAAGAGAGATTAGTAAATTTTCTGAACATAATATAAATAATTAAAAAAAATAAAATTGCATTTTTATATATCATCAGGAATCATTTAAAGATATAAAATACCACTTAACTAAGCAATAATCATAATAAAGTGTCTCAGAATAAGTTCAACAATAGCTGTACAATGATGTTTATGGAGAACATTAAAAACTTTACTGAAAGACATTAAAAATAAATACTACATTGCAATATATAACATATTTATGAGAGGAAAAATATCCTAAGTATGGTAATTATCTTCATATTAATTCATAAATTTCTCACAATTCCAATAAAAATTCTTTCAGTTTTTTTTTTTTTTTAATTTGGTATGTGTATTCTTACCATTATATGGAAAAGCAAATGGCTAAGAGCAGCCAAGAAATTTTCATAGGAGTATTATTGAGGCTTAATCTAACAAATACCGGGTTGTCCCATGAAGCTCTAGCAACTAATAGGATCTTAGACAAAAACAGTTTTGTGACCTTTAGTTAGATATAACTTAAAAAAATAAAATGCCAACTTCATATCATCAACAACAAACTTTAAAGAGTTAATAAAAATATATCAGAGAATATACCACTTTGGTAGGGAAGGATTTTATACACAAGATGCAAACTTGTGTATATTAAAAAAAACTGGTAATTCCAATTCATTAAATAGGTATAAATTGGAAAGAAATTTGGCAATATCTAGCAAATTTGAAGATGCGTTCACCATATGACACAGTAATTTCATCTCAAGTTATAGAACACAGAAAACCTTTAAAATATTTTTACACGGAGACATATATAGGCAAGAATGTTTCTGGTAGCAGAGTTCTTCAATTACATAGTAATATAGGTTACTCTCTGTATTAACAACTGTTGAATAGTATTACATATATGAGAATAGATTTTGCAAAAATATCGCTATAAAACAATCATATATAAGTTTTGTATATCTATGCTTTGCAGAAAAAAATGTAAAAAGAGATGGATGGAAATGCCAACATCCAAATTTTTGAAAATGGTTAAGTATTATGAGAACGGGGGGAATGGGATTTCTAAGTGCAATATTCATGATTTCAACATGTTGTATAACCTGGAATGGGATACACAGGTTTCCTATATAAATTTTTAGTGTTTAAGAATGTCTGATATATTTCATAATATTTTTTCAAAAAAAAGTTTACTGTTTAACAGTCATTAAACATGAAAGACCTAACTAACCGATTTCATAAAATTTTTAAAAGAAAATCTTACGAATATATGTGTAAGAGAAGCTTTAATTTTTAGGAACATATTCTTTTAAGTCATAACATAATTGTTATTGTCAAATAACAATCTTGGATTATCCATCCACATGTATTTTTTAGAGAAATAAACAGGTTTTAGGAGAAAACTTAGGGTTAATTATAAATTAAACCTACTTCTATAAAAGTAGATGAGAGGATAAATGGAATGTTATACAAATCCAAATTTGCAGATATTATATATCTTTTGCCTTAAATTTCTAAAGCTTAAATAAGCAAAAGTTATAGAAGTTACATTCTTCAGAAAATAGTCTTCTTTAGTGATTGGTCAATTAGGCAGCTTAAAGAACATAATAATGATTCAAGAACATGAACTCAGTAGATAACTGATTCAAGTTTTAATAACTGCCAGTAACCTGTCCTTGAACTTAATTTAGCCAAGTCATTCTAACTTATGTTCTTGTCCTTTGCCTTTCTAGGAAGTATCAGAGCTACAATAGTTTGAAATATGAGCATTTGTGAACTAGCCTTGTCAATGTAACTTCTAAACATAATGAGTGTGCTTTGGCAAACCTTGGTAAGCATGGGTCATTTTGTCAAGCTATTCTGTTACAAGATCATGATGATACCTTTGGATTCAAACCATCATGCTTGAGCAGTTGCTGCCTAAAAGGAATTTACCTCTATTAAACTGACATAGGAAAGTTCTGCCTTCTTGATAAGATGTTTCAAATAAAATACTACATTTAGAATTGACTGATCCTGTAGATCTCTGGTTTAAAATGATACCTGGCTAAAAAAAGTATCTGATGCAACCTTTAACAACTTCCACCAGTAATAATTTTGAAGATTAGAAAAGATACAAGTAACCAAATGATTATTGGTAAACAATCTATTTTCCAAATTAGGGAATTAGCCCTAAAGGTTCATAACCTATAATTATGGTATACACATGCTTCCTATTAAAAAGACTAAAATTCAAAGACAAAAAATAATTTGTACATTTACTGTTCTTTATTTCCTAAGTTAGAGGCTTAGTGTCAATAGTGTTGCAGATACAGTCTAAGGTGGCCCCTAACACGCCCTGCCTCCTGATGTTTACACTTCGCACTAGCAACAGAATGTCCAAAAGCAATAGAATGTCATTTCCATGATCAAATACCTTTGTGAGGTACCATCTTGCTAGTAAACTCCCTTTAGAAACTCTTCTTGTTGGTTAGAAAAGTAAGCTCTCATTGTGGGAAAGACCCCCTAGCAAAGAACAGTGGATAACCTATACAATCTGAGAGTTGCCCCTAGCCAATAGCCAGTACCCTCAGTCCTACAACTATAAGGAAGTAAATTCTGCCAGCAAACACAAATGGGCTTAGAAGTAGGTTCTTCCCCAGTTAAGCCTTCAGATGAGAACACTTCTTAGTCAATATCTTCACTGCAGTCTTGTGAGGGCTTAAGCAGAGAACATAGTTAAGCTATGCCCAGATTTCCCGGCCCCTGGTGATTGTGAGGTAATAAATGTGTGTTGTTTTAAACTGCTAAATTTGTGATAATTTATTATTCAACAATAGATAACTAATAGAGATGGTAAACAGAAAATTACACAGCTTTGCACTTCTGAATGTTGGATAAACAGGCCCCGTAAGTAGAGAACTACAGGCAAGACAGAAGAAGATCTATTATAGCAGAATACGCCAGGGTATGAAGTTTTTACAATTATGTATAAATTCAAATATAAGTACAAGGCACTGGAAGTAGAAGAGCTCCCTGAGGTAACAGAGAAGTAGCGCACTAGAGTACTGCACTAGAATACTAGAGTATTGCATTAGAATATTAGAGTACTGCACTAGAGGCAGGTCACTGGGTTGGATCTGTGTATCAACTTGTTCTCTAGTTATAATTAAGATGAGAGAGCCAAGAGAACCTTTTGGATTAGAGCAGGGGTTGGCAAACTATGCCTTAAAGGCCAAATTTGGCCTCCTAGATGTTTTTGTAAATACAGTTTCATTGGAACACAGCCACACTCATTTACCTACATATTGTCTTTGAATATAATGACGGAGTTAAGTAGCTATGGCAGAGACTGTGTGGCCTCCAAAGCCTCAAATATTTACTACTGGGTTCCTTGCTGAAAAAGGTTTCTGATCTCTGGGTTAGAATATGAAATAAAGTGGACTCTTCCTATATAAATATGCATCTACCAGCAAGTATTAAACCTAAATATTAAATGGATATTATGTGAAGTGTTACTGAATAAGGAAAATAGAATTCTGAAAACATTATAATACAAGGCCTAGGAATAGCTTCGTGAAGGCACGTGGACATATTACATGCATGAAAATAAACATTCAGAATAATAAAATCAGAAAAAATATTTTCAAAATGCAGTTAATCAAATTTATAACATAAGAAATTTTTCTTAAGATGAGTAAATCAGAATGTTACTTCAGATTAAAAATTTCACAATATTTCAATAGATATAAAAATAAGTAATACACATTTTGGTACCTGCTCAATTTTAAAATTGTACTCACACACATATACACACACACACACGAGAGAGAAAACACTATGAAAAATAAGAGGATAAAAATTTTTGTTGAATATAAAAAGGAGTTATTAGTATGGCAACAGACTTTTTTCTGCAATAAATTAAGATAAAAAATAGAGGGCTACGACATATAAAATCTTGCACACAATACTTTTATACTCAACTAACTTAATTTTTTAGATAGGTGAGCCAACAAAGTACATATTCAAATATGTAGATGTTCAGTAATATAATTTGTGAATTAACTTTGCAATAATTACCTAAAACACTGAAATGAAGTAAGTTTTTATAAATAGAACACAATTAGTAGAAAAGAATTGACAGTGAACACTGAAATACATTGTCCATATTTAAAGCTAAATAAAGTTTTAAAATCAGGTTAAAACTGAACAAAAAATTGTTTAAAATGGAAGACCTGTAATTTAAAAACAATAATTAAATAATACTACTGCAAGTTGTCTGATATCTAGGAAGTACTAATAAGGACAGTGTGTTCAATGGTTGGGAGATGGTGAGGCTATAATTAGCATAGTGCACAATGACACATGGCATAAGAGAGGTTCAGGAGTTATTTTTTTAAATTTACTTATTTAAATTCAGGTTAGTTAACATAGAGTGTAGTGTTGGTTTCAGGAGTAGAATTCAGTGATTCATCACTTACATATAACACCCAGACCTCATCCCAAGAAGTGCTTTCCTTAATGCCCTTCACCCACTTAGCCCATCCCCTCACCCACCTCCCCTCCTGCAACCCTCAGTTTGTGCTCTGTATTTAAGAGTCTCTTATGCTTTGCCTCCCTCTCTGTTTTTATTTTTCCTTCCCTTACCCTATATTCCTATATTTTGTTTAAGTTCCACATATGAGTGAAATCATAGGGTATTTGTCTTTCTCTGTCTGATTTGTTTCACTTAGCATAAGACAGTCCAGTTCTAACCACGTTGTTGCAAATGGCAATATTTCATTCTTTTTGATCATTGAGTAATATCCCACTGTATATATATATATATACCACATCTTCTTTATCCATTCATCAGTCCATGGAAGTTTGGGCTCTTACCATAGTTTGGCTATTGTTGATTGTGTTGCTATAAACACTGGGGTGCCTGTGCTCCTTCAAAACAGCATTTTTGTATCCTTTGGATAAATACCTAGTAGTACAATTGCTGGGTCATAAGCTAGTTATATTTCTCATTTTTGAGGAAAGTCCATATTGTTTTCCAGAGTGGCTTCACCATTTTGCATTTGCACCAACAGTACAGAAGGGTTCCCATTTCTTCTCATTCTCACCAACATCTGTTTCTTGTGTTGTTAATTTTGGCCATTCTGACAAAACACTTACCTTGGATATCAGTAGCATTAGAGAAGAAATGTATTTTTAATTGTTAGGATTGTTTTGATTGATATTAAAATTTTGCTGTATAATTAGGTCAAAGCCCCATTATTGTTTTCTAATGAAACCGATTGTATTAGGAAGGACATGGAATGTTTTATTAATAAGGAATGCCAATATTTAACAGCAATACCTTCTTTTTCAAGTTATTAGTCCAAAAATTGGGTTATGGATACACAAAATTTGAGAAGCAGTTGTTTAGAAAGTACAAGCTGTCTTCTTTCAAGCTGTGATACTTGACTTCTAAGTCAACCACCATTATGAAATAATGTGCTATCTTGATAAAAGATATGTGGCTACCCATGTTTATTAATGCCAGATCATAATAATTAAAATTAATTTCTAGGCAAGTAGGTTAAGACTGCCTCTTTGATGGGACATTTTATCTTTGGTGTTTAATATAAGCATGAAATGCAACATATACTTGCGTTTATACACACACACACACACACACACTTGTGTGTGTGCGCACGTGTATACCTAAAGTAGTAAGATTTGGATTACTCTGTGGCATTTGGAATTTTTGTAATTGGGAAAGCAGAATGGCCTGATCTCCAGGGAAGAGAGCTGAGGTCAGGGGAGTGAAAACCAACATGAGAACAGGAGTTAAAAAACAAAACAAAACAAAACAAACGAACAACCAAACAAAAAAACAGGCAGCCAGACCAATTACCCTGATCAGGAAAAGGGAAGAAGCAGGTTAGGTTCAGGAGTACTTTATGTGCTTTGGTTAGAAATGAGAATAGTGCAGAGTTGGGATAACCAGGTGGGGCTGAAAAAGAGGACTGTGATTTACAAGGAGAGGCTTGGAGACAAATAAAAGAGGGTTGGCAACATAGTCATAGTCATTAAAGCAGCTGATCTTCATAAATCTGGAGTCTGCCAGAATCATTACTTACAATTCCGCATGTGTAAATTAGCTCATGGAGAAGGAACTGCCATATATAATTATTTGTTAATAGTAGGCACATATACAGAAGGAATAAAACAGCATCAATGAAAAAGATATTTTTATTTTTTAAATAATTTGTTCATGAGAAGGAACAATTATTTTCATGGAAATGAAATAGGGAAATTCAAAAACCATTCAACATAAGATGTAAAATATCTCTCAGTTAATGTTTATAGGTCAAGTTGAATTACAAATCTAATGACAAAAAAAGTTTGTTAGTATGTCAAATATTACGTATATTGAGAAAACTAGGTAGGTAATGGAAGTGAAAATATATATATTATATATTTATTTAAATAAATATATATATACACACACACAAACCATATTTATTTATTTAAGAAATATATATATATATATACACACACTATATATGTGTGTATATATAATGTGTGTGTGTATATATATGTGTGTGTGTGTGTGTCACGAGAAACTCCTGACAGTATATTCCACAATACTGTTAATTCAATGCAAAGTGGAAAACTCAAAAGCAACTGACAAATGTGATTTTTTAAGAGGAGGAGAAGGGATCAAGTTGAAAGAAAATAATGTAGAGTCCAGCTGCTAACACAAAGGAGGAAATAGAAACATTTCATACTTCTTGGCATCTTCCCACTCTAAGGTTCTCTGTATTTCAGTTGTTGATGTTCCTAATCCATTAGGGTTTTACTTTTTTGGCAAGGTAAGAACAGAAAAGACTTCATTGTGCCACTATAAACAAAGTTTAAGTAATTATATCTCAAAAGCTTTCCAAAAAGGATTTTCGTTTCTGGACTTTGAAACCGGGTGTTGGAGAAAGCTTCCTGGTGTGGTATTTCTCAGTTTTCATTTTCACTTTGGCTAAGAGGTCTGTTTTTGCACTGCCTTTTTCTTATTTTGATAGGTCCAAGTTGGTTTCATGTCTTGAGTAGCCGTCACCCTGAAATTATTGCAGGTGCCTGTTGATTTGGTTTCGTCTCATGTTAGACGAACTTCAATTTACTCTACTTCTAATTGTGCAGCATATATTTACCATCTTACCTTTGCATGCCCATTCTTTATGCACTCCCAGCTACTTTATCATTCGGTACATTCTACAGATCAAATATATCTGAAATTAATGAGAGGTTTGTCTACATTAGAGTTTTGCTCTGACTAATGCAAAGAAATAGGTTTCCAGTATTTAAACCAATGCCCCTCAAAAAAAGGTTTTTTTTTTCATATTTAGGAAGCTGTCTTTTTTTTTTTCTTTTTAAAATCCTGATTGCATGTATTGTTCAACAAATTCACTCTTAATTTCTAAGACTTTCACCAAGCCATAACTCTGAAAGAAATACCTTCCCCATTTATCCTTATCATTTCCTTGTTTGTTCTCCCAAAGTTCACTCCCACTATCAAACCTTTTAGAGGTGATCTGGTCAAAATCTGATAATTCTAATCATTCCTAATTGCCTTATCATCTATGTAAATAGGTTATTTGGGTGGAAAGATATTACCAGGAACATTTTATCTTGGGTAAAGGAGAACTGATAAGGACACATTCTTTGTTAAAATTTGTTCCAATAATACAATTTTATAAATAGGAAATAGATTGCCATGTTTGTTGTGATTATTACAATTAAAAGTAAGACACTGATTCTGATATAGCATTCTTGCAGGATATGGACTGGTAAAGAAGTAGCACTCCTCTAACGATACAAAGTACAAATGTTCTACAAAAATGCCTGTGGTCACAAGCTGATGCTTAGGTAACCAACTGTAATCTTTAGCTTATACCCTCCACTAACATAAGTTACATTTATTGAGTGATTAATAAAGCACTTCGTGAATGCTTTGCCTGTATTAACTACGTTAATCTTCACAGCAACTCTATGAGGTAGGCATATTAATATACAAAGAAACTCAATCTGAAGCATTAAAAAGATTAACAAAGTTCACAGAGATAGTGAGTTCACGGCCATCATTTATTATTCTTCTTAATATTTATTTATTTTTGAGAGAGAGAGAGAGCGAGCGAGCAGGAGAGGGGCAGAGAGAGAGGGAGACACAGAATCCGGAGCAACCTACAGGCTCTGAGATGTCCGCACAGAGTTCAACACGGGGCTCGAACTCACCAATGGTGAGATCATGACCTGAGCTGAAGTCTGAGGCTCAACCAAACAAGCCACCCAGGCGCCCTGAGTGCGGCCATCATTTAACTCAGGCAGTCTGGTACCAGGGTGTAGGTGTTCAAATGCCTACTATACAACATCTGAAGTTGGGTTCTGATATCAATTAACCATGGTCCAAGAATAGTCACTGCTATCTACCTCTCTCATTCTTTGAGAAATTGCTTAGTCTTTGAGTGTTTAATGACAGGAGGTTAGTTTTTCTACGACCATTTCCTTGTTTGCCTTCTAGAGCTGCGATAAATAGACTTGCTTTTTTAAGACATGGGTTCTATGAGAGTTAGTTTGATTTGCCCATGTATATGGTTGGGAAGAACTCAGGGGTTTCTTTTTTTTTTTTTTTGCCAGTTTTTAAAAATAAACCCAGGGAGCACATAATAGTACTATCACTTATTTTTTCGTTCACTTTATTTGTAGGTCATTTAATTAATTTATTTATATATGATGAGTATATATATCCTTAATAACTACATAATAAACTTTTTTTTCTATTATAATTGGGTAATATTACAAAGAGAGTCATTTCCAATCCTTTATATCTACACATAAGAAAACAAAACAAAACAAAACAAAACTTAGGTCCAGAAGGCCTATATAACTTGTATGTGGTCACATAGTTTTTCAGCGACCAAATCAGGACACAACTCAGCAGGTCAGACTGTAGGCTAGTTCTCTTTTTACTATTACATATAGATGCTGGATTTAGACAAAAAAAAAAAAAAAAAAAAAAAAAAGGTAAGTTTCACTTATTTAGACAAAGTAATTTGCAATTCATCTCAAGACGTAAAATTGATAAGAAATAAAATCATATTCAAAAAATTGTGTAAAAACAATGTTATATTAAAATGTATCTAGTATTAATATTGTCATCAAAGAAAATGTACTAATGATACAATTTATGAAGCTTATGCCAGCAAGAGAAAACTCTGGTTTGTCATCTGATCACATGCTTAGAGTGTGGATAGAACACTCAATACACCTTTATTCCACAGGTGACTCTGTGCTCTGATTACTCACACATTGGCAGGGAAACTATTCATACATAACTAGAACATGCTTTAGAATCAGACAAACCTTGGGGCGCCTGGGTGGCGCAGTCGGTTAAGCGTCCGACTTCAGCCAGGTCACGATCTCGCGGTCCGTGAGTTCGAGCCCCGCGTCGGGCTCTGGGCTGATGGCTCAGAGCCTGGAGCCTGTTTCCGATTCTGTGTCTCCCTCTCTCTATGCCCCTCCCCCGTTCATGCTCTGTCTCTCTCTGTCCCAAAAATAAATAAACGTTGAAAAAAAAAATCAGACAAACCTTGATTAGAATGTTGGCAATTTCATGGACGTTTTGTGTGACATTGGCCAAATTACTTAAATAAGGCCTCAATTTCTTTGTTTTTGGAAATGATGTTGCACATGACAGTTGCTCTCAGTTAAATATATAAAGTGTTTAACACTCTCTGACATATAGTACATAATTTTAAAAAATTATACTTTATTATCTTTGTTGTTAAGTGCTCAATAGACAAATGTATTGCAACTTTTTCTCAGGATTGTACTAGAAAATTTAAATCAAAAGGCAAAGTATGTTTTCCTTCCACTTGTATAGTCTTTTGGCAGAGAAGGTTGTGAAAAAAGTGGAGTTATATAAAGGATCCTAAGCAAACAGTTAAAGCTAGAAACTTGAAATATTCTCTGGGGAGGTACAAGACTAGAAAATGTGTAAGTTCTCATTCAATGTCTTATGAAATAAGCGTACGTGGGAAAATACAAAATATTACAAGAAAAGTTGCTAACAAATAAGATTTCTAAAATTTTCAAAGTAAGTGCTGAGAGAAGCTGTAAACAGGATAATCAGATCTGAAGGCAGATCACTTACAATGGCTTTATGAGAAGTGATTTGTGAGCAAGATGTAAGCAAAGAGGCAATGAGTAGAGATGAATGGAATGGACTTGCCAAATGTAAGAAAGGGATTTAGAGAACACTTAACAATTTTGAGCTGACAAATTCTACATGGCTAGCTATAGACATCTTTCTTTAGCTTAAATGGAAATTCTTGTCTAGGAGTTAGAAAAAATAAAAACATGACCAATGGTTCAAAAAATATCTATGATTCATTCCTCAGTGGCAGAAACTATTGAATGAACACACAATAATGGGATCTAAAATGTCTTTTAGACAGAGTGGAAAAGATACCATTGATAGGAGTAATAACACAATCTCAAAATTGCATCATTTAAAAAATAATTTTATTTAGGGACTATGTTATAGTCTTGAATCAGATCTACCATTCAGTTGTGAACTTTTGTGCTAGCAGTTGATAGGAGTTTGGTGGTCAATGTCAACTTCTTCTATGCCTTTGATGCTTACTTTTGTGTGCCATAAATGATGGTTTTATTTTATGTTTTCTACCAAATGTATGTAACATCTTAGGTTATAAATTTGTTAGGCATTTCAATTCATAAGACACAAAAGTTCCCGGTTGAACTCCAATTTCACTTATGAAATAATTTTACAGTGACAAGTTGTCATTCATATAATGTAAAAATTTTAGAAGCCCATCAACCATTGATTCATTGATGAGCATTTTCCAGATTATTCGAAGAGGTAAAATATATAGAATGACTTTAAAGTTAATTAGAACATAGAAGATAGAGATTTACCTAATTGGGGATTTCTATAATTCCCCTGTGAAGAATGTCTCTAATTGTTTAGCCTAGACTGCTGTGAGCAATGCCACGTTTAACTACTACTGTGTTCATGTGTTTGTCCCTGCCACTGCATGACATGGTTGAGCACAGTTCAGACAGACTTCCATCCTTCTCTTTCTTACTCTACAACCTAAATATACATTGAACATATTTCAAAGGCAATCATTTGATAGAAAGTTTAATTGGTACTATAGGTAGAAGCTGTCAGTGATCACAATGCATTATATATACTGACCAATAAGACCTTTGTGAAACACAAAGGATGAAAAATGTTTTTCCAGTGAAAATTCCTTTTAGAATTGCTTTTATTGAGTTAAAATTATTTGTGCCTACCATTATGAGTGTATACATTCATATAGTTCATAGAATGGCACAAGTTTTAGATGGAGGCAATACAATACTGTGAACAGACTTTGCAGTCAGACAAGTGTCCAAATCTTGGCTTTAACTGACAGTTTCAATGCATGAATCTCTACATGAATCTAGAATTATTTTTCATTTAAAAATTTTTTTATGTTTTTTATTTATTCTTGAGAGAAAGAGACAGAGCACGACTGGGGGAGGGGCAGAGCAAGAGAGGGACACAAAATCGGAAGCAGGCTCCAGGCTCTGAGCTGTCAGCACAGGGCCCCATGTGGGGATCCAACCCATGAACTGTGAGATCATGATTTGAGCCAAAGTCGGACGCTTTACAGACTCAAACACCCAGGTGCCCCTGGAATTATTTAAACTACCCAAACTATTTCTCTTCTCATCCGTAAAATGGAGATGTATAGGAATACTACTTAATTGAAAGTATTCCATGTGATAGTTACTGTGGCTATTATTATCATTATTATTGTTATTATGATATATGCTACTTGTATCCCTTATTCCACAACACCTTGTACATAGCTCTAATTTAATTTTTATATTGATATGTCTGTCTCTTATCCGAAGTAAATATATAAATAAATACAGAAGATAATGTAGGTGCATAGGGCTATTTGCTAAATGAGAGAGTAAATAAGATGTGAGATAATATAAATCTATCTACATATTATATATCTATATATATAATAAATATTGAATAATGTTTTCTTATATTGACTATAAAGGTACAAATATAAACAAAAATTCTCTATATCTGAACATACTTTTTATTTAAAAGAAGTCTAAGGGGCGCCTGGGTGGCGCAGTCGTTAAGCGTCCGACCTCAGCCAGGTCAAGATCTCGCGCGGTCCGTGGGTTCGAGCCCCGCGTCGGGCTCTGGGCTGATGGCTCAGAGCCTGGAGCCTGTTTCCGATTCTGTGTCTCCCTCTCTCTCTGCCCCTCCCCCGTTCATGCTCTGTCTCTCTCTGTCCCAAAAACAAAACAAAACAAAACAAACAAACAAACAAAAAAAAAAAAAGTTGAAAAAAAAGAGAAAAAAAAGAAAAAGAAAAAAAAAGAAGTCTAAAACTGGCAGACTAAAAAATAGTATTTAGGTTTAGTACTGCCATATTGTTACATTCTAATTAAATATGTTTAGAATCATATGTAAAATGATTCAATGTGCTATATGATAACTTTAAGCATTTTAAAACATGATAGAATTTGGTTAAAAAAAAAGTAGTCAATACCAGTGCATAAACAAACAGCTGGATAAAGCAGACAGAAAATAATCACTGAAGTAAGAACAACTTGGGTTCAAATCAAATTTTCTAACCTTGACGTATAACGAAATGAAGATGGAGTACAGAAGAAAGGCATAATAGGAAACAATGAGGAAAGGTTGATGCAAGAACATGAATTAGGAAAGGAATCAAAGGAAACAAAAATGGGAGGAAAACATTAACAAGGGAGATTGAGCACAGATAGGATTGAGTTAAAGATATGGACAGTGGGGGCGCCTGGGTGGCACAGTCGGTTAAGCGTCCGACTTCAGCCAGGTCACGATCTCACCGTCGGTGAGTTCGAGCCCCGCGTCGGGCTCTGGGCTGATGGCTCAGAGCCTGGAGCCTGTTTCCGATTCTGTGTCTCCCTCTCTCTCTGCCCCTCGCCCGTTCATGCTCTGTCTCTCTCTGTCCCAAAAATAAATAAACGTTGAAAAAAAAAATTAAAAAAAAAAAAAAGATATGGACAGTGAAATAGTAGGAAAAATAGTGAAAATAAGAGATACATTTTTCTTATTTTACCTAGAACTACTGAAGGCAACTAGACTTTTTAAAGAGGGTTTGCAAAATTCAAATCCAAGGGGAAATCAATTTATGTTGCTTTTGTCCCTTCCTGGAAATTGACTGTGAGATATAAGAGAATGACATTTGGTTCTTTTGTGCTAAACAGTAGGCTTTGGAGCAGTTGTTCTTTTGTTTTGGCAGTGATATTAAAGAGTCTCTGATTATGGGAAAAAAAAGGTCTAGATATTGGATGAGAGTAAGAAAGCAATAGGAAGGAGAGGAAGAGATCTTGAGGTGGGGAGTAAGAGAGCCACACATTCATATAAACGCCTTCTACTGCACTAGAACATAGATTATATGTGTCTACCCCCTTATTAAGATTATGAAACCTTATGAATTAGAAGAGGTGAGAACCAAGCAGTTATAAAGCATTAGAGAGAGGACATGCTATGAGCAGAGAAAATAATACAGGGAAGCACTCTCCCCACTGTGGCTCTGCCGTGGGGAAGCGAGAAAATCCAAATACTAAGGCAGGTTCACAGTTTTATTTTCTGGGACTGTAAAATTGGAGCTGCTAAACTAAGACTCTATTTATAATTAAAAGTGACTGAAGGTATTTTAATATCAAAGAATGCCCAGAAAGATAAGATTGTGGGGAGTCTCAGCCAGACTCTCAGGTTCCAACAAGGGACAAAGGAAAATCTAAATTTCTCACAACAAATACCTTTTAATTGTTAGTGGGAGAAAATAAAAAGTTATATTTTGATTGTATTTTGCAAGAGAGAATGCTTTTATATACCAGATACACACTCACACATATTGTTTATATATATATATATGGAGGGAGACAGGTAGGCAGACAGAAAGAGAAGATAAGTCAGTCACTTCAATTGGTGATAATTGGTGATCTGACCTTTTGGTATACATGATATATCCCAATAAAATACTTCTCATTAAAAATAGAAATATATTAATTATGATTTCATTTAAATCAGCTCACTTGAGGATTTCTGGACAGTCAGTGAAATTTTTGGTTTAAAGGTTAAGGTTTTAGATACAGCAATTCTATTATCATTCAGATTTCTTTCCACAGTTGGTGAATACTGGTATATAGAAGTATTTCCTGCCACTATACCCAATTTGTTCTAAGAGCAAAAAAGCAGGTAAACCTATGTAGGATGGACTGTGCCCCAAATACTATATACAGACATAAGGTCACATGAAATTTCAAAATCAAGTACACTGGCTGCCCCTGTCCACTAACACAATCCTTTAGGAGAATAGCCAGAAGGTGAAGTGCCCCTGAAAACTGAATTTCCTAGTGAGCCCAACTCCCTGAGAGACTGACACAGCAGCTATTTGCTGAGTCAAGGCGGTCTCTGATACTTTGTGTAGGTTAGGACTGGGTCATCCTTACTGTCTTCTTGCAGCGACTAAAGATTGGTTCTTGAGCAAAAAGGGATTAGAAAAGATGAGAACTGATTAAAAAATTAGGAAAAGTAATCATGTTACTTATCACTACTAACCAAATGGCTAAAAACAAAATTAGAATTAACTCTTTTAAGAAACCAGCTTTCCTTGTTTGAATAACTGACTCATCTCTAGAAACAGCTGACATACCATTTGAGTCTTACTTTGTGTACCTATCTCCAATCCCTTTAAGCTGGATGTCAACTCTGGTGTCAGGTCTTTATAGAATTGCCCAAAATAATTGACTGAAAGTCTATCCCATCTGTGATGAAATAGTGTTTTTTCATAATCACAGCTGATTATATTTGCTCATTTTTTGGACCATCACATAATTTTACCTTGCTGGCCTGATACTTTACTACATCATCCTGGGTATGGAACTCAGCTCTTATCCCCTGAGTTTCCCCCCAAACCTCACTCACACAAGCGTAGACACATATAATCTATGTTCTAGAGCAGCAGAGGGTGTTTATATGGATGTGTGGCTCTACTTACTCCCCACCTCAAGATCTCTTCCTTATGAATTAAGGTTCATAATCTTAAGCTCAGGGTAGGAGAGATGGAGGAAAGGGAATGTATGGTCTTCACAGCAGTGGGTATGTGTGATTTCTGACTTGGTCTTTCATGGTACTTCCTGGGTCCTTCAAAGGCCCCTCTCACCTGCCCACTCCTGCCACAACTCTGCATGGCTGTAATGTATGTCTTCCAGGAAAGCATTTTTCCTGCAGCCCTAGTTTTTCCTGTAATCCACGTGCTGTAGAACCTTCCAGGGAGTCTTCATGGGCAGTCTTTACAATAGCTCTAGGCTCTCTTTCCCAATCATTCTTAAGTCTAAGTTGGGAGGGTTTACTTCCCAAATATCTTCTTCCTCCCTAGCTGCCTCAGGGCAGTAGCCATGTCTTCTGTTCTCATTATACTTTTGGAATATTCCAGACAGCAGCTCAGCGTGTTCTCTTAAATACTGGAAAGGCATCCCAAGCTACCTGATGGAGCTCTTCAGAACTCCTGTGAAAGAATAGTCTTGAGGGAGTGGGCAGGAGGTTGGGAATCACAGCATTGGAGAAACACTTTCCAAAAGAGAAGGCAAATCCAATCCAAACCCTTTCCATAAACATTCTTTTTTATTCACTGGAGTTGATTCTACCTTCTATCCCTGTCAGGAGTCTCAGAGAGAAAGGTCTTCCTGTCATAAAAACTCTCAAATATTTATTCTGAAAGTTTTTGTTCTGTCATCTTACTGGGTTGGAACCTCTATTGTGTCATGAGTCCATGAAATATTATTCTGCTGGATAGATATGTGTGTGTATAATGGTTATAAATAAGATTTTATATAGTACCTATTCTTCTTTACTTCCTTAAATATATATTCTGATCATTTCCCCCATGTTAATAAATACTTTTCTTTCATAAAATTTTAATGGCTGTAGATTATTCCTTTCTATGAATGCACCATATTTTATATAAAATATTTCCTACTTTAGAAAAACTGCCTATGATTATTTCTCCCCAATTTTTACTACTGCTAACAAAGTACTACTGACATAAACTCTTCATGGAAACATTCATATTTATTTCCTTAGGATAAATTCTTAGAAAGAATTGCTGAGTCAAATGTATGCACATTTTTAAGGGTTTTAGTATATATTGCCAAATTGTCCTCTGGAAACTTTCTCTCAGCAGCAGTGTATAAAAGTTCCTGTTTAATTTACACTTGGCAATAATGCATATGTAATTTACTTAGTCTTTCTCAGTTGATGAATAAAAATTAAATCTCACCAAGAATTCATTTTTAGTACCAGTGCGTTTGAAACTATACATGTGTATCTATACATATATTAGGCACTTTTATATGATAGCAAATCACTCATTCCTTTACCCATTATTATTGGCACATTCATTTTTCATTTATTTGTGTTTAAATATTAAGGACATCAAAACTTTGGCCTTCCATATCCATCAGAATCCAGTCAAAAAATAGAAACCACAGAGAGAATTTAATACATGAAATAAGGTATAAAAGTTTTGGAACTTATGGAGGAACCCAAAAGGGAGGGGGAATGGAAAAGATATGAAGAGGATGATGGGATATTATCCTGAGATGAGAAAGCCACAAATGCCCCTGAGCCAGAGCCATGAGCCTGCACCTGCCACTGCTTGGTTGTAGGTACAGCTGCAGCAGCTCTATCTGCAAAGTGGCACTGACACTGCTGAGGAGAGACCTTCAGAGAGGGAACGCTTGTTTGGGCTGGTGCTTCCAGGGCTGCGAGAGGCCATGATTATCTGCCGCCCCAATCACTAGTGCCAAGGCCACCAACTGCTGCCACTTTCAGAGCCAGACACTGAACGTGCATTTTCCTTCTCCCTTCCTTTTAATGTCTATTTTCTCTCTTCCATTGACAACAGTTAATCAGACACTAGCCAGGTACAGAGGCTGGGGAAAGTGGTTTAAAGTGTCTTGCTATAGAGGCATAAAGCAGCATATTTAAGGCAAAGAAAAATGTGGGACCAAGAGACAAATGACAAATAATTTGTATAATGCTTATAAATTATAACCTTTTTCTAAGTTGTCATTAACTTATCTTTTTGTATTATAATGTCTTGTGAACACATAGAAGCTCTGAATTTTATTTATTAAAAAACTTTAGCATTTTATTGTGTTTTGTACCACTCATACTTTGATTAAATATATTCTATGTGTAATTACATATACAGATATGCATAAATAAATATAAATATATATACATATATCTTCCCTCATATAATGATCTAAATACGTTTATAAACTTACATTTAAATTTTAATGTTTCTGAGTATTTTTATTTGCACATTCCTTCTGTATTCCTTCTATTATTTTTTTCTATAAGTGGTAAACTGATTGTTTCAGCATTCTTTATTCAATAATCAAATCTTTCTCCAAACAATTATAAATTCTACCTCCAGACAACTGTCTAAGCTGTTGGCTCAAATTTCTCTCTTCCAATTCTTTCACCACCCTCTAATCAAGCTTTGGCCGGTCTTTCAAGGCCCTTAATTGTTTTACCCTATTTACCTTACTAAATGCAAATTTCAGTTCTCAGTTCTCTTCTTACCTGCTGTAACACCGTTGTTTGACCCATTTGATTACTCCTTCTTCCTTTCTCTTACTTCACCAGCTGTGCCTTCTCAGGTCCCTTGATTTGCTTCTTATCTCCTGTACTTCTTTTTTTTTTTTTTTTAATTTTTTTTTTTTTTCCCAACGTTTATTTATTTTTGGGACAGAGAGAGACAGAGCATGAATGGGGGAGGGGCAGAGAGAGAGGGAGACACAGAATCGGAAACAGGCTCCAGGCTCTGAGCCATCAGCCCAGAGCCCGACGCGGGGCTCGAACTCACGGACCGTGAGATCGTGACCTGGCTGAAGTCGGACGCTTAACCGACTGTGCCACCCAGGCGCCCCTCTCCTGTACTTCTTAATGTTTGAGTTTCCTAGAGCTCAGTTCTTAGACCTCTTCTCTTCTATTTCTACATTTACTTCCTTGATGATTTTGTCCATTCTCTTTGGCTTAAGTACATTTACATGGAGATTTATTTTCCACTCCAGAGCTTTCCACTGTTTCAAAATTATATATTCATATACCTATTTGATATCATCATTTGCATATCTAAGGAACAACTCAAGTCTAACAAAATTAAACCAAAATATTTTTATCTTTGGTCCTAAATAGGCTTTTTCTATAGTCCTTCTCATTTCCGTGAATAGTAAGGAATTCCACTGGGTTGCTCAAGACGAATGCTTTGGATTCATCTTAGCTCCTCTAGTTCTCTGAGAGCCCACATCTAGTCAATGATAATGCAACATCAGCCTTCCATTCAAAATTTTAAAAAATTCACCACTTCCACTGTTACCATCCTAGTCAAAGCCACTATCCCTTTTTATTGGATTATTTCAAAGGCCGCTTAATTCGTCTTCTGATTTCACTATTTTCCCCCTACGTTCAATTCTCAGCACAATAACCAAATCATTGCTTTTAATATACAGATTGAACCATATATTTCTTCTGTTCATAACTATCTAAAAGTACCTCATTCCAAGAAAGTCTCTAGAACCCTTATGATAGTCTTCAAGAATATTCATTGTGTCACCACCCTGGTCTCACAGCCTAGAGTTCTGGGTCTCTCTTCTTTTGTTTTAGTCACACCAATCCACTTGCTTGTCTTCAAATCTGCCAAGCATAGTCATTTCAGGGACTTTCACTTTCCTTCTTTATGAATTGATCTTTCCCCAGACATTCCTAATGCTCACTCTTTCACTTTTCTCAGTTTTTCTTAAATTATGCTAACTGAAAGTTAGGCCTTTTTGACTATTCTATTTGAGATTGCCACCCCAGAGCTGGTACTCCATATTCGTCTTGTTGTTTATTACTCTTCATTGCACTTAACACCTGAAATACACATTTTACTAATTTGTTTATTGCCTGTCTTTTCAACTAGAATATGAGTTTAATGAGGAAGTTTTGTAGGGGGATAAGAGGTGAGGGAGATATATTTGATTCACTGCTTTATCTTCATTGCTCAGAATGGTGTCTGACACTTAAAAGGTTTTTAATAAATATTTCTTTAATTAATGATTTAGAAGATTAGTATATAGTTGTAGTGTGTTTCTAGACTATGTTCTATGCAGTGATTTACTTGTCTAAATTTGTACCAGTGCTATGCTTTAGAAATTATTACATCTCTATAGTAAACTTTATTTTTTTTTATTTTTTTTTTGTTATATATGAAATTTATTGTCAAATTGGTTTCCATACAACACCCAGTGCTCATCCCAAAACGTGCCCTCCTCAGTACCCATCACCCACCCTCTCCTCCCTCCCACCCCCCATCAACCCTTAGTTTGTTCTCAGTTCTCAACAGTCTCTTATGATTTGGCTCTCTCCCACTCTAACCTCTTTTTTTTTTTTTTTTTGTTCTCCTCCCCCATGGGTTTTTCTTAAGTTTCTCAGGATCCACATAAGAGTGAAACCATATGGTATCTGTCTTTCTCTGTATGGCTTATTTCACTTAGCATCACACTCTCCAGTTCCATCCACGTTGCTAGAAAAGGCCATATTTCATTTTTTCTCATTGCCACGTAGTACTCCATTGTGTATATAAACCACAATTTCTTTATCCATTCATCAGTTGATGGACATTTAGGCTCTTTCCATAATTTGGCTATTGTTGAGAGTGCTGCTATGAACATTGGGGTACAAGTGCCCCTATGCATCAGTACTCCTGTGTCCCTTGGATAAATTCCTAGCAGTGCTATTGCTGGGTCATAGGGTAGGTCTATTTTTAATTTTCTGAGGAACCTCCACACTGTTTTCCAGAGTGGCTGCACCAATTTGCATTCCCACCAACAGTGCAAGAGGGTTCCCGTTTCTCCACATCCTCTCCAGCATCTATAGTCTCCTGATTTGTTCATTTTGGCCACTCTGACTGGCGTGAGGTGATACCTGAGTGTGGTTTTGATTTGTATTTCCCTGATAAGGAGCGACGCTGAACATCTTTTCATGTGCCTGTTGGCCATCCGGATGTCTTCTTTAGAGAAGTGTCTATTCATGTTTTCTGCCCATTTCTTCACTGGGTTATTTGCTTTTCGGGTGTGGAGTTTGGTGAGCTCTTTATAGATTTTGGATACTAGCCCTTTGTCCGATATGTCATTTGCAAATATCTTTTCCCATTCCGTTGGTTGCCTTTTAGTTTTGTTGGTTGTTTCCTTTGCTGTGCAGAAGCTTTTTATCTTCAGAAGGTCCCAGTAATTCACTTTTGCTTTTAATTCCCTTGCCTTTGGGGATGTGTCGAGGAAGAGATTGCTACGGCTGAGGTCAGAGAGGTCTTTTCCTGCTTTCTCCTCTAAGGTTTGGATGGTTTCCTGTCTCACATTCAGGTCCTTTATCCATTTTGAGTTTATTTTTGTGAATGGTGTGAGAAAGTGGTCTAGTTTCAACCTTCTGCATGTCGCTGTCCAGTTCTCCCAGCACCATTTGTTAAAGACACTGTCTTTTTTCCATTGGATGTTCTTTCCTGCTTTGTCAAAGATGAGTTGGCCATACGTTTGTGGGTCTAGTTCTGGGGTTTCTATTCTATTCCATTGGTCTATGTGTCTGTTTTTGTGCCAATACCATGCTGTCTTGATGATGACAGCTTTGTAGTAGAGGCTAAAGTCTGGGATTGTGATGCCTCCTGCTTTGGTCTTCTTCTTCAAAATTACTTTGGCTATTCGGGGCCTTTTGTGGTTCCATATGAATTTTAGGATTGCTTGTTCTAGTTTCGAGAAGAATGCTGGTGCAATTTTGATTGGGATTGCATTGAATGTGTAGATAGCTTTGGGTAGTATTGACATTTTGATAATATTTATTCTTCCAATCCATGAGCAGGGAATGTCTTTCCATTTCTTTAAATCTTCTTCAATTACCTTCATAAGCTTTCTATAGTTTTCAGCATACAGATCCTTTACATCTTTGGTTAGATTTATTCCTAGGTATTTTATGCTTCTTGGTGCAATTGTGAATGGGATCAGTTTCTTTGTTTGTCTTTCTGTTGCTTCATTGTTAGTGTATAAGAATGCAACTGATTTCTGTACATTGATTTTGTATCCTGCAACTTTGCTGAATTCATGTATCAGTTCTAGCAGACTTTTGGTGGAGTCTATCGGATTTTCCATGTATACTAACATGTCGTCTGCAAAGAGCGAAAGCTTGACTTCATCTTTGCCAATTTTGACGCCTTTGATTTCCTTTTGTTGTCTGATTGCTGATGCTAGAACTTCCAGCACTATGTTAAACAACAGCGGTGAGAGTGGGCATCCCTGTCGTGTTCCTGATCTCAGGGAAAAAGCTCTCAGTTTTTCCCCGTTGAGGATGATGTTAGCTGTGGGCTTTTCATAAATGGCTTTTATGATGTGTAAGTATGTTCCTTCTATCCCGACTTTCTCAAGGGTTTTTATTAAGAAAGGGTGCTGGATTTTGTCAAAGGCCTTTTCTGCATCGATTGACAGGATCATATGGTTCTTCTCTTTTTTTTTGGTTAATGTGATGTATCACGTTGATTGATTTGCGAATGTTGAACCAGCCCTGCATCCCAGGAATGAATCCCACTTGATCATGGTGAATCATTCTTTTTATATGCTGTTGAATTCGATTTGCTAGTATCTTATTGAGAATTTTTGCATCCATATTCATCAGGGATATTGGCCTGTAGTTCTCTTTTTTTACTGGGTCTCTGTCTGGTTTAGGAATCAAAGTAATACTGGCTTCATAGAATGAGTCTGGAAGTTTTCCTTCCCTTTCTATTTCTTGGAATAGCTTGAGAAGGATAGGTATTATCTCTGCTTTAAATGTCTGGTAGAACTCCCCTGGGAAGCCATCTGGTCCTGGACTCTTATTTGTTGGGAGATTTTTGATAACCGATTCAATTTCTTCGCTGGTGATGGGTCTGTTCAAGCTTTCTATTTCCTCCTGATTGAGTTTTGGAAGAGTGTGGGTGTTCAGGAATTTGTCCATTTCTTCCAGGTTGTCCAATTTGTTGGCATATAATTTTTCATAGTATTCCCTGATAATTGTTTGTATCTCTGAGGGATTGGTTGTATTATTTCCATTTTCATTCATGATTTTATCTATTTGGGTCATCTCCCTTTTCTTTTTGAGAAGCCTGGCTAGAGGTTTGTCAATTTTGTTTATTTTTTCAAAAAACCAACTCTTGGTTTCGTTGATCTGCTCTACAGTTTTTTGAGATTCTATATTGTTTATTTCTGCTCTGATCTTTATTATTTCTCTTCTTCTGCTGGGTTTAGGCTGCCTTTGCTGTTCTGCTTCTATTTCCTTTAGGTGTGCTGTTAGATTTTGTATTTGGGATTTTTCTTGTTTCTTGAGATAGGCCTGGATTGCAATGTATTTTCCTCTCAGGACTGCCTTCGCTGCGTCCCAAAGCGTTTGGATTGTTGTATTTTCATTTTCGTTTGTTTCCATATATTTTTTAATTTCTTCTCTAATTGCCTGGTTGACCCACTCATTCGCTAGTAGGGTGTTGTTTAACCTCCACGCTTTTGGAGGTTTTCCAGACTTTTTTCTGTGGTTGATTTCAAGCTTCATAGCATTGTGGTCTGAAAGTATGCATGGTTTGATTTCAATTCTTGTAAACTTATGAAGGGCTGTTTTGTGACCCAGTATATGATCTATCTTGGAGAATGTTCCATGTGCACTCGGGAAGAAAGTATATTCTGTTGCTTTGGGATGCAGAGTTCTAAATATATCTATCAAGTCCATCTGATCCAATGTCTCATTCAGGGCCCTTGTTTCTTTATTGACCGTGTGTCTAGATGATCTATCCATTTCTGTAAGTGGGGTGTTAAAGTCCCCTGCAATTACCACATTCTTCTCAATAAGGTTGCTTATGTTTATGAGTAATTGTTTTATATATTTGGGCGCTCCGGTATTCGGCGCATAGACATTTATAATTGTTAGCTCTTCCTGATGGATAGACCCTGTCACTATTATATAATGTCCTTCTTCATCTCTTGTTACAGCCTTTAATTTAAAGTCTAGTTTGTCTGATATAAGGATGGCTACTCCAGCTTTCTTTTGGCTTCCAGTAGCATGATAAATAGTTCTCCATCCCCTCACTCTCAATCTAAAGGTGTCCTCAGGTCTAAAATGAGTCTCTTGTAGACAGCAAATAGATGGGTCTTGTTTTTTTATCCATTCTGATACCCTATGTCTTTTGGTTGGCGCATTTCATCCATTTACATTCAGTGTTATTATAGAAAGATATGGGTTTAGAGTCATTGTGATGTCTGTATGTTTTATGCTTGTAGTGATGTCTCTGGTACTTTGTCTCACAGGGTCCCCCTTAGGATCTCTTGTAGGGCTGGTTTAGTGGTGACAAATTCCTTCAGTTTTTGTTTGTTTGGGAAGACCTTTATCTCTCCTTCTATTCTAAATGACAGACTTGCTGGATAAAGGATTCTCGGCTGCATATTTTTTCTGTCTAGCACACTGAAAATCTCGTGCCAATTCTTTCTGGCCTGCCAAGTTTCAAAAGAGAGATCAGTCACGAGTCTTATACGTCTCCCTTTATATGTGAGGGCACGTTTACCCCTTGCTGCTTTCAGAATTTTCTCTTTATCCTTGTATTTTGCCAGTTTCACTATGATATGTCGTGCAGAAGATCGATTCAAGTTCCATCTGAAGGGAGTTCTCTGTGCCTCTTGGATTTCAATGCCTTTTTCCTTCCCCACTTCAGGGAAGTTCTCAGCTATGATTTCTTCAAGTACCCCTTCAGCACCTTTCCCTCTCTCTTCCTCCTCTGGGATACCAATGATGCGTATATTATTTCTTTTTAGTGTATCACTTAGTTTTCTAATTTTCCCCTCATATTCCTGGATTTTTTTATCTCTCTTTTTCTCAGCTTCCTCTTTTTCCATAACTTTATCTTCTAGTTCACCTATTCTCTCCTCTGCCTCTTCAATCCGAGCCGTGGTGGTTTCCATTTTGTTATGCATTTCGTTTAAAGCGTTTTTCAGCTCCTGGTGACTGTTCCTTAGTCCCTTGATCTCTGTAGCAAGAGATTCTCTGCTGTCAGCTATACTGTTTTCAAGCCCAGCGATTAATTTTATGACTATTATTCTAAATTCACTTTCTGTTATATTATTTAAATCCTTTTTGATCAGCTCATTAGCTGTTGTTATTTCCTGGAGATTCTTCTGAGGGGAATTCTTCTGCTTGGTCATTTTGGATAGTCCCTGGCGTGGTGAGGACCTGCAGGGCACTTCCCCTGTGCTGTGGTGTATAACTGGAGTTGGTGGGCGGAGCCGCAGTCAGACCTGATGTCTGCCCCCAGCCCACCGCTGTGTCCACAGTCAGACTGGTGTGTTCCTTCTCTTCCCCTCTCCTAGGGGCGGGATTCACTGTGGGGTGGGGTGGCCTGTCTGGGCTACTTGCACACTGCCAGGCTTGTGATGCTGGGGATCTGGCGTCTTAGCTGGGGTGGGTAGGCAAGGTGCACAGGGGCAGGAGGGGCAGGCTTAGCTTGCTTCTCCTTAGGTGATCCACTTCAGGAGGGGCCCTGTGGCAGCAGGAGGAAGTCAGATCCGCTGGCGGAGGTTTGGCTCCGCAGAAGCGCAGAGTTGGGTGTTTGCACGGAGCGAGCAAGTTCCCTGGCAGGAACTGGTTCTCTTTGGGATTTTGGCTGGGGGATGGGCGGGGGAGATGGTGCTGGCGAGCGCCTTTGTTCCCCACCAAACTGAGCTCTGTCGTCCCGGGGCTCAGCAGCTCTCCTTCCCTTTGTCCTCCAGCCTTCCCGCTTTCTGAGCAGAGCTGTTAACTTATGACCTCCCAGCCGCTAAGTCGCGCTTGCTGTCGGAACACAGTCCGTCAGGCCCCTCCGCTTTTTGCAAGCCAGACTCGGGGGCTCTGCTTGGCCGGCGAGCCGCCCCTCCGCCCCAGCTCCCTCCCGCCAGTCCGTGGAGCACGCACCGCCTCGCCGCCCTTCCTACCCTCTTCCGTGGGCCTCTCGTCTGCGCTTGGCTCCGGCGACTCCGTTCTGCTAATCCTCTGGTGGTTTTCTGGGTTATTTAGGCAGGTGTAGGTGGAATCTAAGTGATCAGCAGGACGCGCGGTGAGCCCAGAGTCCTCCTACGCCGCCATCTTCCCTCAAGTCCTAGTAAACTTTAAAGTATGGTATTCCAAACATCCTTGAAAAAACACTTTATTTTAGAACAATTTTATGTCTACAAAACAATTGTAAAAATGGTGCACAGGGTTCCTAATCACCCTACAGCCAGTTTACAAATTGTTAACATCTTTATTAGTATATTACCTTTGTCACAGTTAAGGAATCAATCTTTATATATTATTATTAATTGAAATTCACACTTTATTCAGCTGTTTTTAGTCTTTATCTAATCCTGTCTTGTCTTTCTTTCTTTCCTTCCTTCTCTTCTTTCTCTTCCTTCCTCTGTCCTTCCTCTCTTTCCTCCTTCCTTCCTTCTTTTCCCTCCCTCCCTCTCTCTTGCTCTTTTTTTCTATTTCTTTCTAGAATCTCTCCAGGATACCACATTACTTTTAGTCATCTTGTCTTCTTAAGTTCTTCTTGGCTGTAAAAGTTATTTAGACTTTTATTCCTTTTTTTTTTCTTTCGATGACTGCAGTGGACTGATGTTTATGTCCCTGCAGAATTCATATGTTGACATTCTAATCCCCAATGTGATGGTATTAGGAGGTGCGACCTACTGGAGGTGATTAGGTCATGAGAACACAGCCCTACCAATGAGATCAGTGCCTTCAGGAAAAAGACCTGAGAAGTACTGATGCATAGGGGCACTTGTACCCCAATGTTTATAGCAGCACTCTCAACAATAGCCAAATTATGGAAAGAGCCTAAATGTCCATCAACTGATGAATGGATAAAGAAATTGTGGTTTATATACACAATGGAGTACTACGTGGCAATGAGAAAGAATGAAATATGGCCCTTTGTAGCAACGTGGATGGAACTGGAGAGTGTGATGCTAAGTGAAATAAGCCATACAGAGAAAGACAGATACCATATGGTTTCACTCTTATGTGGATCCTGAGAAACTTAACAGGAACCCATGGGGGAGGGGAAGGAAAAAAAAAGAGGTTAGAGTGGAAGAGAGCCAAAGCATAGGAGACTCTTAAAAACTGAGAACAAAGTGAGGGTTGATGGGGGGTGGGAGGGAGGGGAGGGTGGGTGATGGGTATTGAGGAGGGCACCTTTTGGATTGAGCACTGGGTGTTGTATGGAAACCAATTTGACAATAAATTTCATCTATTGAAAAAAAAAGAAAAAAAGAAAAAGACCCGAAAAGAGCTCCCTCACCCCCTTCACTTCTGAAAAGACAGCAGTCTATCCACCAGGATATGGGCTCTGCCAGATACCAGAGCTGATAGTGTTTTGATTTTGCACTTCCCAGTCTCCAAAACTGTGAGAAATTCCTGTTTAAAAACTATCCGGTCTATAGTATTTTTGTTACAGCAGCCAGGAGGGAACTAAGTCGACAAACTTGACAGTTGTGAGGAGTACTGGTCAGATATTTTGTACACTTCCTCTTATTGAAAATTTTCTCATGTTTTTCTCAAGATTAGACTAGAGTTATAGGCTTTTGGAAGGAATGCTACAGAGGAAAAATGCCCTTTTCATAACATTGTATCAAAGGAATAAACTATCAACATGACTTATCACTATGTTGATCTTGATCACCTGGCTCAGGTAGTGTTGTCTGGTTTCTCCAACATGAAGAAACTCTTTTTTTCCCTCTTCTTTTCATACTATACCCTTTGGAGTGAAGTCACTCTACGTCATTCACATTTAAGGAGTTATGCTCACTCCATTTACTTGAGGGTGCAGTACATATATAAATTGTTTGAAATTCTTCTGCATGGGATATTTGCTTATTCTCTCTCATTTATTCAATTTATTTCTATTAAATATGAATTACAAATATTTATTTTATACTATTTCATGTTGTTGCTCAAATTGTTGTAATTATAGCCATTGGGATCTCTTTCCATTGATTCCTGCTTCCTTTTGCTACATGACATAAATGTGGTTTTTGTTGTTGTTTGAGCACTAGTTTTCTGAATTAGAATTAGACTCATCTTGTATATTTCCTGCTCTAGTCCTAAAACAGCCCTTTATCCAAGGGAACCCTGATTCCTCTAATCTGATAATGGTTTTAAAAGCCAAGATATGGGCACTTGAATTCAAACATCTTTTACTCATTCATTCATTCATCAATCATTTCTTGTGTACTTCTGCCGAAACATCCCAGATGGATGTTAACATTACCTCAAAATTTAAAAAATACAGTTTTCATTATAATTGCATATAATATGTATATATTTACTTGAATTACATTAATGTGTTTACAATACTGAGTAATTTCCTTCAAGACCAAAGTTTGTCTCTATTTACTGAAGTCGACTTTGCTGTCCTTCAGAAACATTTTTTCCCCTTATATTCAATCTGATTTTTCCTTGTTAAGTTTACTCTCATTTAAAAAAAGAATAATATTGCTATTGTGAATGGGTCCTTTTGTTCCATTTATGTAACTGGTCATTGTTAGTATACTTATTTCATAAATGAAACTGTGCTCAACTTATATATACTAATAGTCTTTCAGGTATTCTTTGAATAAAGAATAATAATGTTGTAAACTATTTTAGCTTTAGTCTTCTGCTTTATAGTACTTAGAGTTATCATTTCTTTATGGTGATAAAACTTCCAAGAAATGTTCAATAGTGAGAATCTTTTCTTTTTTTTTTCTGTTCTTTATTTTTTTAATGAAATTTATTGTCAAATTGGTTTCCATACAACACCCAGTGCTCATCCCAAAAGATGCCCTCTTCAATGCCTATCACCTACCCTTCCCTCCCTCCCACCCCCCCATCAACCCTCAGTTTGTTCTCAGTTTTTTTTTCAATATATGAAATTTATTGTCAAATTGGTTTCCATACAACACCCAGTGCTCATCCCAAAAGGTGCCCTCCTCAGGAGAATCTTTTCTTATTTGTGTTCCAATTTTATTAAAAATATACTAAAAAGAAAGCATACTCTGATTTGGTAATAGAATCTTGTCAGTCTATAGTAAAAAAAAAATAGGACTTATGCAGTGATGGGCACTTCAGTGTAATTCTGATAATATGTTAACCAATTTTAAGAAATCATCTAGAAGAGGAAATATCAAAGTGCCATAGGACCTACTCTAGGTAAACTGAGATCACAAAAACTTTATTGTAGTCATTACATTTTAAAATTACACATCGGTTTTCTTCAGAACATTTCTAATATAACTATCCATTTCTATATATTTAAAAATAATTATGTATAATCATTAGGTTTATAGATTTCTCTCTAGTATAAAAGGATACCTATTCTTTCCAATGTGCACTTGGTGAAACAGAGTAATAAAGCTAATATGAGGCATCAGGCAAGTTTATCACAGATTTAAGATGGAATCATACCATTTTTGATATTTTTTTTCTGAAGATATAGTTAAGTGAACACATGTCTAAAACAATTTTTAATTTGTTTTCCTTTACTTTGAATGCTATTAGTAGACGTATTTCTTCCAAAAATTAACTATTTTGCTGTTTACTTTAAATGGGTTTGTATTCTTTGTTTCCTTAACACAGAGGTAATTAAAGGCCTGATGATCCTAGAGATTATTATAGAAGATGTCAATTTTTTTTCCAGAAGACTATAGTTTCTAATCGTCTAATTTGCAGGAAAATGGATAGTGTCAATAATACACACTGGAATGAAAGCTAATAGTTATTGTTGACTTGCTCATTATTATACTGAATGATAACCCTTAGTTTGTAATTATTACCTGATAGAAAAAGGATTTACTAATAAGATTATTTTATGCTTAATGGAAATCTTGAATCTTGGAGAAGAATCTGAAGTAAGAGTGGAAAGGAAGCTGGACTTTTTTTTTTTTTTTTTTGACAATAGAGACTTATCAAGATTAAGTGCTACTTCATTTGACAAAGTACAACATCTGTTCATGATAAAAGCCTTCCACAAAGTAAGTGTAAAGGGAACAGTCCTCAACATAATAAAGATCATATATAAAATACCCACAGCTAATATCACCCTCAATGGGGAAAAACTGAGAGCCCTGTCTCTATGGTTAGGAACAAGACAGGGATGTTCATTCTTACCACTGTTATTTAAAATTCTAGCCACGGTAATCAGACAACAAAAAGAAATAAAAGGCACCCAAATCAGCAAGGAAGAAATAAAACTTTCACTATTTGCAGATGACATATACTCTGTATAGAAAACCCTAAAGACTCCACCAAAACACTGCTGTAACTGATACACAAATTCAGTAAAGTTGTAGGATACAAAATCAACATACAGAAATCTGTTAACCAAAAGATTCTGATCAGAAGTGTCAGGAAAGATCACTTCATAGAAGAGGTAACATCTGATTTGTTTTTTTAAAGGATGCGTATTGAGTTTACCAGGTAGAGAAAGGGAAGACCAGAATTCTAGACAGAAAGGAAACTCAAAGGCACAGAGACTTGAGAGCACACATTGGGCTTTGGTAAGTCTGGGTTATGGGGTAGAAGGGAATATTAAGTTAGCTCATATTTGTCTTGGGTGGGTCTTAAATCCAAACTTGGGAGTTTTGATGGACCCTAAAGGCAGTGGGGCCACTGAAGGCTTTTAAGCAGGTAAATTTGGAACCATGCTCTGAAAAAGTCACTCTGGGGCCATGGAGGTGGAAGAGTGGGGTGTGTGTGTGTGTGTCACTGCTCCAAAAATTATCCAAAGGCATTTTTGTCTGAAGGTGGTGTGTCATTGGGGATTTTGTGCAGGTTGTCTTAATCTCTCCAGGCAATAGAGGGAAGGTGTGAGTAATGAAAAAGCTATGCCATAAACCAGGGATTGGCAAACTTTTCTGTAAAGGGCAAGAATATAAATATTTTAGGTTTTGTGGGCTATAACATCTGTCAGAAGTACTAAACTTGGCCATGGTAACATAAAAGAAGGCATAGACTATACATTAATGAATGAGTGTAGCCATTTGCATCAAAATATTATTTTTAGATACTGAAATTTGAATTTCATTTCATTCTAATGGGTCATGGACTATTGTTTCTGAGTTTTTCACACCTTTAAAAATCTAAAAACCATTCTCAGCTTACAGGCTATACATAAACATGAGACACGATGAATTTGTTTTCTTAGCCATTTGTTTCCATTGACCATTGTTGGCTGACCATTGATAGGAACACTTGAACCCTGCCTCTGAGAATAGAATTTACCCAATAATTGAGCAGTTGATGCTAACAGACCATGTCTTTCAAGGGATACCATAAATCTGGTTCTGAGCAAGTATCACCATATGGATCTTCCAAAATGTTTTTGTCTTCACTTGGAAATAATTTTAGAAACTATGTGGATTAGACCAGAGCAACAGAGGCATTATTTCCAGAATTCTGAACAAATGTATGTTTTACCTTTGATTTGGTAAGCAAAGAAACCCTAGTATGTAACAAGGGTATCTCTTGGGTTCTTTTGTTTGTTTGTTTTTTGTTTTTTTTTTTCCCCCTACACTATGTATCAATTTTCTGCCACGGGAGGTACAAAAAGCATTTCTTTGAGGTGATGAGATAAATACATACACGTTTAAGTAAAAAGAAGGTATAATACAGTCCAAGGTGACATGTCCAAGCATGTCCTCCCTCTCTCTGCCAAAATTGTATGTCATTAAAGCTTTACCTCAAGAACATCATGGGGTAAGCTGGAAGAAGTCTAGTTTTGGGAAGCTAGGGAGCTGCATGAAAGCATGAGGGGACATCAACTTTGAAGTAGGTATAACTATATAGAGAGAGGAAGAAGCTGGAAAGATACATTGGATTAAAACTTTGTATATCAATTTCCTAAAAATATTCTAGTTGAGCACAATCTTCTAGTTACAATTGACTTCTGAATAACATGGGTTTGAATTGTGTAGGTCAACTCATACACAGATTTTTTACAGTATAGTACTGTAAATATATTTTCTCTTGTGATTTTCTTAATATTGTCTTTAGCTTACTTGACTACAAGAATACAATGTACAACACATATAACATGAAAAATATGTGTTAATTGACTGTGCATGTTATTGATAAAGCTTCTGGGCAACAGTAGGCTATTAATAGTTAAGTTTGGGGGGAGTCAGAAGTTGTGCACAGATTTTCAAATACATGAGGGTCAGTGCCCGTAAGCCCTATGTTCAAAGATCAATTGTGTAGTTAGAGTAGAACATTTTGGACAGAATGAAATCTACTGGTGGTCCATCTTCCATTTTGGTCTTTGTTTGAAGAATGTATGATTTGAAAGCTTAAACCTAAAAAGAATGAGTTGCTTATTTCAGTTGGAAAAAAAGCAGAATGATGAGTATAAACATAAAATTTATTTTGAAAAACTTGTTTTCTAACCATATGATATATTGATCCAAAGCAATGATAAGACTCTCTAGTAATTGAAAATAAAACTATCTTGTTGAAAGTTATAAATTATCTATAAATTTTACAATGCAAATTGTTTATCTGGCATTGGGCATTGTAAAGGAGGAAAGATTTAGATATTGGCAAGAGATTATGGTGTTATGTTTATTTTATCTCAGATTTACAGCATGAAATGTACATCCTGAATATTCAGGCACAATGCATGCAGTATAATCAAGTAAAATATGAACTGTTTCCCATTGGTTAAAGAATTATTTTTCAGATTTGATATAGTTTTGACTTGTTTAACATATGCCTGGGGCTTATGTGGTGTATTTTGAATGTATTTGAATAATATATGTTTTACTATGTATATACATTGAGTAAAATCAGTAACATGTCTAAAATGTATAGTGCCGTGCAAAATCCATGACTCAATATAATTGACATGAAAATAGTAATTCCACATTTATCTCCCAAGCTGGTCGGCAGAGGACAGGATGAAAATGTCTACTGAAATGTTTTAATCAGTGTGCGTTCTCCACCCAAAACTGTGGTTGGATAAAATCCAAAATGAGTTTCTTTGTCTTCCTTATATTTATCAAATGCTAAAGTAGAATAAAAGTCCTAAAAAAATGACTTGTCATAAATGGAAAACTTTAACTATTTTTGTCATGCTGAGGTTTTTCTAAGACCTCACATTTGACTACAGAAAAGCAAGGTGGTTTCCATCTTTTCAAGATACAATGCAGCGCGTTGTTCATTGCAACAGTTGGCCTGCCAAAATTCCTTGGCAAAGGGAAGCCTCTGGCCAACTAACTGTGATATAATAAATGATCTGACCAGATTGTCAATGAATTGAGATCTGAAGTTAAAGCCGCTTTGGGGATGGAGAAATTAGTTATTTCTCTTCAACTCTTGCCCCTACAAATATGAAAACTCTGAAAAGTATGGCACAAATCTCTGGAGAACTGATACTGTAGCAAGTAGTGGTGTGTTTCTCATTTGTCTAATATTATGAAGCATTTATTTATTTACAAGGGAATTCCATTATTAAACATTTATTATGTCTGATTTTAAATATAACGCATGTTCATTTGGGTAATATGGCAAGGTTTAAAGAAAAAAAAATAACCATCCACAGTTTTATTACCCACACATATCTATTGTTAAAATTCTGATAAATTAATAGCTGTATTTTTCTCTGCACATGTAGATTATATATTGTGTGTGTTATTTTGTATTCTACTTTGAATAGCTTCCTACTGTAGCATAAACAATCTACTACGACATAAGAAATATCTTCATAAATGTTATTAAAACATTTTAAGTACTCAATCATAATAATTTTTGGTCATTTAATGTATCCACATACCAATATGTTAAGAACCTCAGAATAAATTGTTTTAATATCTAGATTTGCTCACATTGTTTTAGTTTTCCACATGTATACTCTAAGATAACATAAACTATAATCCTGATATCTATGTTCAGTCTTTGCCATTTTTAATTTTTGTAGTTGCAGCCCTGATAGATTTGTTTTAAAAAAGTTTAGAACTATACGTCAGGAATAAACCTTGATTACTGGCATTGATATTCTGCACAGAACCAACAGGGGCTCAGCCAAAATATAAAGCATCTACATTTCTTTTGTGCTTTTTATGACATCCTGTTTGGTGTGGACTTCCTCTGCCTGAGCATGGTTGTTCATATACTCTCTTCATCAGAATATTCTTAGTTCTGTTCTGTCTTGGGTATAAAATTATATAAATGTCTAGTAATTTATAGACGGTATTCTGTAAAGATGTGATATGAGCTAACCACCCCTCCTTCTTAATATTGTAATTATTTTGTGTAGTGACACATAATAACTACCTTTCTCACGGTAAGTATTTCATAATGTACAAAATTGCCAAATTACTATGTTGAACACATGAAACTAATATTATATGCCAACTATAATTAGGTTGTAACAGTGGGGATGGAGAAAACAGGACAGATATGACACATATATTTGAAGACAGAAGATGAACTAATGGATTCGACCTAGAAGGAGCACAGTTTTTGGCTCAAAAATATTGGTGATTCGTGTGCTTTTTTCTGGAATGAAAAAGACTGAGGATAGAGCAGGTTTGGGGAGATGAATCAAAGAGTCTGTTTTGGACATTTTAACTTCTTTTTTTTTTTTTTTTAATTTTTTTTTTTTCAACGTTTATTTATTTTTGGGAGAGAGAGAGACAGAGCATGAACGGGGGAGGGGCAGAGAGAGAGGGAGACACAGAATCGGAAACAGGCTCCAGGCTCTGAGCCATCAGCCCAGAGCCCGACGCGGGGCTCGAACTCACGGACCGCGAGATCGTGACCTGGCTGAAGTCGGACGCTTAACCGACTGCGCCACCCAGGCGCCCCTGGACATTTTAACTTCTATATGTCAATATGCTATCCGAATGGAGATATTAATGAGGCGGCTTAATATATAACTCTGGAAAATTGAAGACAAGTAAGTACAGGAAATACTAGAAATAAAGACCTGGGAATTATCTTCTGATAAATGGCATCTGAATACATGAAGTAAGATATATTACTTACTACAATCAAACTAGTTCAAAATACTCCTCTAACCCCCAGTTTATGCTGTTGGGCTTGGTTTGTTCAGCATTCACATGGACAACACATCCAACTCCTTATCTTCAGGTATTTGGCCATTTCAATACCAGGGAACTTTTCTTTACTCCACTTTGTCACTTATTCTCACAGTTTGGTCCTGGACCTTGGCCCAGGCATGATTCATCATTTCAAAACTCTTACACTTCTGACCTTCCTCCATAACTACCAAACAAGACCCAACTCAGACTCAAATCTACTCTCTGTGCTCCTATGGAATACCAGCTAAATACAATTGACGTAAAAATACTTCAACATTTTTTTTTTAATTTTCCCTCTCCTATCTTTCAGAGATATTTTTTTAATGGAGCATTAGGATTATTGTGGCTATAAGTAACAAAAAAAAAGAAGGAAACACTTGAAATAAAATGTCATAGGTGAACATTTTTCTTCTGTGCTGTTTTTTTTTTCATTTTAGTCATTATGACCTTGGAGAGAGGAGTCTCTTGGACTTGATTCAACAGCCCATTGACACCACACTCCACATTCTTATAACCCACAATTTGCCCAGTTTGGCTATACAGAGCAGCTCCACCTCTAAGTTTTGCATTAACATTCAAGGCAGGAAGAAGTGGGGAAGGAAAAGAGGCTGAACCAGTTATGCCTATCTCTTAGAATCTTAAAAGTAGAAGCTGCCTTTCCATCTCTACTCTACTTTTTAGCATTACAAATTATTTTTCCTCCTATTTTTCAAAGCCAATGCCTCCACAGTAGTTCTTAATCCCATCCTCTCCACTATCATCTTTCTGCATCTTCATTCCTCTCCTCTTCTTCTGCCACCATTAAGTTTCAAACTTCTATTTATCTACTCACTCTTCCTCTAAATTTAGCCCAATAAACATAGCCAGGCTTCTTCAAAAATGCCTTGTCATTAATCTTTCATCCTTCGTAACTATAGTCACTGACTCTCTGACTCATGCTTCATTCAATTCTCAGCCTACTGTGGTCTTTTCTCTCCCTCATCATTTCGAAAACACTGTCCTTTCAAAGGTCCCTGATGACCTCTACAATGTCAAGCGCAAGTTCTTGTTTGACTGCCTTTCAACTAATTCAACCCTGTTAATTAGTGTTTATTCTTCTTAGAAGTGTCCACTTAGAAGTGTTTTGAATTCCATATAAATATTGTCTCTCCAGTCTCTAAATGCTTCTGGAACTATTCATTGATGGCCTTCTTTGCAGGTCCCTCTCTGACATACCAGTATACTCCCAAATTTTAAACTTGGCTTATTGGTATTTACTTCCTCTGAACACCCACCAAATGTGGTCTCATCCACTGTCATCATTTCCACAAAATATTAAAGGTAGCTAAATGAACACTGGCATTTTACATCCTGATATCTTTCCTGATGGCTTATATGACACTTATCTGCATAACACATTATTTAAATGTGCCATCATATTCATCATGCTCAAAATTAATCTAAGATATTTCCATCCTTTTCCACGATATTCCTCTGATCACCCAAAAAAGAAAACTGGCAAGCATATGTTACCTCATTACATTGCAGCCCACGATACTATTATCACTATGAATCCTAAATATTTCTTCTCACTTATTGATACCTACTATATCCCCTTTAAATTCAGGCTTCATTCAGTTCTTACCTGTATTATTTCAATAACCTCATAATAAGGAAGGTCATATGGATTCAACCCATCCCCCACAATGAAACAAAACTACCTATCATATTTACAGTTGAAATTCCTTGCAATGTCCTCTATCACTCATAGGATAATACTTCAGTGTTCCCAATTATTTACAGGAAAATGCACAAGAGGCATTTCATGGCAGTGAAAAGTATCTCTGCGCTAGTCCTTCTCTGAAACTTTGATCCTATGTGACTATAAAGTTTCATCTCCCTTCACCGCGTTTCTCACACTTTATATGTTGGTGAAACCAGTGTGTGGAGCTCCTGGAACAAACTACAATGTTACCCAACTCCTACGTCTCCTCTCATTGCTCTCTCCTCTGAGACTATCCTTCTGAGCTTGCTGTCTTGATCCATTTAATTATTGACAATTCTCATCACTTTTCAGCCTTTTGGCTAAGATCAAGTGTAATTGTTACCGATTCTTAAAAATTTAGCTTGGTACCACTTCTTTCAGATACTTCATATCTGCCTCTTATTTCTCTCCAAACTTTTAGTCCTCTCCAGTTTTTGTATCACCCTCCCTCTAAAAATATCAAAATTATCAAAAAATAATTTCTCCCATATGCTATGATCTTTTCTACTTCTAGATGTTTGCAAAAATTCTTTAGTGTGAGTTTTCTTTTTCTCTCCCCTTACCTCACTCTCTTACCTTCCAACAGCTATCCTCTAGGATATTTCCATTTTTACCATAAATATTACTCCCTTCCAGAGTCTTCCTGAGCATCAAAGTCTCAATTTGATCCCTGTAATGTGGTGTCATAGCATGATAACAATATCAAATACATGTAGTATTTAACATATGCCAGAAATTCTTCTAAGTGCTTTGCATATATTAAAGTATTTAATCCTCACAATAATGCTGTAAGTTAAGCATGGTTATTATCTACACTTTAGAGTTGAAGAAAATGAGGTATTGGGACATTAATTAATTTATCCTATGTTGAACTTTAGCAAGTGAAAGGGACACACTTTGCATGTGGGCAAGCTGTCTTAGCTCATAGGGTACTATAATTCTGCATGCTCATAGGGTACTGTAATTCTGCATTTCTTCTATCATACATACCATAAGCTTACTTGCTATTATCATTCACCAGAATACAAACTCTATAAATGCTTATTCGTTATTGAATCTCTATTTATCCAAAAGCCATTGAACATATTTGGTCCTCAAAATTTTTCTGATAAATGACAAATTCATAACTATGTGTTTCTCTTCTGTGTTCCCATAGCACTGTGGGAATATCTATGCTTTTGCTGAATCTGTGCCATTATTTACTTATAGCCCTCTTGGTCGTATTGAATTGTAAGCCCCTATAGGACAGAAACTTTACTTATTCATCAGTGTGTCCCAAGTGGAGCATAGGTGCTCAATAAATGTTTGTTGAACAAATCTGTAAATAATACCAGTGGAAGAAATGCATGTAAGTTTTTTTTTTTTTTTGATGTATCTCAACAATCCCCTTCTATCTTTAATTCTATGTGGTAGGAAAATACTTGTTATATAATACTTATGTTAATCATCTATTTTTGAGACCTCTATTTTATTGTAAACGAGGATGATTCTGAAATACATCTTTCTCCCCTAGAGTCCTAAAACATTTATGAATCTTAATTCTCATCAAGTATTATAAGACTATCCCAAAATACAGCAAAATACATTTTAATAGTCCACCAAGTGCTCAATACTGTATTGCCATAAGAAGTTAAAAAGAAGAAGATATATTTCTTGCCCACAAGGGCAATGTAATACAGAAGTTAGCTCCAGCATAAATAAATCCCTGTGATCATAAATGATAGAGACATGCATATGCTCCCATTGACACGTCAGGTTACACACAGGTGTAAGAATATCTGGAAGCAAATGGACGCAGGTGGATTTAGTTTGACAAGTTTTCTAAGAGTTGAATCAAGTGGAAACTTGAAGGAGGGTGTTGTGGTTTCATGCATTTAAGAAAGGTGTGTGACCCAGAAAAGGCAGTCAAAACACATTGTAATGGCACATGGAGAATAATTTGAAATATTTTCATTTTTTAAAGTGTTTATAACAAGTCATAAGGTTGTATATAATAGCTTGACCTCCTACTCGGGGACTAACTCATAAAAGTCTGTTTTTGACAAATAGTCTAGGCATGGGCTTAATTTTTATTTTTTATTGCCCCAATGTGCTTGTATTTCCACATATCCTCAGCAGAATCCCACATAATTTTCTACTTCTGCTTTTTGAGATTTGTTCCCTTTTCTTTTATCCTCTGTTTTAACATTTATTTAGCATTTATTTAAGCATTTATTTGTTTGTTTGTTTATTTTCTTTTGGCTTTTTATTCCATGGAAAGCAACTTCAGGAACCCCTCGGCAATCACCTCCTGCATTTCCAGTACCTTACTAGTTCATCTCACTTAAAAACCTTCTTTTTAAAGCAAGGAAGTGGTTCGCAGTGGTTTGCATCTAATATTAAGTTAAATAAGTATGGATATTTTATAAATGTGAAACATATATATTCATTATATCTTTACATAAGTGAACTAATTTTAAGTGCTCATCATATAGCATAATACGTGTTACATGCCAGAACGGAATGGTTTGAATGAGAAAAGATGATTAATTAAAATATGGCAGCTATTTTTAACAGAATTTTTTATTTGAGTCTTTCCCAGGGGCCATTATGGACTTGATTTGAATACACCAACATTTTCCCTAAAGAAACTCCAATTTTCCAACTTTGTTGAGAAGTTTCGTTTACCTAGTCTTCTCATAAAGCATTATCTTCAACCAGAGGGTGATGGTGAAGTGGCTTTGTCTAACGTTAATAATGTCCTTTTATTTGAGGTGAGACATTGAGACCATATCTCTGGCTCATGCCTTTACATATAGCAGTCCATAAGAAACGGAACAAATAAAACCTGTAGACACAGCCTGCAGGTATAAAATGACGAGGAAGAGAAATCCCCCTGTTGTGCCTTCATCTGGCCTTTGTATACACTTGGTTATAACATCTAATCTGGATTTTACTCCTTCCCTTTGTCAGGAAAGGATCAAATCTGGATTCATTCTCTGGTACATTGCTTGTCAGGAAAAGGCAAAATTATATAAAATAATCTAAACACAGCTCTTCTTTCTGAACTCCCTTTGGTCTATGAAATTCCAGCTGCAACCTTAAATCATTTGATTTGATTTTCTTATTCTTAACCATCGTTTTCTTGTTTTCTATGTATACACTTTATAGCAAATTAAGAACAAGAGTACATATGTGCAGCTAGGATTGGGAAAGTATTTCTTCCATTTATTCCTGGGAGGCAGACATTTGTCTGCTCAGTCAGAATGTGAAGTGAAGAATCAGATTTATGTACAGCTGTATTGCTACATTAGTTAATATGGGGGGGGGGAGAAAGGAAGAAATATTGACCCTTTGTGAAAATCATAGATGATAACAGAAAAGCTAACATTTATTGAATGTGCCAAATGCCGTTTTAACCAGAGGCTTTACTTGGGTTTATCTTTTCTATGTGGCAGATACTCTCATTAGGTACTGTCCTCATCTCTGCTTCTCAAAGAAGCTGAGGCTTTGTATGTTAAGTCACTTTCCCAGTAATCCTTAGCTATTGAGTAGGAGGGCAAGATTTGAACCTATGTCTATCTGGTTCCATAATGTGCATTCCTCTTTCTTTTTTTTAAAGTTTATTTATTTATTTTGAGGCAGAGAGAGAGAGAGAAAGAGAAAGAGCAAGGGAGGGGCAGAGAGAGGGAGAGACAGAATCCCAAGCAGCCTCTGTGCTGTCAGCACAGAGCCCGACACAGGGCTCAACCCCATGAACCCTGAGATCATAACCTGAGCCAAGACCAAGAGTCGGACGCTCAACCGACTGAGTCATCCAGACTCTCCATAATGTGTGTTCCTAAACAGCATGCTACATCATTTCATAGTTAAGACCCTAAATCTCAAAAGAACTTTGCTATTAATCATTGTTTAGATCACATGTTCTACTAAGTTCTCTATAATTACAGTTAAAGTAAAATTTAATAACTTTTGAAACATAATCTAAGGATGACAAATGGAATACGTTGTATCTTAGGATGTTTAATGTTCAAATGGATTTTTTAACTTGTAAAAAAACATATACTTTTCCCTGAAATTTCTTGAAATACATTTCCACCAATCTTCTTAGTCTCCTCAACAAATCTAATTATTCCACTTTGGGTCTCTCCTTGGTTTATCTGTTAATTATTCTCCCTCTGTTCTTTTAATATGTCATTTGTGCATCCATCCCCTCTCCATCATCTAAAAGTGTATTTAAATATTTCAGCCTCTTATGGTATTTTTGCAAGGGAAGGGATTTCCTTTTTCATATTTTTGATGGGTCTTAGAAGGATGAAAGCAATACATATTTGCTCAGCCTAGTGTCTTGAAACAGAGGCTTTGTGTAGTTAACTTTTTCAATGAGAATGATTCAGTAATTATTACAGGTAGACTGGATGTTTAATATCAGCACTGAATGACTCTATCACTTAATACCACTTTTTCTTTTTATTTTTGGGCTTCTGTATTTTCTCACCAAAAAAGGAAAATTAAATTTCACTGCATTAATTAATGTGAACTGTTTCTTCCTCTGACTCAGACCTCTGACTGATTTATTATTGGATATGTATCACAATCAACAGGGTTGGTCATACAAATGTGAGTAAAATATTATTAAAATCATTATTTAAAATATTCTTGAAAAGAACAGTGTGTGACTGCAAAAGTTTGTAATTTATATGGAGTTAAGTGAAGACTGAATTTTACAGAAGATTGAACAATCCAAATGATAGCTTTATAAATCCAATGTTAGGGGCAATTTTATAATTAATTTAAAGCAATTAGTGGGAATAATTCTTAATATAATTTCACATAATTTATGGCCAAGTAAATTTACTATCAATTGCTTTTCACTCATTGATGTCATATACCTCTGCTTAGGCCATGCTATTTTCTATTACATTTGCTGAGATTTGAAGTATTCCTATGTCTGAGGATGGCTACATAAATGCAGCATGTCTGTGTCCCATGAGTAGGTACATCATTTCTATGGTGAGGTTTTTGTTTTTGTTTTACAGTTTATTTTTGGTGTAAACTTTTAAAAATTATTTATTTATTTTTATATTAATTCCAGTTGGTTAACATATAATATTATATTATTTTCAGGTATACAATATAGAGATTCAACAATTCCGTCACCTAAGGTCATGTCAAGTGCACTCCTTTTTTTAATCTATTTTTTTTAAGATTTATTCATTTTTGAGAGACAGAGCACAAGTGGGGTAGGGCAAAGAAAGAGGGAGACACAGAATCCGAAGCAGGCTCCAGGCTCTGAGCTAGGAACTCACAAAGGCATGGACTCAAACTCACGAACCACAAGATCATGAGCCGAGTCGAAGTTGGACACTTAACTGACTGGGCCAGCCAGGCTCCCGATGACAAGTGCACTCTTTAATCCCCATCACCTTTTTCACCCATCCCCCCCACTTCCCTCTGGTAACCATCAGTTTATTCTCTATAGTTAAGAGTCTGTTTCTTGGCTTGTCTCTCACTCTCTTCCTATTTTGTTCATTGTTTTATTTCTTAAATTCCACTCATGAATGAAATCATATGGTATTTGTCTTTCTCTGACCAACTTATTTCACTTAGCATTATACTCTTTAGTTCCATCCACGTCATTGCTACATGGTTAGTTTTTATGTGAATTAAATCATGGTCTACGTCCATTGACATACCCTCAGACCTCTGCAGTTACTATCATCACCCTTAGGAGTGCTCCTTTCTCTTTATCACTCCCAAATAAAAGCACAAACATGGCTTTTCCTTTATATAAATGAGGTTATAAGTTTTAATAAGAGTTTCTGGAAAGGATCAAGCAAAAAGACATACCTACAACTGGTTACTGTCGGCAGTCAGAGAGGTTTGCAGAGTTTTCAGATGGTACCTTATTGTTATGAGTAGTTCACCATCTTGATTTAGAACATTAAGTTATTAAACATTAATGAAGGGTGAAACTCCCTACCTCCTCAATACCTGCTCCTCCTTTTTACTAGACAAGTAGAAGGGTAGAAATGGGACATATATCATCCAAGCAAGTCACTATTTTCTTATTTCTAAATTGTGGCTGTTTATATAACTGATATTGACAGGTTTTTTTGTTTGCTTGTTTAATTTCCTCTGGGCATTTGTAGTCTCTGAAGTCTGTCTGAGACCTCTGCAGGCCTCTTCAGAATACCTGATCTGAGAGGTCCCACTTGGACACAACCGCATTCATTCTCCCTTCACTCTTCCCCCACCAGGGCATATACTGTTGGGATTTCCTTGCCCGGAAAACATTCTTATCATGTGGAGTGCAGGCAGGATAGCTCAAGCACAGCTACTTTTCCAGGTTTCCACTTCATCCACCCATTCATATCCTGTTCTTGAAACTGCTCGGATATGAGAAAGGAAGAGATCACAGAGTGTACAACTTATGTAGGTGTCAAGGAGAGAAGGGAATGATGTGCTAGATTCCTCTTCTTCTTACTAGTAACCTTGTAAGTACTAGTAAGACAGAGTTCTTCTCTTGACAACCTCCTTTCACAAGCAAAACCTCTTTAAGGGACAAGTCCAAAGACCCATTCTCTTTTTTGGTCTGTCGGTGAGTGGTAGTAGCTTAATGGCTGCAGGACCAATTTTACATCCTCTAAGTCTTAAAGATGGCTAGGCTGAAATGTTTGTGGGTTACAATGTAGAGTTTGTCAGCACCTATTATTTTCTGGTTTTAGTACAATCCTGAAGAACTTAAATGTGAGTAGTTGAAACTTGTTTGATCACTCTCCAAAAACTTCATAGGGTCTTGGATATTCTCATATTGCATTTACTATCATGTTTCCATCCTGTTCATTTTCAACCATTAATAGATCAATCTTCTGTAGTATAAGGTCAGTGAGTTTGTATATGTTATTCCTAATCAGACATAATTTCTTGAAATTTTACTGTGATCAAATGATTTCCTTGCTTTTCCATAGGTACTCTTATTGCCTTTCCTGAGACATTTAGTGTTTAAGAAAGAGAACAATAAGTAAATTATGTTCCTTTTGTGTGTGTGTGTGTGGCATATATTCCCCAAAGTAGAGCAATTATGCATCACTTTGTAAATAATGCCTTCGATATGGCTTTATTTTTTCTAAAAATATCGATGATCGGTTTGTGAGATTCCCTTGTCTAAATTCTATTTCAATATGATTTTCACAAATGGACAATTGCCCAAGTAATCATTTCCAAAGCATTGTTACCTCAAACTAACTTTGAAAATAGATGTGCTAAAATTAAGAGAGAAATAAATTTTTCAGAGGGAGGTGGGCTATGTAAAATCATATAAAAATTTTTATTGTAGTTTTATGGCATATTATCTTTTAAGTAAAATATTTTAAATAAAATGGCTACAATACAATACACTAAGAGAAAGAGCAATTTCTGTGAGAAATCATACATTATCACATGGGAAAAATAGTATGTAACACACTTCACATGCAACAGAGGCGTGAGGTGTTTTGTTAGAATTGCTGAAGCCACAGCGTTACAACTGCTTTACTTGGTGTTTAATCTTAGAAGGAATTTGAGTCATTCGGCGGAGCTATCGGTGTGTGTTCTCTTTCTCTCTGAACATTGTAAGGTTTTGTTTTTGCTCACTAATCATTATACTTCCCACTTGCTGGAAGAAGAATCAATAGAGTTTCTTCTAGAGATGGATTTAAAAAGTGAATCTTGATTTCAATAAATGCTTTGTAGAACCAAGGATTTCTAGGGCATGCCTATGTTAAATACAGGGCAACTTTCCAATTGATCCTCACTCTTGTAAAGCTTAGAAGTTATTGAGAATGCCTTGAAGATAGACAAACCATAATTAAAAATGCTCTTCTAATGAAAATAACTATTACAGAGTCTTTAAGAAAAACTCAACTGAATATCCATTAGCCATTATCATAGTATATGTGTTTACTGTATAAAATAGGGAAATCATATATATTTACTTTTAGCATATTGTTTTTCTTTCTTGGACTTGCCGTATATAGTCAAATATGAAAAACAGTGTAAGAATTTGGAGAATCTGGAAAGTCATATTGACTTAGGGGCACTTGGCTATTTGTGTCCTATTCTGAGATTCTAGCTGTTATATTTACCTGAAAAAGAAACTGAGTATTATATGTGGATTATTGAAAAAATTATAACTTATTATATCTTTTAAGGTTAGTGATAATAGTAATGAAATCATAAGTTGTACATGAATAACCTTATGAACAGTGTTTCATATCATCATTGATTTGATATTTATGTTATTAATATTGATAATAAGAGCTATCATCATCCAGTATTTATTTAGTTTTAGCCAATTTGTAGAGAAAAAATAGGCAATTTTCTTTTTAGGAGATTTTTAGGAAAAAGCTATAATAACCATGAGTCACAGATACTGTATTCTATATTGTTATTGCACTTTTATATCTTTTAGTGTTTACTTATTTATTTTGAGAGAGAGCGAGTGAGCACAAGCAGGGAGGGACAGAAAGAGGGAAAGAGAGAGATCCCAAGCAGGCTCTGCACTGTCAGTGTAGAACCCAATGTGTGGCTCAAACCCACAAACCATAAGATCATGACCTGAGCTACAATAAAGAGTCAGACACGTAACCAACCAAGCTACCCAGGTGTCCCTGCTATTGCACTTTTAGAAAGCAGTGGGTCTGAGATTCTAAACCACATTTTACTGACTTTGCCCAATACACTATATATTTCCTACCAATGTTTCTGGGATGACAGATAATTATCACCAACCATTCAGTAGGTGAGACACCGTGATTAAGAAGATCTCACAGGCTTTGGATAAATAATCTCTAATGTAGTTCAAGCTACACCCAATATTGCCCTGTCACAATTATGCAGATAGTGGATGTAAGGTTAGATATTATTCAGACTGAAAACCCCAAATCCTTTATGGCATAGGAAAGGTGTGTGTGTGTGTGTGTATGTGTGTGTGTGTGTGTGTGTGTGTGTGTGTGTATATATATATATATATATACACACACACACACACATATATATAATATCACAAGACAAATATACTTGCAAATATGTAGCATTTCAAAGGAAAGTTAAGTCATATGGGAAGGACTTTATTCATTCACCTCATGAATTGTTAATACATTTTGATAAACAATAACATCTTGAGTAGCTGCACTCTTCGTTTTTTTAATTCATTTTTATCATATTTTAAGGGATCTGCCTTAGAACCACAAAAGTTATTTCTTCAACTTTTTTAGAAAATCTCTTTACAGTGTAAGTATCAACTACTTATTCAGCTACTTTGAAAGAACTTGGGACACTCAAACAAAACTCACTTTTTTCTCACATGCTGTTAATGGCTTATAATATACTATAATGATATTGTGTTCACTTACTTTCTTTTCCACTTCATTATGCAACAACTCCATTGTTTTTACACAATAAGAGACATACACTCTGCTTTTTTTCTCTCTAGAAGGCTAGTAGAATATAAATGTTATCATCATCATGAAAAGAATCGTCTTAAAAAAATCTTTTACATCTTCTGTGACAACAATGATAAAAAAAATCAGTGTAGTTACAACCATTAAAGAGAATGTTCCTTTTACTTTTGGCTCTTGTCTGAAGGAATGAAGACACAGCCCTGAGCACAATTTAGAATGCATTCTGATATTCTATATTTTAAAACATGTATCTTGCTTTCCCCACTGATCTTCTGTATTGCCCAATAAGAAGATATAGGATACTGCATTTAGCCTGATGTCAAAAGCCTGAAACCAAGACAGCAGAGACATGAAGCTATTAAGGTATAAAACATGTAGTTTCAGCAATGTTCATTACTTTGAACACATTCTTGCAGGGATTTTCCAACACATCTGCCTTTGCTAATTGAGGTTCTCAGGAGTCGTAGTGTAGAGTTAGTCATGGGCCAAGAGCTTGAAATCTTGGGTCAAGTTCAAGCTTAGCCTTACATTTACTCAAAAATTTTGAGGGGAATAATTGTGTATGGACCTTGTTTTATTCCCGTTTCCTCATGTAGAATTTGGCATGGAATAAGGACTAAATAAATATTTGTTGAGTGAATAAATCCATGCACTCAAATTGTTAATGTTCTCAGAATCACAGATTCCTCAGTTGAGAAAATGGAAATAATAACATCTGAGCTGTGATAGCAATAAGAAACTGTGTATCTGTATGATTTGTATGTATATGGACATAAAAATATTCTGTAGTTTGTGTAACCCAAAAAAGTACATGAAAATGTAAAAAAAAATATTTTTATTAATATTAGAATCCTTGTTGAAGACAGAGTGAGGAAAACGAGCACTTTATGATACTCACTCACTGTGATAAACATCAGAAAGCTGTGAAGCCAGAATACAGTTTATACATACAAAATGAGAATGCTACTATGCTTCTAGTTGGTGATAAACCTTCCTGACTTAAATATTACACATCTGTTCCCTGAGAGGCAATGTGAATACCATTTAATGCTGTCAATAGGATATTCAAGAGAAAAATGTAATGTTTTACATGTCAAAGATGTTCCTCTCAGTGCATTGCCATTAAGTATTGGCATCAATCATTAAAGAGTTCAACATTTGGATTATTTTTAAAGTTAAAAACTCACAGTGATTGGTAGAGGCAAGTCAAAGATGAGGCATGGGAGCAGTCCATCTGTGGTATAAGCAATCCATGAGGTGCACTGTCTGTAGAGAATTTAAAAATAATAATGTTCAACTAAAGTCAACCTGCTTTTTATTAACACCATGCCTTAAGCCAATAATAAAAATTTCCTTCCAGAAAGAAAATGCATTGTTCTAAGTTCTAAACAATTGCTACAGTTGCTACTGAGTTTTAGTAATATACATGTAAGCTTCAAATTAGCACTTTTTTGCTACTTACCCTCTGGTAAACATTGTATTCTACATGGAACTTAATTTACCTCTCAGTTATATAGCTGGGTTTGATACATGCATTTGATTCCAGAATAAGTTCATAAACATTTGGAATCATTTGAGATCTTTCTAAGCACAGTTCAAGGCTCCCTTTAAACAGCAGAGTAGTAATAAATGATAGCCCAGTGATTGAAAAAAGGCAGAGCAAAATTTGATCACCTGGACTTTTATCTGTGTTTAAAATATTGGCAACTATTAGAATTGATCCTAAAGAAATGACAACATATAATAATATTGTACTTTCTGGAATTTATTATAAAAAGGGATTTTTATCATTATATGCCAAAATTTTCCTTATACCTTAGATATTTTTAAAATTGTGTATGCCCATTGTATTATGTGAAATTTTTTTTGAAATTAAAATTAATGAAAACTTTGTCAATCAACTCTGAGCAGAGTTAAAGTTACAAATCTGGTTATATTGCCTACTGACCATAGTTTAAAAAGATAACCCTGATAAACTCATTGATAAATCTGCAGCTTAAGACTTGCAAACAGAAACTTTAAATTGATTATAATTTATTATAGCTGTAGCCCAATGTATAAGATATTTTTCCATTCTTTAAAGATACAGTAATAACTAAAAAAAATTGCTAACCCACTACATTATTCCCTGTTTTGTACTATAATAATTCCAATTTTGTATTCTTTAAATTTTTTTACTGACATAATCACATGTATACAAAGTTTAGCAAAATCAAACCTCTACTATCTGTGAGCTCTTTCTGGCCGTTATTTTTATATATTTCATTTCATGATTGTTGCTCGATAATAATCTGCTCGGGATATCACCTATGCTAGGGTTGTCACTGATGATGATTCCTGACCCACAAACTGTCAAATGAAGAAAAAAACGTTGAAGCTAGGTATGTAACTATTCAAACCATATGGAAGCAATGAGTTATTTTTAACAGTAGTGAGATTCAGTTCTCAATTGAGCTTCATATGGTAGAAAGGGGAATTTTTAAAGTTCTCTTCTGTGTCTGTACATACAAGTGTGTAAAGTAGGGATAACAGTGAGATCACTAGAAAGGAAAATGTTCCCTTGATCTTGGTTTGGAATTTCTGCTCATTAAAAGATGTTATTAAGAGCATAAAAAAATAAGCCACAGAGTGGAGGAGGGTATTGATAATCCATGTAAACCACAGGGGATTCATATCCAGAATGTATGAGATATCCTTATAAATCAAGAGAAAAGAAGACAGGGAACACAAATGAGAAAACATTTGATCAGGATACCCAAATGGCTAACATGCACATAAACAAATGCTCAAAGCCATTGATAGAAGGGGAATATAAATTAAACCACAATGTGATATCATTACAAACTCACCATTATACCTTAAACCAAAAGAAAATATGAGACTGACAATACCTATTGTTGGCAAAAATGCAGCATTGCTAGAATTCTCTCCTACACCGGTAGTAAGTGCAAACTGGTAACAACATTTTGGAAAACAATTTGGCATTATCTGCCGAAGTTGATTACATGCAAACCCTGTAACTCAGCAATTCCTTATAAGAATGACCTTGCTGCTTCATTCACGATGACCCCCAACTGTAAACAACCCAGCTGTTCATCAACGATAGAATAAATGAATTACCTATGGTATATTAATAGTGAGTGTTATATAGCAATCAAAGTGAATAAGCTGCTACATGCAATGTCATCTCACAAACATAACTTATATAGAAGACTTAAAACATATACAAAAAAGAACCCCTATAAAATTTATATTAGTTCAAAACTGGGTAAAACTGATATGTAGAATTAGAAATCACGACAGTGTTTCATTTAGGGAGAAATATTGGTGACTGGGAGGGATGTCAGGGAGGAACTTTGGTGTGCTAGTAATATGCAATGTGTTAAAGTTTTTCATAGGCATGTTATACTTCACTAAAAAGTAATTGAAGTCAATGATATTGCACTTACTATAATTTCAATAACATAGCAAATCTAAACAAGAACTCCACTTGCATAGCAAGGCCACACAGACCATATCTCCAATCTATAATTACACTAAACATAAATTGACCTTATAGCAACCTTTGTTGTAATGCACTGGTACCAACTTTTATATTTTATCAAAAATCTTTTGAATATAAAGGTCATTAATAAAACATTTAGATAAAATTGGATTTTGAGATTGTTAGTGGGAAAAATCTATTACATTTGTTTCTTATGTGGTGATTTGTACCTCACTCACAACTTAATCATTATCTCATATAGAATTACTAAATTGCTTGGTGGAATCACCAGTTAAAGAGATGTAAAGAATACATGTGCTGCATTATTCTTCACATTTCCTTTATGAATTTTCACAGATGTCTTGAAATGTACATTAGAGACAATTGCTTTGCCAGACACATGATTAGTACTTTTAAATCAAGAACTTATTGAGATTATATCATACCTGCCCTACTTTGATGTTTTCTAACTAGATATACACTATTATTTGTTATAAAACCTATTTTATTTCTTTTGAAGAAAACAAATGGGCAAATTTTCTGAGTAAAAAAAATCTCTGAATCTTCTTCAAAGGCAGAGAATAAGGAAATAGTAGCAATAGAGTATAATGTCAAGAGGTATAAATGTCTGCCTTTCTTTTTGATTTACAAAAGTTTCATAGAGTGTTTAATATCCATAGAAGATAATTTTATCATGATTACAAACCATATGTGAAATTTCATCAAATATAAGATTACTGCAAACTACCGGTGACTTAAGTCTAAAGTCCCAATGTTTGAGTAAATATACTTACAAATTTATCTACATTTAATAACAAATTTTAAAGCACAGAAAAAAACTTTACTCATCACAACAGTAAAATTCTAAAAGGCTTGACAGATAACTTGAGGTAAACTCTGTCCTTTATTCAAACAAGAGATTTACAAGACAATGTCTATATATAATACTATTAGTTCTCATATCACTTAAAAGTTATAAGTCTATGTAAAAATAAACCCAGTGAATCATATAATGTCAGATAAAGATATTAAATTATTTTCATGGATATTATGGAGTTTTTAGTGTACTGACAGCCCTCAAAATCTGAAAAAATATATGTGATTTAAACAAATAAATATTGAAATACAGGAGTCAAAGTTAAATACAGCCTACAGTGTTTTTAAAAATCCAAGAGCATTAGCTGTACATGTTCCCTAGCATGAAATTAAACGTCATTTGTGTATGAATCAGGTTAAAAAAAAGGAGTTATATAAGGTTTGTTTACCAGTTGAGAGACAGTTGCCTACAGATTCTTAGGGCTGAGTGAGCCTGCCTGGGGCCCATGCTACCTGATATTTAGACCCATGTTCTTAACTACCTCACACCCCCACACCAGTTCACACAGACTCCCCAACTTGATAAAATTTCATTGTGTGTACACCTAATACCTATCCTTTTCAACTATATAAGTCTGATTTGCACACCAAGTTTCCTCTAGAAATAAATCTTAATAGTTAGTGCTTGGCAGCCATTGAGTCCTGCAGAAATGTCTGGTGGGAGAACTTTTAAAACTATAACATCATGTTCTTTAGGAATATGTACTCTATTTTACATGCAACTAGTTCTTAGGCTTTGCCCTTTAGAAGTAACCATTCAGAGCAATAACTTGCTAAATGTGTAACGTTGACTTCTAGTATCTCTTTCAGTTTAACTTTCAGGGATTTTGTTCCTATGTTCTTTTTCTCCACACCTTCTTTCGCTTCTTGAATGTAGTTAAGCTAATTTTCTGTTGTTACCTTACAGATGAGTATTCAATTATATTATTAACTCCATAATCTATAAAGTTGAAAATTCATAGAACTAAGGATTTCATTCCTTGCTCCGGTTATTATCTATAATGGCTGCCCGTTGCATCATATATGAGTTGATAGGGTATGAGGGACTCTGTTATGTCCAAGGTTGTTTCTTAGGTAAGCTGTATGCTTCTCAAGTTAGAAGATTCAGAAGACCTCTTTATTCAATAGCTCTGTAATTCTGTTGCTAGCTGGAATCACCACTTTTCACTGAACACTGGCTATGAAGTAGCAACCTGGGTTTCTGACCTAATGGATGTGTAAACCATTTAGCCTGATGAAGAACATATTCCTTTTGATTTGCCTTCCATGATGCCTTTTACCTTTGTTACAAAATGTCCTGCAAGGCTTTAATTATTAAATTAATTTTTGGAACTATAAAAACATCATGCAAAATTCATCCACTCACCTTTGTAATACACTTCAAAACACCACTCCAATCATTGTTATTAAAAAATATAATGAGAAAAGCTTTTTAAAAAGGTCTTGAGTTTATTGCTAAGTTATATTTTAATGCTTTTAATATCAATATGTAAAAGCCAAGTGAAGTTATTCTTGATTTTTGAAAAAGGTAAATTTCATGGAAAAAATTTTTGTCAAAAAAAGAGAGAGAAAAGATAATAGTTTAAAATGTTTGCTTTGATACCAAATCAGAGTATCACAATGATTCCTCCTCGTATTCTGTCACACCTCAGGTCATGGAAGGACAGCATTTAAAAAATGTATCTACCAGCTAGTACTAGAGAAGTATGATTGAATAAAAAGTTCATTTTTTCCACAGTATCTAGTATTGTTGTTAATGATAATTTACTTCAATTTCCATCAACCCTGCCCTTAGAAAGAAACATTTAAATATATCACTGGTTCGGTTGTAGGTTTCTATTAAGAAAGGGTATCTTGAAATACAAAAAATTTTAAAAAGTCTTGAATGTGTTACAGTTTTCAATATTGTTATTTCAATGAATTAGAGTCCCATCTCTTGAAAAAGTTTAATATATGTCAATCTATAAATTTTATGTCATGATTAAATAATATTTATAATTGTTTTTATAGATTATTTTTCTTAATACAAGTATAAAAAATACTATATTAAGTCTTTAAAAAAAGAAAACTTGCAAATTTAAAAAATTTTAGAAATCTAACCAATTCAAGTATGCCTCACAAAATTTTAAAATCTCAAAATATGCTTGGGACACACATATACCAAAAAATCTGGCACTAACTGGATTACCCAAATTAATCAAGTATTAACTTATTATTCCTGGTGAAAATCAGTGTATTATTAGCAATAGACTCCCACTAGAGAATTAGTAAATTCCTCTGTTTCCCAGTGTTTTTTTTTTCTTCTTCTTAAATACAAGCTCATTATCAGGTGCCTCTCTTGCATGAAAATTGTTTGCTATTGGGAAATGAAGGTATGTCTTTTTATCCTGAAATTTACTGGTAGGAAAGTAAAAAGACTGTAGTGTTGCAGGTGGAATGGTTAACTCTAATACTCTGACATACTTTAGGAAAAAGTATGAAAAGAAAGTGACTCTGCTTGGGTGGTATTAAATAGATTGGACATGTTGATTTTGCATGTTTATTTAATTTTTAGGTTCAAGTCAATGAACTTAATGAACTGAATTTTTTAAAAAATCTCATCTGGATAGATAGAAATGGACTGTTAAAAACAGAACCACGATATATTACCAGACTTGAAAATTAATATTTTCTTACTATCATCAAATGCCCAGATTAAAAAATAATTTGATCTAATTTGGAAGGAACCAAGTGAGATCAATATGTTTGTTAGGTCTTTTTTAGTTTCTAATTCTAATAATTAATATTTAATTATAGATTCCATTATATCTCTTTTTCTCCCCTTGTAATTTGTTTGTTGAAAAAAAAAAGTTGAGTAACTAGATTCATAGAATTTCCCAAAGACTGGATTTTCCTGATATTAGCCTATCATTTTACATCTTTCTTCATATTTTATATTTCCTAAAAATTGACTAGTATATCTTTAGGCTTGATATGATTTGTGGTGGGAGATTTCATACATAATAAAGTACATGTTTTTTTAAATACAACATAAGCTAGAGTTTGGAAGTTTATTGGTGCTTATAATTACATTGTCCTTATTCCTGAGTGTTGATTGTTATCCCAAGTGCTAATGAAGTTTCTTCCTAATGAGAATAACTCTAAAATATCCTGTGGCAGAAAATCTGCAGAAGACCCACCAAGTCATCCTCACTCTGTGATTGGTGTTTGGATTAGGTGTAAGGTGATGAGATATCTGACATTTCACTGGGGGAACCTGAGCATCGCTCTGAGACCTGATGAGTACTGGACCCGAAGGTACTCTATACATTTTCTATTATCCTTAATCCTAGAGTATAGTTTGACTCATCTTGCCCTGAAATAAGCTTTTAGGAATTAAGGACAAACCTTTGTCAACTCAGTGCAAAGCAATTCATGCAAAATATAAATGTTCTTTCACTCCCCAAATCTCAGTTACTTTAAGAGTACTCATCATGAACTAGGCATTGTGTTAGGAACTGAAGGTACAAAAATTTGTGAAAACAGACATGATCCCTGTTTTTTATGATACTACAGTCAAATGAGGAAGACGGATAATAATCAAATAATTCTCCTAATACATTACTAATTGAGAGAGTGCTCTGAAGGGAAAGAACACTATTTAATAATATCATAAACAAAGGAACCAAATCTCAAGATGTAGGAAGAGATAATAAAGACACTACAGGGCCAGGCATATTTTGGAGGTGATAAATAGCCACCAGGATACATTTATGGAACATACAAATATTTCCCAACCAATCACAGATTATTAGTTGAGGGAGGAAATCCTATTCCTGAAAAGAATTCTGGGTATCTGAGATGTAGTCCTTGCCTTCTTTTTTTTTAGACATTAAATAAAAGGATTATCCCTGAAACTAAGAGAGGTATGAGCCATTTGGTTTCTATCTCAAGAGTGATTATAGTGTGGCTGGGTGGCTCAGTCAGTTAAGCATCCAACTTCAGCTCAGGTCATGATCTCATGGTTCATGGGTTTAAGCCCCACATGGGGCTCTGGGCTAACAGCTCCGAGCCTGGAGCCTGCTTCAGATTCTGTGTCTCCCTCTCTCTCTGCTCCTTCCCCACTTGTTCTCTGTCCCTCTTTCTTTCTCAAAATAAATAAACATTAAAAAAATTAAAAATAAAACATTATAAAATACAGGCCTTCTCACCCTCTTTTGCTCTGATGGCCCACATGGGAAACATTGGGTAAGCGAGAAATGTACCTATTCACAAAAGGCTTTGACTCCTGGATAGGTCCAAACATAACTTTAACTGCTGTTTGCAATACAAACTAAATGGTTTAACGATTATATTAGCCATACCAGTATTAGGCTGATTAAATAGCTTTGTCTAGAAATAGAGAAATTTCTTATAAGCCACATGTAAAGTAACTGTGAATAACCATGTGCAAAACTATGAACACAAGCTGAACAGATTTAGAAATACATTTTTTCTCTACATCGTGAAGTATTTCTTTACTTCAGCAATTCTTTATGTGAGAGAGAGAGAGCCACCAAAGACACTTCAATATAAAGGAACCACAATTTTTTTTTTTTTTTTTTTTTAGTTATAAATGGGAAACAGAAGAAATAAGAAGACAGAATTTGGGAAACAATTTATGGAGAAAAAGAATATAAAAGAACAATTTCTTACTTAGAAAATTTTGCAGTATGATACCTGCGTTGCTTACAGAGAAGATAAGTAGTGACAGATGTGGCTTTGTTATAGAAAGAACTTAATGTCAAGCAGCTGAGTAACTATGCTTCTTAAAGAAAATTAATCCTGAGCTGTCTTAATTGGGCTCCTTTCCTCTCTTCTTTCCTCCTTAAATTTCCATCTGGAGTTTTCAGTAAATGATAGCAGTCTTGATGGGATCTAGTGGTCTGAGTGATTTCACATTCCAATTCTTCCTGCTGGTACTGTACACAAACACCTTTCGTAAGTACCAGTGTCCAAAGTGGGATGATTTATCTCAAAATATGGCCATTTATTTCATTAAAAGCTGGCTAGGAATAATATATTATCATTTACATACATATTTGCCTTTTGTTACTGTATCTTTTCTTTCCTGTCATACTTTTCTCCAAGAGTAATGGGTTAGATAATGATATTACTAGTAGGGATAATTTATAGAAAATAAAAATGCCATTTGTGTGTATTATATATTTAAACATGCAATTTTGAAATTCCTATAAAATGAAGGCACCATTATTTAAGGAAGGTAGGCAGTGTTGCATTTTTCCTGGCTAGAGCTATTACACAAAAACCTCTTTAAAAAATTCATAATAGGGGCACCTGGGTGGCTCAGTTGGTTAAGCGTCCGACTTCTGCTCAGGTCATGATCTCAGGGTTCGTGGGTTCGAGCCCTGTATCAGGCTCTGTTCTGACAGCTCAGAGCCTGGAGTCTGCTTTGGATTCTTGTCTCCCTCTCTCTCTGCCCCTCCCCTGCTCATGCTCTCTTTCTGTCTCAAAAATAAATAAAACATTAAGAAATTTTTAAAAATTCATAGTTAACACCCAGTTAAACAATGACAAGATACCAAATTAAAGCCCTCTAGATATTTAAAAGGATAAAATCTTCTATATAGGAAAAACATAGGTATTTAATCTTACTATCCTATGAATATTCTCTGATGACATTGAAGATACCACTGGATAATAATAATGATGAAGTGTAGAAGGAAGATAGTGATTTTTATGCTGGGAGGGGGGCACTCCAGGCTAGTGAGCTACTGTAGGAAATATGGTGATTTAATTGATGCCTCCCTGCTCTGGAATGACCCATCCTCCATATTCTAATGAAATGGTTCCCCATCTCTGTGTGGTCTTGTCTGGGTCTGCATGTTTAATCCTTCACTCATGTGGCTTCCGCTTTTCTTATCCATAAGTTTCAACAAGATGGTGAAAAGTCCTCATGGAATTCTAGATCAGTGTTGTCCAAGAGAAATATTCTTCACACCACATTAGTAATCCTAAACTTCCTGTTAACTACCTTAACAATAGTAAAAGTGAAATACATTTTAATATTGTATTTGATTTAATGTAATATAAAACTATGATTTCAACACATAATCAAGGTAAAAATCATTCTTGTTTTCATACTAAAGCTTCCAAATCTAGTTTATATTTAACACTTATAGCACATCTGAATTGAAATGGCCACACATGTCTAGTGGCTACTATATTGGAGAGTACAACTCTAGATACTAGCAGCAGGTTTGATTATTCCTCTCCTTTATGTGGTCACATGCCTAGATCAAGCAATTAATTACCCTGTCAAGAATGGTCTCCATTTGTATATACTGAGAAACTTAGAAATAACAATGTCCCCAACTTAGAAAGTCAAATATCACTCTTTTAAAGTTCATTATGTCTTGGAAGAAGTTTACTTGAGTCTCTATGACTTAATTTATAAACAGAGCATTTGAAACTTCATTATCAGTCTTATTTCATTCCACATCTAGGTATTAGGCTTGGTGCATTCCTTCCTCTTAGAACTGTTAAATGTCTAAATGTTAACAAGATGTCCTCATTATGTACTAGGCAGAAATAAGCAAATCAGTAAGATACAGAAGAGAAACCCAAACTCAAGTGAGGCTGTGAATCATAATCCATATGCCATGTCCATAGGTAATAAGTGTGTTCATCATAAAAACCAAAAACATAATCATTTTCATTCAGATATACATAGATTTGTATCCTGCCTCTATCATCTGTTTCTGTTCCTAACATCTTCATAATAGAAATTCCCTTTGCTCTCAGGAACAATAATATTACTTGATATTAAGAATTACAATTATAACCATACATTGAGTACTTGCTTTGGATCAGATGCTTTGCTATGGACTTCATATCAGTCATTTATTAAATGGATAAATAAATCTCATTAAATGAGATAATATATGTAATGCTGCTAACTTACATTAGATTATCAATAAATCACTATACTAAAATATTAATAATCATTACTTTATTATTTTCTAGTATGTATTTTTTAATAACATCTCAATTTTCATCATAAAATGATAAACCTCTAATGACAAAACAGTATATATTATTTATTACATAAATCCCCAGGGTATAGTTTATTTACTGTTTGTAAATCCTGGGTGCTCATGACCTCAGGGGATAATGAATAAATGAATAAATGAATGGGCCCACAAGAGAGCATTTTTAAATTCAACAGTCATGGTGTAAAAAAGCACAAGTATACAAATCATGCTTTCCATCCCATATTGAGAGCTGAATTCACAAGACATCCTCAAAATTTATTGAATCAAACAAAAGGAGACACATGTTGTATAGTCACTGAAACAACCCAAATGTTTCTTTAAATGGAGGATACAGATTCATTCACAGTGGCACCGATTTGATTCCTCAGATTCCCCTTCTGCCCTCCCACTAAAACTAGGTCATGAGTGTGCCACCTGGTTGATTAATGACTGGAATAGTGGCAATTACATACACAGTGGCAAATTCTGTGGGTACACAACAGATCTATATAAAGGGGCTTTGCTATTTGCCAGCTTTCAGATTTGAAGATTCATTGAGTTTGCTTCCTTTTACCTCAAAATCATATAAAAAATTTCTGGGTGTGCCATATATACGTAAGTTGAATACAAAATCCACCAAACAATTCCTGAGCAAATGTGGAATTAATGCCTTTTTGTGTATGCACTTCTAATGTAAATTCTAATTCAAGAGACTCATTTTATAGAAGCCAACAAAATTTATTGACAGATATCAGCGTTTCAGGGAAAACTGGATGTTCAGGTGTAAAAGAATGAAAGTTGTCCCTTATGTTACATCACTCACAAAAATTCACTTGAAGTAGATTAAAGACTTAAATGTAAGAACAGAAATCACAGAACTTCTAGAAGAAAACAGGAGAAAAAGCTTCTCAACAATATATTGGCAACAATTTTTTTTTTTTTTTTTTTTTACATAGGATACCTAAAGTAAAGGCAACAAAGCAAAAATAAACAAGTGGGACTATGCCAAACTAAAAGCTTCTGCACAGCAATAGAAATTGTCAAAAAAATGAAAGACAACCTACAGAATGGGAAAATATTTGCAAATCATACATCTGATAAGGGGTTATTTCCAAAATATGTGAAGGAACTCATACAACTCAATAGCAAAATAATAATAATGATAATAATCAATAATAATCTAATTAAAAAATTAGCGGGGCGCCTGGGTGGCTTAGTCGGTTAAGTGTCCGACTTCAGCTCAGGTCATGATCTCGTGGTTTGTGAGTTCGAGCCCCATGTCGGACTCTGTGCTGACAGCCTGGAGCCTGGAGCCTGCTTCAGATTCTGTGTCTCCCTGTCTCTCTGCCCCTCCCCTGCTCACTCTCTGTCTCTTTCAATAATAAACATTAAGAAAAAAATTTTTTTAAGTTGGCAAGGGACCTGAATAGACATTTTTCCAAATAAGATACAAATGGCCAAGAGATACACGAAAAAATGTTCAGGTCCATTAATCATCAGGAAAATGCAAATCAAATCCACAATGAGATATCACCTGAGGCCTGTTAGCATGGCCATTGTCAAAAAGACAAATTCTGGTTAAGGATATAGAGAAAAGGGAAAATGTGTGCATTGTTGGTCACATTTTAAACTGGCACAGCCACTATGGAAAACAGTATGGAGTTTCCTTTAAAAAATTAAAAACAGAACTATCATATAATCCAGCAATTCCACTTCTGGGAATATATCCAAAGGAAACAAAAATCTCTGTTGAAGAGATATCTGCAACCCCTATGGTTATAGCAGCACTATTTACAATAGCCCAACATGAAAACAACTTAAGTGCCCATCCATTGATATATGCGTAAAGAAGTTGTGAGGTATATATGGATATACAAAGGATATTATTCAGCTATAAAAAATGGAAATCAGGAATTTGTGGCATAGATGGACCTTGAGCACATTAGGCTAAGTGAAGTTAAACAGAGAAAGATAAATATCTTATGATCTCACTTAGGTGTGGGATCACGAAAAACAAAAACAAAACAGAGCAAAAAAAAAAAAAAATCTAAAACTAAAACACAACTAAAAAAGGAATGAAGGGAAACAAAACACCAAACTCATACAAAAAGAGATTCTGGTTACCAGCGGCAGTAGGTGGGAGTAGGTAGAAATGGAGGAAGGTGGTCAAAAGGTACAAACTTCTGGTTGAAAAATAAACAAGTGCCAAGGATGTAATAAACAACATGATAGCTATAGTTAACGCTGTTGTATGGTATCATTGAAAGTTAAGAGAGCAGATCCTAAGGGTTCTTTTCACAAGGAAAATTTTTTTTTCTTTTTAAATCTATATAGGTGATGGATGTTAACTAAACTGATTGTTGTATCCCTTTCACAATATATGTAAGCCAAATTATTGTACAGTTATCCTTAAAATTATATAGTCCTTTGTGTCAATTATATCTCAAGTAAACCTGGGGGAAAATTTAAGAAGAAAAAAAGAAAATCAGCATTTTGGTACTAAGGGCTATTTTGAATGATAATCATTGTCTTTAAGTTTTCCTGTCCTTCTAAATTTCATTTCAATGGAAATATTTTTTATGTAGCTACATTTTCTATTTATATGAATAGCAAAATAATTTCTAATTTGGACACAAACTTTTCAGAGTTGCCTATCACTATGTTACATCTGGGCTGTTCATGTAAATAACTTCCACCTTAAAAGAACAAAAATCACTAAAGGGTAAAATTTTTACTGTAATGGTTCAAGAATTTCTTTAAAAAATTTTTTTTAAAGTTTATTTATTTTTGTGAGAGAGGGAAAGAGAGCATGAGCAGGGGAGGGGCAAGGAGAGAGGGAAACAGAATCCAAAGCAGGCTCCAGGCTCTGAGCCGTAAGGACAGAGCCCGACGTGGGGCTCAAACCCACAAACCCTGTGAGATCATGACCTGAGCTGAAGTTGGATGCTCAACTGACTGAGCCACCCAGGTGCCCCTGTAATGGCTCAAGATTTTCTGGTTTAAAAAATTTTAAGATATTTCTATAGCTAGTATTAGAACTTCTGATGAGAGGTTTATGCCAAATAACAGTTTATAATTCATTATAATCTGGGAGAGATTTTAGATAAAGTTTTTATTTGAATAAACAAGCTTCAAGGCTTTCCCTTCAAACAAAGATGGATGTAAACATGTGACCCCTGCCTCCCTCTTTCTCTCCCTTTCTTCCTCTTTCCTTTCTCTCTTCCTTCTTTCTTTCCTTCCTTCCATTTTATTTCATTTTATTTATTTTTTTATTTTTTTATTTTTTTTTTAAATTTTTTTTTTCAACGTTTATTTGAATTTTGGGGACAGAGAGAGACAGAGCATGAACGGGGGAGGGGCAGAGAGAGAGGGAGACACAGAATCGGAAACAGGCTCCAGGCTCTGAGCCATCAGCCCAGAGCCTGACGCGGGGCTCGAACTCCCGGACCGCGAGATCGTGACCTGGCTGAAGTCGGACGCTTAACCAACTGCGCCACCCAGGCGCCCCACATTTTATTTTTTTTTAAGCAGAGAAATGAATCTTCAAAGATTGAAGTCATGTGAGTACAAGAAATGAGATTCTCCTTTGGAACCCTAAAGGATGAAAGATTATTGCCTGAGGGAAAAAAGACTTTGTCTCAGAAGGCCTTGTAATCACTCAAAGGAAAAGATATCCATAGTCCTCCTAAAGAGCTCCCTGGGAAACCTGTTTGTCTGATCATCACTACGTTGGGAGGACATCTCACAGGTAGGAAGTAGGGCACATGATTTACATACATACTCCTCTGCCCTTTGCTGCACGCGGATTCAGCAGACATGTTTCGGTTATACATAACGCTTAATGAAATAGCCCAGAAAGAGACCTGGCCTTCCAGGAAATTGATAAAAAACTTAGCTTGAACATTCATTGAAAGACAAAGGCACTATAAAAAAGTGACGGAATTTGTCAAAATCATGAGCCTTATAAGCCATCCAAAGTTCAGGAGCTATTGAATTAGAGACTATAGCCAGAAAGTTTTATAAATTCCTAACTCTATCTTCAAGTTATTTACTTACTTACTCCAAGTATTTTCTAAATGAAAAATTACAGAGAATTAAAAAAAACACATCTAAACAAACAAACAAAAGAAAAAAGCAAAAACTCTATTAGGCTTTATATATTCTCAAAGAGTTACCTATAAAGTGGAAGAATCTGAGTGAATAAATAAAGTCATCAACAGCGAAGTCATTTTCTCATTTCAAAAGAACTATAAAAGGGCACAGTGTGGCTCTTGCTGTGTTGATTTGCAAGCATAAATATTTCAAGATAAAATCTTGAAATGTGGGTCTGGTCAAAACTTAGAACAGTAAATGAAAGCTAACTTCTCTTTCTTTGAGTCTACTATCTTTTCCTACAGTGTAAAGCAGATCAATAATGATTTGTACTGAAAAGAGCCTCAAATTTGAGTATTGGTGACACCTAGCCTCTCCATCCAAATAAATAGGAATCATGTCACTAGTATTCACACTGGTTTAACTCTAAATACATTATGAACAAAATCTGGCATATGTATATATTAACAGAGACCCCTCACGGAATTAGCACTACAAATACCTACTCAATACATTCTATTGGGCCTAGAGGTAATAGGTTTATGTATAACTTCTGATGAAAAACTTTAATTTTCTGGGTCTTAGTGTCCTTATTTGTAAAATGATTGATTTGAAAAAAAGGGGGGGCTAGAACTAGATGTCAAAGGCATAACTTTCTTTCTAACTTAGGCATAAAGAAATGACTAGTCAAGCATTTATCTGTATTATTCTACTCTTTGCAATTAAAAAATTGATTAAGGGGTGCCTGGGTGGCTCAGTCAGTTAAGCGTCAACTTCAGCTCAGGTCACGATCTCACAGCTTCTGAGTTCCAGCCCCACATCAGGCTCTGTGCTGACAGCTGGGAGCCTAGAGCCTGCTTCAGATTCTGTATCTCCCTCTCTCTCTGCCCTTCCCCCACTCATTCTCTCTCTCTCTCTCTCTCTCTCTCTCTCTCAAAAATAAACATTAAAAAATATTGCTTATTTTTTGTTATTTAAAAGGATATTACTACTCATAATAAAGTCTGTTTATTTTTTTTCTTCAGCTTTTTCTTGGGGGTGGGGTTTGGCTTGTTTTATAATAAGGTATTAGGTATTTCTGTGAAGCTGTACTGAGAATAAGAACAAATCAGACCTGTAAAATAGTTTAGTACTAAGGTTCAACAATATATAAATGCCTGTGGCTCTTTCTTTTACCTTTTGAACTATACGCAATACTATAACTGACTGCTCCAGTTACCTTGAATTCCGGTTTGTCCCCATTAGAGTCTAAGCAATTATCTGTTTAGATGAAGTAAAGAAATAAATCACCTCCATTTTATATGAGGTGTTGACATTTATTGATTTAATGTTCTCTTAAAATCTTTCGGGGAAATGGTTTTTAAATTATAATAATAAGTGGACAGAAATTAATGGACCTACCCAAAATAGAGCAACATGTTGGCATGTAATTCAATGTTGAAATTTTGTGAGTGAAGTTTTGTAAGAAAAATTATAGCTAAGAGGTTCTATGTAGGTATCCGTTCGTAACTTGCACTGTTTCTTCTTTGTGAGCTAGTGCTTAAGAATTCTGCTCTACCAAGAAACAGAATTATTTCCTTTCAGATCACTATCTGACCATGCGCTATGTTTTCTGGCTTCACTAGAGTAGAAGTCCTTCAAAAGATAATACTTAAAAAATTTTTACTCTAAATAATTTAGAAAGAATAGATAAACTATTATGAATATAATAAATGATTAAGATTCAGACACTTCTGCATTAATAGTTAATAAGAAAATGTGTTGTAACATGCAATATAAACTTTACTAAATGTATAAAAAAACATCAAGCATAAATCATTCAGATTACCTTTCTTATCAATCTCCAAGATAGCTGTAAGTACACATAAATGGTGCCTCTCTACAAATACATAATTAGTCCTATCCCTTTTACTTCCTGGTTCAAGTTCTTTGCTTTCTGCTCTATTGGCTTTCCCCAAACCATTTATCTGCTATTTATCTTGTTATTTTGGGCTTTTCTGTTTTTATTTTTAGAAGAACAGGAGTATGGTTTCTCTTTATCAATATGCAACTAAGTTGTATACCACTTCCTCCATATTAGTTTCATATTTAAGCATCTTTAAATAAATCAGGATATTTGTTGTAAAATCAGTAACAATAAAATTTTGTTGTCAACTAATATTAGGTTAAAGGGGCAATTGATGGATCATGGCAAGTTCATTCAAAAAGTGAAGTGAGCTCAATTTGCCTTATAACAGACAAATAGTAGAAAGGATCCAAATATCAAAGTTTACCTTCAGCCGAATTCTTGTCTTGTTTGCAATCATAGTGGAAAATTATCTTTTTCTTAGAAACTATAAAACTGTTTTTCTTCTGTTACAGGTGTCAATGTGACATTGTTAAATCTGAAGTCTGATGTCAAAGAATACAGTGCTACCTCATGTTAGACAGACCAAAAGTGGCGTAAGATCTTGCATACACGTGTCCCTAGGATACCTGAATGCTCTTATGAGTTTCCATAGCTTTGCCGTCCAAAAGACTAAGACATGTGAAGCAGAAGTGAGCCTAAGACAAGGGTCAAAGCAACTGTTAGGCTCTCAATACTGCTTTGGCTGGAAATTTAATTTTATATTCATTAGACAAATGATTTTTGGAAAAGATACTAGTTCAAAATAATTGGCTTTTGTATCATGTTCTCAGTTTGACTTGTGAAAAACCCCTCTTCTCTGCCAGTTGTTCTACCTCAAATGTTTATATTTTTTTTACATTATTTACCTACTGGGTTATTGTATTTTACTGCACGATCTTAGTATACCTGAAAAGCAAGCAAATGAAAAAAAAACTTATTTTATGTTAAAGGCATACACTAGTTTTTACATGGGGGGAAATAAAAAAACCTTAATGGAGTATGGAAATTTTTCCAAACAAAGTACAAACCTGACTTGACTTGGCAGGTTTGGACTTACTGAGCTAAACTAACTAGATAGTGAAATCCAGGGAATATAATCATTGTTGGAATTATATTGGTGTCTGTTGGCATGTGGCCTTTGAAGTTGTTTCGGTACAAACCTTCTACCAAACATATGTAAAAACCTGCCCTTATATTTCTGGTGGATAGGTCATGGCATCTAGTCATTTCCTACCAAAAGTCCATCAATCCTTTTACTTCTTAAAAGTCCATTATCCTTTTACTTCTTTTGAGAATGTAAAGTCTCACAAATCCAATGACACACTCATTCAACCTACAACTGCTCTCACCATGATTGTTCACATTTCTGATTAATCCCTGCAGCATAGAGGAGAACTTGCCTAACTGCATGAAGAAATGGAAAATCTCTAGCAAGACAGAAGCCCCAGGATTGTACAAAAGAAAGCACTCATTCCTATAGTTTCATTTTTTCGTAGTACATGTGCTCATAATCACTAAAAAGCAAGTGATATTTTTCTGTTGTTTGCTTTGGTAGACAGGCTTTTTGGTCTTCAGCTTATAACCCCCTAAATAGTTAAGCCAACGCATTTTATAAATCACCCAACAATAAGAATGCTAGTGATTCTATATAAGATGGATTTGAGGGAGTACTGTTTAAATATTGAAATGAAATTGGTACTTCAAATTTTATTTTATTATTTTATATTATAAATTGTACTTATAGGCTATACAATTTTTTTATCTTTTTTTTTTAACATTTATTTATTTTTCAGAGACAGAGAGAGGCAGAGCATGAGCAGGGGAGGGGGAGAGAGAGAGAGAGAGAGAGGATCTGAAGCAGGCTCCAGGCTCTTAGCTGTTTGTTAGCACAGAGCCCGATGTGGGGCTTGAACTCACAAACTGCAAGACCATGACCTGAGATGAAGTCCGACGCTCAACCGACTGAACCACCCAGGCGACCCTAGGCCATACAATTTTTAACATGATTGATTATTGTTAGCGTATGCAGTGAGGTATGTTTGATGCGTTCTAACAAAATTTGTGGTGACTGCAGGTTTTCTGTGCAGTGATCGGCAGTGCTGGAGAGGCAATTGTTTGCTGTTGAAGGCAAGCATAAAACTCACGGTAACAACCACATTCATGCCTTTAGAGTGTGCTCAATGAGTATATAATAAGATGACAAAGAATCATTCAATCATTGCAAAAGACATTCCACACTTCGAAGTCAGGAACTATAGGTTATAAGTTGAAAGAGCCTGGGTCCTTTTTTCAAATTCTAACATAGAAAACTGCAGTGCCCTGTATTTTTCATGTCATTTTAAGAGTATCTGTATTTTAGATTGAATATCACCAGCATATATGGAAAGTGTTAAGACAAGTGTTGAGTCACCATGAAAATTTTTAGCCAAGCCAATAATGTTATCAGGACAGTTGTGTGTGTGTGGAGGGGGGAGTGGTGAGGAAGGGAGGGGGAGAGAAGGAGGGTGGGAGGGAGAAAGAGAGGGAGGGAGGGAGGGAGGGAGGGAGAGAGAGAGAGAGAGAGAGAGAGAGAGAGAGAGAGAGAGAGACGTTCTTGTTGAAAATCTCTTTGAAAATCCCAAGTCTGGGCTACTTTAGCATTTTGAATCATCCTATAAATTTTATCATGTTTAAAAGGCAATCAAGTAAAAAAATATAGAAAATCGCTGGTCAGATTTTGTTATTATTGTTGTTGTTATTATTGTTGTTTTTCCTTGTCAAGCTTTGAGTGAATGCAGTTTAGATAAATGAGTTATCATGCGAATTGTGCATCTTATAATTTCAGAGTTGGAAATAAATGGTACAAAGCCATGACTAATCAGGAGAGGTTTGAAATAGAATAAGGTATTCTTGAGGCACCTGGTTGGCTCAGTCAGTTGAGCATCCAACTCGATTTTGGCTCTGGTCATGATCTCATGCTTTGTAGGAGTGAGTCCTGCATCGGGCTCTGTGTTGTCAGCCTGCTTGGTATTCTCTCTCTCTCTTTCTCTCTGCCCTTACCTGCCTCTCTCAAAATAAACAAATAAACATTTTAAAAAAGAACAATAAATTCTTTACCATTTTAACTTTTGGTCGGAGGGCAAACAACAAGGAACAGAAAAATGCAAAAATTGAAAGTATGGCTTTGGTGGATTTTATCAGAGATAATATTCTTTGCTGTGTAGCTTTGTTGAAATATTATTAGATCAAAACATAATGTGTTCTATGTCTATGAGGACCTGTACTTTACAAGACTTGTTTCCCTTTCCCATGTGTCTTCATGGTTCTGGGTGGATTCTTGGCACATAGTAGATACTCTGTTAATGAATCAATCAAGTAATTAGTCAGTGAAATATATTATATATCAACTGTTAGTGGCTGTTTTGCTTTTCATTTTTTCTATAAGGGGAACATGGTAAATTACTTGTCTGTCCTTTTTTTTCCCTACCAGTCTTTCCTCATTTATTTTAAGAGAGAGCTAATTAGCTGAATGGCTTTATTGGCCTATAATAAAATCAAGGACCTATTTGTATTTCTCTTCAAATTTCCTCCTGTAAAATATTTAATGAATACTTATTAATTGCATCTGTGTTCAAGGATGGGCTATACTATTTGTAAGAAAGTTCACGTTCTGGTCTTTCATGGACCTTACATTTAAGTGGGGAAAAAAAGACATGAAACACAAATTACATGATATCAGATGAATAAAATGGGAGGACAGAATAGAGAATAACAGGCCATTTTAGACACATTAATCAAAGGCGGCCTTCATGCAAAATCAGCATACAGTATAAAATATTTCAGGAAAATGAAATGGTAAATAGAAAGATTCAAATGCAAGGAAAACCCTTGTGACGTGAAGGTATTAGAAGTCCAGCGTGAGTGTCTTATGGGTTATGATTGAGGTGGAGACTGTTTATTCTGATTGTGATGGAAGCCACTGGAAGTTTTGAACCGAAAGTGATCTAAGTATCAAATTGACCATATTGACTGCTCCATAAAAAAACTGACTAAGGAGACCAGAAAATGAATACAGCAAGAACATTAAGAAGGCTATCACAGTCTATGGTTGTTTAGGTGGGGTCATTATGAAAGCAGTGAGGGCTGGAAAGCACTAACAGAAAGATGACTGGAAAGTCACTGAATACTTGAGAACAAAAGAACAAACTATTTAATCATCCTTTGGGTAATTTTCATGTTAAAGAAGTCTTGATGTTACTCAGCATTTATGTCAAGGTGGGGATTACATGACTTGCTTTGAGTGAATGTAGGCTATAAAGGAAAGAGAGGAATCAAATATGACTTTTAATATTTTGGCTTAAAATAACCTATGAGGATGGTCCCATTTATCCAAGTGGGGGAGAATGGGAAAGGATTTGGCTAGAGGTGGGGAACTGAGGTTTCTATTTAAGCATATGAATTTTAACATGTAAATAAATGGATGTTAAATATCCAACTAGAAATATCAAACAGACGGTAGAATCTGATTTGAAACCACACAAAGAGAGTGGAATTAGATATATAAAGTAGAAGGTTTCAGCATGTAAATAACATTAGATGACAGCCATACACCACTGGGTCTTGAGATCTTTTCCCCCACCTTAATATCCAAGAATAGCAGAAATTTATTCAATGCAAAGTTGCCAGTTATGTTCCTTTTTTTACTTCTTGGAGAGAAAACATGCTTTTGCTCCTGCTCCCTCCACTTGCTAGAACTGGGATCACAAGTGGCCCTTCATGTTTTCAGGCTAATCATATCTACTACTTTACCGATTCTACTGAAGGTTATAAAGGAAGGAGTTTTAGAAAAGGGAAGTCTTCTCATTTTTACTTTCAGATTTACTTCTAAAACTTCTCAAACTTTTACTATGTATACAATTCAGCAGGAGAGAATTTTAAAATGCAGAATTTGATTTAGTGACTAAGAGTCCAAATTTCTAGTCCATGGGCCCCACTTTGAATAACATGGCATTACACCACCAGAGCCATGGGCTTCTCATGTTTATTATAGCTCCTTAGTCTATGTTGACACACTCAGCTGTTCTATCTCATCATGCCTACTGTTTCAGGATAGATAGCCATGAAGGATATATAGCTTGAGTCAAACATGAGCCAGAATCACACATCCCATTGCCTGCAAATATTTAATTCCTTATTTTGAGTCTGTATCATCAATTCTGATTGTCTTTTAGGACGAGCTTCTGAGAAGTGAAAAATACAGGTAGGAGGAGGGCTTGTGAAACTGTGTAGTAGTAAACCTCACTGGAATTGTCCTAATCCATCAGAGAGGGTCCAGTAACGTGGAGGGTATTTGAATCTCAATCATTTTGTTCAAGCAGGATATTCTTCAGAACAAGGAGTCTTGCTGAGGGGTAGCTTTTACTGATTCATAAGAAAAGACTAGTTGTACATTTCCCATGGTATCATTAGTCCCTACAAGAGTTGCCTTGCCTACAGGGCTTGTCTTGCCTTGACATGGCTTATTCTTGATATCTCAAAGTTTTAAGACAATTTTACATAAAATCAGTATAGATAAAATCAAACTATAGGCTCAGTTGTGAAACCGTATGTTTTAATCAACCTTTCCATTAAGTCTATGCTGAAAATGACACCATTTTTCACTAGTAAGCAATTGATTCCTTGATGCCATCAGACAGGACTGTGGACAAGCACATCCCTTAATATGGCAAGGTGAGGATTAAAAATAAAAACAGGGGTGCCTGGGTGGCTCAGTCAAGTGAGCATTCGACTTTGGCTCAGGTCATGATCTCACAGTTTGTGGGTTCAAGGCCTGCATCAGACTCTGTCCTGATAGCTCCAAGCCTGTGCCTGCTTCAGATTCTGTGTCTCCCTCTCTCTCTGCCCCTTCCCTGCTCACACCCTCTTTCAAAAAACACACATAAAAAATTAAAAAAATAAAAATAGAAAGTAACTTTTGTTAATCATTGTATAAAGGCACAGATTTAAAAGTTTAATAACCGTATGACACCCCAGATATTATTCTCCAACTGGGAAGTCCAATATCATAGCCAAGGTATTTTTCTGGAAAAGGTGAGATGTCTCAACCATGATTGCATCTGAAATAAAGCTAAGATACAAAATGTAAAACCATAAAATATTTGGATCTCTTGCTTGATTTGATCTTGAAACTTGAGGGTATCCTGGGGTTGCAGGCTAAGAATTTGACTTTGAAGAACCATTTTTGCATTATTTCTTAACTGAGTATCAAATGTACTGACTTACACAGGTAATTTGATATTCTTTAAAAAAGTAAGGTGAGTAGTGCTTTTAGTCAATTAGCACTCCATTCTCATTCTTAAAATGGAAATAATGGTAAATAAGGAAAAAGTGCTTTACTGAGCTTTCTCCTCAAAGTGTGTGTTTTCAGTATTATTTTTCCTTTGTTAGGAAACACAACATTTACAAAAATCTTGCCTTCTTTTTCTTTGTCCACATTTACTCCCATCAGGCCATTCTAAGGCACCAGAAATTCCAAGGAATACATGACTACAGGCATAGGATGTAGACATGTTTAAGTGTTTCATTCATGGTGAAACAACAGTTAAAATATCCATCTATTGTTACAGATCATTACTAAAATGAGTATTTTACATAGTGGCATAGGACTATCTTAATTGACTAGATGTTCACAAAGTTTACTTGGTTCTTTGAGACAACATTATTAAATGTTTTCTTGCATTTTAGCTGGCCAGCATCTGTTTCCCTTGGTGTGGTTCAAATCATCTCAGTTACCTTTTTGAGAATTACTTCTACCTCTATTGTATGAGGTTAGGGAGGGTCTTTAAATCAGAATATTTTTAGTTTTTTTCTGAGTAAAAGGGTGGATTTGAAACATATAAACAAATTGGACTTCTACTATTTTCCAGTAAAAATGGAGTACAAAGAAGAAATAATTTATATACTTTTATTCCAAGGAAAGTGTCTTGATGAAAATATTGAGTGGTTCCCACCAGAGACATATTTTATCCTTCCCAAGCCTTATTATTCAATTATTACTTGTATTATTTATGTCCTTAAATTTCTTTATTTAGATATTCACATTGGTTTATAACTTCCATAAACATTGAAATTTGGAAATGTTAATCTCTCTTTTATTGAAAAAATTTTAGTATCACCTGTTTCAATGAAGAAAAGCTTGTGGTGTTGAAGTATGTTCACAAAGAGTATTACAAGAATGGCAACTTTTTACAGTGACCTTGTAAAAAAAACTAAAAACTAATAATCTCAGTAATTGGGTTTATGGTAAATATTGCTGGAGGTAAGTTCTTAGTGACATAGGGTCAATTCCAGTTCATTTAAACTATCTTATAAGAAGAACTTACAAGAACATAGTATATTAAGAAAAAAATCTGCCTAGAATTTCAAAAACATAAAAATCCATTTAGCATTTTATTATGTATAATATCAGTAAACTATGTGGTAATATATGATGTCTTTCACTGCTACAGCTCTTTTACCCACACAAGTAAATTTTGAACGGCATACTTCTTCAGTGCAGTGTTTCATGTTAAAAAATATTATTAGTAAATTTCCTAAAATAAAGCTCTGATAACTTCTACAGCCTGTTCAGGGCCAGTCATTGGGCATAAATACTCAATTAGCAGGTATTCTAAAATACATTTGCCTACAATTTTTTTTAGAATTAACAAACTATATGTGAATGTTATGCCTATTAATTTATACTAGAAATACATTTTAGGAGCCTGAAATGATGTGAAGGCATTTAATGCACTTCTGGATCTTGAAAAAGCATGTCCTCATAACTTTTGAGGGCATATATATCTCTGTTTTCAATTTTAATGTTATTTGCTTCAAAATAAAATGAATGCCCTCAGCATATGAATCCAGGTAACATCTGACTGGCAATAAACTCTTTAGTATATAATAAAAGTTTTTTTTTTTTTTAATTACAAGGCTTTTGTTTTCAGAAACAGATCTATTTCATCTAAGTTGTCCAATCTATTAGTGTAATATTGTTTGTAGTATTCCTTATTTTTATTATTGGAAATCATTTTTAACTTTGTTACATCTTCAGGGTCTTCAGTAATATCTCCTGGTTCATTCCTGATATAGTAATTTTTGTCTTTTCTTTTTTTGTCAGTCTTGATGGAGGTTTGCCAATTTTATTGATATTTTCAAAGAAATAGCTCTTTGTTTCACTGATTTCTTCTATTGTTTTTCTGTTTTCAAATTCATTGATTTCTGCTCTTATGACTAGGTCTTTCTTTAGGCTTTCACTGGATTATTTTGCTCTTTGTTTTTTGTGTCTTGAGATGGGAGCTCAGATTATTCACTTGAGAATTTCCATTTTTTCTAATATATGCATTCTCTTAGCACTACCTTAGTTGTGTCCCACAAATTTGGATATAATGTATTTTATTTTCATTTATTTCACTGTATTTATAATATCCAATGAGACTTCTTTAACCTGAAAACTACCCAAAGGGTGATTTAATAGTTTGTTCTTTAGTTTTCAAGTATTTGGTGACTTTTGAATTATTTTTGTCATTGCTTTCTAGTTTGATTCTTTAAAGAACACACTGTGTTCTTTGTTTTAGATTTTCTCATATCTGTTCTCTGGCCTAGGATATGGTCTGTCTTGGTATATGTTCCTTGAATACTTAAAAATAAAATGTATTCTCCTGTTATTGAATGGTGTATTCTAAAAATGTTGATTAGATTCTGTCAGTCGATGGGTGTTTTAAGTTCTATATTCTTGTGGATTTTCTGTTTAGTTGTTCTGTCAGTTATTTGCAAAGGGTCTTAAAGGAGAATAGACAAAATCACAGTTATAACTGGAGATTTTTAAGTTCTATTAGTTTTTATTTCACACATCAGTGCTTTGGTTCATACACAAATTGTATTACTATGTCTTCTTGGTGTATTCATACTTTTATCATTATATCATGTTCTGTGACTGGTAATTTTCTATGCTTAGAAGTCAGTAATATCTGATGTTAATATAGCCATGCCTGATTACTTTTGATTTTTACATAATGTAACATTTTATACTCTTATACTTTCAACCAGCCTATACATCTAAAATGAGCTTCAACATAAAAATCCTAGAAGAACGCCCAGGTAGTAATGTCTCTGACATTGGCTGTAGCAACATTTTTTCTAGATATGTCTATGAAGGCAAAGTAAATAAAAGCAAAAAATAACTATTGGACCTACATCAAAATAAAAATATTCTGTACAGCAAAGGAAACACTCTACAAAACTAAAAGGCAACCTACTTACTGAATGAAAGAAGGTATTTGCAAATGGCATATCCAATAAAGGGTTAATATCCAAATAAATGAATGACTGCTACAACTCAGCACTCAAAAACCAAATCATCTGATTAAAAAATTGGCAGAAGACATAAACAGACATTTCTCCAAATGGAATATTATTCATCCATAAAAAAGAGTGAAATCTTGCCATTTGCAATGATCTGGATGGACCTAGAGAGTTAAATGCTAAGTGAAATAAGTCAATCAGAAAGAAAAATGCCATATGATTTCACTTATATGTGGAATTTAAGAAACAAAACAAACGAGGAAAGGGAAAAAAGAGAGGGAGACAAACCAAGAAACACTCTTTAAAGAAGCAATTGATGGTTGCAGAGGAGAGGTGGGTAGGGGGATGGGTGAAATAGGTGAAGGGAATTAAGGTGTTGTAATGAGCACTGGCTGATTATGGAATTGCTGAATTGTTATACTGTACACCTGGAAAACTAATATAATACTGTATGTTAACTATCCTGGAAATTGAAATAAAATAAGCTTCAACAGACAGCATATACTTGAGTTCATGTTTTTTATTTGATTACGCTCTTTTAAATTGGTATACTTAGGTCAGTCACATTTAACAGAATTATCACCACGGTAAGGCTTAAGTTTAAGAGAAAAACAAAAGATTGTATTTATATTTTCTCTGTCATTTCTCTGTATTCTTTTCCTTGCCTTCTGTGGGTTACTTCAATGTATTTTTTAGATTCAATTTTTATTTATCTGTAAGTATTTTTGAGTACATCTCTTTGAATAATCTTATTAGTCATTTACTCTAAGCATTTCATTATACATGTCACATTCTATTAATGTTAACTTTGTGCCCATTTAAGTAAAATATAAAAACATTACTTCCCTTCTCTATTCTATTTTCAACTTCACTGATTCTTTCCTGTGTGCCCTCCATTCTGCTGTCTCACTTTCTTATTTTGGTTATTGTACTTTAAATTCTAAAATTTCCATTTGGTTTTTCTTTATATGTTATATTTCTTTGCTGAGATTAAAAAAAATCTTTTGTTTAAAGGGTCTCTATAATGGCTGGTTGAAGTCTTTTTATGAAGGATACTTTTAAAGTCTTTGTCAGATAATTTTAACATCTCTTTCATCTCAGTGTTGGCATCTATTGATGTCTTTTTCATTCAGTCTAAGTTCTTCCTGATTTTGGGTATAAGTGATTTTCGACTGAAACCTGAAGAATGTCATGTTAATAATTTAATTTTCGTTTGCCTGATGACTAATAAGATTGAGCATCTTTTAACATATTTACTAAAATTTGGATATTCACTTTGGGGAAGTACGTATTCAAGTTTCCTGCTATGTATTTTTAACATGAATGGATGTTGAGAATCTTCAAAACCTTTTTAGCACCTATTGAAATTATCTCACCCTTTTTTTTCTCTCTTTATTCTGTAATGGGGTCATTTATATTGATTTTTAATGTATAATCATTATTGCATTTCTTCAATAAAACACTTATTTGTACTCAATTTTTCTTCAACAGATTGCTGGACTTAATTAGCTTTTTCAGTAGGATTAGTACCACTTTCTTTCAATGTAATATCCTTTGTAATTATCTCAGTGTCATTAGCTTTGGATATTAAGAATATTCTGGGAATATTTGTCTTCTTTTTATATTTCATGATAATGTTTAAGTTTGGGGATATTATTTTTTATATTTTTAGGAGAATTCAATAGGAAGCCATCTAGATTTGAAGTTTTTACATGGCGAGATTTTTATTTATGGTTACTTCAAGTGATATAATGGAGATATTTTTATTTTCCACTTTTGTGAATATCATCCCCCCTAATTTTTTCAGTAAAACTTTTCAAGAATAAAGAAAAGTTAAAAGTCTTGTACAGTGAGTACCTACATAGCCACTACTTAGACTAATATTTTGCCGTTTGCTTCCTCACGTATTCCAAGTACTCATCCTGCATGCATCCCTCAAACTATCTTATTTTTTTATTCATCTCAAAGTTGCACATGCTGCAGCCCTAAAAATTTCAACACTAACAATGTTAACTATTTTGATATGTGTTTATAATCTTTAAGTAAAAGTCACATAGACTTAAAAGCACAGGTCTTTAGTATACATGCAATAATTTTGGTATACATCTGTAACAACCCCCTCTAAAGATATATAATATTATGATCATCCTGAAAGTTCTTTCATGCTAGTCTACACCCCAGAGGAAATGAGATTCTTGATTTTTTCCCTATATTTGTTTTGTCCCTTCTAAAATGACTCATAAATGGAGTTATGCAGGCTGTGATCATTTGTGTGACGGCTTTTTTCCTACATGCTTAATATTCATCTATGGCTTTACATGCAACAATAATCCATCACTTTTTATCACCAAGTAGTTTCCTATTGTATGAATATGCCTCAGTTTGTTATCTATTGTCCTGTTGGTTAAAAAAAGAATAAACTAATTTCTTTCCACTTTAAGTTATTTTAAATAAAACTGATTTGAATGATTTTGTCTTGTAGTCTACTATATCTGATATCATTAAGCCACTATACTCATCTTATGCTTAAGGTTTGTCCAGGCATAGAGACTCTTACAGATTCTGTCTATTGTTAGTTGCTCTCCAGTGTATTCACATAGCTGACTTTACATTTTACTCAAAGTTTATATGTGTTGGTTGCAGGAGAACTGTTCCAAAGGCAATGTCCAGGCCATTATTGGAGTCAATAAAATCATATGTGGAAGAATGAGTAAATAGCATATGTCATCTAGTTACAAATCTATTGGAACAAAATGTTTATAATGTCTTCTTATTATGAGTATAAAATATACGGTAATAAACCCTTTTAGATTTTGATACTTATTATCATGTGTTTCTACCTTTTAATAAATTTATCTGCTTTGTCAGCAGTTAATTGGTTTAATTTTTTCAGAGAGGCAATTTTTGTTTTTTGCCTCTTTACATTTATTATTTCATTAATTTCTCCTTCTTTCTTTTCTCATATTCATCCTTTTCCTTTTTTATTTCTATTTTTTGAATATATTTATCATTTATTAGTTGGCATTATTAATATATAGGTGTTTGTGGATAACAGTTCCCTCTAATTACTATAAATATCCTATGTACATCAAAAACATGCAATTGTTAGCTTCAGTGTTCTATTATATCATTAGTTAATCTTTTTATCTTAGCTTTTCTTTTTTACTTCTATCAGTTATAGAAATTAGTGAAATAAAGAATTATGATTGTATATGTGACTATTTCCCTTCTGTCAATTTTTGTTTGGTTTTGATCAGTGTTTGCATAGTATGTCATTTTCTAGTTTTATTTTCAACTTTTCTGTTTATATGCTCTGTGTCCCTTTTAAAGAACATATAAATTACCATTTAAAGCTTTGTTTTTGTTTCAGTCTGAAATATTTTAATTGCAATGTTTAGTCTATTTATATTTAGTGTGATTATTAATATGCTTTGGTGCGACATTTTATTATTTTATGTTTTATCCCAAGAGCTCCACATTCCATTTTCTCATTGTGTTCTTTCTTTGGGTTATTTGAATAGTTTCAACATTTATTTTACCTTTTAAAATTTCTTAAGTATTCATTATCTTCCTATTCTTATAATGGTTATTATAGAAATTAAAATTTCATGAGTGGCTAATTAATGTCTAACATCAATCAATACTTTCAATGTTCCTTCACTCAAAACATTTAGAATGACTTGACTGCGCTCATATATTTTTTTTTTATTTTTGTGCTATTATTTTGTGCCTTTCATTTCTACATACACTTTAAAACCTATAAACTACCATTATCCTTTGTATTTATCCCACTGAGAGATTAAAGTATACCTTGAATTGGTGGCTTTAAATCTTTCAACAGTTGTGGCCATAATCACTTAAAATAGTGTGTCATTTGTTCAGTTGGAACCCTCAAAGCTTGTCCATACTTTTTATGTACAAACAGAAAATAGGATTTATGGTAATTAGTGAGGCCAAGGGTAGGCAGGGTTTGAGTAAGTCCTTTCACTTAAAGAAGTCAGTTTGTATTGAGTTTGTTCAAAGCAAGGCCTCTGGAGTATCAGATTTTCTGAGATATTTAAAGGCATAGCCAGTACAGGAAAGTTTGAATCAAGTATATAAGGTATCCAATGTAACTAAGATATCCTCTAAGTTGTTTTTTAGTAATCAGCTAATAAAAGTTGTAACTAGCATTTGAACTTAAAGGGGCAAATAGCTTTCTATTTTATATGACATCATAACTTAGATCAAGGTTCAATAAACTTTTTTTTTTTTTTGCTCTAAATGGTCAGGCAGTAAATATTTTGGCTCAGCTGGCCACCTGTTCTCTGTCAGAACTACTCAAATCTGTCATAGTGCAAAAACAACCATACAAAATACATAAACGAATGCTCATAGTTGTGTGCCAATAAGTTTTTACAAAAAGAGCTAACAGACTGATTTGGGCCCGCAAGACATGTGATAAATCCTTGCTGGAGGTCTGCAGATATGATGAAACATAATCTTTTAATACCATCCTTTTGTACTGGAAATTTGGTCAATTTTATTAAGGGTATAGCTAGACTAACTGAGATTTTTATAATTTAATTCTCTTATGTAGATCCCACTTCTGAATTATCTTTGGCCTGAGGATTTAGGGACAGATTCAGGGGCTAACATTGTTGGAGATAAATCAGGTGGTGGGTTATCAGTGTGCACAATCATTAAGTTATAGGCCAGGTATTATTCTCCTGAGAGTTCCAGAAAGAAGCTGACCTATCCACACTTTAATAGTAGTATCAAATTTACAAAATAGGTCTTGAACAGATTCTTGGAGTGGAATCAATAAGAGGTAAAGTTTAGTGAGAGGATCCAGAAGGTGCCTTAGAAAACAGGAAGTGGTTGAGGCAAAAGCACAATTTGAGGGGTATTTGAAATTCCAACACTTGAAATCAGATTGTTACCCTAAGAAAAGAAGGATGGAATGGTAATGGGTTTGATGACACAATCAAATAAAAAGAGAACTTTATTTTTGGTAATTATGTGGACATTTCCCGCTTATATTAAGGACAATAATGATAAATACCATTCTGTCACACAAAGACTGACATTTGTCCTTTTGAATTCATTTATTTGTGCTAAGACAACATTTTTCCTTCTAGTGTTTCTTTTCTATAAAATATTGACAAGTGTCTTTGTTTAGACTAGTATAAAGATTCATTGTTCATGGGTTTTTCAGTTGCTTAACTTAGAGGCTATTAATTTGGTCTGCAATTTTTCTTTTTCTGAGCGAAGTTTATAAAGTGTTTAGCAAGCTCTTATAATTCCAAATGGGTACGGTGTGCTTTCTAATCTTTGGTTTTCTAACTAAAGTTGTGACCTCAGGCTTAAGACCTTAACCAAAAATGTTAATAGGACAGTAAGAACAATTGTAACATCTTCTCCCTGAGAGAGACTAGAATTTCTTTTTAAGGTGGCAATGATAATGACCTTGAAAGTCTAAGATGCAATTTTTTTCTATTTATAAGACTGAGATTTTTAAATATGCTTTATATTTTAGAAGTTTTATATTTCTAAAAATATTGAGAATAAATAATACAGTTCCCATATTATTGTATCCACTTTCCATGTCTGATATTACTATGGTATATTATAAATAAACCAATATTGATATATTATGATTAACTAAAATTCACACTTTATTAAGATTTTAATTTTTACCTAATGTACTCTTCTGCTCTGGAATCTTATTCTGAGTCCCCTATGTTTCTTTAGCCTCCTCTTTGTTATGATAATTTTTCGGACTTTCCTTGTTTTTTATTAACTTGGCAGTTTCGAAGTTTATTGGTCAATTATTTTGTAGAATGCCTCTCTATTGGAATTCTCCTGACTTTTTTCTCACGATTAAATTGGGGTTATGGGTTTTGGTTTTCCACACAAGAAAAGTGTGATTTTCATCACATCTTTTAAGGACACGTATTATCAACATGGTTAATCACTGATGATGTTGACCTTAACTACATGAGATCATTTTTTGTCATGTTTCTCCACTATAAAGTTACTTTCTTTCCCCCTTTCCAAACTGCAGGTTTTGGGAGGAAGTCACTTTGTGCAGCCCACACTTAAGGAATGGGGAGTTATATTCCCCCTTATAAAGAACAAATAAATGATTTGGAAGTCTTCTCTATAAGAGACTCTTCTCTCCACCCAAATTTATTTATTTATTCAATCTTCATTTATCCCTCTTCATCATATCCCCCATCAAAGTATATATATGTGTGTCTTTTTAGTTATCTTCTATTCATTCTCTGGCAATACGAGAAGACTCAGACTCATTTTGTATATGTTCTGTCCAAGTATTAAAATCATCCATTTCTCCAGGGAGCTCTGTTTTTCATTTTTGTTTTAAATCAGAGACTTGTATAGGCACCAATATCTGAGAACTAGGACTGGATTCTTAACTAATCATTTTTAATAGGAAAGCCCTTGGGGAAATTATTAGTATATTGAAAGTTATACAAAAAAACCAATGAAGTCACTAATTGGTTAAATCTTGCCAGAGTTTCTAATGTTTAGTTATATTCACATTATACACTTATACCTATCAGGCGGACAACAAATCAGTTTCATTGAATGAGAAACCCATACACAAATGATAATAAACAATAGACACAGAGTAGACAAGAGTCTTGGCACTATACACTACCTTATTCTTGAGTACCTTGGGTAGTCAAACAGATTCCAATCAAGAGGCTATGTCAAGGTCAAAAAAAATGGAGAGTAAAGGTGTAAGCATCACTTGAAGTAAAGAATAGGCATGTTCATCCTAAATACAAACTGCTTAACTTTCCATGCTCTGGGATTCTGAAAAGACAGACATTAAGAGGTCCTGTTGTGCTCTCTCTAGGAAGTGACATGGGCTAAGTATGACCTGAGTGGCAGCATCAAAAAAGGCAGAGGAAAACTAACCTGAGCACCATTAAGGGAAGCCTTTATTCAAAAATGCTACAACAGATTCGGTTTTGAAAGAGTGTTTTATCTTTAAGAAAAAGGGCAGAGCTTTTGTAGTGCTTTGCAGAGGAGTAAGTTGAAGTAGGTTTGGGGAATGGTTAGTCAAACATTTCTTGGAACAGGGAGAGATTGTTCTTATAGTTTACCAGCTGATAGCTAGGCAATTTTGATCCAGCAAAAGTGGCACAATGAAGGTTATGTGTTAATGTTACGGGAGATCTACCACAAGGTTTGGAAGGGACAGTTTTGGGAGCTGAGAACACAGTGGGAAATTTTCAATCAGAGTTTCTCATGCATATTACATTAAGCAACAGTAATCTTCGACTTAGAGTAAATACAAGTACTGTACCCTCCCATATATATTATTTTTATTAATTTTAATGTTTTAAGTAAATATAGCATGAAAACTGTATGAGAGGATTATGAACTTTTACTCTGTATCTTTCAGAATGACTCACTGTCCATGTTAGGTCCTGAATAAATATTTTTACAGAAAATACTGATGCTGAGCACTAATATCTAAATATTACCAGGCAAAATATCTTTGAGCAAAAAGGCTAATTGCTTACCTGGTTGTTAATTCTGTGTGATTTTCTTTTTTGCCTTATCAAGAGTTTTCATCTTGGAAAAAAACTGAGAGGAAAATTTGTCAGTCCCTGTGACTTTCCACAGAGAAAGTTGGAAGACTGGGTAGAAAAGTATGTTTAATTCAGGCTGCATGACCCTTATCTCACTGAGCTATACACTAGACATGGAATTGTTGCTTTTTTAAATGGATGATAAACTCCAGCCTCAAAAGTTTATGTAATTTTCTTATGCCTCTGCAGGAGCTAAGCCATAATTCCTGAGTTCATACCATGCATACAACCATCAGTCTCTGTGTTTACAGGCACACACAGCGGGCTTATTTGTTTATTTTTAGATGTAGTGCCCCTCTGAGTATGAATGTGTATAAACATGAATCAGAAAAAAAAGAGTATGACAGAATACTAGAGGGCAATATTTAATTTTGCTTTAAAAATGAGCTCTCACCTATTTCTCATGTGTTGAAAATGAAGCTTGTAATTTCCCCAAGGTGTGCAGTGGGAAATAGATAATATTGGGAAATTCATCAGCAGGCTTTTTTCCTATAATGAAAAATATGGACATGAAAAGATTGTTCCTGATAGCCATGGCAGCATTTAGGAAAATATGGAAAAAGGGCTTAATAGTAAACCGAACATAAACAAATATACCATTAAAAATTCAATACGTTCATTTCTCTTTCAGCTTCCAGTGTGACAGAAACATGGAAACATATATAACGAGTGAAACAAAGGGATAATGGCTGCATCCCTCCCTTCAACTTCTAGTATTGTGGGCTTAGTTTTAATTCTTAAATTATAAAAAAAAGGCATAAAAAGGCAAGAATAAAAAAATAAAGGCCAACAACAGTGACTTTTGGAAGAACTCTGATGAGATATGTTCTCCTCTGTGAGTGTCTTTATTTATTTAGTGGGAGACTTCTGTCTGGACACTAGGGCACTTGTTATTTACCATTACTTTCCACTGTGACTCCTAACTTCAGTAGGGAGTAGCATCCAAACAATTAGAAAATAAATGAAATGAAATAATTAAAAATAGTAAGCAAATACAGACAATTTCACTTTGAAAACTTAATAAAAAGATCAATTTCTATTTTGTTTAGTCTACTATGTAGCCACTTGCCAATATCTTTTTTCTTCGTCCTTAACTTCTTTAGCAAGAGTAATTTATACCTCATTGCCTTGTCTTTTTAATGTCCCTTTTTGCAGAGAATCTGGAATTGTTTTTATCCTTACAAATTTGAAATTGCTCTCTAATGATAACACATAATAATTAATTATGTGTAGAGAATCTGTAGTTTCATATGCTATGCATATATGTTCCATTTTACCATTCTTGCAGTGAATTCTGTGTTTCTAGTTAAAAATAGTGAAAAAAATACACAGCAATATCAAAAGTTGAAGAGACTCAACATATTCTATCATTTAATTCATTTTTCTTTCTCTCCTGCAAATAAATCTGTCATATGGCTAAATTATGGCTCAAATATTAGATGAGTCATTCCACATATTAATATTAGACAGATTCACTGAACTGGGAATTCAGAGCAAGGAGAGAGACAAAGCACAGACTGGAAGTTTGATGAACTAGACAGCAGTAGGTAAAGACATGGTGAAAGATGATTCAAATAAACACCTTTACTGCAGATGACTGGGATTCTAAAGTTCTGGCAAAATTGGATCAAACACACTGTGAAGCTATAAACTGCTATTTTAAAATAAGTCTTGAAGACTGGAACATGGCTAATGGTCAGAAAGAAAACTCTAGACTAAGTTTACAGATTAGGGCATTTGAAAACAAAATATCATTGGATAATTTTACATTCTCTTAAGAGTGAAGGACTCTGATAACTACCACAACTTTATGGGCATGAGACTTACTTTTGCCACTTTTATTCAGGATAGAGAAACTTCAGAAAATCAAAATTAAGACTAGACATTCATCTTGATCTCAGTATATCTTTGGATTCTCCCCTCCCTTATGGCATAATAATGACTTTTGAATATGCAAAATAGACCACATGACTGTCCAAATGTATATAGTAGCTTGATAATTATTTAAGGATTTCAATGTTAGTGAATTAACTTTAGTTTCCTCTTGCAATTAATAAAAAAAACCAAATTCCTCTATATAACATTGACTCTGAATCCTTGATAGTCAGTTAAAGACATGGGAAGGGTATTTAATAAAAGTGAGTTCCTAAAAGGAATGTAAATTCTTCCTACCTTGCACTCATATCTTTTTCACTGATTGCATAATTAGGTCAAATTTGGAAGAGAAAATAGGTTTGAATGACTCTTGCTGCTGCTGGTGGTGGTGGTACTGACGCTAATGCTGTTATACATTGCAGCTCCCAAACAAAAGCCAAAGGCCCAGGACTAGCAATCTTCTCTAGCACTCAGGAAACTGGGCAGGTCAAATGCATGCAAATGATGTATTAGATAAAGGGTTAGTATCCAAAATCTATAAAGAATTTATTAAACTCAACACCCAAAAAACAAACAATCCAGTGTACAAACGGGCAAAACACATGAATAGACACTTCTCCAAAGAAGACATCCAGAAGGCCAATTGACACATGAAAAAATGCTAAACATCACTCATCATCAAGGAAATACAAATCAAAACCACAATGAGATATCACCTCACACCTTTCGGAATAGCTAACATTAACAACTCAGGCAACAACAGATGTTGGCAAGGATTCAGAGTAAGAGGAACTCTTTTGCACTACTGGTGGGAATGCAAACTTGTGCAGCCACTCCTGAAAATAGTATGGAGGTTCCTGGAAAAATTAAAAATAGAATGACCCTACAACCCAGCAATTGTATTACTAGGTATTTACCCAAAGGATACAAGAATTGTTTTGAAAGGACACATGCACCCCAATGTTTATAGCAGCATCATCAACAATAGCCAATATATGGGAAGAGTCCAAATGTCCATTGACTGATGGATAAAGAAGATGTGGGGAGTACTGGCGCGACTCCTGGCCGAGCGCAGAGCTGCGGGGGACGCGGGTCCGAATCCGGGCTGAGCTCTGGAAAGCTGTGCCCCAGAGTCGGAGACACTTCGAGAGGGCGATCCTGGCCCGCGCCCTGAGGGCAGTCCCGGGAGGTACTTCAAATAAAAATGTCCAGTTACGGAGAGAGAGGGAAGATGGCGGCGTAGGAGGACGCTGGGCTCACCGCGCGTCCTGCTGATCACTTAGATTCCACCTACACCTGCCTAAATAACCCAGAAAACCGCCAGAGGATTAGCAGAACGGAGTCGCCGGAGCCAAGCGCAGACGAGAGGCCCACGGAAGAGGGTAGGAAGGGCGGCCAGGCGGTGCGCGCTCCACGGAATGGCGGGAGGGAGCCGGGGCGGAGGGGCGGCTCGCCGGCCAAGCAGAGCCCCCGAGTCTGGCTTGCAAAAAGCGGAGGGGCCTGACGGACTGTGTTCCGACAGCAAGCGCGACTTAGCGTCTGGGAGGTCATAAGTTAACAGCTCTGCTCAGAAAGCGGGAAGGCTGGAGGACAAAGGGAAGGAGAGCTGCTGAGCCCCTGGACGACAGAGCTCAGTTTGGTGGGGAACAAAGGCGCTCGCCAGTGCCATCTCCCCCGCCCATCCCCCAGCCAAAATCCCAAAGAGCATCAGTTCCTGCCAGGGAACTTGCTCACTCCGCGCAAACACCCAACTCTGCGCTTCTGCGGAGCCAAACCTCCAGCAGCGGATCTGACTCCCTCCTGCTGCCACAGGGCCCCTCCTGAAGTGGATCACCTAAGGAGAAGCGAGCTAAGCCTGCCCCTCCTGCCCCTGTGCACCTTGCCTACCTACCCCAGCTAAGACGCCAGATCCCCAGCATCACAAGCCTGGCAGTGTGCAAGTAGCCCAGACAGGCCACCCCACCCCACAGTGAATCCCGCCCCTAGGAGAGGGGAAGAGAAGGCACACACCAGTCTGACTGTGGACACAGCAGTCTGCTGGGGGCAGACATCAGGTCTGACTGCAGCTCCGCCCACCAACTCCAGTTATACACCACAGCACAGGGGAAGTGCCCTGCAGGTCCTCACCACGCCAGGGACTATCCAAAATGACCAAGCGGAAGAATTCCCCTCAGAAGAATCTCCAGGAAATAACAACAGCTAATGAGCTGATCAAAAAGGATTTAAATAATATAACAGAAAGTGAATTTAGAATAATAGTCATAAAATTAATCCCTGGGCTTGAAAACAGTATAGCTGACAGCAGAGAATCTCTTGCTACAGAGATCAAGGGACTAAGGAACAGTCACCAGGAGCTGAAAAACGCTTTAAACGAAATGCATAACAAAATGGAAACCACCACGGCTCGGATTGAAGAGGCAGAGGAGAGAATAGGTGAACTAGAAGATAAAGTTATGGAAAAAGAGGAAGCTGAGAAAAAGAGAGATAAAAAAATCCAGGAGTATGAGGGGAAAATTAGAGAACTAAGTGATACACTAAAAAGAAATAATATATGCATAATAGGTATCCCAGAGGAGGAAGAGAGAGGGAAAGGTGCTGAAGGGGTACTTGAAGAAATCATAGCTGAGAACTTCCCTGAACTGGGGAAGGAAAAAGGCATTGAAATCCAAGAGGCACAGAGAACTCCCTTCAGACGTAACTTGAATTGATCTTCTGCACGACATATCATAGTGAAACTGGCAAAATACAAGGATAAAGAGAAAATTCTGAAAGCAGCAAGGGGTAAACGTGCCCTCACATATAAAGGGAGACCTATAAGACTCATGACTGATCTCTCTTTTGAAACTTGGCAGGCCAGAAAGAATTGGCACGAGATTTTCAGTGTGCTAGACAGAAAAAATATGCAGCCGAGAATCCTTTATCCAGCAAGTCTGTCATTTAGGATAGAAGGAGAGATAAAGGTCTTCCCAAACAAACAAAAACTGAAGGAATTTGTCACCACTAAACCAGCCCTCCAAGAGATCCTAAGGGGGACCCTGTGAAACAAAGTACCAGAGACATCACTACAAGCATAAAACATACAGACATCACAATGACTCTAAACCCATATCTTTCTATAATAACACTGAATGTAAATGGATTAAATGCACCAACCAAAAGACATAGGGTATCAGAATGGATAAAAAAACAAGACCCATCTATTTGCTGTCTACAAGAGACTCATTTTAGATCTGAGGACACCTTTAGATTGAGAGTGAGGGGATGGAGAACTATTTATCATGCGACTGGAAGCCAAAAGAAAGCTGGAGTAGCCATCCTTATATCAGACAAACTAGACTTTAAATTAAAGGCTGTAACAAGAGATGAAGAAGGACATTATATAATAGTGACAGGGTCTATCCATCAGGAAGAGCTAACAATTATAAATGTCTATGCGCCGAATACCGGAGCGCCCAAATATATAAAACAATTACTCATAAACATAAGCAACCTTATTGAGAAGAATGTGGTCATTGCAGGGGACTTTAACACCCCACTTACAGAAATGGATAGATCATCTAGACACACGGTCAATAAAGAAACAAGGGCCCTGAATGAGACATTGGATCAGATGGACTTGACAGATATATTTAGAACTCTGCATCCCAAAGCAACAGAATATACTTTCTTCTCGAGTGCACATGGAACATTCTCCAAGATAGATCATATACTGGGTCACAAAACAGCCCTTCATAAGTTTACAAGAATTGAAATCATACCATGCATACTTTCAGACCACAATGCTATGAAGCTTGAAATCAACCACAGAAAAAAGTCTGGAAAACCTCCAAAAACATGGAGGTTAAAGAACACCCTACTAACGAATGAGTGGGTCAACCAGGCAATTAGAGAAGAAATTAAAAAATATATGGAAACAAACGAAAATGAAAATACAACAATCCAAACGCTTTGGAACGCAGCGAAGGCAGTCCTGAGAGGAAAATACATTGCCATCCAGGCCTATCTCAAGAAACAAGAAAAATCCCAAATACAAAATCTAACAGCACACCTAAAGGAACTAGAAGCAGAACAGCAAAGGCAGCCTAAACCCAGCAGAAGAAGAGAAATAATAAAGATCAGAGCAGAAATAAACAATATAGAATCTAAAAAAAACTGTAGAGCAGATCAACGAAACCAAGAGTTGGTTTTTTGAAAAAATAAACAAAATTGACAAACCTCTAGCCAGGCTTCTCAAAAAGAAAAGGGAGATGACCCAAATAGATAAAATCATGAATGAAAATGGAATGATTACAACCAATCCCTCAGAGATACAAACAATTATCAGGGAATACTATGAAAAATTATATGCCAACAAATTGGACAACCTGGAAGAAATGGACAAATTCCTGAACACCCACACTCTTCCAAAACTCAATCAGGAGGAAATAGAAAGCTTGAACAGACCCATCACCAGTGAAGAAATTGAATCGGTTATCAAAAATCTCCCAACAAATAAGAGTCCAGGACCAGATGGCTTCCCAGGGGAGTTCTACCAGACGTTTAAAGCAGAGATAATACCTATCCTTCTCAAGCTATTCCAAGAAATAGAAAGGGAAGGAAAACTTCCAGACTCATTCTACGAAGCCAGTATTACTTTGATTCCTAAACCAGACAGAGACCCAGTAAAAAAAGAGAACTACAGGCCAATATCCCTTATGAATATGGATGCAAAAATTCTCAATAAGATACTAGCAAATCGAATTCAACGGCATATAAAAAGAATGATTCACCATGATCAAGTTGGATTCATTCCTGGGATGCAGGGCTGGTTCAACATTCGCAAATCAATCAACGTGATACATCACATTAACAACAAAAAAAGAGAAGAACCATATGATCCTGTCAATCGATGCAGAAAAGGCCTTTGACAAAATCCAGCACCCTTTCTTAATAAAAACCCTTGAGAAAGTCGGGATAGAAGGAACATACTTAAAGATCATAAAAGCTATTTATGAAAAGCCCACAGCTAACATCATCCTCAACGGGGAAAAACCCAGAGCTTTTTCCCTGAGATCAGGAACACGACAGGGATGCCCACTCTCACCGCTGTTGTTTAACATAGTGCTGGAAGTTCTAGCATCAGCAATCAGACAGCAAAAGGAAATCAAAGGCATCAAAATTGGCAAAGATGAAGTCAAGCTTTCACTTTTTGCAGATGACATGATATTATACATGGAAAATCCGATAGACTCCACCAAAAGTCTGCTAGAACTGATACATGAATTCAGCAAAGTTGCAGGATACAAAATCAATGTGCAGAAATCAGTTGCATTCTTATACACTAACAATGAAGCAACAGAAAGACAAATAAAGAAACTGATCCCATTCACAATTGCAACAAGAAGCATAAAACACCTAGGAATAAATCTAACCAAAGATGTAAAGGATCTGTATGCTGAAAAGTATAGAAAGCTTATGAAGGTAATTGAAGAAGATTTAAAGAAATGGAAAGACATTCCCTGCTCATGGATTGGAAGAATAAATATTGTCAAAATGTCAATACTACCCAAAGCTATCTACACATTCAATGCAATCCCAATCAAAATTGCACCAGCATTCTTCTCAAAACTAGAACAAGCAATCCTAAAATTCATATGGAACCACAAAAGGCCCCGAATAGCCAAAGTAATTTTGAAGAAGAAGACCAAAGCAGGAGGCATCACAATACCAGACTTTAGCCTCTACTACAAAGCTGTCATCATCAAGACAGCATGGTATTGGCACAAAAACAGACACATAGACCAATGGAATAGAATAGAAACCCCAGAACTAGACCCACAAACGTATGGCCAACTCATCTTTGACAAAGCAGGAAAGAACATCCAATGGAAAAAAGACAGTCTCTTTAACAAATGGTGCTGGGAGAACTGGACAGCAACATGCAGAAGGTGGAAACTAGACCACTTTCTCACACCATTCACAAAAATAAACTCAAAATGGATAAAGGACCTGAATGTGAGACAGGAAACCATCCAAACCTTAGAGGAGAAAGCAGGAAAAGACCTCTCTGACCTCAGCCGTAGCAATCTCTTACTTGACACATCCCCAAAGGCAAGGGAATTAAAAGCAAAAGTGAATTACTGGGGCCTTATGAAAATAAAAAGCTTCTGCACAGCAAAGGAAACAACCAACAAAACTAAAAGGCAACCAACGGAATGGGAAAAGATATTTGCAAATGACATATCGGACAAAGGGCTAGTATCCAAAATCTATAAAGAGCTCACCAAACTCCACACCCGAAAAGCAAATAACCCAGTGAAGAAATGGGCAGAAAACATGAATAGACACTTCTCTAAAGAAGACATCCGGATGGCCAACAGGCACATGAAAAGATGTTCAGCGTCACTCCTTATCAGGGAAATACAAATCAAAACCACACTCAGGTATCACCTCACGCCAGTCAGAGTGGCCAAAATGAACAAATCAGGAGACTAGAGATGCTGGAGAGGGTGTGGAGAAACGGGAACCCTCTTGCATTGTTGGTGGGAATGCAAATTGGTGCAGCCGCTCTGGAAAGCAGTGTGGAGGTTCCTCAGAAAATTAAAAATAGACCTACCCTATGACCCAGCAATAGCACTGCTAGGAATTTATCCAAGGGACACAGGAGTACTGATGCATAGGGGCACTTGTACCCCAATGTTCATAGCAGCACTCTCAACAATAGCCAAATTATGGAAAGAGCCTAAATGTCCATCAACTGATGAATGGATAAAGAAATTGTGCTTTATATACACTATGGAATACTACGTGGCAATGAGAAAAAATTAAATATGGCCTTTTGTAGCAACGTGGATGGAACTGGAGAGTGTGATGCTAAGTGAAATAAGCCATACAGAGAAAGACAGATACCATATGGTTTCACTCTTATGTGGATCCTGAGAAACTTAAGAGAAACCCATGGGGGAGGGGAACAAAAAAAAAAAAAAAAAAAGAGGTTAGAGTGGGAGAGAGCCAAAGCATAAGAGACTGTTGAGAACTGAGAGCAAACTGAGGGTTGATGGGGGGTGGGAGGGAGGAGAGGGTGGGTGATGGGTATTGAGGAGGGCACCTTTTGGGATGAGCACTGGGTGTTGTATGGAAACCAATTTGACAATAAATTTCATATATAAATAAAAAAAAATAAATAAAAGTAAAAAAAAAAATGTCCAGTTACTACATATGGCTAAAATTGCATTAAAAAAACCCAAAAAACAGACTGTATTTAGGAAAGGTCCTAATTATATCTTTGTTACTGGGAATAGTAATGATAATGCAATAAATATTTAATACTAAAAAAAAAAAAAAAAAAGAAGATGTGATACACACACACACACACACACACACAATGGAATATTCCTTGGCAATCAAAAAGAATGAAATCTTGCCATTTGCAACAACGTGGATGAAACTAGAGTGTATTATGCTAAGCAAAATAAGTCTGTCAGAGAAAGACAAATATCACATGATTTCACTCATGTGTGGAATTTAAGAAACAAAATAGATGAATATAGGAATGGAAGAAAATAAGATAAAAACAGAGAGGGAGGCAAATCATAAGAGAGTCTTAAATGCAGAAAACAAACTGAGGGTTGCTCGAGAGGTGTTGGGTGAGGAGATGGGCTAAATGGGTGATGGGCATGAATAATAGGAGGGCACTTGTGGGGAAGAGCACTGGGTGCTATATGTAAATGATGGATCACTAAATTCTATTCCTGAAAACATTATTACACTATATGTTAACTAACTTGGGTTTAAATTAAAAAAAATACATGGCTCAGTGAGAATTCATCGTGGGCTTTTCTCCTTATTAATTATCCACACTGGAACCCTTGATTCACCCAAATATTAGTTAACAATGTTCTATATGAGAATATTGAAGATGTCTGATGAATTCAGTGTTTGAACCATCAAAACACAACAGGGATGTCTGGGTGGCTCAGTCGGTTAAGTCTCCGACTCTTGATATCAACTCAAGTGGTGATCTCATGGTCATGGAATTGAGACCTTTGTCAAGCTCCACACTGGGCATGGAACCTGTTTAAGATTCTCTCCCCGTTTGGTGAGTAGTCAAAATGGCAGAGAAGTAGGGGGACCTGAAGTTCTCTCAACCCTCAAACACAGCAGTACTGAGACCAGAAGCCTTGGAATTCCAGGAACCCAGGACTACAGAGTGACAGAAATGTCTCCAGGAGTCCACAGGGACAAGGTGGAGAGCCATACTTGCACGATTGCAAACTGGGAGAGATAAAATGGGGGGTGTAGGAATGGAAGGGAGGGATCTCCTTCTGTGGAGAGACGAAAGGAAGAGAAAGAGAGGCTATGGAAGTGTAGGATTTTATTTTGTCAAGAGAAAAACCATGGACCAGGGAATGGAAAAAACGGAGAATGAACCAATTTGCAACTATGGGATTTTCTTAGCCCTGTTTGAATGCCTGTGGAGGAGGGGAGCCAGCCCCTGTTTGGTATCTAGCTCCCAGGCACAGTTGGAGAGAGCAATCCTCTCCCTTGAGTGCTGTGGGAAGAAGGCAAATACCCATTCCAAGGACAAAAGACCCCACGGGCCGCCTGCTAGCCAGATGCCCTTTGTGACATTATCCTGGAGCGACAGTACACCAGAACTGGGGTGTGCCAAGGAGGATCATTTAAGCCATAAGGGTTTGAATCCCAGCTGAGCACCAGAGAGACACTGGGGATGGTGGAGTGAGACAGAGAAGCCCAGTGGTACCTGCTGGGCACTGTGAAGATCCATAAGCCCTTAGTTAGCTGGGTGGAGTGGCACACTTGCACAGAACCAGGGCACACAGAGTGGGAGACTTTAAGACGTCAAGGTCTGAATCCCAGCCAAGCACCTGGGAGGCATGGGACACTGTGGAGCAGAACAAAACCGGCCTGCTTGTGACCACACAGCACTGCAAGGATGGCCTAAACAGAGTGATTTGGGACACCTGGCCTATGGAAGAGAGACTGGGATGTTGCCATTTTTCTCCCCATTACCAACAAGGTGGGGATTCAGGGAACAGACAGCAGGCCCACAGTGGAGGCTGGACCTGCCTACACCAAACCATGCCCCTCCGTGCCTGGTAGCTGCATATCTAACAGAGCAAGATTGACACTGATCAAACCAGACAATCTGTCTTTCAGACCAGGGTAGGAAACAGTTCCATGGCACCGTCAGATATCTGTCCAGCGGTTTTGCATTCTCTGCTTTGATTCTTGGTAAATTCTTATTCTCTATCTCTCTCTTTCTGTGTGTGTGTATATTTTTTTTTTCCTTTTCACCCCTTATTTTTTTCCCTTCTCTAGTCTGGTTATATTGGTTATTGGTTTGTTTAACCAGACATTTTCCTTCTTTATTTTCCTCTTTCTCGCTCTGGATTAAGCCATATAATTTCTCTGATTCTCTACCTGATCTTTTTTTTTCTTTTCGTTTTCCCTTCCCTGTCATTTCTCTCTTTGTATGGGATAAGGCCTCTTCCACCACCACCCTCCTATTAAAACATATAAGGGACAGAAAACTAGCCAATATTACAAAATGCAGAAATTCTCTTCAAAATAAATTCCAGGAAGAAGTGACAACTAGAGAATTGCTCAAAACAGGTATAAAAAACATAACTAAGCAAGAATTTAGAATAATAGTCATAAGATTAATTGCTGGGCTTGAAAAAATAATGGAAGACAGCAGAGACTCTATTGCTGAAGAGAACAAGGAAGTAAGAAATAGTCCTGATTAGTTAAGAAACACTATAAATGAGTTACAAAATGAACTAGATGCAGTGACAGCAAAGATGGAGGAGGCAGAGGGGAGATTAAGTGAATAAGAAGATAAAATTATGGATAATAATGAAGCTGAGAAAAAGAGAAATAGGAAAATACTAGACTATAAGGGATGAATTAGATAACTAAGTAATTGAATGAAACATAACAATATCTGTATCGTAGGAGTTCTGGAAAATGAAGGGAGAAAGAAAGGGGCAGAAGGTTTACTTGAACAAATTACAGCTGAGAATTTCCCTAATCTGGGGAAGGAAGCAGACATCCAAATCCAGGAGGCATAGAGAACTTCCTTCAGATTAAACAAGAATAGGTCTTCTCCATGGCATATCATAGTGTAACAGGTTAAATACAAAGATAAAGAGAGAATTCTTAAAGCAGCTAGGGACAAACAGGACTTAACCTACAAGGTAGACACACAAGGATAGTAGTAGACCTGTGCACTGAAACTTGACAGTCCAGAAGGAAGTGGCAGGAAATATTCAATGTGCTGGATAGGAAAAATATGCAGCCAAGAACCCTTATTCATCAGGGTTGCCATTCAGAATACAAGGAGAGATAAAGGCTTTCCCAGACCCAACAAAAACTGAAGGAGTTCATGACCACTAAACCAGCCCTGCAAGAAATCCTAAGCCGGGGGGGAGGGGGGGCTCTTTGAGTGAAACACTGCAAAGACTACAGAGAACCAGAGATATCACCACAAGCATGGAACCTTCAGATAACAAAATGACACTAAATCCATATCTTTCAATAATAACTCTGAATGTAAATAGTCTAAATGCTCCAATAAAAATACAGGGTCTCAGAATAGATAAAAAAACAAGATCCATCTATATGCTGTCTACAAGAGACTCATTTTAGGCCTGAGGACACTTTCAGATTGAAAGTGAGGTGATGGAGAACCATCTATCATGCTCCTGGAAGTCAAAAGAAAGCTGGTAACCATACTTATATCAGACAAAATAGATTTTAAGCTAAAGTCTGTAACAAGAGATGAAGAAAGGCATTATATCATAATTCTTGGGTCTATCCATCAAGAAGAGCTAACAATTGTAAATGTTTATGCTCCCAACTTGGAGGAACACAAATACATAAATCAATTAATCACAAACATAAGCAATCTTATTGATAGGAATACTGTAATTGTAGGGGACTTTAATACTCCACTTATAGCAATGGCCAGATTATCTGGGCAAAAAGTCATAAATAAACAATGACCTTGAGTGATATACTGGACCAGATGGACTTAACAGATATATTCAGAACTTTTCATCCACAAGCAGCAGAGTACACATTCTTTTAGAGTGCTCATGGAACATTTTCTAAGATAGATCACATACTGGGTCACAAAACACCCCTCAAAAATATAAAAGAATTGAGATCATACCATGCATATTTTCAGATCACAACGCTATGAAACTTGAAGTCAACCACAAGAAAAAAAAATGAAAGCCTCCAAATACATGGTGGTTAAACAACATCTTACTAAAGAATGAATGGGTCAACCAGGCAATTAAAGAAGAAATTAAAACTTATATGGAAGCAAATGAAAATGAAAACCTGACAGTCCAAACCCTTTGGGATGCAACAAAGACAATCCTAGGAGGAAAATACATTGTGATCCAGGCTTATCTCAAGACACAAGAAAAATACCAAAGATAAAATCTAACTGTACACCTGTTAGAAGCAGAACAGCAAAGAAATCCCAAAGCCAGCAGAAGAAGAGAAATAATAAAGATTAGGTCAGAAATAAACAATAGAGAATCCAAAAAACCAGTAGAACAGATCAATGAATCTAAGAGCTGGTTTTTTGAAAGAATAAACAAAATTGATAAACCCTAGCCAGACTTCTCAAAAAGAAAAGAGAGAGGACCCAAATACATAAAATCACAAATGAAAGAAGAAAGATCACAACCAACACCACAGAAATACAAACAATTATTAGAGAATACTATGAACAATTATATGCCAACAAAATGGACAACCTCGAGGAAATGGACAAATTCCTAGATACCACCACACTACCAAAACTCAAATGGGAAGAAATAGAAAAATCGAACAGTCCCATAACCAGGGAAGAAATTTAATCAGTTATCAAAAATCTCCCAACAAATAAGAGGTCTGGGCCAGATGGCTTCCCTGGGGAATTCTACTAGACATTTAAAGCAGAGTTAACACCTATCCTTCTCAAGCTGTTACAAAAAATAGAATCAGAAATAAAGCTTCTAGACTCATTCTATGAAGCCAGAATTACCTTGATTCCCAAACCAGATACAGACCCCACAAAAAAGGAGAATTACAACGCCAATATCCCTGATGAACATGGATGCAAAAATTCTCAACAAGATACTATAAAATCAAATTCAATAGTCTATCAAAAGAATTATTCACCATAGTCAAGTGGGATTCATTCCTGGGCTATAGGGCTAGTTCAATATCCACAAATCAATCAATGTGATACATGATACATCACATTAATAGAAGAAAGGATAAGAAATATATGATCTTGTCAATAGATGCAGAAAAAGCATTTGACAAAATATAGGATCCTTTCTTAATAAAAACCCTCAAGAATGTAGGGATAGAAAGAACATACATCAACATCATAAAAGCCATATAGGAAAAGCCCACAGGTAATATCATCCTCAATGGGAAAAAACAGAGAGCTTTCCCCCGAAGGTCATGAACATGACAGACATGTCCACTCCCACCATTGTTGTTTAACATAGGTTGGAAGTCTTAGCCTCAGCAATCAGACAACAAAATGAAATAAAAGGCATCCAAATTGTCAAAGAAGAAGTTAAACTTTCACTTTTTGCAGATGACAGTATATTCTACATGGAGAACCTGAAAGACTCCACTAAAAAGCTGCTAGAACTGATACATGAATTTAGCAAAGTCACAGGATACAAAACAGAAATCAGTTGCATTTGTATTCACCAATAATGAAGCAACAGAAGGAGAAATCAAGAAATCAATCCCATTTACAATTGCACCAAAACCCATAAAATACTTAGGAATAAACCTAACCAAAGATATAAAATATCTGTATGCCAAAAATCATAGAAAACTTATGAAGGAAATTGAAGAAGACACAAAGAAATGGAAAAACATTCCATGCTCATGGATCAGAAGAACAAATATTGTTAAAATGTCAATACTACCCAAAGCAATCTACACATTCAATGAAATCCCAATCAAAATTCCACCAGCATTCTTCTCAAAGGTAGGAGCAAACAATCCTAAAATTTGTGTAGAACCACAAAAGATCCCAAATAGCCAATGTAATATTGAAAAAGAAAATAAAAAATGGAAGCATCATAATCCTGGGTTTAGGATCTATTGCAAGGCTATAATCATCAAGCCAGCATGGTACTCACACAAGAACAGACACAAAGACCAGTGGAATAGAATAGAGAACCCAGAATTGGACTGACAGATGTATAACTAACTAATCTTTGACAAAGAAGGAAAAAATATTCAATGGAAAAAAAAAAAACAGTATCTTTAGCAAATGGTGCTGGGAGAACTGGATAGCAACATGCAGAAGAATGAACTTGGACCACTTTCTTACACCACACACAAAAAATAAATTCCAAACAGATGAAAGACCTAAATGTGAGACAGGAAACCAACAAAACCCCAAAGGAGAAAACAGGCAACTACTTCTTTGACCTCAGCAGCAGCAATTACTTGCTCCACAGGTCTTCAAAGGCCAGGAAAATAAAAGCAAAAATGAACTATTGGGATCTCACCTCATCAAGATAAAAACCTTCTGCACTGCAAAGGAAACAATTAACAAAACTAAAAGGCAACCGATGGAATGTAGGAAAATATTTGCAAATGACATATTGGATAAAGAGTTAGTATCCAAAATCTATAAAGAATTTACCAAACTCCAAACCCAAAAAAAAAAACAAATAATCCACTGAAGAAATGGGCAGAAGACATGAATAGATACTTTTCCGAAGAGGACATCCAGATGGCCAACAGATTCATGACAGGATGCTCAAAGTCACTCATCATCAGGGAACTACAAATCAAAGCCACATTGAGGTACCACCTCACACCAGTCAGAATGGCTAAAATGAACAATTCAGGAAACAATAGATTCTGAATGCAAGGATGTGGAGAAATGGGAATCCTCTTGCACTGTTGGTGGGAATGCAAACTGGTGCAGCCGCTCTGATAAACAGTGTGAAGGTTCCTCAAAAAATTAAAAATAAAACTACCCTATGACCCAGCAAGGGTGCTACTAGGAATTTATCCAAAGGATATAGAAATGCTGGTTCATAGGGGCGCTTGTACTCCTATGTTTATAGCAGTGCTTTCGACAATAGCCTAATTAGAGAAAGAGCCCAAATGTCCATCAACTGATGAATGAAGATGTGGTTTATATGTACAATAGAAGACTATTTGGCAATAAGAAATAATGAAATCCTGCCATTTACAACAATGTAGATGGAATGGAGGGTATTATGCTAAGTGAAATAAATCAGTTAGAGAAAGACAGATATCATATATTTTTACTCATATGTGGAAATTGAGAAACTTAAAAGAAGACCATGGGAGAAAGGGAAGGGGAAAATAGTTTCAAACAGAGAGAGAGTCAAACCATAGAGACTCTTAAATATAGAGAACAAACTGAGGGTTAATTGGAGGGGGTTGGGGAGGGGGGAAATGGATGATGGACATTGAGTAGGGCACTTGTTGGGATGAGCATTGGGTATTGCTACATAAGTGATGAATCACATGAATCTACCCCCAAACCAAGAGCACACTGTATTTATACTGTATATAACACTGTATGTTAGCCAACTTGAAAATAAATTATATATATATACATAATATATATACATATATACATATATGTATATGTATATACATATATACATATATACATAATATATATAAGAGTTGGAGGCTTAACGGACTGAGCCACCTAGGCGCCCTTGCTCTTCCTTCTAATAAATTCAGCATCTGTAATTTTGATCTCAAAAAATAAAAATAAAAAATATCCCCCCCCCCCTTTCTGCCTCTCCTCTGCTTGTGCTCTCACTTTCTCAAAAATATAAATAAACATTAAAAAAAACACAACAAAAATCTGATTATCAAAACTCAACCTGAGGGGTACCTGTGTATCTCAGTAGATTAAGGATACAACTTCAGTTCAGGTCATGAACCCGCTGCTCATTGGTTTGATTCCCACAGCTCAGAGCCTAGAGCCTGCTTCAGATTCTGTGTCTCCCTCTCTCTGCCCCTCTCCTGCTCACACTCTGTCTGTCTCTCTCTCTCTCTCTCTCTCTCAAAAATAAATAAACATTAAAAAAAAAAGAAGCTCAACCTGATAATAGATGAACTCAATACATGTATGTAAGGAACAGGGATAGACGTGACATAACCTGGTTTTGTTAGGAAATTTATAATTTAAATAAATTTTTTCATAAATTTTGGTAATTTAAATAAATAGCTGGTTTGGGAAATAAAATCTTTATTATTGCAACTGAAGAGAGAATATACATGCAATGGTTGACAGATTTTTTTTTCCAAAGCTATTTTCTTTCCACGGGATATTTGGATATAATAAAAGAATGTCTGAATTCAATCAATGATAGCAAACTTGATGAAAGGTGATTTCAGTAAATAATGAGTCCCTACCTAAATCCAAAATGAAGTTTAAGGTCATTCAACATAAGCATTTCTGAGGCACTCAGTTTCATTTCCTTCCTGGCAAAGATGGAGCTGGTACTCATTTTGCTATTTTTGACAGCATAATTTTGTGTCATAACGTTTCAGATCACTTGGGTATAACAACACAAGACCAGAAATAACTTAATTGTGAGTGAAGATATATTTGCTGCTATCTTATAAAAAATCTTATCTCTCGATACTAAAACATGAGTATTATATTGATAAACAGTTTTACCTACTTTGGATATTTTTAAAAATTTATATTATAAAAGAAAATACTCATGTTAAAAGAGTACAAAAGGAAATACATTAAAATTTGAGTCTCATGGGAGTTCTACTTCCCATAGGTATACACACTCTGGGTATATATGTGTGTGTGTTTATTTTTTCACATAATTATATGAATAGGTAATTAACTAATGGAAAAAGAAACAGATAGCTTCTGACACATAAAAACATATCTCTTTCCCAATATAAGAAATAATCAAATATTTTTGCCTATCAAATTAGAAACTACATATTAAATTTGATAGAAGTTAGCAAGAAGGTAGGGAAGCAGAAACTCTCATATGCTATTGTAAGAATCAATAACTTGGAACTACTAGTTATCATTTTGAATACATGCAATTTAACCAATTTTTGTTTTATTTTTACTTTTCTTATTGGCTTGCATATGACATTTATACAAAATAACAATCTTTTATTTTCAATATATGAAGTTTATTGTCAAACTGGTTTCCATACAACACCCAGTGCTCATCCCAAAAGGTGCCCTCCTCAATACCCATCACCCACCCTCCCCTCCCTCCCACCCCCCATCAACCCTCAGTTTGTTCTCAGTTTTTAAGAGTCTCTTATGCTTTGGCTCTCTTCCACTCTAACCTCTTTTTTTTTCCTTCCCCTCCCATGGGTTTCTGTTAAGTTTCTCAGGATCCACGTAAGAGTGAAACCATATGGTAGCCAAATTATGGAAAGAGCCTAAATGTCCATCAACTGATGAATGGATAAAAAAATTGTGGTTTATATACACAATGGAGTACTACATGGCAATGAGAAAGAATGAAATATGGCCCTTTGTAGCAACATGGATGGAACTGGAGAGTGTTATGCTAAGTGAAATAAGCCATACAGACAAAATAACAATCTTTTTGCAGGTTTCTGGGTTTCAGTTTTTTCCAGCTTATGATTTGTCTTTTGACGACTCCTTTAGTATTGATTGTGTGTAAAGTTCAAAATTGCATCACTTTATGCTATCAAATTAGTTAGTTCTTATGGTCTTGTTAGTGTTTATCTTATTTTAAAAGCTTTTCTTTACACAAATCATAAAAAAAGAAAGGCTTACTCTTATTTTTATTATTTTACATCTGTTTTTGTGTAATGATTTGTTTCCAATTTTCACTACCAAATGTTAATCATAAATTAGAGAGACTTATGTAATAGTCCTATATGAATTTTACAAGTATTAATGTTTTGCTGTATGGGTTAATTTTGTGTTTCATTAAATATTTTAAGTTAAAAATATCACCACATTTCAGCTATCTACTTTACCCAAACACTTCAGCATACATACCTGGAAAAAATATGCATGGTTATTGATCTATAAGAATTTCAACCTTTCAGGTATAAATTATGTATTAAATAAATTATTGAAACTGGTCCTGATAAGGTTTCTACAAGAAAAATTAAAAGAAACCCACTTTTAACAAAGTATGCTGAAGGTGAGTTCTTTGAAATCAAAGCCATTAAACCATCACATACTATTATTTTCTAACCTAGTTTAACAATAATGGTTATACTATGTATTTTGAAAGATTAATGATTTTGAGAGGTTAATTGTTTTGAGACATTAACCATTTTGCAATGTTCAGATCCAGCCTAGTTAATCAATGGTTTTGTATGGTAAACGAAAAAACTTCTATGGCCATCCTGGCTACACTTGCCTCTTTTTCATTAAGTATACTACATTAACGGGAGACCTAAAAATTATCGACATATATCCTCATCATATTGTCATGAGCAGCTGAATTCATAATAATCAATGGAAATAATTGAAGACCCCATTCATCACAGAAACATTATTCAACTATGAAATTGAAAGAATACGCTGTCCAGTTTGCAATGTAGTATTGATAAAGAATATTTTTAGATTTCTGAAAAACAATTACAATTGTTAATGATCTTAACATGGCCTAAAAATAGAATTCAGATATATTAACTTTGGAGGTACTGACTGAATCCTTTTTCTTTCTCCCTCCTGACTTCAGATTCATACACATGTATACTTTTTTGAAACTCACTTTAGGGACAATTTTCATTTATTTTAAGCCACACTTATGATACAGTAAAATGGTGGCATAATGTGCACTGGTAAATAGAGAAAATCAGACTCATTGCTTTAACCCAAATGCTTTATATTCTCTTTTCTCATTGTGTCAATAATCTTTCCATTCAATTTTTATTGAGAATTGAGAGCTCTGGAGATATTTTAAAATTATTTTTCCATGGAACTTGTAAGGTTGTCATTTTTCAACTATAAAAAACACAACCTTCAATGTATAACTAATTTTTAATCTTTGATCATTTTCATCATATTCACTCTTATGTATTCACAAATGTATTTTTACTAAAGAAAGGGGTGAAAAGATAAAATTGCCAAGTACAACAAAAATATTTATGAAACACGTAAAACAGAAAGTAAATTATTCACATATCACATGTTAAAAAAGAGACAAATCATGTTAGGCTTAAAGCAAAATGATGATGTCTTTCCATGACAGGGATTTTATATCTAATTCAAAATAAATGGGAAGAAAGGACCATTGACTGATAATGGTAAATATCATAAAAAGAGACATTTTGATGTCACTTTACCCTTCATTCATTGAAAAGGATAGATCATGGTTTGTGATGTCAAAGAATGACAAGAAGATAGAAAAATGAAAAGAATAATAACTGAACAATATCTTATTCTTAAAAGATGTCAATTATGCCACTTATACCCTGTCTAAATATTGTATTTTTTGACTTTACTTCAAACTATTTTTAAATTGTGTTTACTTCAATCACAAAACAGTGAAATAATATTATTGTCAATGTGACTGCAGCAAACTCTTTGTCTAATTTGTAAGTATTTGAATCTAACTTGGACTTCAGAAAATTTCTCCTGGGATCTATCAATATGGTATCAAAAATAATTTACCTTAGACAGTTCCATTAAGTTTGATAAGAAATGTATATTAGGACTAGAATGTAATATTTAGTTACAATGTCTCAAAGATTAGTACAAATGCCTTAAACATATGTGCACACCTTCTTCTGGATTTAGGAGCAAGAAATAGTTGAATCCTAGGTTATCTTTCCAAAAAAATATTTTAACTGAAGAATCCTTCTAAAAATATATTGTTAGAGTACCAGTTCTGTGACATTAGAAACTATTATACTACTATAAAACATAATATTATGGTAACAAATACTTGGAGGACAATTTAAACTGGTATCCTTATTATACAACTTCTCAGAACCCTTAATATTATGATACCTACTTTGAATTTGTCAACAGAGCAATAGAGCGTAGTAATACATTCCAAACATATTGACCACATTTGCTTCAAGAATAACCTGGCAGAAATATTTTACAGCACAAATTTTGGCAGACACTGAGATGTTTTGTTGAACTATTTTTGGAAATGTAAGGTAATTTTTTTTAAATAAGAAGGACTATATCCCCATATATTTGAAATTCACAAGTGTGTATGGATAGGGTCCCATAAGAGTGCCTAGCATAACTGAGTACTCAATAGGAGGCAGATTTATTTTTCTAATTTTTATCTTATTATTATGTGTGTAGTTTTGAGCAAGTTTAAGCCATTCTTAAAAATCCTAACACACTATGAAAATAGCTGACATAATGTAACGAACTTCTGAGAATCTCAGATAAAGTGTTAATCAGAGATCCTTCTTAGGAAGCGTGAGTGAACTTTCATAGTCACTGATTTTCTAGTGTCAGTATATGTTGACATTACCTTATTGAACTGTGGCAACAAATCATGTATTTATTTTTTAATGCAGGTATGTGGTAGTGTTTTTTAATTATTTCTACTCAACAGTATATTTGCAAAGTACCACTCAAGAAAATAAACGAGAGGTGGTGAGTAAAAATCAAGCCTATGTCCATGTCTTAAGGCCCATCTGGCTGTTCAGTGCTTCTCAAAGTTGAATGAACATAATGATTCCCTGGGGTCATTTTAGGAACACAGCTTCCTGAGCCTCACCTTTCCCAGAGATTCTAATCCAGTAGGTCTGAGATTGGTCCATGTAACTGATTTTTTTCCAAATTCCCCAGGCCATTATAAAACTTCTGATCCAGGGACCATACTTTGTCAGATATTAGGTTAGAAGGATCTCACAGAGTTGACTGATCACTTTTTTCTTCCACTGAGAATGGCTACATTCTATTTGTTTATTTATTTATTTTTTTAAAATCCGTGTTGGTATTATTATTTCACAAGGAAGATTCATCAAAGAGAAAAGTGCAACTTTGTCTAGAAATAGAAAACAGCTTACTTATATTTTAATCATATCAGAGTTTTACTAAAAAGAAATACAATGTATCATCCATGCATCACATTATTTACTGATGACCAATATACTGAAACATTATAGGCAAAAAAATGGATGTTCTTTTTCCCCTCAACTATGCTTCTCAAGAAAATAGAACTTGGAAGGGTTGAGACGTATTCCTGAAAAGTCAGACTGCAGTCTACTTTCTCATTTATTCATTCACAAACATTTAGTCAACAGCTATTAGACATTAGGCACTTGCTTCATACAGATAAGACCCCTCTACCTTCAAGGTACTTCCAATATTCAGATACTCTGATATTTGACGAGTGAGCTGGATGGTGAGCAATGACATTTCTCTGTGAGGAATACACATTTACCAAACGCAACTATATTTGCCTGTATAGCCATTTTGATTTCTAAGCTTTTAATAAATTATTTAGGTTTTTATTCTTAGAGAAATATTAGTAACATTTTAAGATTGTTCTCTACCTTACAGCTCTGCCACATTAGTGACCATTTTAGTTCTCCTTGGTGATGTGGAAGCCCACCTTAAAGGCATCAAAGGGCCCTTTTCTCCAAATAAGCAATAAAGGCAAACCTTGATTTCACCAAGTGATTATGTCATATTACTTGCCCTTCACTATGTCAGTGTAGTCCCAATCTTTGTGTTTTGAATTAAAAAGTTGGTATTTAAAAGAGAGCTATTAACTTCCAAGGAATAGAAAATTCCATGGATAACAGAATGTTACAACCATTACAATCTCACTTTGTCAGCAGTACAAATTAAATTCCCACATCTTAACATTTTATATATTCACTGTTATTTAAAGGATGATGGACATAAAGGTCCAGAAAGACACAATATAATGGAAACTATTTTAGTATTCTCAGCATACATTGGTGTAATGGTTCAACAGTGAGCTTGTGTTATTTGTGAAGATTTTTCTCTCACCTTCATAGGTATACGCAGAAGCAAACATTTATGCAATTATGAATTACAACTTTGAATTAATTAAAGCTTTTAAAAACATCTATGTATACATATGTGTATGTGTACACTTAAATACACACATATACACACATACATATGTATATGTGTATATGCATGTGTATTTGTAAACTCTTTGAATTTATGCATATAAGATGTTTTTCTTCATCCATTAACTACTCATCACAGTATCATTATTTACTCTAGGTAAGGAAATCTACAAGAAAAATGGTAGCAATGAGAAATATCACTTACTTGATTAGAGTTATTCAATTCTTTTTTAGGGATACATTGCAAATAACTGCAGCAACCAAACAAGATTTCTAATCTTTGTGTTATAAAAAGGCTTTATGAGTTTCCTAATTTACTATCCAATAACATACAGAGTTTCTATAGCAACTGTGTAAGAAAACATAGCACTTGTGTTATAGCACTTGAAAAAGGAGAAATGCTCCATGGACACTCAAATACATTTTAAAAATTAGATAACCTGTCTTAGTAGCATACTATGTTATATGTACAAATAGAACTTCACATTGTCTTTACTGGAGGATGATTATATGTATACCATTATGTTTATGTATTTGCAAGTCCATTTTCAAAGAAGTTAGCTAAATATGGAATTTGTACTTTATGGTAGATTATATTCATTACTAAATAAATGATTGTTGTTCTTCATCAAGTCTCTTTATTTAGAAGGCACGATTATTTTACTTATTTGTTTGCTTTTTAAAGAAAATTTTAGAGCTTTAGATTAACAACAAAATTGAGAAGATAGAGGGTTCCCATATACCCCTTGACCTGCCACCTGCATAGTCTCTTCCATTATCGATATCCCGATAGGATGACACTTTATTAATTTTTAAATATTATTTATCTTGCTCTCTGAGATTTTTTTTAAGGTTTATTTATTTTGAGAGAGAGTGAACATGCTCAGGAAGGGCAAAGTGAGAGGGAGAGAGAGAATCCCAAGGAGGCTCCGTGTTTATAGTGCAGAGCCTGACGCGAGGCATAATTCCAGGAACTGTGAGATCATGACCTGAGCCAATATCAAGAGTCAGACGCTTAACCAGCTGAGCCACCCAGGCTATTTTTCTATTTTTCTATTTTTCTCCATGGATGAAACTTCATTGACATAACCACCCAAAGTCCATAATTTACATTACAATCTGCTCTTGGTGTTGTACATTCTGTGGGTTTGGATAAATGTTTAATGGCCATATCCATCATGATAATACCATACAGAGTATTTTCACTGTCCTAAAAATTCTCTATGCTCAGTCTAACTCATCCCTTCTGTCAAATCCTGACAACCATGAATATTTTCACTGATCCCAGTTTTGCCTTTCCAGAATATCACATAGTTGGAATCATACATGTATCATATTCTCATTGGCTTATTTACTTAGTAACATGTGTTTCCTCCATGTATTTTCATGGACTGATAGCTCATATCTTTTTTAACTCTAAAAAATATTCCATTTTCTGCATGTACCACAGTTTATATACCCATTCTCCTAGTGAAGGACATCTTGGTTGCTTCCTAGCTTTGGTGGTTACAAACAAACGTGTGAACAATACTTATCTTCAGTTTTTTTGTGGACATAAGTTTTCAACTCCTTTGGATAAATATGAAGGAGTACAATTGCTGACTCCTACGTTAAGAGTATGCTTAATTTTGTAAGAAACTGCCAAAATGTTTTCCAGAATGGCTGTATCATTTTGCCATATCTGTGATAAATGAGAGTTCCTGTTGCTCCACATTCTCATCAACATTTGTTGTTGTCAGTGTTCTATATTTTGGTCACTCTAATAGGTACATAGCGGTATTGCATTATTGTTTTAATTTTCATTTCCCTAATAACCTATGATGTGGTTCACCTTCATCTATATTTGTTTGTCATCTGTGTATCTTCCTTGGTGAGAGGTTTATTATAGTTTTTGTCTTATTTACTAATCTGGTTTTTTGTTGTTGCTGTTGTTGTTTTTCACTGTTGAGTTTTACAAGTCCTTTGTGTATTTTGGATAATAGTCCTTTATCAGATGTGCCTTTTGAAAATATTTTATCCCAGTCTGTGGTTTGTCTTCATCTTGTCAATTATTTCTTTCATGGATTGTGCCTCTGGTGTTGCATCTAGAAAGTCATCACCATATCCAAGGTCACCTAGGTTTTCTCCTATGTTATTTTCTATGTGTTTTATAGTTTGCCTTTTAACTTTAGGTTTTTAATCCATGTTCAGTTAATTCTTTATTTTTATTTCACTTCACAAAAGTATTGGTCTGCAACATACTGAAAATTTATAAAAAAAAAAACAACAGTAACAATTTATCCTTTCACTTTAGATAGTTTGAAAGTAATACCACTTGGCCTTTATCCATTTTTCTCCTGCTTTCTATACAATTTCCTGTTATTTCAGCCATCTGGGAGACTTTGTAAATTCCTCTATTCATTGTAATCACTGTCACTGTTGTCTCATTGCCTATTTCATGTCTTTTGATGCCTCTATATGGTTATTTTCACAATGCCATCACTACACATGCTAACAACTTCTGATTGAGGAATGGAGATCTCTTTGCCTTTTAAAAAAATTTATTTTGAGAGAGACAGAGAGGGAGTGAAAGTAGGGGAGGGGCAGAGAGGGAAACAGAATCAGAAGCAGGATCTGTGCTGACAAGCAGAGTCCAATGCATGGCTCAAACTCACAAACCATGAGATCATGACCTGAGCCAAAAGCAAACACTTACCCCACTGAGCCACCCAGGTGCCCTGAGATCTGTTTGATGACTGAAAGGTTAAGTTTTATTGTGCACTCAAATATTCCTCACAGGTTTTTAGTCCGTCAACCATTCTTACATTTCTTTCTGTTGTCTCCTTCTCTTCTACTCAGATTGGTATGCATGAAGGGAGATAAGCTACTTACTGAAGTGTTTTCCTCATGTTGTACATGCTGTTTTAGCTCCCAAACTCTTCTCTCTTTCCTGGTTTATCTTCAGTGTCTTGCACTATCCTTGATCAACTCAATTTTATAAACACAGTAGTGAATATTTTTGTTAAAAAAGGAATTTCAACCATTTGAAATACCACGTGTATTGCCATGTGTATTGTAATGCCGTTGTGTATTGAATACTACTTTGAAAATTAAAAGCTGTATTTATCAGAAATATATGTCTATGTTTTGATTGAAAAAACATGAGGCTTCTTAAAGCTTCAATTTATACTAAAGTTTAATGTAAGGGCAACAATGCTTTCATATTTTGTGTTTTAAATAATTTGGCATCATCACAAACGAACTAAAACAACAACTACAACATAAGTGTATACTGAAGATTACACACATCTGCTGACCTTTCCAATTTTGCAGATCAGACTCAACACTGTAACAAACTCTATATTCCTGAATATTCACTAATAAGGAAGAAAAGAAGTCTACCATTTGTCAATATTTCAGAAGTGTGAGACACAGAGATTTATATGATTAAGCATTATGTCAGATTTTAATTGCAAAATACCTCCTCAAATACATTAATTTGCATCTTGCAATAACTATTTCACAAAAAGTAAAAAAAATTACAGGCAAAATATAGATCTTAAAATATACCTCTGTCAATAGAGTAACTTTTCAAGCAAAGGCATTGGGTCATCCAGGACTCTAGGGTAAAGAATTGGAACCTGACAGACTGTTAGGCTGTTAGAATTGTTACCACTGCCAGCCATCATTTCTATATATTTCATGGTGCTTTAATGACTAATTGATACCACTGAGCTTCTCAGCCATCCTCACACACACAGATAATATATTTTTTCATGGTATCACCTTAAAAATAAACAATGTTAGCATATAGTTGAAAACATTATTAGGGGTTGCTTTGTGAGCCAACAAAATTATTAAGAACTTCAGTGAGTTTTCATGATGGTGTCTGCTTAAGCAGTCTCTATTCTGGAAGTAATTTCTCTTCTTTTACTGAGGAGTTGCTATCTAAGTCATACTGAGTAGTACTATTAGATTTCTGCACCTGGACATCTCTCTTTTCGATCAAACTACTCATCTTTAGGGACATGGAAATGTTCAATGTGCCAATTGAACCAAGCAAAAACCATTACTAAAAATTTGATCCTGTGTTACTGTGAGAAAAATTCTTGCTTCCTGATTTTATCATACAGAACATTTTCATTCTTTCTATAACCTAATAAAATGAACTGAAATTGAACTACCTAAATCAACTTTGAATTAATACAAGCTATCAATTTTTGATCAGGTGTAACTCACAGTGGGAGGAAGGTCAAATCCCTTGTCAGGCAATAGTCTTGAAACCCCAGTAAGCACCTCATAAATTCTCATCCAGCCCTACTTTTGGATTGTACTCAGAACACTGAAAATATTTACACCTGGGTTGGCAAATTCCCTCTTATGTTATTTTCATTCACTCAATAGGTAATTTTAAATTCTTTTTCAATTTTTGAGAAACGTTTGTTTTTCCTGGAAAACAGAAGAAAATCTTTTTTCTTCTTGGTTCTATTTTTTTTTTCCTATTCTTTATTCCATGGCTTCAAGGAACTTGAAGGAAGTTCTTAAGGAACTGAGATATTAAAGTTACAGGTTAAAAAAAAATACCCCTACTGTAGAGACCATTAAGTAAAACTGATCAAGTTCTATGTCTTCTCCTGATCTTTGATTTTGCCCATTGAGATTTCTTTGTTGCAATTCACCTCCCAAATAAGGTATCTATATCTCTATATCTACATATATATATATGTATCTAGATAGTTTTCAGTAAATTTACTCATCATATTACTTATAGGAGTTTCAACAAAAAGTATAAATATACTTAATCGTGAAAACTGTGTGACAGCACAGTCTTGTCAGTCTTTATTCCTTTAGGCATGTCTCCAGCATTTCTTTTTTTAAAATCTCACCGCTAAGGACTTTTCAATAATTTTCCTACCAGTTAATTCTAATGAAATCTTTACTTCTCAAGTTATCCATGAATCAAAATTCAGATGATTCTATAAACTTAATTTCAATGTCAGGTATGTGTGATAAATTAGCAGGTGAGTCTTTAATCCAAAAGTGACAATACTTAAACTAAGGACACCAATACGACAAATTTCTAACACAAAAACCTCTACTAAGAAGAAATAAAGTTGAACTTTTAATTAACTTTCAATATGGTGAAGACATATTAATCAAAAGAGTTTGTAAAAAAATATATCTGACCTACTTGCCCTATATTGATCCATACTTATATAAACATTTTAGGATAACAAATACTATGATAACATATGTTGAACAAATACAAGATGGTAAACATCTTCATTCTATATGAATACCTTTGGTTATACTTTTGGAGTATAAATAAATTTTCAATTATTTACCAGCCAGATGCCTACTGACTAAAATCTTATAACTCAGTAAGAATTTTTAAGTTAAAGTATTTCTCTAATTTGCAGTTTTGAAAAAAAAAACAATTTGTCTGAAAAAATAAATGAAGGCCAAAGAGAGTTTTGTTACAAAGTGATGAAGGTATAAGTGGGCAGACGGTAACCCCATCTATCACCATGACACTAGGTAGGAGTAGAGGTCATGCAATCCTTCTGAAAACTTTTATTTACATATGTCTACTGAGGTTATCTCCAACTTCGTATCCACCAATGGGTTTCAAGTAGAATAAAGGAAAGACAAGTTTGTTTTTTAAAATTAAATTGTCTTGGGGCACCTGGGTGGTGCAGTCGGTTGAGCGTCCGACTTCAGCCAGGTCACGATCTCGCGGTCCGTGAGTTCGAGCCCCGCGTCGGGCTCTGGGCTGATGGCTCAGAGCCTGGAGCCTGTTTCCGATTCTGTGTCTCCCTCTCTCTCTGCCCCTCCCCCGTTCATGCTCTGTCTCTCTCTGTCCCAAAAATAAATAAACGTTGAAAAAAAAAATTAAAAAAAAAAATTAAATTGTCTTTATGCATATTGGAACACATATAAATTTTAGAATTCTACTGGCAGTTCTATATTTATTTGTAAATTTATTTATAAAAGGTTTTCTTCTGAAAAAATGTTCTACACATTTCAATCTTTGAACTAAAACCCTGTTAGATATTTTATATAGAACCTGTTTTTTCTTTATAAAAGTATTTTCTTATGGTGTCTTATTATTTAGAGAAATTGATATTTTCCTGTCAGTAGATCATTTTGGCTCCTGGCCTGTCCCACTTTTATCAACTTGTTTGCCCTAGAAACCAATTAAAAATTGACATAATAACTCTCATTCAAATAATTAAAAACATTTTTTTTTAATTCCCACCACAGCAGCGATTTAGCCAAACTGGTACATATTTTTCCCTCCAATTATGCAATATGCTCTCCATATAAGCTTAAAAATTGTCTACTGTCTGAAGCACAGTAACTGAAATAGCAATTTCTACTCTGTTTTAACTAGCTATATATTTAAATCAGATGTTTCACACCAGCAGCAATGGTGGATTTAAAACTGCATTTGTGTTTTTTTGTTTTTGGCGGGGTTTTTTTGTCCTGCAAAATGGTGGGGGTTTTTTATGTTATTGCTTGTTAGTATTTAAAAATCTGGACATTTAATATAAATTTCACATTTTCTTATTCTCATAAAATTTGGGATATCTGCCAAGTCTGGGTCAACTCTTGCAGAATCCAATCAAACTGAGTGGCTATCTCCCTGTTGGGACTTCACCTACTGAAGGATGTGGCTTCCACCGGAGCCATGGGTTGACTCCAAAGGGTATTTGAGTTTATAAAATTTGATATGAAACCTATCTCTCCTCCAATGAGTCCCAGTCTAACATTCAGTTGCTCTTTGACAACTTCCTGAGAACATCTTGAGCCTGGTAATCATTTCTGTTTCTGTCCTCCTAGCTCTATTTTTATTTAAAAGTCTAATTTGGAACTTAGCATAAACATGATATGGTTTCACTAAATCACCACTCTCCCAAGTAGATTATAAATCCATTAAGCACACAGACCATATCTTATATTAATCTTACATGTCTTACTTTTTAGTATAATACCCTAGACACGTAACAATTTTTAAAAACAGTATAGTAAAACCTTGCATCGCGATTAACTTGTTATGCAAGTGTTCCTCAAGATGAGCCAACATATCTAGTGAATTTTAACTTGATAAATGAGCAATATCTTGCAATATGAATAGTATGCGACACCAAATGTCACATGATCACAACTGAAATGATGGTTCTTCTCTCCCTCTCTCTCTTGATGCAGGATTGTGGGTGATCATCTCCCATGCTCGGATCCTTGGTCACAGGCTGTGGTGTTTGGCAGAAATCAGTGATTTTTCAGAATGTTGAAAGGGGCCTACAATTGGCATTAGTATATTTTTTTGTCATTTCAAAGAATGTATGGACAGTCCTTTGCTTTTCCATACAAAAGTAAGCTTAGGAATGCTTTGCTTCATTCTAGGTCAAGCAGCCTGCAGATATAGACCCTTTCCTCTGGTGCCTTATTGCCAGTTACAATAAATACAGTATATAACGAGTTTATTAATACTGTACTATAGTCAACATCCACATGAGCATATACAATGGCCCCCATGAAGAAAAAGGGTGAAAAGAAATACAGTAAGAAGAAGGAGATGATTACAGTGGAAGGTAAGGAGGAAATCATCAAGAAGTACGAACAAGGTACACGAGTAGCCAAAATTGCAAGATTTTATAAGAAGTCTATGTGTGCATCTTGTTCACAGAGGAGGAGGAGAAAAAGGCCGAGGAATCCCTCACTTCAAATGATATTATGGAGATATGTAAAGTGTGGGAACCAGTCCAAGATTTTATAGAAAATCACCATCTGAACAAGGCTGTAACAGGGCAAGCAATGAATCTGTTCAGTGACAATGCAATGTCACATTTCCACAAAATCCTCAAAAGGAGGCAAAAGCAAGTGTCATTGGATAGGTTCCTTGTTAAAGTTCCACGAAAAGAAAGATTCCCTTGAGGCAATAGATAGCAGTAATTCTGTTACTGACAGTGAAAGTTGTCCTATAAAAGAACCCTCTTCTCTCTTGCCTCCTTCACACCAGCCTCTAAGGTTTTCAATGGTAAATGCAGGTTCATTTATTTTTCTTTATATTTTGTATTTTAATATTTTGTATTATATTACAGTATTGTAATAATTTTTAAATGAATATTTTTGGGTTGTGGAATGAATCATCTAAGTTTCCATTATTTCTAACTGGAAATTCACTTTGAGATACAAGTGCTTTGGATTACAAGCATGTTTCCAGAATGAATTATGCTTCAAACCAAGGTTTTACTATATTTTATTCTAACTATGGCTTAGTATCTAAGGAAGTGCCTCTTTTTTTTCTTTAGTAAGAATTAATCTAAATGAATGTGTACTGCACACATCTGGGCACTCCAGGTTTATGTCTTTCACCCCACGATGTATGGCACTGTCGCAGAAATCTCACAAGAAAACACTTGGTTTAATTCAGGCAATCGTGTTCAAGTAATTAGTTTTGGTTCCAATCACTTGAGTTAAATATTTTCAAGAAATGTGCAGGATGAGAATTCTGGAAATAAATGTAGAAAATTGTCACAAGTATCGTTTTTGGCAACAAGAATTTGCCTCTGCTGCAGTCATGTTTCATATACTATGGAAATACAACTTAAAATTCAGAGGGTACATAATACTCCATGAAAAATATAGTTTCATTATGTAGTAAATGGAATATGCAAGGTATATAAAATCAGGAATGGAAAAATCAAACCACGTAGATCACAGAAGTTCAAAGCTCTTAATTAGAGTTTAAATTGTGACTTCAGAATCTTCAAATGCAGTTTAAGTACTTTCTAAACCATAAAGAACAGATTATATGTATGCAAATTAGAGCATATTTGATTGATGGAATGAAACATAATTTAGGACAATATTTCAGTGACAGGTATCCCCTGCTTTTTGCAAGTTCACAATGCACCAAATCATTTTTTAAGAAGACCTACAAATATACCTGTTTTTGCTAACTGAAAGAAATCTGAAGAGGATTTTCACCTTTAAGAAAAAAGGGAAACACCAAAAAAAGAGCATTCAATGTTTGTTTTGTATTGCAGCTAGCCATCATAGAGGCACCACACATCGCAAGCAGTGAGAGTGGCGCTTCCAAGCTTCTTCCCTGGGAACTACACTCAGCACCTCAGCATCAAGCTGCCATTGTTTTGAGCTGTGTCTGTGAACATCTATGCTTTATCTCAATTTCTTTCCCACATCTGTTATCAAGATGTGTCCTAAGGTATCAGAAAAACCTAAAAGAGGTTATTCGGGTGGCCTGGAAATGCTCAAAAAGTTTTCCGTATGAAGTAATGGTAATTGCTTCTTCACTTTATGCCATTTTGGCTTACAAAAGGCTTCATAGGAATGCTCTACTTCTGGAATGGGGTGGGGGGAACTTGTACCTCAAATGTACTTCAGAATTGCTATAGAATCCCTAGTTAACAATTCGGTTTTTATAGCCTCACATAAATGTATAACTTATTAATTATCATTCGTTCTATTATATACATAGGAATTAAAATATAATTATGCATATTATTGATAAATATTTGAGCTGGTAGAATGCTTGCTGGTAAAATAAAAAAAAATATTTCTATTATTCCTCTGGCAATTTGATATTATATACCATATTATTTTAATTTTGGTTTATTTTACTGAAGTGAATTGTCCTTTTTAACACCTTAGAAATGCTGAACTTTATGATAAAATATATTTCAAACACACAGTAAACAATTTTCAAACAAAGGAAAAACCATCATAAGCCAGAAAGGAAGAGAGAAATCTAAGTGAGAGGAACACATTTCAGCTAACTCTGTAGTAACTCACTGGAGATAACACTCCTAAAATTTGACCCAGAAAATGAGTGATTCCTATTTTGAGAAGAAGAATGTGGCCTTTGCTGTAGAAAGCAGAACTACTGAAACTCCAAGTAATGGTTGACAGATTCTTCTTGACCAAATTTTAGTCAGACTGCCCTGAACCCTCTTCTTGACTAGGACTCAACATTTATTAAAACCTAGTGGGAAATACAGCACACGTGATTTTATCTACCCCACCAACTCCCTTTCTCTTTCTCTCTCTCTCTCTCTCTCTCTCTCTCTCACACACACACACACACACACACACACACACACACACACACACACACTCATTCACTCACTCATAGACACAAGAGACTTGAAAAACACTAGCATAGTTTGTAATAGCTCAAGGCCATATCCCTAGGATGATCCCAGCTCCCTTTAAAATGTCTGCCTCAGAAAGAGCAAGGCTGCCCAAAGTATTTACTGTTTCCTCCTGCCAACACTTGAACATAGGAATCCTGTCTCTCAGTCTCTGTGGGAAGATAGGAGCCTAAGTTCCATTAGCACCAGTTAGCAAACCCAGATGGTCTAGTCATACAGACCAAGACCTCTTCTGCTTTTATAAATTTCTTCTCCCCTGTGTCTACTCAATAGTCCCCCACCCCAGTACCCCCTCTTACCTCCTCACTTTCCTTTTAACATTCATAGTCACCTCTGTACAAATGGAAGTTGAATTCAGTTCATGGGGAACCCTCTTACCACCTTCAGTAACTTATTACTGAATAAAATGTGCCCTTGCTTTGTTTTCTTTGACATGATGCATACAAGAAATAGGGGATTAAATGTACACTGTTCACCGCCCAGAAAAATAAAGAGATGTTGGAGTGTTTGAGAGAGAAAAAAATAAACTTTTAGAAATTAATAACCCAAATAATTCTAACCTGAATTAACTATAAGAAATTACTAGTCTAAATTTCATAAATTATGTGTCACATTCTTCTTATTATCTACAATTTACTGAACTGGAAAAAAATGAACTCTGTACAAAATATGAACAAAATTAAAAATTGCAAAAAAAACAGGGGAAAAAGTGAATAAAAGTGAAAAGAACTAAAGATTTGTTGAATGAAAAATTTTAAATAATTTGAAAGACACTAAAAATATATTTGAAAATTAAAGTGAAAAATTAAAATCAAAGAAAAATATATGACTATGTGTAAAGGAAGACAGAATTGGAAAAAAATCAAATAACTTTCTGAAATTGAAAACAGTGATTATACCCTAACAATGTTCATTTTCTTACCAGCACTATTTCACCATTTTTCCTTCAAATAGAAATTCTATTTTTTTTTCAAACATACCCTATTCATCTACCTAGTTAAATGCTGCCAAGGTGCTTATTAAAGACCAACTTCCAAAGACAGATCTTATTGATACACAGAAAATCCCACTACACAGCTAATGATTTCATTCTAGAATGGGAATACATCAGAATTTGGGTCAAGGAGATATGATGGAAACAATACCATTGTCCTAACAAGAAAAAAAAAAGTTTAGCTTTTCAACTAGATTGTTTTATGTGAATATTCCGCCTATATGTTTTTAAAAATGTTTTTATTATTTTTATTTTTGACAGAGAGACAGAGAGACACAGAGTATGAGTGAGGGAAGGGCAGAAACAGAGGGAGACACAGAATCTGAAGCAAGCTCCCGGCTCAGAACAGAGCCCGATGTGGGGCTCGAACCCACAAAATGTGAGATCATGACCTGAGCCGAAGTCAGATGCTTAGCCCACTGAGCCACCCAGATACCACCCAGATATATATATATATATATATATATACATATATATATATATATATATATATGACATGTTATATATAAATTATAGGCAGAAGGTATCCGTGTGTGTGTATGACAACATAATATAAATGTTATGTGCTATAAACATTACATATTGTTATATATGAGGCTATCAGTGGAATTATAAAGATGCATAGAAAATGGCAAAGCAAAGAAATGGAAAGAAATTTGATACTGACAATATGAACTGAACTGTACAAGATATCTATCCCAGAGGCTATACTACCTCTAGACTTCTTGTTATGCAAGATATTTTTTCTGGTTTTCTGTTACTCACAAACTACATCTTAACTGTATATACACTGAAATATAAAACTCAGGGGATAGGTGAATAAAGTTAGGTAAGTCTAAAGAAATCATAAGGATGAAGAGAGGAAAAATACAAAAAGAATTTTTATCACAAGTTAAAATACAAGAACTGAGGATTTAAAAATCTAACTAGGGGTGCTTGTGTGGCTCAGTTAGTTGGGCCAGATCATCATCTCATAGTTTGGCTCAGGTCATGATAGTTCACGAGTTCCACCCTACTTCAGGCTATGTGCTGACAGCTGAGTCTGGAGTCTGCTTTGGATTCTGTCTCCCTCTCTCTCTGCCCCTCCCCCGCTTGCACTCTGTCCTCTCTCAAAAATAAACAAACATTTATAAAAATAAAAATAAGTAAATAAAAACCTAACTAAAATTTTTTTTTAAATTTTTTTTTAACATTTATTTATTTTTGAGACAGAGAGAGATAGAGCATGAATGGGGGAGGGGCAGAGAGAGAGGGAGACACAGAATCGGAAGCAGGCTCCAGGCTCTGAGCCATCAGCCCAGAGCCTGATGCGGGGCTCGAACTCACGGACCGCGAGATCATGACCTGGCTGAAGTTGGACGCTCAACGACTGAGCCACCCAGGCGCCCCTAACTAAAATTTTTAATGAGACAAAAACATTGATCTATATTTGTATACTATATAAATAATGTCACTATCTATATTATCTTCATATAATATCCATTCCTATATTTATATACTCTTTCATATACAATGTACATGAATATATTTATGAATATATACATATACATGAATATATACATATATACACATACACATGTGTATGCAATTATGGCATATATTAGAAATCTCAACCACATTCACAATAAAAATAAGAGTACTGAATGAGAAAGTCACAAAATGAAGTACTAAATTTTCACTGGTGGATATGTTATCAATTTGTACCTTTACATACTGTTCTCAAATTTCAAAGCTAACATTATACCTTGCTTTTCTTGATTAATTTGTGCTTCTCTAATCAATGCCTCACAACCCAATAATAGTACACGCCACTTATTTTGTCATTTAAAATAGAATAAATTTTGGAGTGCTTGGGTGGCTCAGTTGGTTAAGCGTCTGACTCTTGATTTCAGTTCAGGTCATGGTCTCATGGTTTGTGAGTTCAAGCCCCACATCAGGCTTTGCACTGACAGCGCAGAGCCTGCTTGGGATTCTCTCTTTCTCCCTCTCTTTCTGCCCCTCCCCTGCTCTCTCTCAAAATAAATACATTTTAAATTTTTTTTCTTTTTTTTTTTTTTTTAAATTTTTTTTTTTCAACGTTTATTTATTTTTGGGACAGAGAGAGACAGAGCATGAACGGGCGAGGGGCAGAGAGAGAGGGAGACACAGAATCGGAAACAGGCTCCAGGCTCTGAGCCATCAGCCCAGAGCCTGACGCGGGGCTCGAACTCCAGGACCGCGAGATCATGACCTGGCTGAAGTCGGACGCTTAACCGACTGCGCCACCCAGGCGCCCCTTAAATTTTTTTTTTCAACGTTTATTTATTTTTGGGACAGAGAGAGACAGAGCATGAATGGGGGAGGGGCAGAGAGAGAGGGAGACACAGAATCGGAAACAGGCTCCAGGCTCTGAGCCATCAGCCCAGAACCCGACGCGGGGCTCGAACTCACGGACCGCGAGATCGTGATCTGGCTGAAGTCGGACGCTTAACCGACTGCGCCACCCAGGCGCCCCATCAAAATAAATACATTTTAAAAAATAAATTTTATTTAAAAATAGAATATATTCCAACTAATTAGAAAAATATTTCATTTATTTAAACTGCTATGTAGTATTCCATTGTATAAATGTATCCATTCCCATTATTGGTGAATTAAATCTCTATTATCTAATTTATGTTAAAACTTAATGTTCAATGAAAAGAGTTGCATAGGTTCAGCATACAAGCATTCATATAAAATAAGTGTATTTTATATAATATTTTTAGCTGCAGGTATAGATCTGATATTTTGAGTGTGGATGGCAATATTACACATAAAAGGAGGTAATAAAGAGAACAGAGATCAGGGCAAAAGCACAAAGGTAACTCTAATTCTTATTTAAATATAAATATATGTATAAAGCAAAGAATGAAAAAATTAACATTTGAATACTCTGAATGATGGATATATGAATATATGGGTATTCATAGTATCATTTTCTGTCTTTTCTTCAACATAAAAATTGTTAAAACAAAAATAAATACATAAACATAAGTTATTGTTCTTTTATATTAAGAAAGTAAATTCTGAGGCCTCTTTGGCATCCATGGGTACTGGATATCAGGGTTGCATGGATGATGGTATACATAACTAGATGTGGAGAGAAGTTGGGTGGGTGGCCTTGGACAAGTTATTTGACATTTCTGAATCTCTGACTCCTTATCAATAAAAGCAAAACAATAACAGTGTTTGTCTTGTATAATTGTTTTGAAAATTAAACTAGACAATCTATATTAAGTTCCGGAAATACAGAAGGGCATAAACAAACGTTAGTTCTTCTGTCATCAATAAATATCCAGTTTCTTTGTAACTCATTAGAGGTTAGAAAGTTTCTGCTGCCTTCACCTTTAATCAGCTAATTAATTTCTAAAGATATTCTATACTATTCAGATATTCAAGGCAAACACTATAACACTTGAGAATTTTCAAAAAGCCAGATTAACCAGAATTCAAGAGTAATAATATTTAAAATATTTGTTATATTGTACATGACTAGCTTACAGGCTTTAGTTTTGTGTGTGTGTGTTGTTGGTGTTTGAATACTACCCTCGTTACTTGCTCTAAAAATTTTGCTTTTGTTTAAATTAAATATTTCTGTTTGTACTACAAAGTATGCCTTTCTTAAAACTAGTAATTAAAAATAATAAACAAGTGTTATGAAAATGGGCAAGTTTGTTTTGCCAGCTTTTTTCCCACTTTGTGTAATACTAGAGTTAGGGCATTACTGAAGGCCAGGAGTATTTAATAAGGCAAAATGGCTTTGAAAATAACTTTAACTTTGAGAATTTGTCCTTTTTTTCAGTCTGATATTCTTTGATATTCAATAATATGTTGCCTTGGTAGGAGATAAGAGGTAGAAAGTATGTGAGAGATGGGATCCAGTATTGCATATTAAGATATTTTCATTTTTATATATCAATTTTTATTTAGGGTTTGATATATAACTGTCACATCATATATCTTTCCAAAGAGGTAATTCTCTGACAAGGCAGGAAATTGTACACCAAAATATATTTTACCCACATACACACACTTCTACGCATAAACACATACTCTGTCTCTCACTTCTGAATTTGAAAATTGATAGAATATCAATATGGAAGAATGCTCACTTTTCAGTATTTCTATTAAATGCTACCTAAGGAATAGAAACTTAAATATAAAATGTAGAGGTATTTGGGAAATTTAGGATTGTAAATCCACTTCCTAATGTTGTAAAGCTCACGGTAGTCTGTATCCCATGGCTTTCTAATAATTGTAATCTGCTTTGCCCCCTGTGTTAGAGATATAATTATGTTAACAGCTTTCCTACACAGGCACCATACATTGCCATTATGAGGCTAACTTCATTTAATTAGCATCATGTAGTAAATTAGCAGTTATAAGGACTGCTGGGTACAAGGGGATCTCCATTTTCTCACCATTTACTTAATCCTCAGTCAATGTTAAGATTACTGCTCACTGAATTTCCATAGCAAAATCTCCCTCCTCCGAGGTTGTGATTCAGCATATGTATGGATTTGGAACAAACAGTTTTCTCCGGATGCCCAGAAGTTAGGATTATTGAAACCCTTTCCTGCTCCTTTTTGGAAAGACACAGGAATGCAGAGACATTGCCTATGTGAATGCATTCTTTTTTCTTTCAAAACAACTATTTTTTTGAACAAGTTGATAAAAAGAGTAGTATTAACTAGAGAGTAAATAGAGAGGCAGAATTATTCCTTTTAAAAGGAAGTTCCCAGATTTTATTGGTATTTTAGTGAGCAGACCTTTTTTATGCCTAGTACTTGCTGGAAACACATAAAATTAAATTACATTATTATTTATCTCATTACTGGACTTCCAGTGTGCTGTGAAGATGAATAACTTCTGTGTTTGTGTGTATGTGCTTGATAATTCACTGTTTTTCAACTTTATTAAGAATTATTTTCAGAATAGCAAAAGCTACCAGTGTTAAGAAGAAATTATCAAAATCTTAGAACATCAGAAAAAACATATTTATTTGCTTAATATAGAAGAGAAATGATGCATACTTAAAATGCCATCTCATCTTGGTATTTCGATATAATTTAATTATATGGTTACACACACACACACACACACACACACACTTTATAAGTAATTTCCAATTTATGGTTTTATGATCAGAGTCTATAACTAATAATTCAGCCTCCAGAAATAAATATTGAAGAAAATCTTCCCAAAGCATTGTAAAAAGTAGTCTAAAAAATTCTGTTGTCTTATTTCCCTCTGGTTCTACATGTACCCTGCCAAATAATCTGTAAACACTAAATATCACACCTGTGTAGAAAGCATTTCATATATGTTAAAAGAGAAAACTACACTCAATCAATTTTTACTGGTTATCAAACAAATGGAAAGTGTGAGGATGGAGGTTAGATTACAGACAGTCCTTGACTTACAATGGTTTGGCTTATAATTTTTTGACTTTACGATGGTGCAAAAGCAATATGAATCCAGTAAAAAAACATACTTCACATTTTGAATTTTGATCTTTTCCAGATTAGCTGTATGCAGTAAGACACTTTCTCATAAAGCTGGGCAGCAGCAGCAGGCCCACTTTCCAGTCAGCCATGGGTTCACAAGGGTAAGCAACTGATATACTGACAACCATTTTGTACGCATACAGCCATTCTGTTTTTCACTTTCAGTACAGTTTTCAATAAATTACATGAGATACTCATCACTTTACTATAAAATAGGCTTTGTGTTAGATGAATTTGCTCAACTGTAGGCTAATGTAACTGTTTTAGGCATGTTTAAGGTAGGCTAGGCTAAGTTATGACGTTTGGTAACTTAGGTGTATTAAATGCAATTTCAACATGATACTTTCTGCTTATGATGGGTTTATTGGGACATAACCTCATCTTGAGTTAAGGAAGATCTGTACTTGTTTGGGTGTCCCCTCACCTAACAAAAATTTAAAATATTTGGATCTAGAATACATGCCACATGGATCCCTCAGGCATGATTTTCTACTGACTACTATGCTGATTCTGGAGAAAGATTCCCAGAAGCATATCTGTAGGCCCAAAGGGGATTTCCATCATCACCAGAAATAGGTTCCTGGAATGTTTCATATACATCTCAGAAGGGCCAGGCTTTTGTGACTAGCCCACTGCAGTAATTGCTCTCAGATCTCTCAGAGATACAATCCCAACTGTAACTTGTCTCAAGCCTTGTTCAAGGCCATTTGACCTCCTTCCCTGGTGAGTCTCTGTTCCCCTGGAGCCAAGAAGAGGACAAAAGGCCTATTGTGAGCTCACAGAAGTGCAATAGTTTACTAGGCCTGGCAAGGAGGATTGCCAGTTCACACTCACTTACTGGCTTGCCCTGCACCCTGTGGATTATACTTGGGTGCTATCATTGCCGTCTGGAAACTTGCTAGCTCTGGTAACCACTCAGAGTGGACAGCACAACCAACATGTGTAAGGGAGTTGATCTCTATGAGGCAATGTTGATCAATGAAACAAAGCCAATGAATACATTTTCTACCATCATTTTCCTACTGAGATTCTTTTGAGACATATTTGTCCATAGGGTTGCTGTGAAGATACACCTCCCTAGCCTCACTTTTCTCAATTTTTCTTCAATTTCCTTCAATCTTGACTTCTTTGGAATTTACAACCCATAAAGTGTTAGCATCTAATGCAATAGGCCAGTTTTCTAGGCAAATAAGGTAGAGAGAATATGAAGAGAATATGTAAGTCACTGGCTGCCCAGCTAAAAATCAGAGTCAATACATTTAAGTTCCTGTCTTTTACTCATAGGGAAACTACACATTCCTTTAGCCAGATGCTAGCTACTCTTACCCACAACTTATATATGCTTCATTATTTTGTTTTGAAGCACATGATATTGGGAAGTAGCAAACTTGGAAAGATGATGGATTTCTACATTGTTGTCTTTAGGAGAGAAAGGTGACAGTGAAGTAGGAAGGAAACAAACTAAAAAAATAATAAAATACAATAAAATACAATAAAATACAATAAAATAAAATAAAATAAAATAAAATAAAATAAAATAAAAACATGACTAATATTGTGCCACAGGCCCTGAACACTTTTATATGTCTTGGAACCATTACTATTATAAAATACAACACCCAAACTGATTTTATAATAATTGCCTGGATTATAAAGGAAAACTCAAATTATATTTACAATACTCAATATACAGAAGGCAGGCAAATTCCTTAGAGAATTCTTAACTAAACAATTATGCCTTGATGCTCAGATTGGAGCTAGACATTCTGACAAATATGGCCCTATAGAACACTTTATTCTCTAAGGTTCCAGATCACATTTAAATTCATCTTTTTTAATGAGCTAGATATTTCCACATGGGAACCTGAAAATATGTAGAAGCATATTCATAGCAGCAAGCAAAGATCAGATATTGGCTTACCACAGAGCTGTTTTTGCAGCTCTGGCTTCCTGAATCAGATTAATATTCCTAAATACAAACCAGAGGGGTGGGGGTGGTGGGAGGGAGAGAAAGACAGAGAGAGAGTGTGAGAAAATCTGAATATCCCATAATTAGTTAAAACAACAACAACAACCTGACAAAGAAAGCACTGGACCTGATGGCTTCAGTGGTGAATTCTACCAAATATTTGAGGAACTAACACCAATCCTTCTCAGGCTTTTCCAAAAAGTTGAAGAGGAGGGAAAAATCTGATGTGTTCTATAAGGCCAGCATTATCCTGATGCCAAAGCCAGAATCACTACAGTAAAGAAAAACTACCGACCAATTACCTTTATGAACAAGGATGCAAAAATCCTCAACAAAACACTAACAAACCAAATTCAACAGCATATTAAAAGACAATCATGTGGGAGGTTTTCCTGGAATTCAAGGACCATTCAACCTAAGAAAATAACTCAATATATCAGATTAACAAAATGAAGGATAATAAACCTTTAAAATTATCTCAATTGATGCAGAAAAAGCACTGACAAAATTCAACATTCTTTCATGATAAAAACACTCAACAAATTAAGAATAGAAACTACTTCAACAGAAGAAATGACATATAAGAAATCTACAGCAAAAGTCATACTCAATAGTCAAAGACTGAAAAAAATGCCCACTTTCACCACTTCTACTCAACGTGGAATTGGAAGTCCTAGTCAGGGCAATTAGGCAAGAAAAAGAAATAAGTCATCCAATCAGAAAAGATGAAGTAAAGTTATCTCTGTTTAATGGATGACATAATCTTATCTTTAGAAAACTCTAAGATTCTACAGAAAAATATTAAAATAAATTCAGCAATGTAGCTGGATATAAGGCAAGCAGTATACAAACCAAGTTGTAATCCTATATACTATCAATAAATGATCTACAAGGAAATTTTAAAAAAACAGTTCAATAAAAATAATAAATATTTAGGAATCAACTTATCTAAGAAGATGAAAGACTTGTGCCATAAGAGCTATAAAACATTTCTGAAAAAAATTAAAGACAAATGGAGAGAAAGATATCCTATGTTCCGTGATCAGAGAATGAATATTGTTGAGATGCCAATACTATCCAAAGCGGTATAAAGAATTAATTTAAACCCTACGAAAACCCTCATAATGGTTTTGTAGAAATAGAAAAATCTCTAAAATTCACATAAAATCTGAAGGGACCCTGAATAGCCAAAATAATTTTGAAAAAGAACAAACCTGGAGATTCATACTTCCTTTTTCAAAGCTCATTATAAAGTTCCAGTAATCAAAATAATATGGTACTAGCAAAAAGACAGACAGTATGAACCAAAAGAATAGAATGCAGTTCCGAAATAAACCCTTGCACATATGGTTAAATGATTTCCAGTAAGAGGGCCAAAACCATGTGATGAGTAAAAGACAATATTTTCAATGATATTGGAAAAACTGGATATGCACGTGCAAAAAAATAAAATTGGACCCTCACCTAATATAATAACACAAAAATTAGCTAAAAAATGTATCAAAGACCTAAATGTATGACCTAAAACTAACACTTTTAGAGGAAAACATGCAGCAAAATATGACATTTGATTTGACAATGACGTCTTCTTTTTTTTTAACATTTATTTATTTTTGAGACAGAGAGAGACAGAGCATGAGCAGGGGAGGGTCAGAGAGAGAGGGAGACACAGAATCCGAAACAGGCTCCAGGCTCTGAGCTGTCAGCCCAGAGCCTGATGTGGGGCTTGAACTCACAGACCGTGAGATCATGACCTGAGCCGAAGTCCGACGCTTAACTGACTGAGCCACCCAGGTGCCTCGGCAATGACTTCTTAAATGTGACAATAAAGGCACAGGAAACAAAAGAAAATGCAGACAAATTGAACTTCATTAACATTTCTTTAAAAATTGTGTATCAAAAGATACTATCAACAGGGGCGTCTGGGTGGCTCACTCAGTTAAGCTTCCCACTTTGGCTCAGGTCAGGATCTCATGGTTCGTGAGTTTGAGCTCCACGCCAGGGTCTGTGCTGACAGCTCAGAGCATGAAGCCTGCATTGGATTCTGTCTCCCTCTCTCTCTCTCTGCTGCTTTCCTGCTTGTGCTCTCTCTCTCTCAGAAAGGAATAAACATTAAAAAAACAAAAAAAGATACTATCAATAGAGCAAAAAGGCAATACACAGAATTGGTGAAAATATTGGCATATCATATATCTGATAACAGATTAGTATCTATAATACATAGAGAACTTTTCAAACTTAACACCCAAAAGCAAACAGCTCATTGTAAATAGGGACAAAGGACTTAAATAGACATTTCTCCAAAGAACATATAAAAATGGCAAACACATGCAAAGATGCTTCACATCACTAATCATTAAGGAATTGCATATCAAAAATATAATGAGATACCACCTCATGTCCATTAAAATGATTATCAAAAAACAAAGAAGAAGAAATGATGGCAAGGATGTGAAGAAAGTTTAACTTTTGTGGATTATTGCTGGAGAATGTATAATGGTATAGCTGCCATAGTTTCTCAAAAAAATTGAAAGGAATTACCATATGACCCAGCAATTCTACTTCTGGGTATAGTTAAAAAATTCAACACCGGATCTCAAAGAGATATTTATATACCCATAATCATAGCGGCATTTTTAAAATAAATAAAATAGAAGCAACTCAAGTGTCCATCAACAAATAAGCAGATAAGTAACATGTACTAAACTCTTACAATGGAATAGTATTAGCTTTATAAAGGAAGGAAACTCTGACATATACTACAACATGGATAAATTTTTTAATGCTTATTTATTTTTGAGAGAGAACATAAGTGGGCACGGGCAGAGAGAAGGGGCCAGAGGATCCAAAGGGAGCTCCCTTCACAAAGACAGCAGCGAGCCTGATGTGGGGCTCAAACTCGCAAACCACAAGATCATGACCTGAGTCAGATTCTCAACCAACTGAGCCACCCAGGTGCCCCAACAGGGATGAATGTTGAGGACGTAATACTAAATAAAATAGGCCGGTCACAAAAAGACAATGCTGTATGATTCCATTCTTATGAAGCAGTTAGAGTAGACCCAATTGTAGAGATAGAAAGCAGAATCATGGATGCCTGGGGCTGAGGGGAGAGCAAATGAAAAGGAGTTCTTGTTTAATGGGCAGAGAGTTTCGATTTTGCAAGATGGAAAGAGTTCTGGTGGTGTTGGTTGCACAAGAGTATGTATAAATGTACTTAATACCTGTGAACGGAATAGTTAAAAATGTTACAGTAATAAATTTTATGCTATGTATATTCTACCACAATTTAAAAATGGAAAACATATGTGAGGTTATAAGTATCTCACAATAATTTCACTGAGAAAAAAGGTATGTTTTAGAATTATTAACTGATAGGAGGAGTAACACAGCTTGACCAAATTTCACACAGCTGGTAAGTGAGAAAGCTTGACCTGAACCCAAGCAGTGGCAACAGTGTCTGTGCTTCTACACTTTAAAAAAATGTTTATATATTTTTGAGAGAGAGAAAGAGAGCAAGCACACACAGTGGAGGGGCAGACAGAGAGAGAGGGAGACAGAGAAACACAAGCTGGGGCTGGAATTCACAAACCGTGTGATCATTACCTGAGCCCAAGTCAGACGCTTAACCAAGTGAGCCACCCAGGAGCCCATGTACTTCTGCACTCTTATTGATCAAACTAACATCTATTCTTTACAATGCAGGTAAAGACAAAAATGCATTTATGTGAAATTTTATTTTATTTATTTATTTTTTTGATAAGGGGAAGTGGAACAGTGGTTCTTAGATCTATCATCAAAATGTCTTCTTAGGTCCCAGAAAAGCTTTGAGCCTTAGTTCTCAAAGGTACTAAATATGACCAGGAGAGTGAATATTTAAAAGGAGGAAGGGAGGTCGCTTAGGTGGCTCATTTGCTTAAGCATCCATCTCTTGGTTTTGGCTAAGAGCATGATCTCACGATTCTCGGGACAGAGCCTCACATCAGTCAGGCTCCAGGCTAACAGACCAGAGCCTGCTTGGGATTCTCTCTCTTCCTCTCTCTCTGCCCCTCCCCTGTTCTCTCTCTCAAAATAAATAAACTTAAAAAAAAAAAAAAAAAGGATGATGAGAATGGTAAGAAATGCATGAGCAGCACTGAGTAGCTAGAACTGTGATTATGAAATGAGCCGGTCCTGTGCTTTTAGATGGAATGTGGGTACCCTGTGAATATGGGATTCACATCTTAATTCCTTTCTGAGGCCAGGGTCTATTTTGTGCCAGTCTTGGTGCTCTGTGCTTTCATAAATGTACCTTAATTTCATCTCTCTCAGTGATTCTGCATTAGGGAAACAGGAATATCTATTTATTCCCATAGTGTTGTTCTATCTTATGGGGAATATTCGAATTTGAAGACTATTGTTCTCAAAACCATTTTAATCTTTGTACATTGGTAGGTAATGATAAAACATTGTGAATTTTCTTGGACTTAGGTTTTCTGTTTTTATTTGAACGAATTTGGGTAAGATATTTTTCTTGAAGTTTTGTTTGATTTAAATCAATTCATTAGAGACTATGTATTTGGTTAATTAATTCCCTTTATCACCAAATCACATTCTAATTTCCATCTCCCTACAGGAGATCCTCTTAATGAACTTATACTATTTTTTTTTAATTTAAATATATTCTTGTAAAATGTGTCCTCTTTTATTCTGTGCATTTTTCCTTCTGGAAACTACCTATTTTCCCTTTAGTTATGGGTAACAAAGATTCTCTTTACATCAATAAGAGAATGAGCACGGTTTGTGGCTAGTTAGGTCTTGGTGCCCCAGTCCCATCCTTTCTCTACAGTATATAAAATGTGCCAGCTTTGCATTGATGGGCCACCTGGACCTTAATACTTTGGTCACTCCAACACCTTCACCTTAACTTGCTATTTTTATCCAGGACCTGTCAGTGTGTGCCTGGTATTCGTGAAGTTTCTTTCTTTCACAAATGCCAGTAATGTGCTTGCTCTTATTCAGCAAGTCAAAATAACTAAAACAATAATTATTGATACAATTTAAATTTGAAATTTCCATCAGTCTTTGTAAATGATTGCCTATTATGTGTCATGATCAGAGCCCATAGGAGCTTGAGGGAAAATAGTTCAATCATCACAATTAATATAATTAATCCACGGTCATATTTGAGCCTATAGTGTGCTGACTCTAAGAAAAATAATTATCTGCAAAATACATGCCAGAAAAATAGAATAGTGCATTACTAGAGGGTGCATGCTGACCTTTTACCTTAGAGTAAAATGGGCTTATGATTTATTTCTATACCAATTAGCTAGTACTTAGGAGAAACTGCTAGCCAATTAGGATAACAGAGAAAGTAACCTTAAAGGCTATTTCTTGTGCTTCAAATATAATTCAAAATATTGTTGATAACCTATAGAACTCTGTATTATGATGTAGTTAATTTAGGTTTCAAGGTGAAGTATGGAAAGCAAGTAACCAGCTGGATTATTCAGTCATAATGTCTTACACATTGACTTTTTCTGATTGAATAGGACTTTATACTAAAGATATATTTTACATTTATTAATTTTAAGGATTCAGTAATACTTCGTAAGGTAACTTATGTATGAATGAAGTAATACTTCATAATGTAACACATAAGCAAAATCAAGTAATGAATTTACTCTTAGATTTAAACTTTTAAGTTCAAAGAACTACACAATGTTTTTGTGAAGTAAAAATACCGCTACATAAATGAAGAACATGTTTTTTTTTATTGGAAACAAATATAGAAGTTATAAAAATTATAATTTTTTTCTCCCTAGATTTCTAACAATCCAACAAATATGATTGATAATTCAGTTTATGAGATAATCTGCTTCAGTGTGGGCTTATCTAAATCACAAATAAATTGTCAAAAGGTAGATTCTGTCATCAGCTAGAAAAGTGATAAAAATCACTAAAGGGCAGAAGAGGTTCAGAAACTTCACTTAGAAAACTTTGATTTAGTCTTTAACACATCCCTTCCATTTACACTAGGGGTTTCGGGGACAATTTTTTTTTTAAGTTTTATATAAAGTGTTAATCTTGGAAGTATAATTACTACATTCATTTAGTTGTGGTTTAGAACTGAACCTTTTAAAAAATATTTATTTGATGACATATCGGACAAAGGGCTAGTATCCAAAATCTATAAAGAGCTCACCAAACTCCACACCCGAAAAACAAATAACCCAGTGAAGAAATGGGCAGAAACATGAATAGACACTTCTCTAAAGAAGACATCCAGATGGCCAACAGGCACATGCAAAGATGCTCAATGTCGCTCCTTATCAGGGAAATACAAATCAAAACCACACTCAGATATCACCTGACGCCAGTCAGAGTGGCCAAAATGAACAAATCAGGAGACTATAGATGCTGGAGAGGATGTGGAGAAATGGGAACCCTCTTGCACTGTTGGTGGGAATGCAAATTGGTGCAGCCACTCTGGAAAACAGTGTGGAGGTTCCTCATAAAATTAAAAATAGACCTAGCCTATGACCCAGCAGTAACACTGCTAGGAATTTACCCAAGGGATACAGGAGTACTGATGCATAGGGGCACTTGTACCCCAATGTTTATAGCAGCACTCTCAACAATAGTCAAATTATGGGAAGAGCCTAAATGTCCATCAACTGATGAATGGATAAAGAAATTGTGGTTTATATACACAATGGAGTACTACAGGGCAATGACAAAGAATGAAATATGGCCCTTTGTAGCAACGTGGATGGAACTGGAGAGTGTGATGCTAAGTGAAATAAGCCATACAGAGAAAGACAGATACCATATGGTTTCACTCTTATGTGGATCCTAAGAAACTTACCAGAAACCCATGGGGGAGGGGAAGGAAAAAAAAAAGAGGTTAGAGTGGGAGAGAGCCAAAGCATAAAAGACTCTTAAAAACTGAGAACAAACTGAGGGTTGATGGGGGGTGGGAGAACAAACTGAGGGTTGATGGGGGGATGGGAGGTGGGTGATGGGTATTGAGGAGGGCACCTTTTGGGATGAGCACTGGGTGTAGTATGGAAACCAATTTGACAATAAATTTCATATATTGAAAAATAAAATAAAATAAAATAAAATACAATAACAAATGTATGTAAAGAAAAGCAAAAGACCAATCTGCAGCTATTAAATGATCATGTGATTTTTTTTTCTTTTTTCTTTTGGTAGTACAGTGAATTACATTCATTAGTTTTGAAGAATTAAAGTAACCTTGCATTTCTGGGATAACTGCCACTTTGTTATTATGGAATATCTTCTTACATGTTACTGGATTTAATAGGCTGAAATTTTATTAAAGATTTGGTATTTATGTTCATGAGGAAAACAATATTTATTTGAGAGAGAGAGAGAGAAAGTGTGCATGTGAGTGAGGGAGGGGCAGAGAGACAGGGAGAGAGAATGACAAGCAGGCTCTGTGCTGTCAGCAAGGAGCCCAACATGGAGTTTGATCTCACACAGTGAGATCATGACCTGAGCTAAAATCAAGAGTCAGACGTTTAATCAACTGAGCCTCCCAGGTGCCCAGAACTAAACATTTTAAAAAATAATATGCGATAACCAAATTATTGATTTATGGACTTAGGGCTTCGTTATTTATACCAAATAATCTGATACCACTAGAATCTCATCAATATCCAGCTAGTACTAATAGGATATTTAATGCCCAAGATGTACTACTATTTGGTCACTTCCTATATTCTCTTCTTTCCTCTTTCCTTCCCTTCTCTATTTCCCCTCCCTTTCTTTCTGCCTCCCTCCTCTGGCCGGCCCTTCTCTTTCTCTCTCTCTCATCAGTTGAGACTCTCCATCTGCTATTTCTTCTCTTTCAACTCCTAAGAGCCTAATCTTTGGTGCATGTATTGAACTTCTCATGACTTAAATGTTGCCTTCTCTGTAAAGCCTTAAATAGATACAAAAATATTTTTCCCTCCTTTTCAATAGATCTCTAACTCTGGCATATTAAGCATTGCATTTTGCTCAATGTTTCTATGTGTGCCTTTTCCTGCTCCCCAAGGCAGGGCTAATCTTCTTATCACTGTACCCTTAGCCTTAAAATAATTTGTGAAACACAGAAGATTTGTAATGAGTGTTTATTTATTATTATTTTTATTTATTTATTTTTTTTTATTTATATATGAAATTTATTGTCAAATTGGTTTCCATACAACACCCAGTGCTCATCCCAAAAGGTGCCCTCCTCAATACCCATCACCCACCCTCTCCTCCCTCCCACCCCCCTCAACCCTCAGTTTGCTCTCAGTTCTCAACAGTCTCTTATGCTTTGGCTCTCTCCCACTCTAACCTCTTTTTTTTTCCTTCCCCTCCCCCATGGGTTCCTGTCAAGTTTCTCAGGATCCACATAAGAGTGAAACCATATGGTATCTGTCTTTCTCTGTATGGCTTATTTCACTTAGCATCACACTCTCCAGTTCCATCCACGTTGCTACAAAAGGCCATATTTCATTTTTTCTCATTGCCACGTAGTATTCCATAGTGTATATAAACCACAATTTCTTTATCCATTCATCAGTTGATGGACATTTAGGCTCTTTCCATAATTTGGCTATTGTTGAGAGTGCTGCTATGATCATTGGGGTACAAGTGCCCCTATGCATCAGTACTCCTGTGTCCCTTGGATAAATTCCTAACAGTGCTATTGCTGGGTCATAGGGTAGGTCTATTTTTAATTTTCTGAGGAACCTCCACACTGCTTTCCAGAGCGGCTGCACCAGTTTGCATTCCCACCAACAGTGCAAGAGGGTTCCCGTTTCTCGACATCCTCTCCAGCATCTATAGTCTCCTGATTTGTTCATTTTGGCCACTCTGACTGGCGTGAGGTGATACCTGAGTGTGGTTTTGATTTGTATTTCCCTGATAAGGAGCGACGCTGAACATCTTTTCATGTGCCTGTTGGCCATCCGGATGTCTTCTTTAGAGAAGTGTCTATTCATGTTTTCTGCCCATTTCTTCACTGGGTTATTTGCTTTTCGGGTGTGGAGTTTGGTGAGCTCTTTATAGATTTTGGATACTAGCCCTTTGTCCGATATGTCATTTGCAAATATCTTTTCCCATTCCGTTGGTTGCCTTTTAGTTTTGTTGGTTGTTTCCTTTGCTGTGCAGAAGCTTTTTATCTTCATAAGGTCCCAGTAATTCACTTTTGCTTTTAATTCCCTTGCCTTTGGGGATGTGTCGAGGAAGAGATTGCTACGGCTGAGGTCAGAGAGGTCTTTTCCTGCTTTCTCCTCTAAGGTTTTGATGGTTTCCTGTCTCACATTCAGGTCCTTTATCCATTTTGAGTTTATTTTTGTGAATGGTGTGAGAAAGTGGTCTAGTTTCAACCTTCTGCATGTTGCTGTCCAGTTCTCCCAGCACCATTTGTTAAAGAGACTGTCTTTTTTCCATTGGATGTTCTTTCCTGCTTTGTCAAAGATGAGTTGGCCATACGTTTGTGGGTCTAGTTCTGGGGTATCTATTCTATTCCATTGGTCTATGTGTCTGTTTTTGTGCCAATACCATGCTGTCTTGATGATGACAGCTTTGTAGTAGAGGCTAAAGTCTGGGATTGTGATGCCTCCTGCTTCGGTCTTCTTCTTCAAAATTACTTTGGCTATTCGGGGCCTTTTGTGGTTCCATATGAATTTTAGGATTGCTTGTTCTAGTTTCGAGAAGAATGCTGGTGCAATTTTGATTGGGATTGCATTGAATGTGTAGATAGCTTTGGGTAGTATTGACATTTTGACAATATTTCTTCTTCCAATCCATGAGCAGGGAATGTCTTTCCATTTCTTTAAATCTTCTTCAATTACCTTCATAAGCTTTCTATAGTTTTCAGCATACAGATCCTTTACATCTTTGGTTAGATTAATTCCTAGGTATTTTATGCTTCTTGGTGCAATTGTGAATGGGATCAGTTTCTTTACTTGTCTTTCTGTTGCTTCATTGTTAGTGTATAAGAATGCAACTGATTTCTGTACATTGATTTTGTATCCTGCAACTTTGCTGAATTCATGTATCAGTTCTAGCAGACTTTTGGTGGGGTCTATCGGATTTTCCATGTATAATATCATGTCATCTGCAAAAAGCGAAAGCTTGACTTCATCTTTGCCAATTTTGATGCCTTTGATTTCCTTTTGTTGTCTGATTGCTGATGCTAGAACTTCCAGCACTATGTTAAACAACAGCGGTGAGAGTGGGCATCCCTGTCGTGTTCCTGATCTCAGGGAAAAAGCTCTCAGTTTTTCCCCGTTGAGGATGATGTTAGCTGTGGGCTTTTCATAAATGGCTTTTATGATCTTTAAGTATGTTCCTTCTATCCCGACTTTCTCAAGGGTTTTTATTAAGAAAGGGTGCTGGATTTTGTCAAAGGCCTTTTCTGCATCGATTGACAGGATCATATGGTTCTTCTCTTTTTTTTTGTTAATGTGATGTATTACGTTGATTGATTTGCGAATGTTGAACCAGCCCTGCATCCCAGGAATGAATCCCACTTGATCATGGTGAATAATTCCTTTTATATGCCGTTGAATTCGATTTGCTAGTATCTTATTGAGAATTTTTGCATCCATATTCATCAGGGATATTGGCCTGTAGTTCTCTTTTTTTACTGGGTCTCTGTCTGGTTTAGGAATCAAAGTAATACTGGCTTCATAGAATGAGTCTGGAAGTTTTCCTTCCCTTTCTATTTCTTGGAATAGCTTGAGAAGGATAGGTATTATCTCTGCTTTAAACGTCTGGTAGAACTCCCCTGGGAAGCCATCTGGTCCTGGACTCTTATTTGTTGGGAGATTTTTGATAACCGATTCAATTTCTTCGCTGGTGATGGGTCTGTTCAAGCTTTCTATTTCCTCCTGATTGAGTTTTGGAAGAGTGTGGGTGTTCAGGAATTTGTCCATTTCTTCCAGGTTGTCCAATTTGTTGGCATATAATTTTTCATAGTATTCCCTGATAATTGTTTGTATCTCTGAGGGATTGGTTGTAATCATTCCATTTTCATTCATGATTTTATCTATTTGGGTCATCTCCCTTTTCTTTTTGAGAAGCCTGGCTAGAGATTTGTCAATTTTGTTTATTTTTTCAAAAAACCAACTCCTGGTTTCGTTGATCTGCTCTACAGTTTTTTTAGATTCTATATTGTTTATTTCTGCTCTGATCTTTATTATTTCTCTTCTTCTGCTGGGTTTAGGCTGCCTTTGCTGTTCTGCTTCTAGTTCCTTTAGGTGTGCTGTTAGATTTTGTATTTGGGATTTTTCTTGTTTCTTGAGATAGGCCTGGATGGCAATGTATTTTCCTCTCAGGACTGCTTTCGCTGCGTCCCAAAGCGTTTGGATTGTTGTATTTTCATTTTCGTTTGTTTCCATATATTTTTTAATTTCTTCTCTAATTGCCTGGTTGACCCACTCATTCGTTAGTAGGGTGTTCTTTAACCTCCATGCTTTTGGAGGTTTTCCAGACGTTTTTCTGTGGTTGATTTCAAGCTTCATAGCATTGTGGTCTGAAAGTATGCATGGTATGATTTCAATTCTTGTAAACTTATGAAGGGCTGTTTTGTGACCCAGTATATGATCTATCTTGGAGAATGTTCCATGTGCACTCGAGAAGAAAGTATATTCTGTTGCTTTGGGATGCAGAGTTCTAAATATATCTGTCAAGTCCATCTGATCCAATGTCTCATTCAGGGCCCTTGTTTCTTTATTGACCGTGTGTCTAGATGATCTATCCATTTCTGTAAGTGGGGTGTTAAAGTCCCCTGCAATTACCACATTCTTCTCAATAAGGTTGCTTATGTTTATGAGTAATTGTTTTATATATTTGGGCGCTCCGGTATTCGGCGCATAGACATTTATAATTGTTAGCTCTTCCTGATGGATAGACCCTGTCACTATTATATAATGTCCTTCTTCATCTCTTGTTACAGCCTTTAATTTAAAGTCTAGTTTGTCTGATATAAGGATGGCTACTCCAGCTTTCTTTTGGCTTCCAGTAGCATGATAAATAGTTCTCCATCCCTTCACTCTCAATCTAAAGGTGTCCTCAGGTCTAAAATGAGTCTCTTGTAGACAGCAAATAGATGGGTCTTGTTTTTTTATCCATTCTGATACCCTATGTCTTTTGGTTGGCGCATTTAGTCCATTTACATTCAGTGTTATTATAGAAAGATATGGGTTTAGAGTCATTGTGATGTCTGTATGTTTTATGCTTGTAGTGATGTCTCTGGTACTTTGTCTCACAGGGTCCCCCTTAGGATCTCTTGGAGGGCTGGTTTAGTGGTGACAAATTCCTTCAGTTTTTGTTTGTTTGGGAAGACCTTTATCTCTCCTTCTATTCTAAATGACAGACTTGCTGGATAAAGGATTCTCGGCTGCATATTTTTTTCTGTCTAGCACACTGAAAATCTCGTGCCAATTCTTTCTGGCCTGCCAAGTTTCAAAAGAGAGATCAGTCACGAGTCTTATAGGTCTCCCTTTATATGTGAGGGCACGTTTCCCCCTTGCTGCTTTCAGAATTTTCTCTTTATCCTTGTATTTTGCCAGTTTCACTATGATATGTCGTGCAGAAGATCAATTCAAGTTACGTCTGAAGGGAGTTCTCTGTGCCTCTTGGATTTCAATGCCTTTTTCCTTCCCCACTTCAGGGAAGTTCTCAGCTATTATTTCTTCAAGTACCCCTTCAGCACCTTTCCCTCTCTCTTCCTCCTCTGGGATACCAATGATGCGTATATTATTTCTTTTTAGTGTATCACTTAGTTCTCTAATTTTCCCCTCATATTCCTGGATTTTTTTATCTCTCTTTTTCTCAGCTTCCTCTTTTTCCATAACTTTATCTTCTAGTTCACCTATTCTCTCCTCTGCCTCTTCAATCCGAGCCGTGGTGGTTTCCATTTTGTTATGCATTTCGTTTAAAGCGTTTTTCAGCTCCTGGTGACTGTTCCTTAGTCCCTTGATCTCTGTAGCAAGAGATTCTCTGCTGTCAGCTATACTGTTTTCAAGCCCAGCGATTAATTTTATGACTATTATTCTAAATTCACTTTCTGTTATATTATTTAAATCCTTTTTGATCAGCTCATTAGCTGTTGTTATTTCCTGGAGATTCTTCTGAGGGGAATTCTTCCGCTTGGTCATTTTGGATAGTCCCTGGCGTGGTGAGGACCTGCAGGGCACTTCCCCTGTGCTGTGGTGTATAACTGGAGTTGGTGGGCGGAGCCGCAGTCAGACCTGATGTCTGCCCCCAGCCCACCGCTGTGTCCACAGTCAGAGTGGTGCGTGCCTTCTCTTCCCCTCTCCTAGGGGCGGGATTCACTGTGGGGTGGGGTGGCCTGTCTGGGCTACTTGCACACTGCCAGGCTTGTGATGCTGGGGATCTGGCGTCTTAGCTGGGGTGGGTAGGCAAGGTGCACAGGGGCAGGAGGGGCAGGCTTAGCTTGCTTCTCCTTAGGTGATCCACTTCAGGAGGGGCCCTGTGGCAGCAGGAGTGAGTCAGATCCGCTGCCGGGGGTTTGGCTCCGCAGAAGCGCAGAGTTGGGTGTTTGCGCCAGCAAGTTCCCTGGCAGGAACTGGTTCTCTTTGGGATTTTGGCTGGGGGATGGGCGGGGGAGATGGCGCTGGCGAGCGCCTTTGTTCCCCACCAAACTGAGCTCTGTCGTCCGGGAGCTCAGCAGCTCTCCTTCCCTTTGTCCTCCAGCCTTCCCGCTTTCTGAGCAGAGCTGTTAACTTAGGACCTCCCAGACGCTAAGTCGCGCTTGCTGTCGGAACACAGTCAGTCAGGCCCCTCCGCTTTTTGCAAGCCAGACTCGGGGGCTCTGCTTGGCCGGCGAGCCGCCCCTCAGCCCCGGCTCCCTCCCGCCAGTCTGTGGAGCGCGCACCGCCTCGCCGCCCTTCCTACCCTCTTCCGTGGGCCTCTCGTCTGCGCTTGGCTCAGGCGACTCCGTTCTGCTAATCCTCTGGCGGTTTTCTGGGTTATTTAGGCAGGTGTAGGTGGAATCTAAGTGATCAGCAGGACGCGCGGTGAGCCCAGTGTCCTCCTACGCCGCCATCTTCCTTCTCCAATGAGTGTTTATTTTGTAGATACTTTTATTTTTAGGTTAATTTTCCCAGTTGTTCAAATGAGTTGTGTTTTTTTTTTTTTCCCTCTGTGGAGACTTTCAAAAGAGTTAAGAGACTGAAAAGTGCTTTTTCCACTTTAAAGGTGCCTAGTCCATGTAGAAAGATAATATATCTAGGAGATGCTTTCCAACAGTCTTCTACAATCTTACTTTTCCAAACCAATAATCATAAAATTCTAACATTTGTATTCCCAACCTGAGAATTTGGGAATCTCTTACAAGCTACACATGGGTCCGGGAAGTACTGAAATTATGTTTACTTTTTTCCATATATCTTTGGACTTGGGTGAAATGTCATTGAAGTATTTTGATCCAAGAGTCAGGACACAAAATGTTAAAACATGTAGTAAGAATAACAACTACATCAAGTATGACAGCAACAAAAACAGCAAAACAATAAGATTTTTATAGTCTTCCATGACTAAAATTGTTGACAGAAACTAGACATTTGGAGACTATCATTTCCTTCTGATGAGCATGTAAATCCTGCTGTAATTGACATGGTCAATTAATAATACTACAGGATACCTAAATGTTCTTATCTGAAGAACTCACGCAATATGTACATTGCTAAAATGCACATTCCAAAGGTAAAATAATTTTGATCATCATTATCAATGAAAAATATTAGAAAGGAGGTTTTAAATGGAGCAGTGGAAGGAGAAATAGCAATGAGATTCTATTTATAAATTATTTGCTACCTGCCAGTACTAAGTATTAAACTTTTAAACATTTCTCATTTATATCACTTTCTACTGAGTGACAAAATGCTATTATTATGCTCATTTTATATAATAGGAAATAGCTAAGAAAGGGTAAGTAACTTCTACATTGTGACTCAGCAAGTAAATGTCTAGATTAAATTCGGACCCAGTTCTGTCTGCCTGATTTAAAAGGCTATGCAATTAATTACTAACTCCTTCACTTTTCATAGTAAGATGCCTTCTCACTACTATGCCAGATATATTTGCTCTGCACTTTCCCTCTCACGGGAATTTGGCTGTTCTTCTAGATTTATTAGTTAGTTGCTTAAAGAGGAAGGTAGAGAAAGGTTTGAAAGGTTATTGCAGTTTTGTGGGAGGACAGAGGAATATTTCTGTTGGAAAAAAGAATATCTGAAGACCTCTTTTTCCTTTCTTATTTATTATGGATTGCATTTTTAAAAAATGAATAGGAAAAAAAATCTAGAAATAAAAATAACTACCATGTATTGAGCACTTGGTGTGTGTCAATCACTGCTTTAAAAATTTTACATATGTTACGTCTATTAAAACACTGCCTCAAATTAAGTGTTGGTTTCCTGCTTTACAAATGAGGGAAATGAGGCTCACAGAGATTAAATGATCTGCTGAATAATTGCAGATCTAGGACTAGCATATAAATGCCTATAAAGAATGAAATGCCCATGTATTTTCCGGAGGAAGAAAGATGGACAACATTGAGGGATGGAATAATCTTACACAGAAGTAAAAAGAGAGCATCTGTAGAATGAGATGATGCTGTAGAAAATTGTTCCCCCTTTGGATTATGAATTTGATATTTCTGCAGATGAAGCAGTGACCCATTTTAAAGGATGATACTAATATACCAATTGATACTATACTATTGATGGGGTTTGGGCTGATGGTAGGGCTTTGGAGCCAACGGCCAAGAAAGAATTCTTGAAGATGTCTTTGGTGCAAAAAGGTGATTCTATTAAAGAATGGGTACAGGACATGTGGGCAGAAAGAGCTGCACTTGGGTTGTGAAGAGTGACTGACTACATACCTTCAGGTTGGGAGGGGGTTAGGGACAGTGTTAAGTCACTAAGGAATTTTGGGAGCAAGGTTTCCAGGACCTTGCGGGGCTAGCTGTTGTTAGGAAAACATCATTTATTACTGTTCAGTAAAATCTCAGTCATGAGACCCTTCAGATGTATACCAGGGACCATATGCTTAGAGTATAATTGCCAACTTATACCTGGGGGTTAAAGATAAAGGAGGTTTGCAAAGGGATTTTAATGTGTTTAAGGAGACACAGGATCCTGGGGGTCAGGATAATGTTAAGCCAAGATTCCCTTTTGCCCCCAGAAAAATGTTATCATCTAGGCAGCTGAGCTCCTACAGGAAGGTTATTCTGCCTGTTTCAACAACTTGTCAATGGGCTGTAGGAAGCAAGGGAATTTAATGTTTTATTTTCCTTTGGCAAGCACTTAAACCTCCTTGCATCTTGATGAGGGAGATATAAGGGCTCCGGGAAACAGAGTCTATCGGTTTCTGGAGATTAGGATATGGAGAAGATTGCCTTTTTCTTGCAGTTTACTAAGTTATCCATAAACTGAAGGAGACTCCTGTCCTGCATGACTGTGATCTCTATCAGTCAACCATTTGCTTTCTTTCCTTTCCCCTGTTCCTGGACAGCTAGGAGTGTCTGAGGAATATCACACATATCCCACTTGCTTGGGGGAGAGGGGTTGCTGTTAGCCTGTATTTGCCCTCAGGTTGCCTCATGCTCCTTCATACCACCATTTAGTGAACATTTAGTATTCTTTCCAGTATAATCTCCATTCTTACACGAAACTTATGAGGTAGGTGAGGTATGTATTTCTAACTCCTGGTTATACATGAAGTAACAGAGACTTTACAAGTATCAAGATCTTACAAAAGTTCTATAAAAATTGGTAAATAGAGTAAGGATTCAAAAGCATCCCTGGTTAATATCTTGCCCTATGCTCTTACCTAAGGAAAATATCCTGTTAATTATATTATGTTAATGATATCATTTTAATAACGTTCTTTGAGGTAAGTGTAAGTTACATCCAAAGTAAGATGTCTGGCCAGAAAAAGATTTTTTAAAAGTAGATTAAGAGTGTCTAGCCCTTGCTTACCCAACTCCAGTCCTGTTCAAGACTTGTTATTGACAGTAAGAACTGGTGCCCAAATAAAAAGCCATATCTGTTGGAAATCAATGGTAAATTGAAGAGCAATAGCTGAATGATTTTGTGACCACCAAGAATGCTGCTTATCCCTTCAGCACTTGCATCAGTGAAGGCTAGTTCTAGACTGTCCCTTAGTTCTGAGAATGATTCCCAGGACACTGTGATACGAGAATCTTATTTGCTCTTGAGCTGAACTCGTAAACTGAAGGCAATTATTAGTTGCAACTAGTTGGGACTGGGGTAAACAGAAACTATATATTTCTGAATGGGTTATCATATCTCAGGGGAACATAAAAATCAAGAATTCAGTACATATTTGATAGTTTAAGATTTTTTAATATAATGAAAAACTGTAGACTGAGCCTTAGAATAATTAAGGGAGATTTGTGTTTTGACATGCAAATACAACTCTAAAATGTTGATTAATGGATCCATGCCAACACTAGGGAGATCTCTAAAGGAAAAGTACAAGAATTTGCAATGTTTTTTATCAGTGACTTGGATCATGACATAGAAGCCACCCTTTTCGTATTTGTGGATGACAGATTTAGGAGGATTATCCAATATATTTCATGACAGTGATGGATTTCAAAAATCTTGATAGGCTTGAATGATGGACTAAAACCAATAAAGAAGAATTTGACAGAAATAAATATAAGATTCCCCATTTAGATTAAAAGCAGGTTACATAAACGTAGATTCAGAGAGTCCTATCTCAAAAGCAGCTCAGTGAAAAAGACTAGATGTTTAAATTGGTGACAGAAGCCAACAATGAGATATAAATAAATTCTAGGCTGCTTCTAAAGTATGTAACACCTATATGGCAATATTTTTCAAAGCAGACTTTAAAGAAGATCCATTAATGAGTCTTGAGACAATTAGTGGGTCATAAAGAGCACCTTATTTTATTTTTTAGAACTAAAAAGAAGAGAATAGGATCAGAGTGGACAGATGGAATAAAAAATATAAGATTGCATTACTCACACAAAGGAATAATTACTTGAGGGATGCAGGTAGAGAGACGGATAGGCCTAGATTATTAATTACATGGGGGCTAAAGTTTTTGATTGCTGCCATTACTTCTGAATACCTAGTACATGACACAGAAGAGTGCATGGCGCATGGAATATACCCAATAATGTTATGCAGTGAATTATGATGAAATATATCTATATCTATTTCTATCTATCATTCTATCTGTTATTTTATTTATTTTTTACTGTGGTTCATGTGAAAAAGTTTAAGAGCCACAGCCTTCTGTCACTCTGCATGATCAAGACACTAGGGCACAGGGGCACCTGAAAATTTTGTAAAGTATATTAACTTATTATGGAGGCTCCAAATGAAGTTTATCAGAATGGAACTGTTTAAAAACTACACTATTGTAGGGGCGCCTGGGTGGCTCAGTTGGTTGGGCAACCAACTTCACTCAGGTCATGATCTTGCAGTTGGTGAGTTCGAGTCCCGCTTCTGGCTCTATGCTGAAAGCTCAGAGCCTGGAGCCTGCTTTGGATTCTGTCTCTGTCTGTCTGTCTGTCTCTCTCTCTCTCTCTCTCTCTCTCTCTGCCCCTTCCCCGCTCACGTTCTATCTCCTTCAAGAGCAAATAAACATAAAAAAAAAAAAAAAAAGAAAAACTACACTATTGTAGAAACTATTGAAGTACTGATATTTAACCCCCAAACTTTCTGGGACTATATAGATTCTTTATATAAATGAAGAGCAGTCAAGTGAAAGAACAAACATTTCAACAGATCTTACACTAATTAGGAGGCACACTTTAATAAAAAGTTACAAAAATATTTCCAGTACAGAAGTTGCTTTCAAAAATTTAATAGTTGTAGTGTCTTGATACTGACATTTTTAAAGCAGATAAATTCCTTAATTTATAAGGAAGACAGATGCCATAGTGGTTTTTTGTTTGTTTGTTTGTTTGTTTTGTTTTTCCTGAGTCTACTTTTTAGTTCAACTTTTTTGGTGTAAAGATTATTTCCGTATTTAAAAAACAATTAATTAATTAGTTGGTTGGCTATGCAAGAGTAATGTAAGTGATACTGCAAAGGAATCCAGAAAACAATTGTATTATGGTAATAATGTATTAATAATATTAATGTAACCACTTTCTTCATCTCTGAGACAGAGAAAAATAGACCAAAAAACTTGTTTGTAAAGACCATCTTCATACTGGAATAACATCTATTTTCTTTTAGAAAGAATCAATTATTCCTCACATGATGGCTTAGATTAAATTGAATTAGAAATTTTTTAAAACCAACCAAAATTCCAATTAGATGGTCAGTGAAATGGCTTAGCTAATTCTTAACAGAACATAAGAAACTCACTATTTTGAAAGGCATTATTGGGATTACTAATAGATCCAGAATTCTGCAGTTTCAGTTCCAATGGTTAAATATTTTACAGGTAAATGTGAAGAATTATTTTTCCCTGGAAACGGATTTACATTTTATTATCATCATTTAGTCTATATTATCATTTTTTAAAACCCAAACACTTCAAATTTTTTTAGAATTTAGAGGGTTTTTTTTTAATTATAAAGAAAATATGCAGTTTTTGTAAATAATTTAAAAATAGAAAAAGGATAAAAATGAATTACTCATCATTACTCAAAGCAAACACATTGTTAACTTTTCACTGTGTATTTTTAATTATTTTTCACACATGGATTTTCATAATTTGGAATTTTAGGGTTACTTTATAAGCTATGTATTTTGTTCCACTGACCTTTTAGATCATTCTTTTGCCATATTTTAAAAATAATATTTTTCTATCTATAAAATATGCACTATCAGTTTTTGACAGGAAATGTTCCCATTGTTACTAGTTTTCCTAGTCTGTTTTTCTTCCTTTCCATTCATGAATGTTGTATATCTCACATATATATATGTGTACATATATATATGTATATGTATATATATCTGTTCTTGAAATATATATAATCTGATCTATAACAGAATCTCTTGTCGCACATCTTAGTCAGTAAATTTGTCCACAAAATATGACAAGATCATTTGTTACTAAATTTTGTTTTCCCTCAATAGGGGGAAAAAGAGGCGGAAAAAGAACAATTAAACTACTATCCTAAGGGAAAAAGAATGAGGATTTTAAGGAATATGTGACAATTTTTTGTTACATAAAGCCCTTCAAGAATTTATAACCCTGTACAATGGAAATGATAAAATTCACTATAGTCTGAAAATCAACTTGAGATATAGAGAGATTTTATTTATAATATTTATTGCTGTATGGCAATCTAAATTCTTTTTTCTTATTACCATAGTTTTTATTCTTAAAGTCACCTTTAGTGTTAAGTAAGATTATTTCGGTTGGACATTATATATCAAACACAACTGAATACTGGCAATGTAATATTATTTAACACAAGGTGGAGGGGTACCTGGGTGGCTCAGTCAGCTGAGCATCTGACTTTGGTTCAAGTCATGATCTCATAGTTCAGTTCATGAGTTCAAGCTCTGCATTGGGCTTACTGCTCTCAGTGCAGAGACTGCTTGGGATCCTCTCTCCCTCTATCTCTCTGTACCTCACCTGCTTGTTCCCTCTCTCTCTCTCTCTCTCTCTCTCTCTCTCTCTCTCTCTCTGTCTCTCTCTCCCTTTCCCTCTCCCTCTCCCTCAAAAATAAATAAAATATTTAATGGGGTGTCTGGGTGGCTCAGTCACTCAGCTTTGTCTCAGGTCATGATCTCACGGTTCATGGGTTCAAACCCCACATGGAGGGGGGCTCTCTGCTGACAGCTCAGAGCCTGGAGTCTGGTATGGATTCTGTGTCTCCCTCTCTCTCTGCCCCTCCCCTGTTTGCATTCTATGTCTCTCTCTCTCAAAAATAAAATAAACACATTAAAAATTTTTTAAATAGATAAATAAAACATTTTAAAAAAACATAGGGTGGCATCGCTGGTCTCGTGGTTTTCAAATATTAAATTAGAATGTTAGGTAACCACAGAAGAAATACTGCTAAAAAGAAAAAAAAAGATTCATTACAGATTTGAAAAAAAATAGTCATTAAAACTATCCATAAATTAATTCTAGTACATTCCAGGACTTTGAAAGTAAGAAACATATTTTACTGAATTTGAAAAGAACTACAAATCAAATATTTTTCATAAGTAAAATTGATTCCAAATAAAAATAGGATAAATGACAAGACTATTGAAATGAAGATAAGGAATATAGCTTGTTCAAAAATGTATCCATGAACAGCTACCTATATGTACTAAAATACTATCTGCTGTGAGTTTAATAGAACAATGCATTAGTTGTCAACATCTCCAAATAGTTTTAGATAGACTCAACAAGCAAAATGAAGGAATGAGCAACACAGGACATTCAATTTCTCATTTTAACAGAGTCTACACCTGCAATTTCAAGAGAACAAATAGTAACATATGCTTTGCATTATTTAGGAGGACAACATCTCAGCTCAGAAGAGGCTGGAAACAAATGGTTTTGACTTACTAATGTGCTAAGAAACCTCAGCCTGAAATGAATGAACAGAAAAATAGGAGATCAGTAATGCCAACTGGATGATAACTCAATGGTAAGGGGAATCATATACACTATACCTACAACAGTATACACAACACTAGTGAAAAGGAATAAAGGACATGCAAAATCTCAGAGACTGAGCTATGAGGAAATGTTTACTTAGTATGTCTTCTGTGACAAGCACTATCTTAAGAGCTGGGGGATACAGTAATAAATGAGATGAACCAAGTCCCTGTTCTTCTGGAAATATTTTTGTGTAGGCTAGGGGCTTTGGGAGTGTAGAGGGATTTGGGAGTGAGGAATATAGCTAATAAACAACTAAATTACTACCTCAAAAGAATAAACAAACAAAAGGGAGCAAGATAATTTTAGATAGTGCCAAGTGGAGAAAGAAAAAATGGGATGAGAGCAAAAGCAATCTGTTCTGGAGTTCAATGTTTTAGGAAACAAGAGTATTATAATTGATTGTAAGCATAGTCCAGCCTAACTTAAAGTGCATGCAAATAACTAGGGACTATTATATATATATAATACACACACACACACACACACACACACACACATATATATTCTAAGTTCTGCTCATTCTTTAGAATTTATTCTACAGAGGCAGTAGGGTATGGAATGAGAGTCACTAGAAATTTTGTGGAATTTAGTAACAAATGTTAAAACATTAGATTTAAAATATCAATGATCAATGGCTTTATTTGGCATATTCTCGATTTAGTAATTTAACTTAATAAGTTTTCTTTCATAGTTCCATATTATGATCTAGGCACTGTACTAAGATTCTTCAAAAACACAATGTGAGGGGAGCCTGGGTGGCTCAGTCAGTTAAGCATCCAACTTCAGCTCAGGTCATGATCTCATGGTTCAGGGGTTTGAGCCCCACATGGGGCTCTGGGCTGACAGCTCCGAGCCTGGAGCCTGCTTCAGATTCTGTGTCTCCCTCTCTATTTGCCTCTCCCCCATTCGCTCTCTCTCTCTCTCTCAAAAATAACATTAAAAAATTTAAAAAGCACAATGTGAAAACTCTTAGAGAATTTATAAATAAATGTGAATGAACAATTGCTAATATTAGAACAAAGCAAATAGGAGAAAAACACAGTGTTGTTGGTATTTAAGTGAGTTGAGATAAAGAGAAACTTTGAAAGGTTTCACATTAATGAAAAATGAAGCATGACTTCTAAAATATTTCTGAAGTGTGTTTTATACAAATAGGAAACACACTAAAAGTTAAGCATGGGCATTTGAAAGAATCATGAAAATCAGTCACAAATGCCTAATTGTGATATGGGAACATGCACACGGGATACAGTATATTTTGAATGTTTGGAATATACGGTCAAATATAGGGTTTATTATTTGTCTTATATGAAGAAGTGATTACTATAAGAGCGATTTACTTACCAAATGGATTTTAAATACTTTGTTCAAAATATTTGATGACTAACTACACCATTATAGCATCTATAATTAAGAATAAAGAATAGGAATGTAAAATCTAACTTCTCAAAGGACTATTATAGAACGTGTTCATGAATACTGCACAATCAAATATTATACCAATAAGTTCTCACTGACTATCATTCCTATGAAATGAAAAAAATTCGTTCTCCTGTGAGGGAGTTTGAAAAATTGTTTTGATGACTAATTAACTGATTAGTGTAGCTCTTTCTTTTCATTTTTTGACCATCAAATTAGTATCCACAACTTAAAACACTTATATATTTATAAAGGTGATTTTTCAAGTTACACTTTTACTAAAAATAAAGCATAAATATAGACATTGTGGGTGCCGATTAATAACTTTCATTTAATTATATGTGCTATTTGTGCAATTTCATGCACAATACTTACACTTATTAATTAGAATATGTGACTAAAACTTGCTGTTATATAGTAAAAGACCTTAATGTTATTTTAGACAGAAAGAAAAAGGAAATCATCCAAGCTTCTCCTAAATAAGGATAATGGTATCCTAAAAATAAGTTAAAGAATATGATACAAATATAAGTAATATTTTCTATGGAATTTGTGTGGATCCAGTTTCTGTGAATACTGTCCTAGAAAACAAAAAAATTATACCTTCCAATGTACACAGCATAGAAATTCTGACATTGTAATATTCTCAGTAATATTATTTCATAAAGATTGTCAGTTACTTTGTTGTATCCTCTTTGAACACACATTATAAAAATTGTGATAGATAAGAAACCCAAAGTTAATGTAACTGACAGTTGCACCATGAGTTAAGACAGCCTTATATTTCTGTAGGCAGACAAGTTGGTCAGTTACCAAAGTACCTCCCTTTTTCCCGCTAGTTAAATCTCTGGAAAGTAGTGGTAAGTCAATTTTTATAGAACAATGAACAATGTTAAATATGAAGATAGAGGAAGCTCCTAAAAGGTGGGCTCAAAATATCTATGCAACTATTATCAACTCCACCTGAAATAATTAGGTAAATGTTGATGAGGAACACTATAGCCTAACACACAGATTAGGCTGACAACTCTTGAATCTTATACTCATTCTTAAAATCACTAAAATTGAGACAACCACATACAATGTATTAGCCAATGTGGTACAATAGGAATTACACACACTACAGTAATGTATTCTGGGGATTGGTGGGGGGCACTCTGAAACTCCCAGTTTACAGATAATATGGAGGATAAAGTTTCATGTTAAACTTTGTAATCAGCCAAACCCAGAGTTTGGAAAATTCTGGAGTACACAATTAAGTAGCACCAACTATTAAATGATGTGAAAAAAACATAAATGGGAAATGATTATAGAGTAAAAGAAATTTAAGATACCTATCAAGCCAACAAACATGTGAAATTCATTTTGATTCCAATTCCAACATTATAGAAGACACTTTTGAGATAATCCTAAAACATGAGAAATAGACTAGTATTAGATGATACTGTAGAATTCTTATTTATTGTGTAAGGTGTTATTTTGTTTTGGTTACATTTAAACAAAATGTCCTTATTCACTGAGATACACATTTTTTTTTTTTTAATTTTTTTTTTTCAACGTTTATTTATTTTTTTTGGGACAGAGAGAGACAGAGCATGAACAGGGGAGGGGCAGAGAGAGAGGGAGACACAGAATCGGAAACAGGCTCCAGGCTCCGAGCCATCAGCCCAGAGCCTGACGCGGGGCTCGAACTCCCGGACCGCGAGATCGTGACCTGGCTGAAGTCGGACGCTTAACCGACTGCGCCACCCAGGCGCCCCTGAGATACACATTTTAATGAATGTGTATTCACATTCACATTTATTGGTGCAGTGAGGTAAAGTCTGAGATTTGCTTAGAAAGAAAACTGAACAAACACATGAAAAAAAAAAGTTGGTATATGTATGTTATGGGGCAAAGGGGATAAATGAAATAATGGCAAAATATTGGTAACTGCAGTATGTATAAGAAGAAACGGACACCCCCAAAGACGTCCAGGTCTCAATCTTGGAAATCTATGACTATCTTGTTATATGGCAAGGGATAATTAATGTTGTAGATATAAATAAGTTTGCTTAACAACAGACATGGAAATGGAAAAATTTTCCTGAAGACCCTACAGTTAAGAGGGGAATGAATCAATGCAATCATAAAGGTTCTTACAAGTAGAATAAGAAAGCAGAAGGGGTAGAACCAGGGAGTTGGCCAATATGAAAAGGAATTGGGGTAATGTTGCTGGCTTTGACGATCAAGGAATAATCCCCTAAGGCTCTAGGCAGACTCTACAATCTGGAAAGACAAGAAAACACCTCTCCGCTCGAATCCAGAAGGGGAATATGTCCCTATTTTTAGCCCAGGGAGATGCATTTCTGACTTCTGACCTCTGGAACTGTAAAATAATAAATCTGTGTTTTAAACCACCAACTTTGTGTTATTTTTCTTTCACGGCAGCAAGAGGAAAGAATGTACTAGGTTTTTGGTGTGTGGGTTTCATTTTTCTCTTTACTTTTGTGTTAATTTTAAAGTTCCCGTAGTAAGACTTTAAAACACACATTAAGATTCTGAAAAGGATTTTCCATGACAAATTTTGTGATTAAAGTCCAATAGCCAAAAGCTTAATTTAAGGATATGTGAAATCTAACTTAAATAATATGATTAGATATGAAGATGTTCTTCATATGTACTCAGAGATGTTATAGTCTGGTATAATTATTTGATTAATATGGTCCTGTTAGAAAATAAGGAGGGGAGCCTGGGTGGCTCTGTCGGCTAAGCATCCAATGTTGGCTCAGGTCACTATCTCATGGTTCGTGAATTTGAGCTCCACACTGGGCTCTGCTCACAGCTCAGAGCCTAGAGCCTGCTTCGGATTCTGTGTCTCCCTCTCTCTCTGCCCTTCCCCTGCTCATGCTCTGTCTCTCTCAAAACTGAACAGACATTAAAACAATTTTTTTTAATAAGGAAAAAAAGTGGGCATTGTCTTCATAACAGGTTTGTGATGTCACATTTGTAAAGGAAAACTATTGAAAATCACATGATGACATCAATTAACACATCAGGGAAGATGGTACATACCTTTTATGACTTTTTGTGTTAAGCATTCACTGTTAATTTCGGAATTTTGCAAGTGAGGCATAGTTAAAACAATAAATCCCTCTATAAACACCAAATTTTTAAACCAAAAAAGTCACAGGGTGATAAACTATTATTATATGTAATTTAAAATTGTAATATTTTACTCACAGAATTATATTCACATGGATATTTTTATCTGTCATAAGGGAAATGGTGACTTTTTTGAAGGATGGGGATTTGTTTCTCTATCATGTGAAAAACAATTCCCCATATCTTCAAAAAAATTAATTTTATTTCCATGCAACTTAAAAAGACTACTTCACAGTACAAAGAAAATCAAGATTACTTAATGAAATTTTCCCTTTAAAAGTCATTTTAAAGTAACAATAAGGGGTGCCTGGCTGGCTCAGTTGGTAGAACATATGACTCTTGATCTCTGGGTCTCCAGTTCAAGCCCCAGGCTAGGTATAGAGTTTAATTAAAAAATAAAAACAAAGTAATAATAATAAAGGGTGACATAGAATCAAGTGATTTCCAGTGTTTGGCACGTATACGTTATTCTTTTTTTTTAAATTTTTTTTTTTCAACGTTTTTATTCATTTTTGGGACAGAGAGAGACAGAGCATGAACGGGGGAGGGGCAGAGAGAGAGGGAGACACAGAATCGGAAACAGGCTCCAGGCTCTGAGCCATCAGCCCAGAGCCCGACGCGGGGCTCGAACTCACGGACCGCGAGATCGCGACCTGGCTGAAGTCGGACGCTTAACCGACTGCGCCACCCAGGCGCCCCACGTATACGTTATTCTTATGTAATGGTGTAACACTATCAGAGAGAACACGGAGAAAAGGGCAAATTCTGCTTTCTTATTCTATGAAACTTGCATGAGGCATCAAGTTTCTTTTACCTCTATAGTTTATTTCACTTATCATGTAAAAGAGGAGAGGGGAAGAGATAATGTCAGATTCAGTCATGAAAAATTGATATGATGGTAAAACTGGAGAGGGTAGGTGCATTTTTCATCAGTAATATGGATTTTATTGAGACCCTATATTTGCTTTTATGGCAAAAATTAAAAAATGGTCAACAATTACTTTGAAAGTTACGTACTTACCTCACCTATGAGCTAAAGAATCAGTTGGGTTATTTCAGTTTTTCCTTCACAACTTACATGGCCTGTGCCTACAGTAATAAGTGCAAGTGATGAGTCTGCCATTGTTTCCAACATTCTGTGTAATTAAGGTTTAAGGGTAGAGATAAATATGTGAGTGTCTACCTCAGAAGGAATGTTTAAAGCTCGCTTCTATGTCTGCACTCATCCTGTCCTGTACTTATCTTTTCTAGGGAATTGCTGGGAAATTGAATTACTTTGCTTTTGAAATTAACCCTGAAGGGTTACACAATTCTTGGGCAAAACTGGCTAGTAGCCTATTAGCACAGAAAAAGATACCCAACAAAGAAACCTCAATTTGCAAATAAAACACTGATGAATGAAAGAATTAAATGGTGAGAAAAGCTACATCCTATCCATGGGGAAACACTAAGGACCAAGTGTACTGAAGTTTTATGCTAATACAAAATTGGTTCCAACAAAGTACCCAGTTTTATAACCTAACAAATTGGTGCCAACTTATTTAAACAGTCTAACAGCAGAAAAAAAAGAACACCATTAAAGAAACATCTGTTTAGAAGAAAAGTACGGAATCGTTAAAAATATATTCATTATAAGATAATTAGTAGGAATGAAATCAATACTGACTTGCCTCAGAGATATGGATTTAATGCATGTGGCAATGAACAGTGACTGTTGTGGATAAAGTTTTTCCTTCTTATGCTAAATTAATATTTGTGTTATTTATTATTGAATGGCACAAGTGACAGAAGACTCCCATAAGCCAATTCAAGATTAAGGAAAATATTTCATCATGTTATAAACATAGTAAGAGGAAAAATAAAATAAAGGGCCAAAAAGAGAAATTTACACCTGTTAAAAGATAAACCGAGATATATTAAAACGTTTGAGAATTTATTTGAGCAAAAATCTATTAGAATTGGACAGTGCCAAGTCAGAAGTGGCCAGGAGTGCTTCAGGAGCTCAGGGAGAGACTTTTATGGCCAAAAGGTAGGAGCAAAGTAAGGAAATTATTGATTGGCTATAGCTTAGAGCGTGGTTGGCTATTAGTGATTGATTGTCTTTAGCATTTTGGTTTCATAAGCCTCAGGCATTTACAGGTTTAGATTCTGATTGGCTTACTTAGGCCATCACAGCATTAGAACCACATCAGTCTAATGGCCTCATTGTTTAATCAATTTAACTATTCCCCTCACTTGGTCATCCTCTCATACATGAGAGATTAAACAAAAATTTGCTGCTGGTGCCACTCTCAGTCTCCATCAGAGTTAAATTGTTCTTGTCTCATTGTGAAACTCACATTACGATGTCAGATTCGTGGGAGAATTGTTTATGCTCTTCATCCCATTGTTCATCTTGTTTCTGTTTCTCTAAGCACAATGAGATCATCTGATGTATTGCTGATGGCTGTGAACATTCATTTAAAACATTTGACAGAACATAATGTACCAGGGAAACTACAATGATAACAATTATTAGGATAATGCCAAAAGACTGACATACACTCCTTAGCTAGCATTTCCATGAACCAAGCCAGTTGGTATCAAATAAATCAAAGAATGTAACGAAAGGGAAATCAATCAGTTTCAGCCAAGTAGCTTATTTCTTGTATTTGCTATAGTACCAGCAATGTTGATCTAGGTACAGATAGAAGTATTTGCTATGGCACAGACTCCTCCTTGTTCAGCCAGTAAGTACTCTAAAGCAATTCTATAATCCAAAAACACCTTAGCAAGAAAGTCTAGGGATTTTTTTTTTTCTGCTATGGCCTTAGCAGTAGATTCAAAATTACTTGCCAGGGTTAACGAGCACGGTCTTCCTCCCTATTCACTAAAGAAAAAAGCAAATAGCAAAAAGGCAAAAGGAATAAAGGTTTCATATTAGAGATGAACATCTTATCCTTGATCTTGGGCAACCTACCCACCCCAAGATGTTGTCTACTCCTTGGAGGAACATCCCTGCTCTATTTTATTTCTAGATCTCTAGCTGGTTCCAAGAGTTGGACAGAGCCCTTTTTAACTGGGGGATGTAGATCCAAGGTTCAAGTTCCTAAAGTTTGGTTACTATCTGGGTAGTGAGGACCTGGTATGGTCCCTTCCAAAGAGGTTCAAAGGCCATCTTTATTCTTAATGATTCCAAATCAGAAGGGTGGGAGAAAACTAAAAACATTAGTTTGGAGAATTATAGCCAGATATTTGTGGAAACTAGAAGAATTTGGGATCCAGCTTGGTTTGCAGGTATATAATAAAACTTCAGAGACAATGAACAGACTTAGAATCTGATATCTATAAGGTTGTGTTATAATTTTCTGTTGAAATAAAATTTTTCCTCTATAATCACCCTCAGTCCTATGAAAGATAATCACAGTAAGACTAATTTGTTTGCAAAATAAGTCCAGTCCCATTAAACTTGGCCTGATTATTTACACAAGTGTATCAAAAATAGTGGCTAATCACATAGGCTCTTTTAATATCTATTTTGCTAAAAATTTACATAAGGAATCTTAGATTGGACTTTAAAGCCACTCTGGTCTAAGAAGCCAAGCCCAGAACCCTCCATCAGATTTCACCTGAAGTACCTATAGATTTGGGCAAATTCCTCTCCTTTTGAGGTACCCAAGTTATCCTGAGATTCCTGGGCCTGCCAGTGAGTGACCTTCCTTACTCTGGTAAGCCTCTCAGGAACTTTGTACGTAAGACACCAGGACAGTTTTACAAGGGGCTTTTATTGGCTCCATTCAGTCAACCTTAGTTTCTTAAAACTGTCTGGTTATATCTGATTTTATGCATATTTTCAAATATGACATTCCAGTCAAGCCTTAGCAATACAACCAATGTTTCCAATTGTGTGTGTGATTTGGGGAAGTTTTAAAGTGTCAAAATTACGAATATTTGATGAAATAGGATCTCAGATCATTATGAAATAATACTTAATTATCTATTTAACTAAAGTGACCAGATTTTAAAGGCAAATATAGAATGTTACACAGAGGTGAAAAAAGTTTTAAATTACATATATTTATTAGAATTCTGAACGTTTAGAATCATTTATTCCTAGTGGAAACTAAGAAATAAGTTGTGGAATGTCGGCTACACTCGTATCCTCCAGATTGGTAAATTTATAAGTACCTTTCACAATTTCTAGGAGTTTATTCTTCCTCACAGTATAGTTTTCAGTGTAACACAAAACATGTTTACGAATACACCCAGATATCTTTAGTTCCTCTGTAAAAGAAAGCCAAAACTGAATAAACCTGTGATCAGTAACTAATGTTTCAGTATTTTATCTTATTTGGAAATGATCTTGCTTTTCAGTGAAACCTACGTGGAATAAAAGTATTGTATTTAATGCTGCTAACTCTAAAAACATTTCTGTTTTTATTAAACCAACAAACTTGAACTAGCTTTTATTTACTGAAGATTATCCTATATCACAGGAACTTGAAAAACATTTGTGTTAGTTTATTTCTGAGAGTATACCTGATTTGTATACTTATTTGTCTTTAAGCCAATTAAATAGAGCTCTTTACAAATTAATTTTGGCAATAACATCTAGAGTTAGAAAAATATCACACATTTATAATTTACCAAAATAGACATAGATACTGTCTATTTTACAATATCTGCAAGTCTTTTGGGAAGAGTAGCGGGTGTTTCGGGATTAATACAAAGGATAGGTGGGCTTTGAATAGTTTCTAGAGTAACATTTATGTTCTTCTGAAGATTCAATTTGTAAGACAAACAGTTGTTTTTAATCCCTCAACGAATTCTATTGAAACCTGGATGATGTGAAGAAATTGATTCAGCCCATCTGACTACATTATCTTCAATTTGCTTTTTTATACCAGAGAGATCTTCAACTAAGATGGAAGTCAAAAGATTCCTATGTTCTAGATTTAGAGCTGCGTTTGTTTGGAAAGTTTTAAGAAATCCTTCCAAAATGGATTCATAATTTTTTTTTTTCTCTTTGGGTACATAGTTTCATTTTAGTTTTAGGCAAGAAGGTCTAAAAGTTCCTATCAGATCCTAAATATCAGCTTCCAATTTGGCCAACTTCTGACCACAGAGTTACTTAAAAGAAAAAAAAAATTCAATATCTTGTGGGTTTTAGCCATGGCAAACAGTAAATATTCCTGGCACAGACTCCCAAACATAACCAAAAGAAAGACTTGGGCAATTTTCCTGAGAGCTGAAAACCAGTGTTAAGACTCCAGCTGCAAAAGGAATGCAACCCACATTTGTGTCTGGCCATATTTTGAGGATCCCCAACCTGACAGTTGGCAAGCCAAGTTCTCAGAGCACAAAACAAGACAAACTATATGGCAATAGCTGTCTCTGGGAAAGAAAGGATCAATAATTTTTTTTTTCCTGACAATCTGAATTAGGAAAAAAAGAGACAAGGTGAAATTTTTCCTTCCTCTCTAGACCAGGCGCCACAGACATCTGGGAGAGTTGACATCATTAAGAATTCTTATCTTTGGGGCACCTGAATGGCTCAGTCAGCCAACCCTCTGACTTTTGATCTTGGCTCAGGTCCCTATCTCATAGTTGTGAGATGAGCCCAATGTCAGGTTCTGCACTGGTGTGAAGTCTGCTTAAGATACTCATTCCCTCTCAGGGCACCTGGGTGGTCAGTCAATTGAGTGCCTGACTTCAGCTTGGGTCATGACCTCATGGTTCATGAGTTTGAGCTCTACATCAGGGTTGCTGTCAGTGCAGAGCCCACTGTCCCTGACAGATCCTCTGTCCCCTTCTCTTTCTGCCTCTCCCCCACCTGCACCTGCTCTCTCTCTGAAAAATTAACATTAAAAGAAAATGTTCATTCTATCTCTCTCTCTCTGCCTCTCCCCAGATTGTGCTCATCTCTCTCTTTCTCTCAAAAAAAAAAAAAATCTTACCTTTTGCCAGCTTCTGTCAGTTTTCCCAGGTTTCTGTCTACAGGCTCTGGAGTGAGTTGGCTGCCCCAACAGTTCTCCTCACCTTCAACAATAACTGTACTGGGATACAATTTAAGTCATACCCAGTCTGACCCCTCAACGAGACTTGTTTCTTTGTCCCACCCAGTCTGACCCTGGAACCGATGCCCAGAAGCAGTCGGGTTCTAAGTCAGACCCATCCAAGTCTATAACCAGTCTGGTTTTCAAGTCAGACTCAGCCTCACTGTGGTGGCTTCTGAACCCAATGTGGAAAAAGCAGTGCTCAGAGTTTGAAAACTCATAATGCAAAAGTTGTAGAACTAGGATCCAGGAACTAGCAGAAACTCACCCACCCACTACAGAGGACTAATGCTGCCCCAGAGGCTGAGCAGGTACTCAAGCCTGGTTGCTCCTTGATCCTGGGGGCTCTCAGTGGTCACTCTAAGTTCCCTCTTCTGATTCCAGAACTACTAAAAGAGAAGCTGAGGCATATTAAAACTTCTAAGAGTTTAATTGAGCAAAAATGTATTTAAATTGGGTAGCTCCAAACAGGAAGTGGTTAAGAGTGTCCCATCGGCAGCGATGGGTGTTAGCAGAGTGACTTTTAGAGAGAAAAGGCAGAAGCAGTGTAAGGAAAGTATTGATTGACTGCAGCTTAAAGCCTAGCTGTTTGTGATGTGTTGTCCTTAGCATTTTGGTTTGGTAAACTGGAGGCAGTACAGGCTTAGAATTTGGTTTGCTTATTTACATAAGCACACCACAGCATCAGAACCACATCAGTCTAATGGTCACTTTGTTTAATTAATTTAACAGATCAAATTGGACATTAATTCCCCTTCACTGACTTTCAAAGCAGAATTCAGATTTTGCCTCTGGCAATTCTAGTCTGAATAAATTTGTAGCAAGCAGTAGAGGTAAAAATATTTTGAACTTCTGGATATAGGTGATTAGAGTAGCTACAGCTTACTTTTTGTTGTTTTCTGAATTTGGTCATCTTTCAAGAAAGGAAAAAAGTTCACACACACACACACACACACACACACCCCAAAATGGTATTTTTTTATATAACTGCCTCTGTTAATATCTCATAATTTTTATTTTTTGTGAGTGAAACTGAAACAAATTATTTAAAAGTATACTTTAACTAGTTTATTCCACAGGAATAGAAATATTATCAAAATAATAGAGGGAAAAGGATGAGAAAATATTTTTTAAACTGCTAACATTAATGTGTCAGTATCAGTAATTAAATTCTTATTTAGCAATCCCATATATAGGTTCTACACAGTAATAGTCAAAATGATTCTTAGGAAGTAAGCAATAATTCTTCTCAAAAAATAGAAGTACCTCTTATATACAAAGCAGTTGACATATTTAACTTTGTAGTTAGGTTTATATATAAGGCAGTATTTTCTTTATTTATTTACTTATTTATTTTAAAACTTTTAATGTTTATTTACATTTGAGAGAGAGACAGAGTACGAGAGGGGGAGGGGGAGAGAGAGAAGGAGACATAGAATATAAAGCAGGCTCCAGGCTTGGAGCTCCGAGCTGTCAGCACAGAGCCCAAGGTGGGACTTGAACTCACAGACCACAAGATCATGACGTGAGCCAAAGTTGGAAGCTTAACAGACTGAGCCACCCAGGTGCCCCAAATAATACTTTAATACCCACACTAAAGGTTGCCTTTCACTGTGGAGGGTAGTTTTGATTTATATTCATAATCAAAAGTCTTTTTTAAGTCAGGTCTACATTCTTCTTACAAACCAACTGCAGTTCCAGTATTGGCTCCATGATGGAAAGGAATGAGACTCTCTACCGTTCATCTTCCAAACAAGAGAAAACTAGAAAAATAATTCACAAGTAAAAACTCACTAACTTCTTGCGGGTCCTGGGTGGCTCAGCCAGTTATGCAACGAACTCTTGATTTCAGCTCAGGTCATGATCTCATGGTGGTGAGATCCAGCACCACAGTGGGACTTTGTACTGAATGAGGCTTCATGCTGAGCATGTAGTCTGCCTGGGATTCTCTCCCTTCCTGGCTTGTGCTCACTCCCTCTCTCAAAATTAAATCAATAAACATTTTAAAAACTCATTAACTTCTTGCTGGCTTTTATAAATTGAGTGATCAGTTAAGGTCTAACATTGTTTTCACCAAAATAGATAGCTTTACAATAAAAGAAAATGACTGATATTCCTATGTTCATTAGAAAAAGGATTGTTCTCATATTGTTAAGATGAATGTTCTATAAATTCATTTGAACACTACTTTTTTGGTTAGTAATATATCATATATATTATATATTCATTAATATTTTTGTTTAAAAACAATTTTTTGTTTTGTTTTACTATTTTTTAGTCTCTGTAAACCAAAATAGCTCCACCAAACCCCTACTGATGAAGACTAGAATTCTGCAACTTTTCACTAAGACTACAATGTTTTATGTATTTATCCATGACGTATAAAATAGAAATATATAATAATGACAAATATATAAAATATATGGAAATATTTTAAAATATATGAAAGTATGCATAGAAAGTATATTGCTTTTAGAAAAAAATCTTAGCAATGCACTATTCAATCCAAAATTTTAAATATTTTAAGATTTTTAAATATGCATAATCAACATTCTTTTGGAGTTTTGTCCCACTATATTTCCATCAGGCTGTATAGTAGAGGAGGAAGGGGTTTGGAAGAAGATACTGTTCATCTAAGCCATCATAATGAGATGTGTCAAAAGGGAGGTTCAGATTAATGATACCTGAGTGTTGGTGCCCTTATCATATTGTTCATAATCAAAACTATTAGGGTGGATAATATCATCTATGTAGAGAGATTAGCCTGAGGAGAAAAGTCGATTTGGGGTACAGTTCTAAGGAATTTCACCATGTATAATTAGTTATAAGAGGAGGAGTGTTAAGGAGACAGAGAAGGAAAACCCATAGGTGTAGGAGAAAAATCAGGAAAGTTTGGTGTTACAGTAGCCAAGACAGACCTCAAGAAAGAAATGGTAAGCAGTACCAGCCAAAATTTATTCAACATTATAGAAGTCAATGTCAATGACCTGGAAAATTGTACAAAATTGAAGGTAATGAATATTGCAACCTAGTGGATAGAATAAATACTAAGATAAGGAAATTATGTTTGGATAAGTTAATATATAAACATGTAGGATGCCATTAAAATTGTTACAGGGTATGAATTTATGTAAAGGTGTTTATGTTAATAAGTTTGAATATTCAATGAAGATATGGATTGAAAGCATTCTTTGGGTTTGGTGACAATGATGTTGGTTATATTCACGAGAATAGTTTCAGTAAAATGGTAGGATTTAAGTTTCATAGGAAGGGATTCCAGATTAAGAGAGAATAAGTGGGAGATTATATAGAGCTTATTTTTTTTTAATTTTTTTTCAACGTTTTTTATTTATTTTTGGGACAGAGAGAGACAGAGCATGAACGGGGGAGGGGCAGAGAGAGAGGGAGACACAGAATCGGAAACAGGCTCCAGGCTCTGAGCCATCAGCCCAGAGCCTGATGCGGGGCTCGAACTCACGGAGCGCGAGATCGTGACCTGGCTGAAGTCGGACGCTTAACCGACTGCATCACCCAGGCGCCCCTAGAGCTTATTTTTTAAATCTGGCTGTGAAGAGATGGAAAGAATAAAAAAAATAATTGTGTAATCAGTGGTTGGAAGTTCCTAATGAGTTTGCAAAACATGTTGTAAGGATGAGAGATTAATTGAAAGACTGTGGTACTTCAGATGCCAGAATTATTGTAGGTGATGGTCCTCAGAGACATGGAGATGACAGACTTTAGAACAGGCTATGCATTTTTGTGAAATAGGAAACTACAGAAGGATGATTTAGGACCTCAGATAGAAACTGCAGGTAAGTGACAAAGAATGAAGCAAGTGTGTGTGTATGTGGTGGAAGGTGTTAGGCTTGGGATAGTGGTGACACAAGACTTTAAAGATGGCAGCTTGGGCACTTAAAAACAAATATATTTTAGGCAAATGTACTTTATTCCTTTGTGATAACAGTATCTTCTAAGTCATTTGATCTGTATGAGATTTAGCCTTCCTACAGACAAGTGCAAATATTCCATTTTCTCCATAAATAAAAACAATTACACAAAGATAACACCCATTTTAGAGCATGCAGTAATTAATGATTATCTCTGATTCATTGTACAAGTTGTTCTTTGTTAAATTTGAGTATTAGATGAACCGAGAGTTAAAAGTTTAGTTGGAAATATGTTGCTTGTAAAGAAACATCCTCATTTAATTTTCATCTCTATTTGAAAAGTATTAGAATAAGCAACAATTATTTAAAAAAAAAAAACACCATGGTGTTACTTTTTATCTCAAAATCATCCCAGTTATGGTTCAGATATCAGTATACGGCAATACTCAGTTACCACCTTAACTACAATTTGTTTGACAGCATAGACACTGCAGAAGGCAGACAAAAAGCCCATAGTCCTATTATTAGACACACTGAAGGGTTTTACTGCAACATTAATAAATTGTATCACTTAGGAGTTTTTTTTTTTAAATCTTTCTTCCTAAATTAACAACCATTAACAAATTAAAAGAAATAATGTTTATTTATTTTTGAGAGAGAGAGAGAGAGAGAGAGAGAGAGAGAGAGAGAGAGAGAAAGTGTGAGGTGGGTAGGGGCAGAGAGAGAAAGGGAGACACAGAAACCAAAGCAGGCTCCAGGCTCTGAGCTGTCAGCAGGGAGCCAGAAGCAGGACTCGAACTCACTGACTGCAAGATCATGACCTGAGCCAAAGTCAGACACTCAACCAACTGAGACAGCCAGGCACCCCAACTCTTAATGAATTTTTAATGAAAGAGCATATTATATTTTACATTATTAATTTCTCAAAAAAAATGCCAAAGTCTATATTGTACACTACTGTGGTTTACAAACCAGCATCAGATATAAAGCACACAATATATGGAGGCTCCTTTAATACTCCCCATCCCATTTCCTTTCCACGTTATTCATCTCTCCACAGAAAAGGCTATTATCATTAATTTTGCATTTCCACATGTGTTCTCAAACTTTTAATACGCATGTATGTATCCATAAACATTTACTATGTTTGTATTGTAGAGTTAAAGTTAAATACATTATAATAGTTTTGTATAATTTTCCCAGGTGGTTTATGACATTTATCTATTATACCACATTTCCATTAAAATTCTTCTGGCAATGGGCATTTGATTTGTTTCCAATTATTTCAGTTTTTTAAATGATGTTGCCATAATATATTATACATCTCTACCTCAGCACATATGCAGGTATATCCTTTAAACCTATACTTTGTATTTTATACATTATAATTTTAACAATGTAATTGTAATTATTATTATAAGTAGTATCATGTAAATATAAACATTAAATTATAATAAAGTATATCTAAATACAAAAAAGTAAAATTATAATTTTATTACATAAAAATAATTCTATAATAATCATTATTAATCATTTGTGGTTTGTAAAAGAAATATTCTGAATACCAAAACTTTTGATACATGTAGCAAATATCTTCTAGTTTGTCACTTGTTTCTTGTCCTTTTTTGGTAGCTATAGAAACACAGATGTTTTCCATTTAACATGGTTATAATAATCAGTTTCTTCCTACTTGTTTTTGTGTCTATGTTAAAAATCCTTTTCAAAACAAAATTTTTAAAATTATAAAGACATTTTAAATTTTACTTTATATATTTCAGCCTTGAATTTACCTGCAAGTAATTTTGAATTGTCCAAGGAATTTTTTTTTATCAAATTGTTCAAACCTTACTTCCAATCCTGATTATTCAAAACCATCTTTGGGGTGCCTGGGTGGCTCAGTCAGTTAAGCATCTGACATCAGCTGAGGTCTTCATCTCGTGGTTTATGAATTTGAGCCCCGCGTCAGGCTCTGTGCTGACAGCTCAGTGCCTGGATACACTTCGGATTCTGTGTCTCTTTCCCTCTCTTCTCCTCCCCTGCTCACACTCTGTGACTGTCTCTCTCTCAAAAATCAACATTATTTTTTTTAAAAAACCATCTTTGCTACATAGTAAACATTCCTACATCTTTTAGCCAAATTCCAGGCTTTCTATTCTGATCAGTTAGCATCTCTGTTTATACCTGCTTAATACAACACTTTGCAATAATGCTCAAAGTTCAATAATGTTTTAACATTTATTAATATAATAATTATGAACAAGACTATACAATCAAAAGGTCCAGATTTAAATTCAGTCTCTACCACTGTGTGAAAATGGACAAATTATCTGTCCTCCGTATCACTGTTTCCTCATCTACAAGATAGGGATTTTATAACTTATATAATTGTTGTGGAGAACTTACTTAATTGTTGTGGAGAGTAATAATACTTTAAATTTTGAATTTTTAAGAATTTTTCAGAGAAAGACAGAGCATGAGTAAGGGAGGGGCGGGGGGGCACAGAACCCAAATCAGGCTCCAGCCTCTGAGCTGTTAGCACAGAGCCCAATGTGAGGCTCAACCCCACCAACTGCAAGATCATAACCTGAGCTGAAGTCAGGCTCCCCTAAATGTAAACATTAAACAATAATGTTGGCAGCTAAAAAGTACTATGTAAATTTAAGTATCATCAATTTATTCTTGAGATAGCAAATTTCTTCATTTCTGTCTCCAAAAATTTTGGTTCTTGTCCATTCCACATGTATTTTAGCATGAGCTTTACAATTTTCATGAGTATAACCTGTTGTCATTATAAATGGAATGACACTAACTTTATAGGTGAATTTGGAGTGCAATGGTATGTATATGGTAGTGTTTCCATTCATTACATGGTACACTCTCCTCCTTCCCTGTCATCCTCCTCCTCTTTCTCCTTTTTGTTTTTCCATTGTAATGTCTTTTCATAAAATCATATATTCTTCAAAAATATTTTACACAGCTTTGTTAAATGTAGTCATCAGCAACCTAACGTTTTTATTGCTTTTGAAAGTTTATTTTGAGAGACAAAGAGGGAGCTGGGGAGGAGGGAGGGAGGGAGGGAGAGAGAGAGAGAGAGAGAGAGAGAGAGGGAATCCCAATCAGGCTCTATGCTGTGAGCATGGAGACTGACATGGAGCTCAGTTTCATGAACCTTGAGATCATGACCTAAGCTGAAATCAAGAGTCAGATACTTAACAAACTGAGCCACCCAGGTGCCCCCCAATATTTTTACTTTTAGAAAAATGCAATTATTCTTCAATTATGTGGCTTCTATTTTTCTTTCTAGGATACTGAAAAATAATTCATTTTATATAATGAAGCTGTAATTGATTGCATATTGACCTAATAAATTCAAATAAATGTCTATAAATTCTATTTAATTTTCTGTTAGAATAAAGATATCTGTAAGTAATGAGGTTTTTTTAATAGCTTATAATTTTTATTTCTTTTTCTTGTAATTTACATTACCTAATCCCTCAAATAAAATATTGAAAGGCAGTAATGAAAACACTCAAGCATGTATTTTTACTCCTGATTTTAAATAAATATTTTAATTATTTATTTGTCACTGTTGTTTGCTGATGGATTTTATTCAACTGGGAAATCTCAGGTTTATTTTTTTTTCTCTAACAGTTTCTTCTTTTTCATAAAAATAAAACAGGTGCTGAATTTCCTAATCACATTATGATTTCTCTTTGTGGTATAAATTAAAATATTCTATTAATTTACTATATATTTTTTAACTTCTCATAGTAACCTTGTTTTATATATTTAACTTAATGGTATTTTTTTATGAACCAAGGGTTTTATATTCAGCCAACCTTTGCTTTCAAAATGAAAGCAATTGAAAAAGTTTTTAAGTATTTAAGAACTCAGGTATTGCTGTAATCAAGAATGCTTCTCAAGAAATTTATGAAAGAATTAAAAACTTGGAATTTTGATCACAAAATGTGGTCTTTGAAAATTTCTAAGTCTTGCATTAAGGCTTAAAATGTGTCCAGTTTTTTATATGAATAGGGTTGATGGCTAATTTGTTGATATCGGTTGAATTCTGTCCATTCTTTCTTCATGTGTTTTGAGACTATATTACGTATTTATATTTGTCAAAAGATTGAGGGAGATGATGATAAAATATGCAAATACAAACTCCAAATTATATCTTATTATAGCATGATGACTCTCTGCTTGAAAATTTATTTGGTCTAATAGTAACCTCACTATACCATTTATTTTCATTGCTATTTGATGAGTTTAATTGTCTTTTGTCTTTTCAGTTCCAGTCTTTGACATTCTAATTTATGTTTATAAATAGTACAAAGTTTGTCTCTGTTTCTTTTTATTTACTCCTATGACTTCTGTACTTAACTGGAAAATTTCTACCATTTACAGGTATCACAATGATAAATGCTTGCGACTTCCTGCTATAATCTTATTTTGTAATATCTTAATCTCTTCTGTTGCTTTCTTTGGATTTAATACATTTTTCCTTTTTCCTCCTTCTAATGGTTTTAGAACTATACACTCTATTTTATTTGTAAGTATTTATGGGTAACACACATATACTGATATACATATACACACACATACACACACACACACGTACTCACCACTAGTTCCACTATCCTTAAGAAGTATGTGAGGCCATTAGAACTTCTCAAAACTAATAATTATTTTCTGTGATACATGTTATTCCTGTATATTTTACTTATATGTTATATTCCACACCCAACATATATTGGATATTAGCATTTCATATGTAATATGTTTACATTACATACATACCATTTCCTTTGCTCACTATTCCTTCTTATTTCTTCCCTTTTTTATTTATAGTGAAGTAAATTTATTAAACATTTAGTATTGAGGGTTAATAAGTGGTAGACTCAATCAACAATTTGTCTAAATTCTCTTCAACTTTTCATTAAGTAAAAATTAAATAGGTATACAATTATGGATGGTTATATTCTCTGCATTTGTAGGAACTTTTCCCCAGTGTTTGTATTATCATCTATTCTTGTAATTGTTAGTCTGCTGTAAGTCTAATCATCATAATTTCTCTTTAAAATGCCTTTCCTTTATGGCTAATTTAAAACCTTTTGAAACAGGATTTTTAAAAATATTTTTAATTTTTTTTTTGATAGAGAGACAGAGACAGCATGAGCAGGGGAAGGGCAGAGAGAGAAAAAGACAGAGCCTCCCAAGCAGGCTCCACAATGTCAGTGCAGAGCCTGACACAGGGCTCAAACTCACGAAACCATGAGCACGACCTGAGCCAAAACCAAGAGCTGGACACTTAACCGACTGAGTCACCCAAGCACCCCAATTTTTTTTTTTTATTTTTTAAGTAATCTCATGACCCTGAGATCAAGAGTCATATGCTCTACCACCTGAGCTGGACAGCTCCCCAAAGGAGGGATTTTTGAAAGATGGTAACATAGGAGATTCCTAAACTCCCCTTTTCTCACAAACACACTAAAGGTACAGTTGTACATAGGGAAATTATCACCGAAATAAATCTATAAATTGAGTGACTCCTATACAGTGTTTGAATGAGAAAATACATTGAAACAGAAAGTCTCAGTTTTCCAGCTAAGTAAAAGCTGAAAGACTTCATCACCATTAGACTAGCCTTACAAGAAGTGTTAAAGGGATTTCCTCAAGATGAAATAAGAAAGCACTAAGTAGGAAAAAGAAAACATGAAAGGATAAATACATAGTGAAATTCAGAATAAATAGTTAAATATATAAAGGTAAATATATAGTTAAATTCAGAATAATGTAATGGTGGCAAGTAAAGCACTTACAAATCTAACATGAAAGTTAAAAGACAAAAGTAGCTGGGGCGCCTGGGTGGCGCAGTCGGTTAAGCGTCCGACTTCAGCCAGGTCACGATCTTGCGGTCCGTGAGTTCGAGCCCCGCGTCAGGCTCTGGGCTGATGGCTCGGAGCCTGGAGCCTGTTTCTGATTCTGTGTCTCCCTCTCTCTCTGCCCCTCCCCCGTTCATGCTCTGTCTCTCTCTGTCCCAAAAAAAAAAAAAAAAAAAAAAAAAGACAAAAGTAGCAAAAATAATTTTAAAATAATCTGTGAGTGAACACAAAGTAAAAAGATATAAATTGTGACGCTAAAAATATAAAAATGCGTGTGTGGGAGGAGGGGTAATAATATAGAGCTTAATATGTGTTCAGACTTAAATAGATATCAGCTTAGACTGTTATAACTAGATTTATGTAAGCCTGATGGTAATCGCAAAGTAAAAACTTGTAGTAGATACACAGAAGATAAAAAGAATACTGGCATACCACTGTAGAAAAACATCAAATAACAAAGGGAAAAAGATCATGATAAAGGAGAAAGTAAAAGAAGCTTTACAAAGCAGCCAGAAAACAAATTAACAGAATAGCAATAGCCCATAAGTATCAATAAACGTTTTATGTAAATTGACATTTTCCAATCAAAAGACATAGTATATATCAAGAAACGAAAAATCTCAAACCACCTAACTTTATACCTCGCAGAACTAGAAAAAGAACAAAACCTAAGTTAGTAGAAGGAAGGAAATAATAGGTCAGAGTGGAAATAAAGAGACTAAAAAGACAATAGAAATGATTAATGAAACTAAGAGTTGGTTCAAAATTAGCAAACCTTTAGCCAGACTAAGGGGAAAAAAAGAGAGAGAACTCAAAGTCAGAAATGAAAGATGAGATATTACAACTAATATCACAGAAACAAAAAAGAATTATAAGGGACTATGAACAATTATACAGTAAAAAATTGGACAACAGAATAGAATCATTCCAAGAAATGATCAAGACTAAATCAAAAAGAAATAGAAAATCTGAACAGACCACTTTCTAGTAAAGAGATTTATTCAGTAGTCAAAAACCTCCCAAAAAAGAAAAGCCCAATATCAGATGGCTTCCTTAGTGAATCCCATGAAACATTTCAAGAATTAATGTCAATCCATTCAAATTCTTTCAAACATGAAGAGAAGGAAATACTCCAAGATGAGTTTACCAGGCCAGTATTTCCTTGATACAGCCTCTATGGAAAACACTAAGGAGCATCCTTTAAAAAAATTAAAAACAGGAATACCATATGATAGAGCAATTCCACTTCTGGATATATATCCAAAGTGAATGAAAACAGGATCTTCAAGAGCTATCTGCCCATCCATGTTCACTGAAGTATTATTCACAATAGTCAAGATATGTAAACAACCTAATTTCCTATCAAACGATGCACAAAGAAGAAATGGTATGTATATTCAATGGAATATTATTCAGCTCTGAGAAAGGAGAACTTTCTATTTGCAACAACATGGATGGACCTTGACGGCACTAGGCTAAGTGAGAAAGACAAATTCTGTATTGTATCACCCGTATGTGTAACATGAAATGTAGAACTCATAGAAGCAGAAACTAGCATGGTGATTAGCAGGAACTTGGGGGTGGGTGAACTAAGATGTTGCTTAAAATGTACAAACTTCCAGTTATAAAGATGAATAAGTTCTGGGGATCTAATGTATAGTGGGTTATAATTAACAATTTATTATACACTTGAAAGTTAAAAATGTTTTTGCCCTTGGTGCCTTAAAGTTTTATTACCATGTATATAAATATTCATTACAGATCTTGTGCTTTTTATATCTTGAAATTCACATATTTCATTGATTCTAGGAAAATATCAACTATCATTTATTTGAATAGTGTCTCCATTTTCTTGTCCATTTCTCTAGAATGACTATTAGCATTCTTAAACTTTTCTACGTGTTTTTTAATTTTTATTTTTTTATTGATCTTCTATCTGTGCTGGTATAGATAATCCCTTCTATATTATTTTTGAGCTAATCAGTCTTTAGTTGTATCTAAGCTTTTTATCAATCCACTGAACATACGATATCAATAATCCTATTTGTTATTTTAGTAAGTTGTACTTGATAATTTAAATAATGTACTTAGTTGTTTGGGGGACTTATTCTGTTATTTTCTTCCTTCTCATATTTTTATTTTTTTTATCTACTAAATTTCAAAATATATTTTTCATACTCTATATTCCAAAAGTCCATTATCTAAAAATTCTGGGAGTCTAAATCTTCTCATTCTTTCACTGTAGCACATTCATTTTTGTGCTAATTTTATAATGTTAATGTTGTTAAGCTTTATATGTACAAATTTTGTGCAGCCATGGTTGAGGGTCATTGTATAACTAAGTTATCTTGGTCTTGCTTGGCAAGGATCTCCGAAACTATAAGCTCGTGAAAAAGCAGATCTTTAGTCACAATTTCACGGGTACCTATTTTCCAACTGGAGCTCAGGGCAGGCACGTGATTTTTCTCATTATATCCCTCTACTGGCAGTAGATGCCTCTCTGCTGGCATTATTCTGGCATTTCAGTTCTGACTTCCCACTTCATGGACCCCCAATGCCTCCATTACTGTATCCATGCAGCCACTTTGGTTTTGGCTTCCTCTTCATTTTTGGCATCTGGGGATTTTGTTTACTTTCTTGTGAACTCATTCATATAATTGAGGGGATATTTATAATATTTTTCACCTAAGTGTCTTCTTCTAAGTTCTAAAGCCAGAATTCCTATGCGTCTTTTAGAGAGGTTATTTGTATTGTTTATTCTGCCATATTATTGAATACTATCTCTCCATCTTATATACCAGTATTTGTGTGTGTGAGAGAATATTTTTCTGGATCAATAGGACCAGTATTGATGGGGGAAAAATCACCACAGCTCATACATGTATTATTTGGTGAGAGCACACATAAGAAATGGAGAGCAATATATAGAAAATGCATTATAAGTGCTAAACACAAGGTATACTTTTTTTTTTTTTTTAGTTTATGCTATGCAAAATGCATGTGAACATAATGTCTTCTTCCTTTAGAAATGGTTATGCAATAGAAAATTTACATCTTCTACTGGCTAAAGTAGGTGAAAAAAGGAAAATGGGCTTAAAATGTCATTTTGAATTTTACTCTAAGATTACATTTTAATTTAGGAATAAACTCCTCATGGATCCTTAAAGAAGCCTTTGGGAGGTAGGCACTGACTACCTATGGAACAACATCTATAAAACTAAGAAGATTGCTTGTACTTTCAGGTCTATAAAAATAATAAAAAACCTTTTATATATAGTACATAAATGAATATTTGAAGTCTACAATATCTATATTCATTTTTTTAAATGGGGAGCATAATCTAAGTGAGAGAAAAATAATATGGCAAAGATTAATATCTTACAATGACTACACAAAATTTCCCCAAGTGCTCCTTTATTTCTTTTCCATTTTCTTTTATTTCCATTTGCTCTTAAATCACTAATCACCTAATTTCCAAAAGCCACAGTTAATTCTGAAGTCATTTACTAGCCTGATAGTCTGAGTATCATATGCCACATTGCATAACTATATATGCCAATATAATCAAAATCTTAATGAAACCCAATTAAGCTGTCTGTGCTGTGGCTCTTCAGGTATCTTGTCTCTTTATTATAGAAGTCAATTTCATTTGTTAAGCCCTTTATAAATTTGAACTATGCCAAGAAATATTTAGCTAATAGATGTTTTATCAAGATCCCAGGAAAATAAACCAATACATTTCTGTATATTAATAATTATTTTCTTACTCCCCTCTACCCTTTTTGTTGTTATTCTAGCCTACATCATATACAATTCAAGCTGGTTGATTTTTACTATTGTGATAAATACTATATGAACACAAGAATATATATATGTCTCATGTATGTAAGTATTAATGGATATCCATATAACCATTCCCTTGTTCAAAAAAGAGAGTATTTCTAGTACTTGAACCTTTTGTATGCCTCTCTTCCAAAATATTTCTTCTTGCAAAAATGATCACTCTCCTGATCTTTGTAATAATTCTCTTGATTTTTTATTTTACTATGTGTTTATCAATTAACAACACTATTTTAGTTTGCCTTGTCTTGAACTTTATATAAATTAATCTACACTATGTAGATTTTACTATGTAAAATCGTGTTCTTTGCTTCCTATGCAAAGTATTGCCAGCTTATTTTATATTATTCTGTAGTGCCTATACCAGGATTCTTCAGAGAAACAAAAATAGAATCTCTCTTTTCTCTCTTTCTATATATAGATTTTTAAAAATGCATTCTGGCATTGCAGAAGAATTCAAAAACTAATTTATGTAGTATCTACATATATCTACACACAACATACATAAACTGTTTTTGTTTTTCTGGAAAACTTTAATACGCAACAATACGCAACAACATGAAATGAAAGAGATATGAAATGAGAGAGGGATTTATTATAGGAATTGGCACACACTATTAGGAAGACTGAGAGGTCCCACAACAGGAAGCCTTGGATGCTGGAAAACCAGAAAGGCAGGTGGTGTAATTCAGTTCTAGTCCAAAGGCCTGAGATCAGGGCAGCCAATGGTGTTAAGTCACTGTTTGAATCTGAAGGCCCTAGAATTAGGAGTGCTGGCTTCTGAGGCCACAAGATAGATGTCTCAGCTTATGCAGCCAGAAAGTTTACCCATCCTCTGCTCTTTGTTTTATTCAGGCCCTCACATGATCATACGGTGCCACCAGCATTGGTGATCTTCTTTATCCAGTCTACTAATTCAAATATTAATGTATTCCAGAAAAATCTTCAGAGACACACCCAGAAATGTTTTATCAGTAATGTGGGCATCTCTCAGCCATCAACTTGACACATAAAATTAACCGTCACTTTTAAGGGGATTCAAAACATGTAATGCCCAAAATATGTAACTTAGCATATTGAATTTTTTGAGCTGAAGGCACTGAAGGTCTAGCAGACACAGGAAGAGCTCTCAGAACTCCTCCTTTCTACCTAAAAGCATGTCATAAAATTCACCATGAGAAAGGTGCCCCCTCTGGGCCGGGAAAAGAAAATTCTTATTACTGGATTCTGACAGATGATGCCAAATTTTACCTATTCAAAAAAATCTATAAAATAACCCTTATCTTGCATTAATTTCACCAATATATATGCAGCCACTTTCCCACAATTTACTGCCCCTAGCTTAAATTTCTTTGTCTTGTCATTACTCCACAGATTTATCATTACTTTGTTAAAAACGTACATAAGCTCTTGGTCCTAACAGGTAGTTCAGGAAAATTCCTTTGTACACATAAAAATATTAAAGAAAATTAGCATGCTTTTTTTATGTTAGTCTACTTTATGTAAGTTAAAATCTTAGACCCAGGCACAGAATCTAAAAGAATAGAGGAATTTTTCTCCTCTTTATTATTATACTATGTAATTTTACATTGCTTGAATATAATAAAAATTTGCCCATTCTATGAGTGGTTCATATAGGTTCAGACTAGTTTACAAAAATCTTACTAAAACCATTTTTGTACGTATCTTCTGGTACACATGAACAAATGCTTTTCTATAATATATGTGTATAGAAATTGAATTGTTCTTCTGTAGAATCTATATAATTTAAAATCTCTCAGATAATGTTCCCAAGTAGTATAGTAGTTTGCACTCATAGTACTCATATTTTAGTCCATATTCAGCATTTTCAGATCTGTTTAAATGTTTGTTAATCTGGTGGGTTTTTAACTGAATCTAATTGTGATTTTAATTTTCATTTCTCTGTGAATGAGTTGAAATTTTTTCACACATGTTTGAGAGATTTTAATAACCTATTTTATGTAATTCCCAGATTGAAAATTTTTATCTTTAAAAAGCATACTTGATAAAGAATATTTGATCAAGTTAAACTTGTTTTCCAAATTTAATCAACCTATAGGGTTTTCTGGCTTATCTATGCTCCTTATTAGACCCATATACATCCCTATATTTAGTAGTTAAGACTTCTTTAGAATTTAGAACATGGAGGTAAAATTTAGGAAATATGGTGGAATACAAGAGAAAAAAAGAAAATATAACACTTAGGTGAGTAAACTTGTTGATGTCAGAGTTTGTTAATAAATTTGAATTGATACTCTACTTATGGAATAGAAATATTGAAGATGTGTGTAGAAATAAGAACCTTATCTAAGTACACTGAAATTAGTTTAAGAAGTTTTCACGGAAAATATGTATTTTAAGTTAGATTTGAATCTTCCAGCTTAAAAAAAAATACCTAGGATTGTTTGAAGTAGTTGGAAAGGTAAGCTATGAAAAAAGTCGTAAGGTTCTGGTCTTGCTATCCAATGTGCTGAGAAAATGAGATTATTGCAGATAATTACAGATAAAGTAATGATTAAAATAAAAGAAAATATACATTAACTTTTTAACATACCCTGTGAGTATTGTAGGAGTTTAGAAAAATGTTCTATCTGTATAGTATGGATGATTAAAGACGAGACAGGAAGGATTTTGGTAGAGGAGAAACATTCATTGAATATTCCTTCAAAGCAAACACTGAGTTTCCTACTCAAGGCATATACAGGAGTCCTAGCTCTTCAAATTTTTTTGAATGCTCTTAATTTCACTTGTACAAATATTGGTGTTAGCTCAATGCTGGTCTTTAGTGTAGGGTGTGATAATACTATAATTGGAATATTATCTCTAATGTCTTACAACTAAATGTCTACTTTTCATGCTTAAAACAATGTGTTTTTTTTTTTAATTTCTTATGTGCCTGAAATCCATTGTGAAGTGAAAAGCCTGGCAATTATTTAATTAGTTTGTTCAGTGAATGTAGTTAATTAAAATAGTAAATTATTTAGGGCTAGAATTATATGGTGTTTCCTCAATTAAAAAATGGTATTGTCACTGTTTAAGCAAAAGTTATGATATTGGTAACCAGGGACTCTGAATTCTCAGTGACTTACAATTACACAGTTGTTTTCTGTTTTTTTATTTTTTATTTTCTGGTTGTTTTCTCATGCAAAAAGACAACCTAGTCAAGAGAGTAACTCCATTCAGTAGAACTTCGAACTTCAGAGTGACAAGTAGAACCAGACTGATGGGGCAAACACAATTTTGACTATTGTTTGTCACATTGCTGGAAGAAAAATAAAGGTCTGAAGATTTGTACAATCAGTTAAACATTTGACCAAGAAGTGTTACAAATCATTTACATACACCACTGGCAAGAACTTCTCAATTGGACCCATGTGATATTGAGTGTCAAATAAGTGTACTATATGCATGAAGGGTCAACAGTCAGTAACATTCAATGAACAACACCAAATTTGCCAATTTTAGTTGCTACATCTTTACTTCATATAACTTAGGTAAAATCTTTACTAACAGATGAAACTTCTGATTATTCTTTTTTCTTTATCAATATTGAATAAGCAATTAAACTTTTTGGTTAATTTTTCTTTATTACTTGATAAAATTTTTAATTTTTAATAGTTTTATCAAGAATTTTTGGAATTTTCATTTAGGATTTTTAATTCAGTATCAAGATAAATAATAACCAACATCACATACCAAAATAATGGTACCTCCTTTAATGGCACAATAGCAACACTAGGATTAGATGTAATTGCTTCAAAGTTAAGGTTTAAACTGACCAAACATCAATTTGATGATCATCTATGATTTTCTAGTTTTCATATTTAGATGAATTTTTCTTTTATATAGTTCACTGACTTTATTCCAATTAAAAATACCAACACCTAGCTCTTTCCTACCTAAATAAAGTATTTGTCCTTTTGGTCATGAAATGTCTAAATACTAATAAAGGCATTCAACATTCTGAGGAACAGTGGAGTCACACGTGTACCTGCTAGAACTCATTTGAACCGTCAGGAAATAAAGAAAAATCAGAGATGATGATTCAGCATTATTCTCAAAGATTGTGTGCCTCTGAGAATAAACACAGTAAGATCTTAAGTTATCAACCCACATTTTAGTGTCATTGAAAGGAAAGTGGAGATTCTCCAAAGAGTTCCCACATCAGTGAGAAATACATGAATAACACTGTTTGTTCAAGTGGTTAGGAAGATTAAATTGGGGGATTATATTTATTAGGAAAGGGACCATGGAGGAACATTGACTATGAAGGATTTGTAAGAATTGATAAGACTTTCTACAATGAATGTAGACTTATGTATGTATGGAACATACATAAGACAGTATGTTCCATATTTTGTGGTTGTTTAATAGACTGTCAAGAGTAATTTTGACAAAGTGTTCCCCTTACCATTTGATTACAGCTTAACTCAGAACGTGCAAATCCACAGTACAAAATACTTCATAGTATAAAATGCATGTGGAAGTCCTGTTAATAATCAATATACTATTTGTCAAGTACACATGTGAGGCTATTTTGCCTGTTTATTACGTTGTTATTGATTTCCTGTTTTAAGAAAAAAATTTAAATAAACTTAAAACATTTTTAGAATAGATTAGGTAGACAGAAAATTTCCAAAGAGAGTATAAAAACCACTTGAATACCTTTCATCTAGTTCACATTTTACATTGCTATCATACATTTGTGAAAACTAAGAAACCAACATTGGTAATAATGCCATTAACTAAACCCAACACTTTACTTGGATTTCCCTAGTTTCTCTCTAATGCCTTAGTTCTGTTCCAGGATTCCACCCATGATACTACCTTACATTTAATCATTATGTTTGTTTAGCTTCCTCTGTTCTGTGAGTTTCTCAAACATCCTTGTTTATGATGCTGTTGATGTATTTGAGAAGTATTGGTCAGGTTTTTTGTAAAACAACTCTGAGTTTTTCTGATGTTTTTCATTTTTCGTTTTGTTTTGTTTTGTTCTTCTATGTTTACAGGGGGGTTACAAGGCTTTAGGAAGAAGACTACAAAGTTGAAGGTCATTCTTATCACATTTATCAATGATAGTAAAATCAAAATAATTTTTCACTGAAGATATTAGCCTTTATCACCCATCTGACGTAGTGTTTGCCATGTTTCTCCAGTGTAGTTACACTTCCCCACTTTTTTAATACTCTCCACTTAGGAAAACTCATGGTGATTTAAAAGATATTTCCTTCAGAGATTTAGAAAAAAGGATGATGTAAGTGCTTAGAAGCACAGAATAAAGCAACAAAGTTACAAATATTAAGGTCAAATTCCTATGAAAGGGCAGACAGTTGGATCCTCAGCCTTGAAAAGAAATAAAGTCAGTTTATCTTCAAATGGAAGGTTGTCGGAGGAAGATGGCGGTGTAGGAGCATGCTGGGCTCACCGCGTCCTTCTGATCACTTAGATTCCACCCACACCTGCCTAAATAACTCAGAAAACCACCAGAAGACTAGCAGAATGGATTCTCCGGAACCAAGTGCAGATGAGATGCCCACAGAAGAGGGTAGGAAGGGTGGACAGGCGGTGCGCGCTCCACAGACTGGCGGGAGGGAGCCGGGGTGGAGGGGCGGCCCACCGGCAAAGCAGAACCCTCGAATCTGGCTTGCAAAAGCGGAGGGGCCGGATAGAGTGTGTTCTGACAACAAGTGGGACTTAACATCTGGAAGGTTATAAGATAACAGCTCTGCTCAGAGAACAGGAGATCTGGAGGACAACGGGAGGGAGAGTTGTTGAGCCCCAGATGACAGAGCTCAGCTTGGCGGGGAACAAAGGTACTTGCCAGCATCATCTCCCTCGCCCATCCCCCAGCCAAAATCCCAAAGGGAACCAGTTCCTGTCAGGGAACTTGCTTGCACCGCGCAAACACCCAATGCTATGCTTCTGCGGATCCATCCCTCCAGCCGCTGGTCTGACTCCCTCCTGGTGCCGCAGGCCCCTCCCGAAGTGGATCACCAAAGGATAAGTGAGCTGAGCCTGCCCCTCCCACCCCTGTGCACCTTGCGGATCCAGTCCAGCTAATACACCAGACCCCAGCACTACAAGCCAGGCAGTGTGCAAGTAGCCCATATGGGCCATGCCACCCCACAGGGAATACCGCTCATAGGAGAGGGGAAGAGAAGGTACACACCAGTCTGACTGTGGCCCCAGCTTGTGGGCTGGGGGCAGACATCAGGTCTGACTGCGGCCCCGCCCACCAACACAAGATATTCAATAAGCACAGGGGAAGTGCCCTGCAGTTCCGCACCACCCCAGGGACTATCCAAAATGATGAAATGGAAGAATTCCCCACAAAAGAATCTCCAGGAAATAACGACAGCTAACGAACTGATCAAAAAGGATTTAAACAATATAACAAAAAGTGAATTTAGAATTATAGTCATAAAATTAATCACTGGGCTTGAAAACAGTATAGAGGACAGCAGAGAATCTATTGCTCTCTGGGACTAAGGGACTAAGGGACTATAGAACAGACAGGAGGAGCTAAAAATGCTATAAATGAGCTGCAAAATAAAATGGAGACAAACACAGCTCGGATTGAAGAGACAGAGGAGAGAATAGGTGAACTGGAAGATAAAATTATGGAAAAAGAGAAAACTGAGAAAAAGAGAGATAAAAAAATCCAGGAGTATGAGGGGAAAATTAGAGAACTAAGTGATGCACTAAAGAGAAATAATCTACGTATAATTGGTATTCCAGAGGAGGAGGAGAGATGGAAAGGTGCTGAAGGTGTACCTGAAGAAATCATAGCTGAGAACTTCCCTGATCTTGGGAAGGAAAAAGGCATTGAAATCTAAGAGGCACAGAGAACTCCCTTCAGATGTAACTTGAATCGATATTCTGCATGACATATCATAGTGAAACTAGCAAAATACAAGGATGAAGAGACAATTCTGCAAGTAGCTAGGGATAAACATGCTCTAACATATAAAGGGAGACTGATAAGACTAGTGATGGATTTATCTACTGAAAGTTGGCAGGCCAGAAAGGAATGGCAGGAAATCTTCAATGTGATGAACAGAAAAAATATGCAGCCGAGAATCCTTTATCCAGCAAGTCTATCATATACAATAGAAGGAGAGATAAAGGTCTTCCCAAACAAACAAAAACTGAAGGAATTCGTCACTACTAAACCAGCCCTACAAGAGATCCTAAGGGGGATCCTGTGAGACAAAGTACCAGAGACATCGCTACAAGCATGAAACCTACAGACATACAATGACTCTAAACCCATATCTTTCTATAATAAAACTGAATGTAAATGGACAGAATGCTCCAACCAAAAGATATAGGGTATCAGAATGGATAAAAAAAAAAACAAGACCCATCTATTTGCTGTCTACAAGAGACTCATTTTAGACCTGAGGACACCTTCAGATTGAGAGTGAGGGGATGGAGAACTATCATGCTACTGGAAGTCAAAAGAAAGCTGGAGTAGCCATACTTATATCAGAAAAACGAGACTTTAATTAGAGGCTGTAACAAGAGATGAAGAAGGGCATTATATAATAATTACAGGGTCTATCGATCAGGAAGAGCTAACAATTATAAATGTCTATGCGCCAAATACGGGAGCCCCCAAATATATAAAACAATTACTCACAAACATAAGCAACCTGATTGATAAGAATGTGGTAATTGCAGGGGACTTTAACACCCCACTTACAGAAATGGATAGATCATCTAGACACATGGTCAATAAAGAAACAAGGGCCCTGAATGAGACATTGGATCAGATGGACTTGACAGATATATTTAGAACTCTGCATCCCAAAGCAACAGAATATACTTTCTTCTCGAGTGCACATGGAACATTCTCCAAGACAGATCACATTCTGGGTCACAAAACAGCCCTTCATAAGTATACAAGAATTGAGATCATACCATGCATACTTTCAGACCACAATGCTATGAAGCTTGAAATCAACCACAGAAAAAAGTCTGGAAAACCTCCAAAAGCATGGAGGTTAAAGAACACCCTACCAAAGAATGAATGGGTCACGCAGGCAAGTAGAGAAGAAATTTAAAAAAATATGGAAACAAACGAAAATGAAAATACAACAATTCAAACACTTTGGGATACAGCGAAGGCAGTCCTGAGAGGAAAATACATTGCAATCCAGGCCTATCTCAAGAAACAAGAAAAATCCCAAATACAAAATCTAACAGCACACCTAAAGGAAATAGAAGCAGAACAGCAAAGGCAGCCTAAACCCAGCAGAAGAAGAGAAATAATAAAGATCAGAGCAGAAATAAACAATATAGAATCTAAAAAAACTGTAGAGCAGATCAACGAAACCAAGAGTTGGTTTTTTGAAAAAATAAACAAAATTGACAAACCTCTAGCCAGGCTTCTCAAAAAGAAAAGGGAGATGACACAAATAGATAAAATCATGAATGAAAATGGAATTATTACAACCAATCCCTCAGAGATACAAACAATTATCAGGGAATACTATGAAAAATTATATGCCAACAAATTGGACAACCTGGAAGAAATGGACAAATTCCTGAACACCCACACTCTTCCAAAACTCAATCAGGAGGAAATAGAAAGCTTGAACAGACCCATAACCAGTGAAGAAATTGAATCGGTTATCAAAAATCTCCCAACAAATAAGAGTCCAGGACCAGATGGCTTCCCAGGGGAGTTCTACCAGACGTTTAAAGCAGAGATAATACCTATCCTTCTCAAGCTATTCCAAGAAATAGAAAGGGAAGGAAAACTTCCAGACTCATTCTATGAAGCCAGTATTACTTTGATTCCTAAACCAGACAGAGACCCAGTAAAAAAAGAGAACTACAGGCCAATATCCCTGATGAATATGGATGCAAAAATTCTCAATAAGATACTAGCAAATCGAATTCAACAGCATATAAAAAGAATTATTCACCATGATCAAGTGGGATTCATTCCTGGGATGCAGGGCTGGTTCAACATTCGCAAATCAATCAACGTGATACATCACATTAACAAAAAAAAAGAGAAGAACCATATGATCCTGTCAATCGATGCAGAAAAGGCCTTTGACAAAATCCAGCACCCTTTCTTAATAAAAACCCTTGAGAAAGTCGGGATAGAAGGAACATACTTAAAGATCATAAAAGCCATTTATGAAAAGCCCACAGCTAACATCATCCTCAACGGGGAAAAACCCAGAGCTTTTTCCCTGAGATCAGGAACACGACAGGGATGCCCACTCTCACCGCTGTTGTTTAACATAGTGCTAGAAGTTCTAGCATCAGCAATCAGACAACAAAAGGAAATCAAAGGCATCAAAATTGGCAAAGATGAAGTCAAGCTTTCGCTTTTTGCAGATGACATGATATTATACATGGAAAATCCGATAGACTCCACCAAAAGTCTGCTAGAACTGATACATGAATTCAGCAAAGTTGCAGGATACAAAATCAATGTACAGAAATCAGTTGCATTCTTATACACTAACAATGAAGCAACAGAAAGACAAATAAAGAAACTGATCCCATTCACAATTGCACCAAGAAGCATAAAATACCTAGGAATAAATCTAACCAAAGATGTAAAGGATCTGTATGCTGAAAACTATAGAAAGCTTATGAAGGTAATTGAAGAAGATTTAAAGAAATGGAAAGACATTCCCTGCTCATGGATTGGAAGAATAAATATTGTCAAAATGTCAATACTACCCAAAGCTATCTACACATTCAATGCAATCCCAATCAAAATTGCACCAGCATTCTTCTCGAAACTAGAACAAGCAATCCTAAAATTCATATGGAACCACAAAAGGCCCCGAATAGCCAAAGTAATTTTGAAGAAGAAGACCAAGGCAGGAGGTATCACAATCCCAGACTTTAGCCTCTACTACAAAGCTGTCATCATCAAGACAGCATGGTATTGGCACAAAAACAGACACATAGACCAATGGAATAGAATAGAAACCCCAGAACTAGACCCACAAACGTATGGCCAACTAATCTTTGACAAAGCAGGAAAGAACATCCAATGGAAAAAAGACAGTCTCTTTAACAAATGGTGCTGGGAGAACTGGACAGCAACATGCAGAAGGTTGAAACTAGACCACTTTCTCACACCATTCACAAAAATAAACTCAAAATGGATAAAGGACCTGAATGTGAGACAGGAAACCATCAAAACCTTAGAGAAGAAAGCAGGAAAAGACCTCTCTGACCTCAGCCGTAGCAATCTCTTACTCGACACATCCCCAAAGGCAGGGGAATTAAAAGCAAAAGTGAATTACTGGGACCTTATGAAGATAAAAAGCTTCTGCACAGCAAAGGAAACAACCAACAAAACTAAAAGGCAACCAACGGAATGGGAAAAGATATTTGCAAATGACATATCGGACAAAGGGCTAGTATCCAAAATCTATAAAGAGCTCACCAAACTCCACACCCGAAAAGCAAATAACTCAGTGAAGAAATGGGCAGAAAACATGAATAGACACTTCTCTAAAGAAGACATCCGGATGGCCAACAGGCACATGAAAAGATGTTCAGCGTCGCTTCTTATCAGGGAAATACAAATCAAAACCACACTCAGGTATCACCTCACGCCAGTCAGAGTGGCCAAAATGAACAAGTCAGGAGACTATAGATGCTGGAGAGGATGTGGAGAAACGGGAACCCTCTTGCACTGTTGGTGGGAATGCAAATTGGTGCAGCCGCTCTGGAAAGCAGTGTGGAGGTTCCTCAGAAAATTAAAAATAGACCTACCCTATGACCCAGCAATAGCACTGCTAGGAATTTATCCAAGGGACACAGGAGTACTGATGCATAGGGGCACTTGTACCCCAATGTTCATAGCAGCACTCTCAACAATAGCCAAATTATGGAAAGAGCCTAAATGTCCATCAACTGATGAATGGATAAAGAAATTGTGGTTTATATACACTATGGAATACTACGTGGCAATGAGAAAAAATGAAATATGGCCTTCTGTAGCAACGTGGATGGAACTGGAGAGTGTGATGCTAAGTGAAATAAGCCATACAGAGAAAGACAGATACCATATGGTTTCACTCTTATGTGGATCCTGAGAAACTTAACAGGAACTCATGGGGGAGGGGAAGGAAAAAAAAAAAAAAGAGGTTAGAGTGGGAGAGAGCCAAAGCATAAGAGACTGTTGAGAACTGAGAGCAAACTGAGGGTTGATGGGGGTTGGGAGGGAGGAGAGGGTGGGTGATGGGTATTGAGGAGGGCACCTTTTGGGATGAGCACTGGGTGTTGTATGGAAACCAATTTGACAATAAATTTCATATATAAATAAAAAAAGAAATAAAGTGACTCTGGTGAAGCAGAAAAAAAAAAAAAAAAAAAACAAAGGTGTTTTCAGACGTGGCTTAAGAGAATAATAGGGAAGGACCTCCCAGAGCACAGAACTAAGGGCTTATAGAGAATTATTAGTTTTTTGGCTACTTCCAAGAAGTAGATGAGGTGAGTTAGTGCATTAAAAATTATTCCCTATCCCCCAAATTTAGCATTGTTATAGAACATCAACTGCTTTGTATCTCCATTTCTTCTATCTGAAAAAGACTGTGTGATTAATTAGTCCCTAATTGTTGTTAGAGGTGTGTGTGTGTGTGTGTGTGTGTGTGTGTGTGTGTGTGTGTGCAGGTAATCTTTTTCAAACTCCAGACTTTGAATCAAGAAGATTCACATCTGGAACAAATGCCAAGCCTGTATCAAGATCCTGGACTTTGAGCCTTAACACTGTGATTTGATAGGACTTTTTGGTAACTCCTTTGAAGGAAATAAGGACATTTCAACTAACGAAAGGAAGGAAATGAACAACACAGCCAAAATATTGTCTGTGGTAGATTACAATATTCTTTCCAATTACTTGCTGTAACAGGATTATTTAACCCTGTCCATTACCATGTGAGGGTCAATATCTCCCTATGGGAGGAGTACATTTCCTCAGCTCATCAACTTCTCGTTTTACTTTTCTCGTCAGTAGAATGTGTGAACAAGTCTGAGTACAATGAGAAGAAAGTTTATGAGTGACAATATGATTCAGCACTTTTCCTTTTCTCCTTCTGCCATGTGAACAGCACACTTCAATATAGGCTGTTGCCTGGTTGCTAGAATAAAATAGACCCATAGAAGACTACTGGGGTGCAGGTAGTTGAATTGCAGCTGCCACAGCTTTTACGTAACTTGAGCAAGAAATCAAACTTTGTTATTTCAAGCTTTTGAGATTTAGAGGTTATTTAGAACCATCTTCTCATTTTACTTATACAACCTGCCACTCTGCTCCAAAGTTTCTACTAAATAAATACTAGGTATGCACTTGAGTGAAAGCCATGGAGATGTCTAGTCACTCATCACTGAGGTTCCCGTTTGAGAAAAGCCCCATTATAGATTTTGTCTCCGATGCCTACATGAGTCCTCAGTTGACTTCAGCAATCAAATCCTTGAGAAATTGGAATTTCTTTTGATGAACAACCAACATCGCTAATAAGAATAAAACTGAAATGTAGGCATTGATTACCCAATGCATATGTCTGAATGGATGAGAATTCATCCATCAGTAGAAAATAACTTATGTCTCTTGTAAATTAATAAGGCAAAGATCAATAATTTCATACAAAAAATGGGCATGAAGAAATTAAAACATGTTAAATGAGAGTTGCATACAAAGGAAAATAAAAATTAACAAGACATGGGGTGCCTGGGTGGCTCAGTTGGTTAAGTGTCTGACTTTGGCTCAGGCATTGAACTCATGGTTCATGAGTTTGAGCCCCATGTTGAGCTCTGGGCTGACAGGTCAAAGCCTGAAACCTGCTTTGGATTTGGTGTCTCCCTCTTTCTTTCTGCCCCTCTCCTGCTCACACTCTGTCTCTGTCTCTCTCTCTCAAAAATAAACATTATTTCTTTTAATTAACAAGACGTAATTTTTAAATATTAATAAATTTAACATACATAATGAATTGTGATAATTCACTGCACTGTCAATCATTTGAGTAAATAAGGGGATCCTCTATATTGGTGATAGAACTTTTCAATATGATAGTTTAGCAATATCCATCAAAATTTTAAAGACACATAGGTTTTAACTCAACTGTTCTATCAGTTGATTATACATATACACTTACATGTAAGCAAAATGACCTATATATAGAGAAATTTAGATAGATATAGAGGTATTTAAGGATATTTAATACAACATTATTTGTAATAGTAAAAAACCAGAAATAATCTAAATGTCAACAGGGGAAATAATGAGATGTCCATGTAGACATTATAAAGGATTAGTAATTTTATGTATAATCTCTGCAAATATATCCAAAATATACCATTATGTGAAAAAAGGAAGGTGAAGAAGAGTGTGAGGTATGATGCTATATAGATCAAATTAAAATATATATTCACCCCAATATATGTGTACACATATAGGATGACCAACTATCTCAGTTTGCTACCTTCTAATTTTTACCAGTTGTCCTGGCATAATTAATACTTGCACACCATTTCACTTTCAAAAATGTCTCAGTTTGGTCAATAAATTATATGCATACCTTTTTTTTCAGTACATACGCCTAGACTACTTACACTACTTCTTGAAGTATGCACAAGAAATACAATAATGGCTGCCACCAGGATGGCTCTGGGTCCGCAATGGAAAGAACACTTAATTTACTTTATATGTCTTTTATGTAGCATGTATTGTAACCCTGTGCATGGATTTCCAATTCATAAATTAGTATTAAACATTTGAAACTAATTGCTCAAATTTATCTCCATAAGATTTTTGTAGAATGTGAAAATATTGGGAAATACAAGGATAACGATTAAAATAATACAATATTATACTAGGTAATGTGCAAAGAAATAAGTGAATGAAATCATTATTAGAGAATGTTTAAGGGCGCAGTGATCTAGGATTGCATTCTGCTGCTAAAATACCAAATTATGGCCCTAAAGGGAGTATAATTTTCTCCTTGACCTCTTCATGTTTTGCAAAAATAAGATGTGTGAGATAATTATAATGCCTTTTAGTAATTAAATCGACTCTTATTTTGTAAATAAATCTTGTGTATTTTCAGTTCTCACCAGGATACATTATCTGAGTTTTGTAGTGGTCTTCAAATAGAGAATTTTTTTTCTCAAAATCCTTTTTTATTTTATGTTTTTAAGGCCAGAAGGCTATCACAAAATCAAGTATTTTGGGACAGGCCTCATTAATTATTTGTTAGAATATAAGATTCTGATATGGAAGCAAAATTTCTTGGCTGGTTCTCTGTGATAATCCATTAGTTATAATAGTGCCTGGCATACTGTAAGTATGCAATAAATGTTTCTTGAATAAATGAATAAATGGATTAATGAAGCAAAGATTTGACAGGTATTCTTATACTATAATATTGGTATATAAGTTGGCATAAAATTTTTTCAAGGTAAGATATTTTAACACAACACCAAATTTCAAATGTACTTTTTGAGCCTGCAATTTTATTTCTAGAAATTTATCTTGTGAAGATACTCATAATATGCACTAGAATTCACACACTCTTTCAATATGTATGTTCAGTGGGACATTACTACAAATAGTAAAAATGTCATAAATAGTTGTCCATTTTTAGGGGAAATGATTAAAGTCAATTATTTTAGATCCATAAATTGAATATAATGAAAATAAAAAAAATTGATATGTGTGTTCTGAGTTTAAAATTATAAAAAAGAAAAGAAAGCACAAGGGGAAGGAAAGAAGGGAGAAACCTATCAGCAAAGCATCCCTAGATTGGCACAAATTTGAAAATGTATACTTAGCAATGAAATCAACTAAGTAATTATCTTTTATAAATATGACTTAAAAATTAACTATAAAGTTTTACAGAAGTATCTAAAATTAATATAAATATGTGTGTTTAGTTGGTTATAATTTTAACTATTACAAAGCTCCACAAAAGCTGGCATCCTGATTTTTGTGTTCACTTCTTTGCTGATTGACCCAATTCGGAGTAGATACTCAATAATTATGTGATTTCTAGATGATGCATCTAAAACTAACCTAACAAGTGGTATCTCAGAAATATAGTAAAAAACTCGGGTATGGAGTAATATATAGTCTATAATATATATAAACACAGATTTAAAATAAGAAGGTTGGACAAATTTCTCCAAACAAGTCTGCATATTTAAACATTTTACCGTGCCTTACATTTGGGAAAAGGCCCATTGCTCAATATTTTCTTGACTTTACTTTGAACTCCTGCTGCATTATTGTATACATAGAACAAGGCACAGGTAGGCTCCAGCTTCTTTCCTACTTTTTACTTCCTCTGGAAGTCTAAACAGCTTAGCTATCTCCATGCACTTTGTATCAGGTAATGCCGTTAACTAAGATCATTATGCAGATGTGTGCATCTACAAAAATCAATACCTAACAAGCATCCCCTGTTCCCCACCTCCTGGCTCACGAACATAAAAAGACTTTTATTTGGTTGGAGAATGCAACTTCTGTTTGTGCACAATGTGTATAATTCTATTTATTCATCTCATGATCTGTGTTCTGTTCAGATAGAACAAATTGATTTTAAACTGCCGATAGTCCACATCTCTTTACTATGATGTAATGTAAGGCATGAGTTCATATTTGATTTTCAAACTCATCATAATCCTTAAACTTGTTAAAGATTGTGACTTTATAATGGATTTTTTAAAGTAGTGTTTCTTTGAAAAAAGTAATCCCACTATGCCTTGTGGTGATAATAAGTTTGTGAAGATCTTGAGGTAGTTTTTGGAAGTAAAATGTTGGAAAACTTTGATAGGATTATTTGTGGGACTCAATTTCATTTTATTGACATTTATATAAACAATACGTCCCAGTATTGTGTTGTTAGAATACACAAGAGAATGAGCCAAAGAGCCAGAAGCCATTCAGAAGAATGAGAGCCCTAAGTGCCCAGACTTCTATGGCAACACTTCCAGATGGGCCTTGGTGAGTTGACAGATGATAAAGTTATGATTGGGTAAAAAGTAACCCAAATGACATTTTTCTATTATTTTTAAAGCCTAAGAAGACCTATGTAATTGAAATATTCATTTAAAAAACTTTGAAATCTAAGTAAGAAGGAAACAGACTATAATTTAAATATTCCTTGACCTCCTGGTTTCAAACAGGTTAAAGCATACCAATTTTAAGGAAAATATCTATTTCCAAATAATTATAGTCCTTGGGCTTGTGAGAGGATAATATCTTGAAAGGCATTAACTATAATAGATGTATGATAACTGCCATTTGACTGACACTCAGGTACTACTTGAAGGACTTCTCCAAGGACAGAAGATTCTTTCTATCTCATAAAAAGCTGGATGCCCCCGAAGGAGGAAAGACTAAGTGTTCTTGAGAAGATTTTTATTTGCATATGTTTTCAGCAGAGAATTACAAGAGAAATCATTATACTATTAAAATTAAATCCATACAATAAAAATAATACTTATAGAGCTTTTACAATTTGTCAGGCATTTTATCCATCTGAAGTCTCTTCTAAATCTCAAAAAAAAAAAAAAAAACCCACATGATATAATTTTATAAATAAAATGACTAGGGCTTAGAAAGGTTAAAAATTCCCAAAGGTTCTACCTCTAGTAAATGGTAAGGCTCAGATTCAGATATAGGGAATTGTACTGAATGCAGTAAGTTATAAAAACTAAGGATAAATTTTTACTGAAAGTATTTTTATTTTAAAATTATGAATGTCTAATTAAAATAGGAGAGTATTATTTTAGTTGTTTTACCCATTTCCAAAAAAATTTACTCAATTATAAGAGGTGTTTATCTTGATTATTAGGTATTATTATTGGCATATGATAAAAGCAATCCCAAATTATCATGGATTTTGCCTCTTAAGAGATATATAGTCATTAATATCGAAGTATAGGAAGCTACTTAATAAACAGATGCCTCTACTTGTAGTATGTTTTATGTAGAATTTCTCTTCACCTTTGTGGTTCATAAAAAAACAACCAAACATTAGATGTAAGAAAGGCAGAGGTTTATGTTTTATATTTAATAAAACTTAAGAAGAAATGCATTCTGATATAAACATTGTACTTGCTATATAGAATTTGGTTAATGCATATTTATTTTTTAATATATGAATTAAATCTAAGATTGCACAGATATAAAAAAATAGGCAAGGGCATTTAAGAATAAAACTGTGCATTTGGACATTATACAATGTTGGACAATTCATCCTGATGTCTTTCTAATGAGGTAAAATAATTATGTTCAAAAATTGTTATTCTATGTATTTTTAGTTTATGACTTACTCTTATTTTGCATATTGATTTGTTTTACATTAATCAATTATTTGTAACACAGAAATACCTTTGGGCTAAAAGAAGCAGAAAGAGTTTGATACAATTAAATGCATTATCATTATCAATAAATATGTGATAAAAAATTAGGGCCCAAGGCATAGTGCTCACCTTTGCTAATCCAAAAAAAATACTAGTTAGAATGTGTATCCTAATGGAAGCTACTTGGGGAGAAGTAAGAAGCGTATATGAAAGATAAGTGAGATTTTTCAAAGGTTGATGGAAGTTGTAAATTATTTGTGATCTATTAGTTGTGGGAAGATGCAATGAAGGCAGGCAGTATTCTAATTCTGAAGGAGTCCATTTTGTTAGAGGGTGACAATCAGTTAAAGAAAAACAAATCACATTAAAATGACATGATGACAGCTGATATGAGAAAGTTAAGTACCTTCTCATGGTGGGATAGAGGATAGCCATGCAGATCTGAGCAAAGCAAAGCATGAAACGATGATGAGGTAGGACTAAGTTGCTGATACGTTCTTGCATACCTTTTGCAAATGCACAACCTACTACCTAAGCATTTTTCAAGGTGCACAGTTATGAAGGAAAAATGTGTACGTTTAATTTTAATTGAAGGGATTTTTACTAAGCTTTGAAAATGGTCTTCAATTCCCCCCTATACTTTACTTGTATCCTCCCCTAAGAGCACACAGATCCCCAGTCACAGCACTGTTTGAGAGACCCAATGTATTATGTAATGGATTATAAGGCTATAAATAATGTCATAAAGCCAATGTAATTATATCCCAACAAAGGATGAGAATCCATTCGTAAACTACAAACAATCCAGCTGAAGAAACATGTTTTCCTTAAGATAATGAAGTATAGAACATGTGAAATTTATTTTGCAAGTAAGCCTGAGATTTTATGTAGGTCAACCTTGGGAGAGGCTGTATGTTTTCCATGAAAGATATAAAGGATTCCTTTCTTAAAAAATTAGAAGCAGAAAAGTTTCAAGCTTATTTCAGTCATGAGTATGTTGTAGCTAAATTAAAATCTACAGTTTTATATCTGGTATTCAAAAAGAGTGCTTCAAATTGAAAAACTTTCAGTTATTTGTTTAAACATGGATGTTAAATCACTCTGAGATTTTCTCAGGTAACAGAACATAATGGAACTTACAGATGTTAGCCTGCGAATTCATAACTATGACTCTCCTATTAGAAATGGGAATACTTGATGACCTCGATTCCATTCACAAGGAGAAATGAAAGGAGCAATGACAACTAGATTCACCTCTTGCCTACACTTTATGTAAAAATGATTCAAACTACCCAGAGCTTTAAACTCAATTACAAAGGGAAACTAGGATTTGAAGTTATCTTGTAAGCAATAACACAGGTAGCCGGGTTAAGTCTAGAAGTATTAACCTGTGTGTTGCCTACGCATTTCCCTACTTACCTTCCAGCATTTTATTGGAACCTTAAGCTTCTTTCATCCCCTCTCTCAGCATACATAGAAACAAAAACGAAGTAGAGAAAACACTAGCCTAAGTAATAAACTGAAAGATTCTAACATGTGCTTGGAGAGCAATTTTTCTCCATCCAAAGATGATTTTAGACCTGAGGTAAATGAGGAGAGGGAGAGACTGATGGCATAGGGGATATGTAGTATGAAAGGAAAGAGTGGACAAATAAGAGTCATCAACATGAAAAAGGACACAAGTTCTAGAATGTTGCTGCTTCTGCATCCCTGTTTATTTATAGCCTTTGGACCACTTGCCATCTCACAGTTTGAACCACTAGACTCATCTGAATAGGAGTAGGTGGTCCTGGACATTTTGTATGGCAATAGGATATGGGAAAAAAACATTTTTCCTATCCCATTTTATGAAGGAATTGAATAAAACTAGTTTGCAATTTTCCTGTTAAGCTAGGTCATTGTTGCACCCTATGCTATTTGATATATACCATTTAAATGACCTGTTAGTTCCAAACGTGCATGGCCTTCTATTGATCAAAGTGGAATATCATATGTATTTTTAAAAATACAGTTTATTTTTTTTTAAACACAGCGTGCTGCCATAGTACAGTCCTCTAGATGTTCTACTCAATCCAAAGAAAGGGGGGTAAGTTAGTCTCTTAAAAAAAAACCTTAAATTCTCTCCTGTGAACAAAAATCAACCAGGAGATCTTATTCAATCTATTTATTACATTCACTATTAGTATGTGACTTTCAGAATGTGAAATATCAACTTCAAAATACCACATGAGAATAACTATTGCAAAATATGAGCTACTTGTTTTTCAGGTACTGTTATTGACGTTCAAAATGGCAGTGCATTTATGTATGTTCAGTTCCTCTTCAGAGAGATGACACTTATACTATTCTTCAGGGAAGTTGCATTGGAGCATTTTCTAAGTTTTAGAATTGACTCTAAATTTCACTTTTATAAGAATTTTATACTCAAGTATGTTTTATTTAACATCACAGAATGGCAAGTTTGTGGACATTGCTGTATCACCGAGATATCAATGAAACTTATTAATTTACAGCCACATGCAGAGAGTTGGGGAAAAAAAAAAAACCTTGGGGAGAGTTTAGATAGTAGGAAATGAAAAATACATTTTAATAGCCACTTCAACATCACCAAGAATTTAGTTTGTAGTTGTTATCCCAAAACAATTTCAGGATAGGTCAAGAAACTATCAAAGTGTTTCCCTACACAAGAAATCTGGTATTACGCATTGGTAAGATCTTTTGAAAACAATATGGTGCATGACTCAAATCAAAATATATTATAAACAATCTCTTGATTGGGTCATCCCACTTCTGAAAATTTGACTTAAGGAAACAGTTCTCTAAAAGTAGAATGCTAAAATAGAAAAAAAAAAAAAAGAGGTTAGAGTGGGAGAGAATCAAAGCATGAGAGACTCTTAAAAACTGAGAACTGAGGGTTGTTGGGGGTGGGAGGGAGGGAAGGCTGGGTGATGGGTATTGAGGAGAGCCCTTTTGGGATGAGCACTGGGTGTTGTATGGAAACCAATTTGACAATAAATTTCATATATTGGAAAAATAAATAAATAAATAAAACTTAAAAAATAAAAAATAAAAAAATAAAGTAGAATGCTATATGCTTAGTGAAAGTTTGTTAAAAATTTACGTGTGAAATCATAAAATTGAAAAAATTTAAATATGTCTAAGGAAGTATTTAAACATTATGGCGTATGAGCTAAAAGGAATGTTATATAAATAAAAAAATGACAAACATGAAGGATAAAGGAAAATGTTCATGCGAAAAAGCCTCAGATTATACTTTTTAAAGCTGGTAAATGTAACATGTTACATAAAGTTAAAGTGATAGAGAAAGACAAAAATACTTATTTGATTTGAGTCAGCAAAATTATACTTATTGTGAATTTTATTGAACATATTGTACTGTGTTAAATACCTATGATTAAGGGCTAAAACAAATTCATGTCAATTTCACCCCTTGAGGAAGTCTACCAGTAACGTTAGAATCAAACTATTATTGGTGTCTTTTTTTTTCAAAATTAATGTTTTTACATTCTTGTTGAAAATGTTTTATTTTTAAATGACAAGGAATTGTACATTAAATATGGTAATTTTTAACCACTACCTTTTCTTCTAAGAAAGAAAAGTCGCAATTTTGTAGCTCTGGCCCAAATCTTTTTTTCTTAATGAGGCTAGGCATACAGTAGGAAACTGATAAAGATCTCGTTGACAAATGGAAATTGCTAGGAATTAAAATTAGCCTGCTTATACTAATCAATACTTAGAAGACATTGAGGCATATACATTCATTAGAAAATCATTACTGCACATAAAATATGTATTTGAAGCCACAGTAATGTAAAACTTTAAAAGATGTGTTTATTGCATGTCTTAATAGGTGAAGAGTGATAAGGAAGCAGTCATTAGTGCAGTGTTTGTAAAGTGTGGTAAATGGACCATTGCAGCTCTCTGCGGTCAAACACATTTTCTGCAGATGGAGCTGCTGCTTTTTAGAGTAGGGTGAGAGAGAGAAGAAACAATTTTCTGTGTTTACCCAATTTGAAAGGTGAAATGTATAATCCATTCAGATTTTGATTCAATATTGTTATATTCTTAGTTCTCTACCTATCGAGAGAGAGAGCCAGCATGTGTGTATGCACACGAACAAGGAAGGAGCAGAGAGAGAGAGGAAAAGAGAGAATCCCAAGCAGGCTCTACGCTGTGAGCACAGAGCCAGAAGCAGGGCTTGATCTCACAAGCTGTGAGATCATGACCTGAACCGAAACCAAGAGTCGGACCCTTAACCAACTGAGTCACCCAGGCGACCCAACAATCTCTTTATTTTTAAAGTTTTCCCATGAACTACAAAATCACATTGTTGAGTTGGTCTCTGTTATAATTCATTAAACAAGGCTTGGTAATTTTTGTCAAAGTGTTTCACATCATTTACTTTTTATTGTTTATGTTTAATAATTTATCATAGGTCACATTTCAGTGCCATTACTCTAATTTAAGACATGAATCAGTGACTCAAAAATGATTTAACAGTTGTGGAGATGGACCAACTAATGTGAAAAATACATTCAGGATAATGTATGTAGGAACTTAGAACACACATAGAATGTGCAAACCTTGTGCTGGGAAAACTCTAATTTCACATAAGTAGCCATCAAAGATAGCTTTTTTTAATGGGATGTTTAAGGATGAGTATTCTAAAACTGGATTTTATTGGAGAATTTCATCGTGTCTTAAATGTTTCTCAAAGAGTAACATAAAACCACTAGAGAGTTTTCATCCTTTTCTGTCAAACCCAAGCGACTTCTCTGGAATACAGTTGATATGTACACAATAAACATCAAGTAATTTTTCTAGGTATAGGGCAGCATATTCTGGCTTTGTAAGGAGGTCTTCTGTGTATGCTTATAGCATTATTCCAAACTGTGTTATTAATACTAATTTTGTGATCATGCTTTTTATTGAAATGATTAGTTGTTAAATGTAAGGTAGAGAACAAAATTACAGAAGCTTTCTGAATATTTTTACTCCTTAGATGGAAAAGAGGTTAAAAATCACAACTTTTGCAGAGAAATATATAAAACCAATTCTGAACTTAGTCACACACTCAGAAAAACAGAAGTAGCTATTGGAAAATATTCTTTTCATAAATGCAATGTTGACAGTGATATGAAATCAATGATACATGATGTGAAAAAATATTTACTATTATGTAAACATATCCATTTGCTTTCTTTTTAGATGATTGATATCACTAAAGTACATAGGATGTTTGTGTGTGTGTGCACATATGCACACAAAGCTTATCCACATATCCTATGTATATGGATACACACACACATGTATATATATGCATTACTGAAGTGTATATCTATATTTGAAAGAGAAGTATCCTACTTGTTAATGAAATTATATACATTATAAAGAAGTTTTTCATTTTATAATCTATGCAATAAACTGCAAGTGGATCAAAAATGATTGAGTTGTCAGAGTAGCAAAGAAGTATTTATGTGTATAGGTAGGGCTTTTTATTTTTAGTACCCTCAGTGATTTTCCCTTAGAAAAGTAAATAAACCCCACCACCCCATATCATCTGATAGCTATTGCCCTATCAGTCAATTATTTGTCAGTACTTTGCTCTACTTCTCTAAAGAAAGGGTAATATTCATGCTCTTCATTTATTCACCTGGTACAGATTTCTCTACCAGTCCAATTTGACTTCAAGCACAATAGTGCCTCAAACAGTTCTTGATAAGGAAACCAATAAAATTATTTTCTCTAAAACCATCAAGGATTTTCTAGTATTTACTTTTAGTTCTCAATAGCATTTGAAAACAGCCATTTTTTAATTTCCTTAAATAATATTTATTTGTTCCACTCTGGAAATCTTTTTACCTCATAATTTATTACCATATTGTCAGATTTTACGCTGTTATTTTTTTTTAAGTTAGCGATTTTATCTCTTTGTAGAGGGACCATCAACAAATATGCCATTCCCCAAGACAGAAGTCTCACCCTTTTCCACCACTGTCAATCATTACATCCTTTTGAAACTTACTTTCCTAAAATTTGACTTCCATGATAAATTATCATTCTCATTTTCTATTTTTATCTTTTGGTCTGACTTGGCTTTTTTGTTGGCAAATTCATCATTCTTCACTCAGTGTTGTATTTTTTAGTTCATTACGATTTGTCTTAAATTATCTTTTCTTTTATTCTATATGGCCTAAGATATTTCATCTAATAGTCTCAGTCGTTACTTATATACAGATGGCTCAAAAGTGTCTCCAACTCATAGTTCATTGTTCTACTTCAGAACTGTGTCTCTAATAACCTCTTACATTTTTAGGTAATAAATGCAGCATATTTTGGAATGAACCCATGCCCCCCCCAACCTTCCAAGACACCTTTTTCCTTTATTCCTAGAATAGTAATAAGAACGACTGTGTTATCCTGATAGTGAATAATCTAGAAGTTACCCTATGCACTTTGTCCATTCCCAGTACTGATTCATTACTGCTCTGTAATTTACTTCTTAAATAGCTCTCACATCTTTGTTTTTCATCATCTCTATTTCCTTCTTCATAGTTCATGCTTTGAAATTCTCCTGCCTGGGTTAGTACAGTACATTCTTAACTCTATTCCCATAGACACTTTTGCCTTGCCAAAGAATATTCTCCACATTACAGAGTAACAATTTCAAAGCAAATTTGTTTATGTTACTGTTTTTCTGCTTAGCCCCCCTACTTATCTAACATGTATTTATTGAGTACCAAGTATGTGCGAGGCATTGCTCTATATACAAAGAACAGTTATAAGCAAATATATATGTATGTATACACACACACACACACACACACACACACACACACACAGGCATTTATGTGTGTGTGTGTATATATATACATATCAGTAGACATATATATGTATATATATCAGTAGATATATATATAGTGTATATATAGTATATATGTATATATAGTATATATATTGTGTATATATAGTGTGTATATATATATACTATATATATATATATATATATAGTATATATATCAGTAGTAGTGTTTTTTACTAAAGAAAAGGCAACAAAAATAGATTTACACTTTTTTGACAAACCTCACTGTGGATTGCAATTTATAAGCAAACTGATTTATTTTTATATTCATTAAATGAGTATGTATTTGGAGTTCAATAACAGTTGTTTTGTCCTCCTACCACCTGGCTGCTCCTGCTGAGTCAGGCTCCTTGCATCTTCTTCACTACCTAATTGCACTTTGTGTGATCACACCTAGTCCCATGGCTTGAAACACGATTTGCTTCTTACTGCCAAATATAGAGCTCTAATTTCAGCCTCATTCTTGAGTTCTGTACTCATATACGTTGCTTCACATTCAACAATTCACCTTGCATGTCTACTGAGTATCCCAAAATGCATTTCCAATACAAAACTACTGAACCTTTCTCCAGCTGATTTTATTCCCATCTTAAGAAATTGTACAATTCACCTGATTGCTCTGGAAAAAGTTTTATAGTCATCCTTGCCTCCTCTCTCTCATAGCATGTATCTGATATATTAGTAAATCCTATGCACTTTGCTATCATAATATATCCTGGATACATTCAACTTTTTACCTCCCCCATTGCTTCAACTTATGTCAGGTCAGTATCTTCTCCATCTGGATCATTGCATAGCCTCCTAACTTGTTTCACTATTTTCATTCTTGTGCTCCTATAATTGTTTATATATGAAGTATCAAAGTTCTTAAAAACATATCAGCAGGAACTGGTTTTTCCCTATCCTCAATCATTCAGTGGTTTCATACTTTATTTAGTTTAAAACACTCTTCTTGAAAAACCTTACATGATCTGTCCCAACCTCTCCCATGTCCTGCTCTCTAAGACCTAATCTCCTACCATGCTCCTTCTCACTCCATTCATACTGCTTGGCTATTTTTTGTGGGGTTTTTTGTTTGTTTTTTTTTCCTGCCAAGGATTCCCCCATTTAGGATCTCACTTTCACTGCTCTTGCTGCCTGAGACACTTTTTGTTTGCTTCTCACTTTTGCATACATCTTCTCAAATTTTGCCTTAACAGAGAATCCCACAAAAATAAAATAGCTCTTCTTATTCTTTTCCTTCTATATATTGCTTCATTTTTCTTCAAAACATACATTGTTGCCTGAAATTTCATTTTATGTTTATTTGATAGTCTACGTCTTCCTTTTAAGAATGTAGCCTTTATCAAGCTAAGAATGGAATATATATACACACATATACATGTATATGTGTACATATATACATATATGTGTGTATATATACATATATATGCATACACATATATTTATGTATGTATGTATATTTATATATACACACACATATATATGATTCAAGTCAGGAAACCAGGAACTTAGGAACTCGTGACAATCCTTTAACATCACCATCTCTGATGAAGTGCTGAAACTTTCCCATTTCCCTTAAGGAGAAATCTCTCCATATTTCCGTCCTGTGTGTGTGTGTGTGTGTGTGTGTGTGTGTGTGTCAATTTTCCAGGCAGTGAGTGTGTATGTTTATTTTGAGTAAGACATAAGAAATAGAAGTTAGGTTTTTTAAGACAAGAAACTCCCTGGATATGCAAACTTCTGACAACAATAGCTATTTATCATTAAATAAGAACTGGAAGTATTAACGTAAGATGCAAACAATATCGTTGTTACTAATATGAAATTATTAACATTTTTATAACACTTTGTGTTCTTTCCCAATAAATCACTTTTTCTTAATTTACCTCAATGTTATGGTCCATTCAATTCCAAATGTCTATTCAATGATCCAGAGATGTCAAAGAGTTTAAGAAATGCTGCATTAATGAATCGTCTGGATCCATAAACCAAGTATTCCAACTTTATCCCAGTAGTTGGCATATACTCCGTTCTTGGAAAAAGCCAAGTGTATGATGATTGAGGAAGATAGACATCTACTTTTCCAGGCCCCAAAGCCATGTATACTTCTATCTAATAGTAGATAGATTTAATTTGACAATAAATGGTAAGTCACATCTGAATCATAGAGACTGTAGTAATATTTTATTCTTGTTCCATTACACATATTTTTTTATTCACTTATTTATTTCGAAAGACAGCGAGCGAGCCAGAGTGAGAGAGTGAGCATAAGTGGGGGGGGGGGGGGGGGCAGAGAGACGAAGAGAGAGAATCCTAAGCAGGGTCTGCCCTATCAATACAGAGCATGATGCAAGGCTCAAACTCACAAACCTTGAGATCATGACCTAAGTCAGATTTGTCCCCAAATATACATGGGCAAACCAAGAATCGGACACCCAACTGACCGAGCTACCCAGGTGCCACAAAGCATGTTTTTAATATAAGTAAATATATTCCTAACAATTATTCTGACAAGGGTCAAAGCCTCTTTGAAAATACTTTAAATATCGTAATACTGCCCCCAACCTCTGTGAGAAAGAAGTTTGTTTTGTTTTTCAACAGGTAAAGGCACAGACTTCTCTCTGTAACATTAAGGAAAATGAGAAGAAGAGGTCAATTAAAATATTGATGTGTATTTGGAATCAGAGTCTCTTCCTTCCTTAAAGACAAAAACGGCCAGGGAAAATGTGCACCTGAGCTTCTCTGACAGCATGCTAGAATGTGTTGAAGTCATACCCCTTTTTTAACTTCTAAACTGTTTTTGATTAAGTGGTTAGGCTTGAAATTCTTGAAATAAAGCATGTCTTCAGATCTTTCTATTCTTAAAGCTAACAAGTAAAATTGGCAGTAACTGGAGGGGACCTTGCAGCCCTAGAAACCACTTAATATTTTTATGGGTTTTCTCTGTGTTAAGAAAAATGGTAAGCATGTTTAGCAAACAGAAAGAAACTGCATCATATTTTCTTTTTATTTTAGTGATGAGCCCATTTAGGAAAACAGTATAAAAGGGAATCTCTCAATTTATACATTAATATGGCTTTATTTATGCATAATTTATGACTTAACATCTCCCCTAAAATGCTTCCTAAGGCCAGAATCTTTTGCTTTCATTTTGGTGCCTTCCTGACTCTGCAAGGTCTGCTTTTGATTAGGTATACAAAGATAAAAGCATATTACCTTAATTGTCAGACACAAATGAAGAATGAAAGCAGGGATTTAGTTTCTTGTATTTTCCTTTCTAGAAGATTCAGGCAGCTGCTAATCATTATGTTTGAAACACAGAAAGAACAAGAACAAATGAAGAGAGAGAGAGAGAGAGAGAGAGAGAGAGAGAAAGAAAGAAAGAAAGAAAGAAAGAAAGAAAGAAAGAAAGAAAGAAAGAAAGAAAAGAGTGAGCCATAGGGCTAGCTCTGTTTGGTTCATTATGACTAGCCCTTGATTTGAATCTCATAGTTAATATAGATGTCAGGTAAAATCTATTGAGCTTCTTATATCTATTATATTATTAAGTATTCTTCCTCTATAGGCTAATTTAAAATTTCACTGAAATATCTGCAAATGAGGCTATATATCTTGATGATAATTCTAAACTGTATTAGGCACCTAATTTGCTTACTATCACTTCTTGGTAAAATAGTAATTTTTAATAGTGACTTTAATTTCAGAAATGCTCTTATGGATTCTAAAATTTTAAAAGCAATGGCTACTAATAGCAGAATGGCTTTTGGATAAGTGGATAATTATCATCTTTCTAGGAACTAAAATAATTACCTGCCTCCCTTTCTTAGCGGAAAGCTTTGTACTTTGCACATTTCTTTAGGTACTTTTTTGACAGAAGGGCTATGACTAAACAACTAAGGCTACTTGGAATCACTTATCATGGTGTAATAAAATAAAACCATTCAGTGATAGACTGAATCCCTTATGTTAAAATTACACAGAATTCTGACAGTACAAAAGGAAGAGAGTTTGAAAGGACACTGCTTACACCTCCTTCTGGATTCATTTTACTTCATTTGGTGGAAAAAATCATTTTAAAATTCATTCAAAATAGTATCAAAATTCAACTGTAAACAGGTAAGGATGAAGCAACATTGACATTCTGAAGAACAAAGATGTTAGTATCAGTGAACTATTCTCTATGGCAGATTTCCTGGGCTTTCAAAAGTTTCACTGTCGTACATGAGGATCAGATGGAGGGATATTATAACACTTTGTAAGCATACTTTGAGTACCCATGTGATACACTTTCAGCAAATACACAAATATTTCCTTGAAATAATTTGATTTCAGGATTTCAGGATGAAATAGTTCTTTTAAAACATAATCATGGAATTGTAGAGTTGCTTCATTGTAAGACAGTGATTCTAGACTAAGTGAGGCTGTGAAGGAAGGGTACCTAAAGACTTCAAGAGAAGGGGAAAGATGGAGTCCTCATAAGCTTCGTAACAAGAGCTCCTGAATTTGACTTGTACATTTGTTTGTAGAGTATCTAGTGTGATGTGACTCCATCACTTTGATCAGCTTTGTGACCTTAAGGAAATTACTATGCTTTGTTACTCTCTTTTGTCAATGGAGGTAATCATGGTGCTAATTTAACAAAGTTGTAAGAAATAAATTAACATGTGGGATTGGCTTAAAATCAAGCTTAATACATACTATTGATACTATGTTACTATCTTTTTTGAAATGTGTGTGTGTGTATGTGTGTGTGCGCACACACTTATATATATTTTAAGGCAAATCGGGCACTGGTAGCTTTTTTTTCTCTCCATTTCATTCAGTCTGTTTCTTGTCTAAGAAGGAATCCTTTATCTTTAAAAGCAAAACAACAACCACACACAATATTTTTTCCAAAATGTTTAAGTGCAAGTGATGGGAGAATATGAACGAATATTTAGTGAGAGCCTCTATTGTCCAGGTCCTGAGTGTGTCTCATTTTGATATTGAAGTGCCATGAATCTACAGATATTCTTTTCTCCTTTGTTTGGATTAGCTCTCTCAGAGATAAGATTCATCTTCTGAAACTTTACTTCTCCATTGATCCACTCTAAGTTGTTTCTCTATCTTCTTTCTTAAGCACACCTTTACATAGCTATAGCTAATAAGACTCATTTGTAAACAGCACTCCATGAATTTACTGCTTTCCATTTGAATTCCAAAAATATTTCCTTATATGTTTACCAATTGTAAGTCTGGAAAATAAAGCTCATATTACGTTTTAAAATTGCTCTTTGGGGCGTCTGGGTGGCTCAGTCAGTTAAGCGTCTGACTTCGGCTCAGGTCATGATCTCACGGTCCGTGGGTTCGTGCCCCGCATCGGGCTCTGTGCTGACAGCTCACAGCCTGGAGCCTGTTTCAGATTCTATGTCTCCCTCTTTCTCTGACCCTCCCCTGTTCATGCTCTCTCTCTGTCTCAAAAATAAATGTTTTAAAAAAGTGCTCTTTTAAATGTGTTTTTTCTTCATTAAAATATTTTCATTCTAATGTTGGCCTCAGGAGATGTAACGTGATTTGCTCATCCAAATCCAAGGGAAAAAATAAGCAATATAGCTGTATGTCAGTTATACTAAATTTTATAACTTAACCTGGAATCTCTTCACTGAAACCATGCCACTATTCAATTGATTCACACTTTTAAAAAATGACTCTAATGCTTAATTAACTGTGTGCAATTTATTACACTATTAAAATTAAGGTAATTGCAGATTAAATTAGGTAAAAAAAATCCTTAAATTGCAATATAAAAAGCCAATTCATGGATGACACATAACAATGCCTTTAGCATAATATTGAAATTATATTTTAATTTTTTACCAAGAACTGATAATCTTATATTACATTTTAGAATTATGATCTACACAAGGATAAACATATTTGTAGATTGAGAAGGTAACATTTTATGATTAATCGTAACTCTTCTTTTTGTTAAAAATTATTGAAATAATATCCTATTGGACAACTATACTTGCAAAAGTTCCCAATGACAAAAATTGCTGCCTGTATATATTTTAGCACACTTGAAATCCTTTGAAGTAGTGATAATATTTTGAAATTCATGTTCAATTTCCAAAGTAAATGCATTAAAATATTAGGGCTACATTCATTTCAATTTTCCATCTTATTTGTTAATATGTTGTACTTAATTTTTACCACTTCTCTTAGGATAAAATAAGTAACTTGAGGTTTTACAAGGCTAATCCATTTAGGAAACTTTGAAATAAGACAAAATTCAGCTGATATTAAAATGAATATGATGAAAATAATGGTGAAAAAAACAATAAGAAAGGCAAAATCCAATCCATCGAAAATTTTGTATAATAGTTACAGTCTGGTCTTTATTCTAAGAACAATAGGAAGCCAATGGAAATACTTAAGCATGAGTTGTCTTATTCAGAATTGTTTTAAAATATCACTCTTATATGCAATGATTAATTAGAAGGATCCCAGAAGATATATAAGGATTGTCTTTAGATCTTTCTATTCTTAAAATGGATAAGAAAAATTGGCAATAACTGAAGGAGAGCATGCTACTATTAACATATATTCAAAATACTTATTGAGTGCTTCTGTGTTTCAAGACTCATTCTAATCACTTGGAAGTGAGATGAATTTGACAAATGATATCCATACCCTTAAAGCTCAAATTCTAGTGCACCAAAGCAGTCAGTAATCAATTAAATAAGTCAATCAATTCTTACTTCTGTAAATGAAAAATTATATGTGATGGGATCAAGGGGAGTAGCTTGATATGAGGATACTTTGGGTGGTGAAGTCAGGAAAGACCTTTTTGAAGAGATGACTATTGATCTGAGATTCAAATTCCAAAAACTTGAAATGTTAAGAAGTATGGAGAATTTTCCAGAAATTTGGAATATCGAAAATATAGGTGTTGAGGAATACTCTGGCATATTGTTGTAAAAGAAGGACAATATGTCCGGATTTAAGTATATGAAAAGCATAGAGATATAAAAATGGGGGTTGATGAGCAAAAGCCAAATTATCTGATTTCCTAAACAGATTATGTAAGTTCCTCCAGGCTATGATCCTTGGAGTCTTAATTTTAGTCTAGAAAGGGAAGGCACTAAAGGAGATATAATGTTTAATGTGTTTTTAAAAGGCCACTGAGGCCATTCAATGGAAAATGAAAACCTGGGGAAATGTGTAGTATTATAGGCAAAGAATAATGAGATTGCAGAAATGAGGTAAAGCTTTTTAAGCAGTATAGGTAAGATAAGACAATAGTTTAGAAAAGTTCATAGTATTAGAGAAAATGAGATTTTCTATTTCTTTTTGGAATAAGGATCAATAGGATTTGCTGATGCAGTGATTAAATACATCAGAGAGATTAATTTGATTACACATGGTGGCATGTTTGTGAGATTTTCTTAAATAACTAAGGATTTAGTATGCTATTTACTAAGACAAGAAACACTATGGTAGAAATGCTGATGAAAGTTTTAAATTCGAGAGGAGATTGCACATAGGGAGTTAGCTGAACTCTAACTATAACTATAACTCTAGTTATAGGTATCCATTTGGAAATCTGTGGCATATAGTTGGTCATTTTGAGCATTTTAGAAAAGATTGCAAATGGAAAGAAAATTAGATAGGCTCAAACTCTGAAGTACTCCGAAGTATCAAGCACGTAGAGAACGTGGAGACAAAGAAAGGCCTGAGATTCTTTGGGCAGAAGAGTAGAAGGTATTCCAGAAGAAATAGTGTGGTGTTATTGACAACCCTTCCTCATGTTATTGAATGGTCAAGCAAAAGAAGGCAGAGCCTTAGTATGAAGATCAGCTTTTAATAGGAGGCAACTGTCCCAACTGACTCTGATGGGAAGAAAGATTTCCAAATGCAGTTCAATTTATTAGATGCTTTAGAAAGAAGATTAAGTAGTTCCTGTCAAGTATGTTTCATGTTCTCAAGGAATGAGGTCAAGTTATGAGAGTAAATTGGAAGTATACGGTTAGAGAATGTAGGGAAAAGGTTTGACATACTTTTGGAGAAATAAAGAGAAAGCTCATTTGAGAAAATAACTGAATTTTCAGAATTCATTTGAGAACAGTTAAGTTTAATAATCATGACTTTAAATAGAAGTAGAGATTTTAATGTTTTTTACCCAAATTATGAGCAGTCATAAAAATGCCATTTAAAGTCATTAATTCAGGGTAGTATAAAACTTCAGTGTATAAAGGACATTTGAAATTGCTAACAGTATTTGGCCATTTAATATAAATTTAAGTTAAATTCAGACAATATGTTGATAGGAGAATTTACTGTATTTTATTTTTAAATTTTTTTGGTGTTTATTTATTTTTTTTTTTTTTTGAGGGAGAGAGAAAGAGAAAGAGAGAGAGATAGAGATAGCAAGTGGGGGAGGGCCAAAGAGAGGGAGACACAGAGCTTGGAGCTGGGCTCGAACTCACGAACCGTGAGACCCTGACCTAAGCTGAAGTCAGATGCTTAAAAAGAGTGAGCCACCCAGGTGCCTCCATATAACTTTTTAAATTGACATTTTTGAGATAATTCTAAATTCACATCCAGTTGTAAGAAAGAATACAGAGAGCTCTGTATACTTTACCCATTTTCCCATCAATGGTAATACTGTAAAACTATAATGTCACAACCTATTTGAATTCACCAGTTTTACATGTAGTCTTTTGGTGTGTCAATTTGTATATCTGTTCCCCTTTCTACAACTTTATTACACATGTAGGTTTGTGTATCCTCCATTATAGTGGAGAGACTGGTAGTTCATCACCACATGGCTCACTCATGTTGCATTTTATAACCGCACCCATTTCACTCCACCACCACCTTCCCCTAGACCTAACCTCTGGGAACCACTAATATGTTCTAAAATTGTCTTTTCAAATGTATTATAGAATAATATATAAAATTAATAAACCCCTAACCACCAAAAACAGAAAGGACCCAAATAAATCACAAATGAGAGAGGGGTAATAACAACTAACACCACAGGAATACAAATGTTTATAAGATAATATTAAGAAAAATTGTATGTCAACAAATTGGAAAATCTGGAAGAAATGGATAAATTCCTAGAAACATATAAACTACCAAAACTGAAACAGGAAGATACACAAAATCAACAGAAAGATTACCAGCAAAGAAATTGATTCAATAATCAAAAATCTCCCAACAAACAAAAAAGTCCAGGGCCATATGGTTTCCCAGGAGAATTCTACCAATACTTAAAGAGGACTTAATAACTATTCTTCTCAAACTATTTCAAAAAATAGAAATTCAAAAAAAAAAAAAAACTTCCAAACTCATTTTATGAGGCCAGCATTACACTGATTCCAAAACCAGACAAAGACTTCACTAACAAAGAGAATTACAGGCCAATATCCCTGATGAACATGGATGCAAAAATTCTCAACAAAATACTAGCAAATTGAATGCAACAGTACATTAAAGAATCATTTGCCATTATCAACTGAGATTTATTCTTGGGTTTCAAGGGTGGTTCAATAATCACAGATTAATCAACATAATACACCACATTAATAAAAGAAAGGCTGAGAACCATATGATCCTCTCAATAGGTGCAGAAAAAGCATTTGGCAAAGTACAACATCCATTCATAATAAAACTTCTCAACAAAGTAGGTATAGATGAAACATTCCTAAACATCACAGAGGCCATATATGAAAATCCCACAGCTAATATCATCTTCAATGGGGAAAAACTGAGAGCTTTTCCTCTATAGTCAAGAATAAGACAGGGATGTCCATTCTCACCATTGTTATTTAACATAGTACTGGAAGTCCTAGCCTCAGCAATCAGACACCAAAGAGAAATAGAAGGTATCCAAATCTGCAAGGAATAATTCAAACTTTCACTTTTCACAGATGACCTGATGCTCTATGTGGAAAATCCAAAAGACTCCACCAAAAAAATTGCTAGAACTGATACATGAATTCAGGATACAAAGTGATACATGAAGTTTCAGGATACAAAATCACTGTACAGGAATCTCTTGCATTTCTATATACCAATAATGAAGTAGCAGAAAGAGAAATCAAGAAATCAACCCCATTTACAATTATACCAAAAACCATAAGATACCTAGGAATAAACCCAACCGAAGAGGTAAAAGATCTGTACTCTGAAAACTATTGAACACTAAGGAGAGGAATTGAGGAGTACACAAAAAAATGGAAAAACATTTCATACTCATGCATTGGAAGAATAAATGTTGTTAAAATGTCTATACTACCCAAAGCAATATCCACATTCAATGCAATCCCTATCAAAATACAACCAGCATTTTTCACAGAGCAAGAACAAACAATCCTAAAATTTGTATAGAACCACAAAGAAGACCCCAAATAGGCAAAGCAATCTTGAAAAAGAAAAGCAAAGGTGGAAGCATCACAATTCTAATTTCAAGATGTATTACAAAGCTGTAGTCATCAAGACAGTATGGGACTGGCACAAAAACACACACTCAGATCAAAGGAACAGAATAGAGAACCCAGAAATGGACCCATAAACGTATGGCCAACTAGTCTTTGACAAAGCAGGAAAGAATATCCAATGGAATAAGGACGGTCTTTTCAGCAAGTGGTGCTGGGAAAACTGGACAGCGACATGCAGAAAAATGAACCTGGACCACTTTCTTACACCATACACAAAAATAAACTCAAAATGGAAGAAAGCGCTAAATGTGAGACAGGAAACCATCAAAACCCTTAAAGAGAACACAGGTAGTAACCTCTTTGACATCATCACAGCAATTTCTCACTTCCCTTCCTGAGGCAAGGGAAACAAAGCAAAATGAACTATTGGGACTTCATGAAGATATAAGGTTTCTGCACAGAAAAGGAAACAAACAACAAATCTAAAAGGCAATTGATAGAATGGGAGAAGATATTTGCAAATGACATATCAGATAAAGGGTTAGTATCCAAACCATACAAAGAATTTACCAAATTCAATACCCAAAAAACACATCATCCAATGAAGAAATGGGCAGAAGACATGAAAAGACATTTATGCAAAGTCGACATCCAGGTGGCCAACTGACACATGAAAAAGTGCTCAACATCACTCATCATCAGGGAAATCCAAATGAAAACCACAATGAGGTATCACTTCACACCTGTCAGAATGGCCAAAATGAACCACACACGGATAAAGAAGTGTGTGTGTGTGTGTGTGTGTGAATGTGTATATATATGCACATACATATATATACACATACATACATACAATGGAATATTAGTCATAAAAAGAATGAAATCTTGCCATTTGCAGTGACATGAATGGAACTGGAGAGCATAATGCTCAGTGAAGCATGTCAGAGAAAAACAAATACCGTCTGATTTCACTCACATCTGGAATTTAAGAAACAAAACAGATGAACATAGTGGGTAAAATAAGGGGAAACCAGAAAACAGACTGTTAACTATAGAGAACAAACTGAGGGGTTCCTGGAGAGGAGATGGGCAGGAGGACGGGTTAAATGGGTGATGGGTATTAAGCAGGGCACTTGTTGTGATGAGCAATGGGTGCCTTATACAAGTGATGAAATACTAATTTCTACACCTGAAACTAAGAGAAAAATAAAAAGATTAAGGACTATTATTAGTTCTGTGAACAAAGAATGTATATCTTATTTCTAAATTTTGTAGCTCTTGTAAGTGCTTTGTCATGAGGCAAATTGTGTGTATAAAACTGAAATGATTTTCTTAATCTTATCAGGTATTTAATTTTTGTGTGTGCTATTTTTATGTATTTTTGTGTGAGAGACAGAGAGCAGGAGGGGCAAAGAGGGAGACAAAGAATTCAGAGCAGCCTCCAGGTTCTGAGCTATCAACACAGAGCCAGACGCAGGGCTTCAACTCAGGAACTGTGAAATCATGACCTGAGCCCAAGTCAGATGCTTAATAGACTGAGCAACCCAGGCGCCCCTCTCATCAGGTATTTTAAAGATTCAACTATATTTTAAAATTCTAATTTTTACACAATTATTAACATCTTGACATCCTTTAGTACTTTGTGCATTTTTTTTCTTTTTGGCTCTTACTTTTTTGGTGCAGTTACTTGCTTATACAGTAAAAGAATAGAATATTACCTTGGAAAGAATGGATAAATGACTAAGTGAATGTGAATTATCTGTATCTATAATTTAAGGATTCTTGGTAAAGTACAGCTTCATCAGAAATTCCATTTGTGTTTTCTTCATAGAGATTTGTATTTTTTTAAGTTAAAGATATACTATAAGAAGAGAATAATATAGTATGTAAACCTTTGGATTTTTTTTTCATTTGGCATAATTTCCCAGAGATTCATCTTCATGGTTGTTTGTATATCTATAATCTGTTTCCTTTTTAGCTGAGTTCTATTTAATAATCTGGATGAACCAGTTTAACCATTCACTATCATTCATTATTCATTCTTTATATACAATAATTTCACTGGCAAATAATCTAAGTCATTTCTCCTTCTCTTTTATTATACTAATTACTTATTTTCAACACTTAATGGTTTGGCCTGGACCTTTGGGATAATATTAGAAAGGTTGAAAGCAAGCATTCTTGTTTTGCTCTCCTTAGAGGAAGAATTTCAGTAATTTGCCATTGAGCATGATATTTGTCTAAGTTTTTGGCAGATGCTATTTTTTAGAGTAGGGAAGTCCTTTTCCCCCATATTAATATAAAAAGTTTTTGTGTTTTAAACATGATTGCATGTTAAGATTTAATAGTTTTCTTCACTTTTGGGGTTATGTAATTTTTCTTTCTTTGATTAATATGTTAAATTATACTGATTTCCTATCACTATAGCATTCTTGGAGTAACTGTCACTTAGTCATGATACAGTATACTTTTGATAATTCACCTGTTTGATTTGCTATCTTGTGAAGGGATTTTTTTTGTCATCTTATAAAGTCCTTGTTGTGGTTATGATGAAGGATACAGGGTCTCCTTTAAGGAGTTGGAAAATATTCTTTCTCTATTCTCTAGAGGACTTTATATAAGATTGGTCATGTTTCCTCCTTCTAGGTTTGGACGATTCACCTGCAAAATGATTTAAGTCTGGACTTTTCTTTCTGAAAAAGTTTTAATAATGGATTAAATTTTTAGAAACATATGGCAGTATTTAGATCTTCTATTTTTCTTTGTGCTGTAAATATTATATTTGTTAATTGTACACATATTGAAAAATACAATGCATTATTATTTGGGGTAATTACAATCAGTAGGCATTTATATTTATCACATTTCTACTCTTTTCATCGTCCATCATTTCTACTTGCATTTCACAAGGGTCATTTCGCCTTTGGAGTTCATTTTCTTTTTTTTTTTTTTTTTTTTTTTTTTTTTTTTTTTTTTTTTTTTTTATTTTATTTATTTATTTATATATGAAATTTATTGTCAAATTGGTTTCCATACAACACCCAGTGCTCATCCCAAAAGGTGCCCTCCTCAGTACCCATCACCCACCCTCTCCTCCCTCCCACCCCCCATCAACCCTTAGTTTGTTCTCAGTTCTCAACAGTCTCTTATGCTTTGGCTCTCTCCCACTCTAACCTCTTTTTTTTTTTTTTTTGTTCCCCTCCCCCATGGGTTTCTCTTAAGTTTCTCAGGATCCACATAAGAGTGAAACCATATGGTATCTGTCTTTCTCTGTATGGCTTATTTCACTTAGCATCACACTCTCCAGTTCCATCCACGTTGCTACAAAAGGCCAATATAAACTTTAGAATTTGTTAGGCCTTTGCTTCCTCTCAAAAAAATGTAACTGGTTGGATTTTTTTTTTTTTTTTTTGAGCTGTGCTTCCTCTATAGAGTATAACTGATTTACTATTCCATGAAATATTTATGTCTCCTTTAGTTATTCTCAATAATTTTAGTTTTTACTATATATCTTTTGTATACCATTTACAGATTTTATGCTATTGATGTTGTGGTACAGGGAAATATTTTAAAAATCTGATCCTCATGGTTTGTACAGGTATGCCAAGTACTGGACTCTAACCTTGTATATAATCTGTTTACTTGATAAATTCTCGTATGCATTTCAGTAATTTTCTTGTATATATTTTTAGCTTTTTTTTTTTTGCACATAGGCACATGTGATCTACAACAGAAGCAGACAATTCACTCATCCAACGTTGTGTCTCATAGGTCCCTCACCCAGCTCCACAAGATTATAAACTAGATTTTTTTTTCTTTCCGTTTATTGGAGTTCAAGGTTTAGCAAGTATTTTGGCACTCCATAACTATGGGTCCACTGATCCCAGCATTTGCTGACACTTTACTATCTAACACCTTCCCTAGAGCCAGTGTTACATGTTTAAGATTTTGTTAACAATTTTCACCTAGGTACCAATTTCTGTATTAGTCATCTAGTATCACACCGATGCTATATAGCACACACCACCAAAATCTCAGTGACATACCTTAATCGGCATTCCTTCAGGGCTTTTGGTTTCTGTATTGATGGTAGAATTGGTTAGGTGAGTTTGATATACTCAAAATCTATCAAACTCAGGTCAGGGATATTGGCTACCTCAAATATGTTCTTTCTTGAACAGTGTCAAAAACTCCCAACAGGGACACTAGAAATATACAGCATCTTCTACATGATAAATTTGGAACTGTTTCACTGTCACTTCTGCTCAAATCTCATAGACCAAAGCAAGTCATATGGTTAAGAATAACAGCAAAAGGGTTGTGAAGTATATACTCCCTTCTAATCCATATAATGTTGGAGAAGAAGAGACAAGAGGCATCGTAAGAACGTCCTAAAGGAAAGGGACAGAACAGGATGAAACTGAAAGCAGTTTCATTCCCAGGACGGAAGGCCACCGGGACTGCTCATTCTCTCCAGAAGGACATCATATGGGTGCCAGGCCTGGGATAAGAATGTTTTGTCTGGTGCCAGATGTACTCATGGCCCAGTATGGAATACACTGCAGGTGCACGACCTGTCAAGATTCCAAATACTCTGTTGTATGTGCTTGCTGTTATCAGACAATTCGCAAAAATAAAACAGGCTTGAGCCAGGAGACTGATGCTTCGGCTCCTGGAGAGTCTTAGCCCCCTGCTTTCCAATTCTCTTGTCACCGTACCTTTAAGACCTGTCTCTCTACAATATAGCTTTAGGATTTGGAAAAGGTCTTCATAAGACTAACTGTATGTTTGAGATTGGAAAGTTTTTAACTACATTACTCCAGTCTTGCAAAACCACCAATATCTTGGCTGTTGTCATTTCGTATTGGTAGTGGCAACTCTTAATGGGAAAAATAGAGACTCTTCGTCTCCTGCCTATACCTAGAATTGGTAGATACTCCCTGAGAAAAATCAGCTACAGAAAGTCTGCTGCACAGTTCTCCTCTCTCTAGAATCTTCCAGGTCCCATTGCTTCTCAGCCTGTTGGCTGAAATCAAGTGGAGAATCTTCTAAGTTCCATTGCCTTAGTAGCTCCGTGATGTCTTTTAATAATTTGTTTCTTAATCCACTTTTTGTTTGTTTTAGGCAGCAGCTACTCCCTCCTTTCTGTAAGTAGGACTTTCCCTATGTTTTTGAAGTAAATAGAATATTAGTGTTATTTTTGAAAGCATCTTAGAAATCTGGTTTTTTTTTTGGGGGGGGTTGTTTGTTTGGTTTTTACTCCACAGATATTATCACTATTTTGAAGTTTACTGGGTCATTTCCATTCTTGTTACTACTGAGAGACAATTTCCCATAGCATCTATGAATATCTTATGTAAGCTTACATATTATCTTTTCAAAGATATTTCTGCAATGAACAGCTTTAGAAGACAGAATCTCCCTCTGGGGCATTCATTTGTTGTCTAATAATAAAAACATCTCTTTCCAGGAGAAATTTGGGGCAGGTTTACTAGTTTCCTAAGGTCTGGTTTCCTAAACTGTGAGGGAGGTGCATTATGTACATAGTATTTACCTCCATGAGAAGTGTTGGGCCAGAGGAACGAAGATGAATTGATTTTCAAGCTATCGACTATGCCATGAGTAATAAAGTCTTTTGTCTTAGATCCTGCGTGTTGTGTCTTCTACTAGCGTGCATGAAAGTGACATGATAAATTGTTACCTTGCAAGAAGAGTGATTTTTCAGACCTCTCACTGTTCTTAATTTCAGTTTTATACTTATGGACATGTGTCCACTTGTTTCACATCTTAAAATTTAACTTTTTTTAATGTTTATTTTTGAGAGAGACAGAGCATAAGCAGGGAGGGGCAGCATGGGAGGGAGACACAGAATCCAAAGCAGGCTCTGGGCTCTGAGCTGTCAGCACAGAGCCCAACGTGGGGCTCGAACACATGAACCGTGAGATCATGACCTGAGCCAAAGTTGGACGCTTGACTGAGTCACCCAAGCACCCCACATATCCTAAAATTTAAATAAGAGATCATTTATTGATAATATTGTCAATTTTACATATATCTAGTTATAGCTTTTTGTCGGTTATAAGAAATTGTTCTTGATTACCCTGATTACAAAGTGAATTTTAGCAACTTTTCGTATATTTCCTTTTAGATCTCCTCATCCTTAAATTGCCTGTTTATATATATTGTCCATTTTCTTTCATCTTAAGATTTTTAAAATTTGTGAGTTAGTTTTTTGTCCATAGTGTTGAAAACTGCAAAATATTTCTTTGTTAGTAACATGTTTTATACATATTCTCTTCCAGCCAATATCTTGCATGTAACTCTTTGTGATTTTAAGAAATATGTATATTGGATTTATCAACTGATTTATATATCAAATTATGAACTTAATAAGTTATTTATCCATTTTTAAATTATGTCAACATATACTTCTATTTTGTGGTTTGTGCCTTTTGTATATTATTTAAGCAACTCATAATCATTTAATATTTTATTCTATATTTTACTTTTAAAATATTGAATATTTGATTATTGAACTAAGCATTTTAAAAATACAATTTGTTTTATATCATTTCTTTCCATATTGGCAGCAATTGTGTAACTTCCATTTTTCCAGCTGCTGCTACTATGTGCTCAATTTCTTTAGTTTTTTAATGGATTTTGGTCTGTAGGACAGTTTTATTTTGTAGCAAAACTGAGAGGAAGGTCCAGAGATTTCCCATATGCCCTCTGCCCTTCCACACAAGCAGGTCCCCTATTATCCACACCTGCCCCCAGAGCAGTATATTAGTTACAGGTTATGAACTGACATGGACACAATGTTATCAGTACTAGGTTTCTGCATTCTGTTATCTTTCAGGGTTCTCTATCCTATTCATACAGTCTACCTGTGCCAATATACAACCTCTTTATTTCTATGACTGTAAAATATGGGTTATCACCTTATACATTCCTATGGGTAAATATGTTTTACTCTGTTATCTTCTTGATAATTTAGTTATCCATTGCTGTTTTTTCCATTTTGATTTTTTTTTTTAATTTTTTTTTCAACATTTTATTTATTTTTGGGACAGAGAGAGACAGAGCATGAACGGGGGAGGGGCAGAGAGAGGGAGACACAGAATCGGAAACAGGCTCCAGGCTCTGAGCCATCAGCCCAGAGCCTGACGCGGGGCTCGAACTCACGGACCGCGAGATCGTGACCTGGCTGAAGTCGGACGCTTAACCGACTGCGCCACCCAGGCGCCCCTCCATTTTGATTTTTATTATCCTCTTGCCAAGTTACCAAAAATGATAAGAATTTTAAATAGAAACGTGTATGCACACATATATGTGTATATATGTATATCCATATATATTATAGAAATAAGCTATCGTTAATATAGGTTTTCTTCTAGCTTTGCACATGGTATATTGCCGTTTTATTAAGTTTTTTTTTTTTTTTTTAATTTTTTTTTTTTTTTTTAACGTTTATTTATTTTTGAGACAGAGAGAGACAGAGCATGAACGGGGGAGGGGCAGAGAGAGAGGGAGACACAGAATCGGAAACAGGCTCCACGCTCTGAGCCATCAGCCCAGAGCCCGACGCGGGGCTCGAACTCACGGACCGCGAGATCGTGACCTGGCTGAAGTCGGACGCTTAACCGACTGCGCCACCCAGGCACCCCAAGTTTTTTTTTTTAACGTTTATTTATTTTTGAGACAGAGACAGAGCATGAACGGGGGAAGGTCAGAGAGAGAGGGAGACAGAATCTGAAACAGGCTCCAGGCTCTGAGCGGTCAGCACAGAGCCCAACGCCAGGCTCGAACTCACGGACCGCGAGATCATGACCCGAGCCGAAGTCGGAAGCTCAACCGACTGAGCCACCCAGGGGCCCCTTTATTAAGTATTTAAACACTTTCTTTTAATGATTAAAAAATTCTTGACAGTGATTCCCTTACACTGCTGGCAAACCATGAAGGATGTTGATAATGGTTCATTTCTTAAGTATAGCATCAGTTTTCATATGCTTTAAAACTTACATGTATCATTTATGCTTTCTTTCATCTCAAAAAACATACACAAATATTTAACATGATTGAGAATGGCAGATGATGTGAGAATCTAATTTTTGTAATACACATTAATCACTTGAATCATTTTATCTTTTACAATGGGCATGTGGTATGTTTGCATTTGGAAAAAGTAAGACTTAAGAGAGAAAGTCATTTCAGTAAATTTCCAACTTCTCCATAAAATTCTTATACATCTTTTATTTAGTTCAGAACCTTTTATTTTACTTTGTAATGCCAAGAGAATATTTTAGGTCAATTTCTTATTTGCTTATTACTACTATACAATTATACTTTTAATTTTGCATTTTAATTTTGCTAATTGTACATGAAGAGCAATGGCTAAATACTAATTTTTTCTAATACATAGAAAATCTGAAATGTTACGTAGACAATCACATCACTGCAAGTAAAGGCAAATTTATTCCTTCCTTTTTATTTACTCATATAATCTAGTCATTAGTTAGGAATTGAAATGTAATTTTTGTTCTAGTAAGCTTGAACATCTTTTTCTTCACAATGTCAAATGTGACATCTTAAGAAATATGTTTTCTGTAGGCCTATTTTTGTCAATAGACTTGACTGGAAAAGAAATCCAGGTTTTCTGCCCATACTGCATTCTCAGGCTATTATTTCATGTTCAGGGATTTATTACTGCTGATGAAAAATCTTGTGCCAATTTCATTGCTTCTCCTTTTGTAGAAATTTTTCTTTCCAGTAATGTTTAGAATGTGCTTTTTGACTTTTACTTTCTGTCATTTCATCATGAGTTGAAGATCTATTGTGTTCCTTATCTAAAAACTCATGTCTTTCTTCAACCCTCCAACTTGTTCAGCCACTATCTCATTTGATATTTCCCCATCTTTCTCGTTTCATGTAGACACTCTTAGCAGATGTGCAAAGGCCTTTCTCATTTTGTATTTTGTATTTTTTAACCCCTCTTTCATGCTATCATTTTTTCTATATTTGCATTCGGGGTTTCCCTTAAATCACCTTCTGTATTTCAATCTTCCAGAGCCTAATCTGCTATTTAATCTGTCATAGGAGTTATTAATTTGAATAGTTATGTTGGTTTTTAGGAGTTGTGTTTTTTTTAATATCCCCATTTGTTTTACTGTTCCCCCCAAGTCCCTAACTCAGCTTTTATGCATGTAATTATTTTACAACTAATTATTTCAGGGGTTCCTGAGTGGCTCAGTGGTTAGGCATCCGACTTCGGCTCAGATCATGATCTCACAGTATGTGGGTTCGAGCCTCGTGTCAAGCTCTTGGCTGACAGCATGGAGTCTGGAGCCTGCTTGGGGTTCTGTGTCTTCCTGTCTCTCTCCCCTTCCCTCCCTCACGCTCTCTTTCTCTCAAAAATAATTAAACACTTCAGATTTTTTTTTAAATCCTACTTGTTTCATATTATTTTCCAGGTAACTGTCCTCTTTTCAGAGGTTCTTTGGGTTTATCAGATGTATGGACTCATCATATAGGATTTTTCTCCTTATTTTATAAATTTCTTAATTATGGTATCAACTTCAGTCGGGATCCCTTTGTGGTTATGAAACTAATACTGCTATTGCAGTGTTTATTTCTTTGTGAACTTGATGAATGTACATAATTGTTCAATTTATGTTTATTTTATGGATTTAGGTTTTTCTTACTTTTCAGGTATTTGGAGTTCACAAGCCACAACCTGAAGTGGCCCAGTCATGCTATTTCAAATTTTCAAAGATAGGCTTTTTTCCACCTCCTTTCCCGTTGATTATCAAGTATTCATTTGGTTCTGAGCTTTATAGAAGGTAGATAATTCCAAGTTCCTCATCAAACCGAAGTTGTGTTTTCTACCCTACCCGGCTTCTCAGAAGCCCAGGCTCAGCTATTAGGACCAACATCTGAGACTAGAATACCAGTGGACTGTTCCTTATCAGTTTGTACTTAATTCTCTTTTTAATTTCTCAGGAGTTGTTTATTGCCAAGTCCTGCTGTATATTTAAAAAAGAAGTTTAGGAGTGCTGGTGTGAAGTAGGGGAGTAGAAGGAAGACAAATTCATTGCAGTTTAGTTTTAATTAGGAGAAGCCTCCAAAAGTGATTTTTATATCAATATATAAGCCTCTTATTTACTTAAACAAAGCTCTTAACAACATTAGTGATTTTGAGTATCTTAATAGTTCACCAGATTAAAATACTTTGAGAACAGAAACCAAGGTGCATTTAAATTTGTACCCTATTTTTTTTTTTTTTAATGTTTGAGAGAGAGAGAGACAGAGCCCGAGCGGGGAAGGGGCAGAGAGAGAGAGAGAGGGAGACACAGAATCCGATGCAGGCTCCAGGCTCTGAGCTGTTAGCACAGAGCCTGACACGGGCTCAAACCCATGAGCTGTGAGATCATGGCCCAAGCTGAAGTCAGACGCTTAACTGACTGAGCCACCCAGGTGCCCCAATTTTGTACCCTATTTTAAAGCTATGTATGGCTAAATAGTATTTTTTTTTGTATAAAATACATGTAGATTTGTCATGTGAAATATAAAATTCCCTAATATTCTTTCAACTTTTTTATTAACATTTTTGAGAGAGAGAGAGAGCGCGCGCGCGCGCGCGCTAGAGTGCGCACAGGTGGAGAAGGGGCAGAGAGAGAGGAAAACACAGTATCTCAAGCAGGCTGCGGGCTCTGAGCTGTCAGCACAGAGCCTGACGCAGGGCTCGAACTCACAAACTGAGATCATGACCCGAGCCAAAGTACGACTTTCAACGGACTGAGCCACCCCAGCACCCCAAAATTTCCTAATATTCTTATAGGTTTTTTTCTTCTGTGTCTATCATATGCTCCTCCTTAATTAAAAGGACTTGAGATACTTTAAAATAAAAACATACATTAAGTGATTATTTGCAAATGTTGAATATGCTTTTCTTCATGTAACTGAGTAAAATCTTTAAGATATTTAAGTTGGCAATGCATCAAGGTAAACAGTAACTTTCAGTAAACTGGTAAAATTCTTCTGGCTACTAAAGAAACAGATTTCCATTTATTAGAAAGACAGATTCTAACTGACCAATTTTAAAGCGACGAGTTTTTAAGAAAATACTTAATTCCTTCTAAGTGATAGAAACTGTGGCGTATTTTCAGGAGAGATTAAGGGAAATTGTGTTCATTGAAATGTTTTTCATTCTATTTCTTACATATCCTAAAAGGTACATGCTCCTTGCCTGAATTGCAATCAGTAATTCTTAAGACACCAGTGCATTTCCTTAGGGAGGTAACTATACATAAAAAATAATAATTTCTCATTTTAAAAGAGTCTGACCTTTGATTAAATCTGTAAAGGAAAAAGGGAGTTAAAAACTCTCTGGCAGATTTCACAGGCCTCAATGAAGAAAGGCTGTAATTATTATTACAGAACAAACTGAGTCAATTAGGCTTCTAGAACTTGTACTGCACCATCCTTAGCAGGCCTCTCAGCCTAGTGTTGAAGTCCCGAGCCGAGGCTCTCCATAATACTCTCAGCATTTGATTCAGTTTACCAAGAGAAATGAATTATAGCCGTCTCCTAGAGAGTGAAATTGCATTGTAACATGCTCAAGTACTCTGTGACTAGAAGGAAAATGGGAGGGAAAAAAAAAGAAAAAAAAAAACTCAGACCTCTTAATATCTTCTGCCATCTTCATAAATGTACTGATGAAAAGGAACTAAAGAGATTTAAAAAAACATCCTAATTATAAAAATCTAGCCCTATTTGTGCTGGAAACCCAAACTTAAGAAAAAATTACTACCGTGTATTTTATACAAGTTGTGCTATGTACTTCCCCATAACCGAAGCACACACATTTAAAAAAATAATAAGGAAGAACATTGTGTATTTGAGAACAGTATTATTTTTTCACACTGGTTAAGATGTGGTATTAAAATAATTTGATTGTTTATATAGGCTCCCCATGAAATCCACTCTAACTTCTCTATTTTTCTCAACTGGCATAATAAATATAGTAGGTTATGATCAACAATTTATTTCATGTTTTAATGTTTAATGGAAAAAATACTGCTAATTTTTACTACCATTGGTAGCTAGTTAAAAACAGCTGTCTTCAATCAAAATCAAGTTATTTATTAAAGCAGTGGTTCTCAGAAATTCGCATCACCTGGTGGGCTTGTTAAGTCAGACATTGTGGGACCCCAGCCCCAGTTTCTGATTTAGTAGATCTTCGTTGGAGCCAAAGAATTTGCATTCTTCACAAGTTCCCTCTTGGTAATCTTGCTGTTGATCTTGGCATAATTATTAGAGAAACACTACTCTGAAAAATAATTTTTCTCATACTTAAGTCTGAAAAAAAAATACCTTAGAAAACTTTGAAATGTACATACCCTGGGTCAGCCATCTTGACATCCGAATTCAATAGGATCCTGTATAGTTAGACTTACAGTTTAAGTCCCTCTAAGTACTGAAGGGCCAACTAGTATGTATATCCATTCAGTCATTTATTGAGCAAATATTTATCTATTTTCAACCATGTACCAATGACCTTCCAGGCCCCAGGGATAACAGTGATTAGGTTAGACATGATCTTTTATATTCTAACAGATTAGAGTATGGTGGGCAAGGACACAATTATACATTGCTCCTAATGAAAAATGTTATTAACTCCACATGTCCCTAAAATATCCATCTGTAAACTAGAATATAATGTAACAGTTAAATTGTGTATCTATAGACACTGATGTGGACAGATCAGGGCTTACTGTTTTGTGGAAAAAAAGTTCCCTATCAGCACAAAAACAATGATATGGTATGTGTACAATCACAAAGTCAAACTAAAATTAGGTATTTCTGTGAATACTCACATACATAAAAAGAGTATGCAAGACTTATCAAATGGTAACAAGGGTGGGAACCAGTATTAGGAATATTGGTTTTTTTTATTCTAAGAAAGATATTCATGTATTTTTATGAAATTAACAATGTTACAAAGTAGTGGATGAGAAAACAGAAAATTGAACACAGCACTCTTCCTCATAAAAGAAATAAAAATGACAGAATAGAACTAAATCTCAACCACATTAGTCATCAAGGAAATGCATATTAAAATATCCACAAGATACTCTTTAAACATAAATGCAAGGGGAGGAGAAAGTACAAGCTGCACCTGCCCGATTAGGAAATGACCACACAGGAAATGTCAGACCAGGATTTGCAGCCACATCTTAAACAGTCCTCTGTACTCAGTACACACAGACTAACAGAAACAAGTTAAACACGTTTACATCACGTTCAGAGTCTGCATCCTGCTTCGTAAAGCATATTCCAAGCGATGTTCATACAGTCTCAACTCACGCTTTACAATTTCCAGTACCTACTTCCTTCTTTTGACCACAACTTGCTCTCCTGTTCTCTCACCATCTAGCTTTTCTACTACATCCATTTGATGAAAAACCTTTCTAAACTCTAACGTGTAATTTTCACCAGTGGCTTCAACCCATTCCCCCACCTGAAGTATGTGGGGATCTGCTGTTTGATCCAAAGGGGTAAGGGATCTGCTGTTTGATCCAAAAGGTAAAATAAAATGCAATCACTTCTGTCAAGGGCTTTTAAAATGGAGCCAAGAAGCCATTAAAAAGATGAGTCTTAAACATGTCCTCATGTGGTGGAACCATAAACTTTTAAACTGGGCCAAACCCTAAACACTTCAAGGATTCTACACAAACACTTGGTACAGTAACAAACCTTTGTTTAGCGCTACCCCTAAGCAATTATATTCAGCAAACATTAGCTAAGCCTAGCAGACTCAGTGTCTGGTCTCAAAATTTCCAATCTGATACGATGTTTTTCCCTACTGAGGAGCAAATTGGGAAAGAAAATCTAAAAGAAATACCTTACAGCACATCGTACTGGTTCTCAAACTTCAGGAAGCATCAAATCGCCTGGAAAGCTTGTAAGAACACAAACTACTGGACCCCAACACCAGAGTTTCTGATTCAGCAGCTCGGGGGGTGGAGCCTAAGTAAGAATGGGTAAAAAGATCACAGGTGCTGATGCTGCTAGTCTGGTGATCAAAGTTCAAGAACTACAGTGATAGTGCATTAGAATCATCTGGGAGATCTTTTCCAAACTACAGATGCTTTGGCTCCACCTAAACCAATTAAATCTCATTCTCTAAAGGTGAGGCACAAATCATTGGGATAAATTTCTTCCAAGTGGTTCTAATATTTAGGCAGAGTTAATCATTGCATCTAGCAGTAGTTGTCTTACATAGATGTCAGAGGCCAGGAAAATTTAAATTTTCCATTATTATTATTATTATTATTATTATTATTATTATTATTATTATTTTTAATTTCCAACTCTTACAGCTTAGCTACTGGAGGCATATATTTCTGAATACTCACAAGGGAGAACACAAGTTTGTAGTCAAAGCCTTTTGATATATGTATAAGGATGTATACATACTTTTGTGGCATCGCAGAGTGCCAATAATAGTCTTCCCTTATTTCAATAAGAATATTTTCTCATCTTTATGTAGAAGATAAAGTCACCTTTATAACGATGATTTGACTGTTCATTTTATTCTTTAAAGCTTAGAAATTGATCAGAAACCATATGAGGTAACTTTGTTACAGACATTTATATGAAATGCATGTAAACAATTTCAGTTTGGGATGATTACTTTCATACTGAAAACGGTTTTATTTCCGTTTTATTATGAAATACACATGCAATATTAAGAGTAATAATCAATAATGAAAGGAAACTCCTGAACACCAATCAATTAAAAAACAGCCTTGCTTTTGAAACATCAAGGGTGACCATTGCTGAATCAGCTAGGAAGTAACTAATAGCATGAATTTTGTATTTATTATTTCTTTTGTATTTTCATGGTATTATTACAGCACTAAATTGTTTTCCAAAGTGTATGTACAAACTGACATTCCTACAGCAGTGTATGGCTATGTGCTTTGCTTGACATCCTAGCCAAACTTTAGTTTCATGTAAGGATTTGTAAATCCTTAAAAAGTCTAATTCTTATATAGGATGCATTATAAATCAACAGAGGAATGTAATTACACTCAGAAACAAGCTTACATAGGGCAGCCTGGGTGGCTCAGTCGACGAAGCCTCCAACTCTGGCTCAGGTCGTGATCTCATAATTCGCGTGTTCGAGCCCTGACTCGAGCTCTGTGCTGACAGCTCAGAGCCTGGAGCCTGCTTTGGAGTCTGTGTCTCCCTCTCTCTCTCTCTGCCTGTGCTCCGTTCATGCTTATGTATCTCTCTCAAAAGTAAATAAATATTAAAAAATTAAAAAAAAGAAATAATCTTATATAATAAATAAAAGAGCAAACCAGTAAATGGAAATACAATTAATAACTAAAATGTCAGGAGATGGGTTTATTTCAAGGGCTTTTAGAGTGTGTCTAGTTTCTTTGATCTACCTTGCATACTTCCTTCTACCATCTCTGCCCACTCCAAGACTGCAATACAGATAGAAGTGTATCACTTCCTTGGCAACCAAATTGCAGAATCCTGCCTACTCATAATTTAAACTTATACCAGTCTGAAACTGATTACAAAAGATGTTAAACTAATACCTCCTTCTTATGAATTTATCAACGTAGGCTGAAGTATGTGGTTATTTTCCTATATATTTTGGGGGGATATTAGGATGCAGTGTACCACTTGGAATAAAATCCAAAATTATACAGTATGATCACACTACATCTTTATAACCTCATTCTCTATTATTTCAGCTTTGTTCTTTGAATTTCTCAAACTAACCATGTTATTTTGCTTCTGCTTAAATAACACATGCTGTTTTTTCTTTGTAAAGACACACCCCTACTCTGAAGTATAGTGAGTGAATGAGTGGATAATGAAAAACTTCATTGATATTACGTGTTAACATTTGTAATGCTTTGGACTTTGCCACAGGGACCTACATGTTCCAGGTTTCTCTTATCAATGTCAAAGCAGAATCTACAATCCCTTTTTAACACATGTCGTATCTAAATATTTCCAAGGCAACCTTTTACAGGCTTAATGTACTTTATTTCTCTTGGCTTCTTTCTGTTTATTAAAGAATCAATGTTTTTCCTTACACAGCTTTTCCCACAGTCTGGGTTTCATGTATGGCATTTTATACCTTTTTCTTAAAGATGACATTTAAAACCCTATAATTTATACAAACATATTCATATTTTACCCTGTTAAACTTTAAAATAATAGATCTTGTTATATGCTTATATTTAGGGGATTTTTTTGATACATTTGCATATTTGTGGTATATTTTTTTGCTTGGGTGAGATAAATGATAAAATCCTCAAATGATACTAAGTCTTATTAAGCACTAGCACTAGGATTGGTGTTTCACAGATATAATGCTATTCATTTCTCACAATAACACTGTAAACCACCAACAGTTTTTCCCAATTAACATAGAAGGACACTGACTTCAAGGAGGTTAAGTAATCTGTTTAAGGTTGCACTGCTAATAATTAATCCTGGAGGGTCTGTTGATTCTAAACCAAGCTCCTAGCCACTAAATTCTGCATTTCAATATTTTTAGGACACATCCACCCCACAAAATTTCATTGACACATTTAACTTATAGTTTTGCTCCTCCGTGATATTTTCTAGAGTCTCTTGGTCTATCAAGCTCTTTCTTTTTTTCTCTCTCATTGTGATATATCTAGAAAAGAAACCAAAGCAGTACTCACTTTTATACACACACACACACACACACATATATACATATATGTATATACATATATATATATATATATATATATATATATATATATATATATATATATGGCATACTCAGGAGAAATATTGAATTTGATCTGTTTGGCTTATGATGCTGTAGTTGTCATAACTTTTTAATCACTCAGGCTTTGACTTAAATAGTTTTAAAAATAAAGTGAGTTTCAAGAAACAGACTCTTAACTATAGAGAACAAACTAATGGTTACCAGAGGAGAGGTGGGTGAGGGGATGGATTAAAGAGGGGTTGGGGATTAAGGAGGGCATTTGCTATAATGAGCACCATTTGTTGTATGGAATTGTTGAATCACTTTATTGTACCCCTGGAATTGATATTACACTGTAAGTCAACTAACTGGAATTTAAATGAAAACATAGAAAACATAAAGTGAGTAGATATAAATGAAAGAGTTGTTAGGTCTTTGTGGTATCCTAGAAGACACCTAAAAAGAACCTACTACTCACTGTTGGCACATATCAGCTACATATTATCAGCTACATATTATCAGCTACATATTAAGTACAGATTTTGGCATTTGTCATTTCATACAAGAAAGTGATGGCCATAATCTCCCCCATTTTAGGGCTAGTGTTTTGGTCCAGCTTTAATGTTCTGCATCATACATAGAGTTATGATGAAGATGTATCCAAGTTGGCCAGTCAGGGAGAAACTCAGTCTTTCTTTCCTCTGTCCCTCTCTTTCACCTTGTTTTTCTGTTTTTATCATTGATACTACATACACTGCCTGTAGAAGGGTTTTTATACATGGTTATATAATCTAAAAACATATCAGTTATTTAGGAAGTGTTTTCTTCCCCTAACTTTGAAATTTGAGGGAGTTTTTGTCTTTTTTTTAGAGGACACTGAATAATACAGTAGAATGTATCATCACATATAGTTTTATAGCAAATGCACACAAAAAAATCTCTCTCATTAAATTCTGGTCAAGTGTGATCATCTACTAAGCATTATCCTTTTTTTTTAGGCTTTTCCCTTACTGGGAAAGTGAATCTGAAAAAGAAAACGGAGGGAGCCTTCTTGCTCAGACTCTCCTGTATGCAAGAAGAATGTTTAAACTAAATGGAATGTTCTTATTGCACTTGAAACTCTTCAGCCTTTGTTCTTCACATAAAATCCAGTGCTTTTAAAAAACAGGCTTTAAGATGACTACCATGGTATGACAGTCAACCAAGTTTTCCTACACCATGGGACCATTGATATTTATAATTGAGTAATGTATACAGTTCATTTTTGAAGACTGTACCTGTATATAGTTACCAGCAATGGTAAGTACTGAGCACCCACTCTGACCTCTAATTTCCTTGTGAAATCAATCTTAGTCTAGCCTAAAGCAAGAAACTTAAAAGCCCTTAAGTGGATCTGTTTTATCACTAGATTCTTTACATTAGACTTAGGCTTAATATAGTTCAGGCTTTTAATGTTTTTAGGATTGGCCTCTTCTTTGTTACTAAATAGGTTAATGCAATAAAAAAAATAGAGAATATTATCTGGAGAAGACAATATAGGTTGACTCACTTAGCACCTTCTTCCTGTTCTTTCTCTCTTGCTCAGTTTTACTCTGGTAGAAAAACAAAAGTCCTCATGTTCTCTGAGTCCCTTAAAGCTAGAGTGGCCAAGGAGGTATGATAATTTCTGATGCCAAAGCCCATTCTGCTTACCTCCTCTTTCTGCTCCAGTTGCTGGCAAGGTCTCTGGAGGTATAAAGTTATTGCACTTACTGGTAACCAAGGGCATAGAGAATCACAGATATCCTGTCTCTTATGCCACTGAAAACCTGACCACCTTCTGAACTGCTTACCTTCTGACTGTACATTACATGGAGTGGGGGTAGGGGTGGGAGATAGCATATTTTTTAAGCCAATGTAGTTGGTTTCCTGCAGTTGACATTATTTCTAAATAAAAGATAATCTAAATATGAACTTTGGATGAGTAGTAATACTCACCTAGCTCACTAAATAATGAAAAGCTAGGTCTCTAACCATGAAAGACAATTTAACAGTCAGAAAATTTTCTATAGCCCAATTTGAGGTAAGAAAGAAAGTTCTGGCTCTTCAAAAAAAAGACTCAAAAAATTACTAAACAATTTTTCTTAAAAAGTATCCATTTTCAATAATATATTGGACATCTACTAGTTGGCATTTTATCATTTAATCATCTTTCTAAGAGTACCCAGAATTTCCCGCCTACAATGTTTATGAGGGATAGATTATTCCACCTCTGTTTCTAGTGGGTGCCCAAAGATTAGCTAAATCCAGTCAACATGACCTACCTTTTTGGACAAGATAATTTTTCCAGGTTAGTAAATATGAAATAGTCAGGGCAAACAGAGCTTATGGGTCTCAATTATATGGCTTTTATTTGGCTGTTAAGAAAGCAGAATTTCTCTTTCTTGCTGCCTATGAACAAGGGAGCATGTAGTACAAGAGACTAACACCCTATTTGCAAATGCAAAGACAGAGTGCCTCACAAAATGGGTGCAGGATTAAGGAAAAATAGCTGAGAGTGATGCATGTCCTGTTTATATTGCTGGAACCCCAGATATCAGCCTCTATTGAAACTAGAATAACCCACACATTGTACAGTGAAGTGACTTAAAAATTCCCTTTATTTTAAAAGTCTGAATTAGTTCATTTTTCTATTACTTGAAATATAATGATTTCTGATGTATAAAATATCTGCTTACTTTGTAAATGGTAGTATCAAAATAAAGGAGATTATGATATTTGAAAATATTTTGTCACTATTACAGTTTTGCATTATTTCTCTTTCTCTTTTGCCACATATGTCTAAATGAAAGTTTATTCCATTCTCTGGAGTAATTTATAGTGCTTTCTGGAGGGATAAGCAATAAAATTGAAACTACAATATTACTCTATAAATTCACTATCCTATACACATGTTTTTAAATCTTTTGGTCAAGAAATGTAGAGAAGAAAAAAATTGATTCAGTTTTATACTTGAACTTTACATCAAGCATAGATTGAAATTACTTCAACCCTTGAGCATTCAGTAAAGCCACCTAATAATTCACTTTATTTTAAAAACTTCAAATGAAGAGTTCAAGAATATGGTTTCCAAGTTCCTGACATTAAGGCCCACCTTTCTCATTTCTATGCACAGGCTTTTCAAAGGCTAAGTCCTACATGTTTCATGAGCTGAGATACTGAGTGTTTGAAAACACCTCTCTGCTTTGAAGGTAAAGTGTACCATTTAGCCTTATTGTCATGAGTCCAATATACATTGTAGCTAGGAAAAGTCTATGGTACCTGTATGGGCAGTTTTGCACAAACTCACTGGAGTTGGTAGACTAGTGATAGCCGTACATGGCAAGGCTTTTAACTTTTTTTTTTAATTCCAGTATCATTAAAATACAGTGTTATATTAGTTGCAGGTGTACAATATAGTGACTCAACAATTCCATACATCACCCAGTGCTCATCATGACAAACGCACTGTTTAAACCCCATCACCCCTTTCATCCATCCCCCTACCCACTTCCTCTCCAGTAATCATCCAGTAATCATGTTTAGTCAGGAATCTGTTTCTTCATTTGTCACTTTATTTTTCTTTTCTTTGTTCATTTGTTTTGTTCTATATATGAGTGAAATCGTACGGTATTTGTCTTTCTCTGACTTATTTCACTTAGCATTATATTCAATAACTCTATCCACATTGTTGCAAATGGCAACATTTTATTGTTTTTTATGACTGAATAATATTCCATTGTATATATTACTCATCTTCTTTACCTATTCATCTATTGATAGACACTTGGGCTACTTCCATAATTTGGTTATATAATACTGCAATAAACATAGGAGTGCATCCCTTTGAATAAGTGTTTTTGTATTTTAGGGGTAAATACCCAATAGTGTGATTACTGGATCCTAGGGTAGTTCTACTTTGGACTTTTTGAGGAGTTAATTTTTAACCCCATATTGTTTTCCACAGTGGCTGCACCAGTTTGCATTTCCACCAGTAGTGCATAAAGGTTCCTTTTCTCCCACACCCTCACCAACACTTGTTTCTTGTGTTTTTTATTTTAGTCATTCTGACAGATGTGAGGTGGTATCTCACTGTAGTTCTGATTTGCATTTCCATGATGATCAGAGATGATGAGCATCTTTTCATGTGTCTGTTGGCCATCTGTATATCTTTTAGAGAAATATCTGTTCATGTCTTCTGCCCATTTTTTAGTTGGGTTATTTGATTTTTGAGTGTTGAGTTATATCAGTTCTCTACATATTTTGGATACTAACCCTTTATCAGAGATGTCATTTGCAACTATATTCTCCAATTCAACTGGTTGCATTTTAGTTTTGTTGATTGTTTCCTTCAGTGTACAAAAGAATTTTATTTTAATGTCATCCCAGTAGCTTATTTTTACTTTTATTTCTCTTGCCTCAGGAGATACATCTAAAAAATGTTCCTATTGGTCAATGTCAGAGAAATTTCATACTGCCTTTGCTCTCTTCTAGGATTTTTATGGTTCCAGTCTCACACTTAGGTCTTTAATCTTTTTGAATTTATTTTTGTATATTATGTAAGAAAGTGGTCCAGTTTCATTATTTTGCATGTTGCTGTCCAGTGTTTCCAACACCATTTGTTGAGGAGGCAGTCTTTTTCCCATTGGACATTCTTTCCTGCTTTATAGAAGATTAATTGGCCATATAATTGTGGGTTTATTTTTGGGTTTTCGCTTGATCCATGTGTCTATTTTTGTGCCAATACCATATTTTTTTGGTTACTATACCTTTGTAATGTAACTTGAAATCTGGAATTGTGATACCCTAGTTTCATTTTTCTTTTTCAATATTGCTTTAGCTATCCGGGGTCTTTTGTGGTTCCATACAGATTTAGGATTGTTTATTCTAAATCTTTGAAAATGCTGTTACTGTTTTTATAAGGATTGCATTAAATCTGGAGATTGCTTTTGGTAGTGAAGACATTTTAACATTTTTCTTCCGATCTATAAGCATGGAATGTCTTTCCATTTCTTGGTGTCATCTTGAATTTCTTTCATCAATTTTTTATAGTTTTAATGCACAGGTCTTTTACCTCTTTGGTTAAGTTTATGCCTAGATACTTTATTGCTTTTGGTGGAAATATAAATGTGTTTGTTTTATTCATTTTATTTTCTGCTGCTTCATTGTTATAGGAGTATAACATGTATAGAAGTATTCATATGTATAGAAATGCAACAGTTTTCTGTACCTTATTTTGTATTCTATGACTTTACTGAATTCATTTATCAGTTCTAGTAGTGTTTTGGTGGAGTCTTCAGGGTTTTCTACATAGAATATCATGTCATCTGCAAATAGTTTTAATTCATTCTTACTAATTTGTATGCATTTTATTTATTTATGTTTTCTAGTTGCTATAGCTAGGAATTCCAGATGTATGTTGAATAAAAATGGTCAGAGTCAACATCTTTCTCTTGTTCCCAACCTTAAAAGGAAAAGCTCCCAGTTTCCCACCACTAAGTATAATGTTGACTCTTGGTTTTCCATATGAGGCTTTCATTGTCAAAATATACTCCTTCTTGACCTACCTTGTTGAATGTTTTTATCACGAATGGATTTTGAAGTTTTTCAAATGCTTTTTATATATCTATTGAAATGATCAGGGGTGCCTGGGTGGCTCAGTATGTTATCTCATGGCTTGTGAGTTTCAGCAGTGCTGACAGCTCAGAGCCTGGAGCCTGCTTCAAATTCTGTCTCCCTCCCTCTCTGCCCCTCCCCCTCTCACACTCTGTCTCTCTCTCCCTCTTTCTCTCTCTCAAAAATAAATAAACATTAAAAGAAAAAAGAAATGATCATATGGTTTTTATCTTTTCTCTTGTTGATATGATGTATCATGTTGACATATTTGTGGATATTGACCATGCTTACACCCCAGGAATAAATCCCACTTGATTATGGTGTATGTTTTTTTAATGTATTGTGGGATTCAGTTTGCTAGTACTTTGTTGAGGATTTTTGCATTGTGTTCATCAGAGATATTGGCTTGTAGTTCTCTTTTTATGTGGTGTCTTTATCCGGTTTTGGTATCAGGATGATACTAGTCTTATAGAATGAATTTGGAAGTTTTATTTCCTCCTCTATATTTTGGAATAGTTTGAGAATTATTGGTATTTACTCCTGTTTAAATGTTTAGTAGAATTTACCTGTTAATATGTCTAGTCATATTGGACATAAGGCCATTACCATCAAGAGAAGAGATGTAGCTGATTTTCCTAAACACAGAAACAAACACAGAGAGTTAGACAAAATGAGAACACAAAGGAATATGTCCCAAATGAAAAAAAAAAAAAAAAAAAAAAAAGGACCAAACCACAGGAAGAGACCTAGGGGAAATGAATATAAGTAACATACCTGATAGAGAACTTAAAGTAATAACAATAAAGATACTCTCTGGATTTGAGAAAAGAGTAGAGGAAATAAGTGGAACCCTTAACAAAGAAACAAAAAAGAACCAATCAGAGATGAAAGCAAAATAAATGAAATTAAAGATAAACTTGATGAAATAAATTACAAGCTAGAGGAAGCAGAGGGATGAATTAATGACCTAAAAGACAGAGAAATGGAAAGTGACCAAGCTGAGCAAATGATAGGGAAAACTATTATGCAAATTGAGAATATTCTTAGAGAACTCAGTGGCTCCCTCAAGTGTAACAGCATTCATAGTATAGGGATCCCAGAAGAAGAAGACAGAGGAAAGGGGGCAGAAAACTTACTTGAAGAAATAATAACTGAAAACTTTCCTATCCTGGGGAAGGAAACAGATATCCAGATCCAGGAGGCACAGAGATCCCCTCAAAAAAACAACTCAAGAAGGTCCACACCAAGACACATGTAATTAAAATGGCAAAAAGTAGTGATAAAGAAAAAAAAATTAAAAGGAGCAAGAGAAAACAAGGCAGTTACATACAGGGGAAACCCCATAAGGCTGAGAGTGGATTTTTCAGCAGGAATTTTGCACTCCAGAGGGAATGGCATGATATAGTCAAACTGCTGAAAGGAAAAGTATTTAGCCAAGAATACTGTATCCAGCAAAGATATTATTTGCAACAGAAGGAAAGATAAAGAGTTTCTCAGACAAACTAAAACTAACGTACTTCAGGAACACTAAACTAACCCTACAGGAAATATTAAAGGAGACACTGAGCAAAAAGGAAAGACCACAAACAAAAGAAAGAAAACTAGAAAGCATAAAAGCAGTAAAATAAGTATATCTATAAAAATAAGAGAAGGGACTCACAAAATAAAAGTATTTAAAGCATGACACCATCTGCCTAAAAGGTGAGGATGAGAGGAGTAAGGAACGAGTTCAAACTTAAGTGACCATCACCTTAATATAGACTGCTATACGCAAAAGATGTTATATGCAAATAGTAAGCAAAAATCAAAAACCAGTAATAGATACTCAAAGAATAAAGGGAAATGAATCCAAGTATATCACTAAAGAAAGTCAACAAACCGTGAAAGAGAGCAAGAGAAGAGAAGATCAGAGAGAAACCAAAAAAGAACCACAAAACCAGTAATAATATGGCAATAAATGGATACCTATCAATAATTACTTTGAATGTAAATGGAATAAGTGCTTCAATCAAAAGACATAAGGTGACACAGTGGATCAAAACAAGACCCATATACCACAAGTGATTTATTTCAGACCTAAAGACACCTGCCAATTGAAAGTGAGGGGATGGAGAAACATTTATCATGCAAATGGTATCAAAAGAAAGCCAGGGTAGCAATACTTATATCTGACAAAATAGACTTTAAAACCAAGACTGTAACAAGGGACAAAGAAGGAACTATATGATAATAAATGGTACAATCCAACAAGAAAATATAATAATTGTAAATATTTATAGGAGCACCCAAATGCATAAAACAGTCAATAACAAACATAAAGGAACTAATCAATTGTCATACAATAACCATAGGGAATTTTAACCCCCAATTTATATCAATAGACAGATCATCTAAACAGAAAATCTACAAGAAAGCAATGGCTTTAAATGACATACTGGGCCATATGGATTTAACAGATATATATGCAGAACATTCCATTCTAAAACAGCAGAATACCTATTCTTTTCAAGTGCACATGGAACATTCTCCAGAATAGATCACATATTAGACCACAAAACAAGTCTCAACAAATTCAAAAAGATGAAAGTCATTCTGACTTCAAAGCTATGACACTAGAAATCAACCACAACAACAACAAAAATCTCAAAACATCACAAATACATGAAGGTTAAATAACATGTTACTAAACAATGAATGGGGTAAACAAGAAAATAAAGAGATAAAAAATTACATGGAAACAAATGAAAATCAAAACAGATTTCCAACATCTTTGGGGTGCAGAAAAGTCACTCTAAGAGGAAAGACACAGGCCTACCCCAAGAAGCAAGAAAAATCTCAAATAAACGCCTTAACCTTACACCTAAAGAAGCTAGAAGAAGAAGGACAATCAAAACTCCAAACTAACAAAAGGAAGGAAATAGTAAAGATAGGAGCAGAAATGAATGATACAGACACTAAAAAGAACCAATAGGATAGACCAATGAAAGCCGAAGCTAGTGCTTTGAAAAGATCACCAAAAGTGATCAACCTTTAGCCAGATTCATGAAAAAGAGAGAGAGAGAAAGGTGGAGAGAGAGAGAGAGAGAGAGAGAGAACCCTAATAAACAAAATTACAAATGAAAGAAGAGAAATAGCAACCAACATCACAGAAATAACAATTGTAAGAGAGTATTATGAAATCATAGGCCAACAAATTGAATAAGCTAGAAGAAATGGATAAGTTCCTACAAACATATAACCTACCAAAAACTAAAGGAGGAAGAAATAGAGAATTTGAACAGACTGATCTACCAGCAATGAAATTGAATCAGCGATCTCCTCCCAACAACATGACTAGGTTTTTGAACAGCACTGAGTTTGAAACATTCATTCTCAAAACCAGTCTTATTGTTTTATCTTTGAGAACCTGTGTTATTTTTAGGTAGTCACTTTCTCAGAGGCCATACTAGATTCTCTCAATTTAGCAAGCATGAGTATCACACAGGACACTGTTGAAAATGAAGATTCGTGCGTGCCATATATAAATAATACCCGTAAGTATCTACTGAGGTAGTTCAAGAACCACAGTTGAAAAAATGTTAGGATAGACATCCCTATTTCCAGATGAGAACTGTTAAAAACTGAGTAGACTACTTCAAAACTTTATGCTTTAAACACACTTGCTTTTAAGCACTTAGAACACATGGGGAAACTCTATTCTTCCATAAGGTTTCCTTCAAAGCAGATAGATTTGGAAAGGATGAACAAGCAAATCACTTCCCTCTCGGAATAAAGCAAAGGATACTATTCTCTCCTTCATGCCATGTAAGTAACTCGCAAAGATGAGAAAAACAAATACTTCAGTGCTATTCTCTCCTCCATCAAGAGGATTGCAGTCTACTAAAGTAACTAAAACAAGTTGTAAGTAACTATAATCAAATGGAAATACTTATGCTTTGTAAGAAAGAAGCAAACAGGGCCATTAGAGCTCAAAAATAATGGGAAACATGTTCAACTTCAGGTTGTCCTATAAAATCAGTGTTTTACACAAATGCTTCTCTTTTGATGGCTTTTATTTATTTTTAATAACTTTAGAAGTCACACAGTTGTCATGCAGTGTCAATTGCAGTGTGGTGTCAATTTCCTTAACAAACAGAAACTTTATAGAGTTTAACATAACTTACACTCTTTGGATGTGAATCTAATAGAGGCTTAACATCCATTTCTTGAAGGTGTAATTGCTACCTAAGTTCTTCTTCAATATTTAAACAACAAAGTGAAAACATTGGGGAAATTCATGAATTAGCCAAGGAATTTATGAATGGTCAATTTTTTAACTGGAAAGAACAGTGGCAGAAAAAGGAAAGAAATGGAAACAGTTTTATAACATAAACTGAGGCAAAAAGAGATTGAGTGAACATGCCATATAATAATGATGGATCATTGGACAACAACTTCAGAAAACAGGGTGCCATTTAAAATTAAGGTGATTAAGCTTTCTCAAACTCTAACAGCATCAAACTAAGCTAATCATCATGTTCAGAACATTCAGAACAGTGTTTCTGTGTGGAGTGAAAGAGACACAGACAGAGGGAGTGATTTTGATGTAACAGTCTTCTCAGCTGCACCAATATAAGTGAAAAATTCTTGCCTGTAATGCCATCTTTAAAATCGAAAGATGTGGGGCACCTGGGTGGCTCAGCTGGTTAAGCCTCTTGCTTTGGCTCAGGTCAGGATCTCAGGGTTCATGGGTTCCAGCCCTGCATTAGGCTCTGTGCTGACAGCTCACAACCTGGAGCCTGATTTGGACTCTGTGTCTCCTTCTCTCTCCGCCGCTTCACCGCTCATGCTCTTGCTCTCTGTCTCTCTCAAAAGTAAACATTAAAAAATAATAATAAATAAATAAAATAAAATTGAAAACTGCTATTTTCATTTTTCTGTAAATCCACTTTTACTGCTCCACTTTTTAAGTACTTTGTTCTCTGACTTACTACTTTATTCGTTTATTAAATATTATAATGCAGTTCACTAGATTATGCAATATATGCAGATTTTTTAAGGGTACAAAGCTTTGTAAAGAGTACTCTATGTTGATTTGAAGAAAAGAATTTAAAATAGTATAATAGTAGAGTTGAGCATCTAGTGTACTAGTATATTAGAGGAAAAGAGAAGCTGTAGGAGGTGAGCAGATAGGAAGATAACAAAGACTTCCTAGAAGACCTCTCAAAGAATATCTACAATTTATTGAAACACATATGAAAAAAAGAGCTAGAAGGAAACAATATGTGCAAAGTAATAGTGTCATGAGAGACATGTGGACTTTAGGATAATAAACACAGAAAACCTGTACTTGTGTGTTCATTCTGAAATTTCAAATTACTTGGTCATAATTAGTTAGGATGTATTTATTTTGAGAGAGAGAGAGAGAAACAGGCAGAGAGAGAGAGGGAGAGAGAGAGAATCCCAACCAGAGTCCACACTGTCAGTGCAGAGTCCAGCATGGGGCTTGATCTCACGAACTGTGAGATCATGACTTGAAGCAAACTCAAGAGCTGGACCCTTAACTGATTGAGCCACCCAGGTGCCCCTGGGTGGATTTAGTGTTAAGTGTTGTGGTGATTTTACAGACTTTGTTATACATAAATAGGAAATTTGACATATGTCAGTTTTTAAATATTTTATTGTGGGTCAATATTGATTAATTTCTCCTTCAGAGAATGATATCATTCATGAGTATATAAACATTATATCGTAGCTATTAATATAGACTACAAAACATTTATATAGCCTTTTATTAGAAGGAAATATGACTGCGGGATAGAATAATCAAAAAATGGGGAAACAATTCTTACTAAGTCATAGATTTGTCCCTTATAGGAAAATAATTTTCTCACATGACTCAGAGAATATTATGCCACATTTCCCTTAAAATTATAGATGCAATGGATATATTTCCATCAACAAAAAACTTTTATGGATTTTTTGACATTAGTCTTACAAGTTTCTCAACAATAATGTTTAAGTTCTCCAAAATTTTATCTGAACATCAGCTTAGAAAGCAGAACTGAGAAGAGGAGAAATGAAAGTATTACCACACATACTAACTACAGAATACATAAAATTTTCTTTGCTTCAAATTTTCAGTTTGCGATTTAATCTTTTATTGGTCACATAATACTAAATTAAAATCCTTGTTAAATGAATCACAAGGGCAGATAATTTTCTGTGCTTCAGAATTATTTTTTTCAGTTTCTTTTTTTTTAATATGAAATTTATTGTCAAATTGGTTTCCATACAACACCCAGTGCTCATCCCAGCAGGTGCCCTCCTCAATACCCATCCCCCACCCTCCCCTCTTCCCACCCCCATCAACCTTCAGTTTGTTCTCAGTTAAGAGTCTCTTACGGTTTGGCCCTCTCCCTAACTTTTTTTTCCTTCCCCTCCCCCATGGTCTTCTGTTAAGTTTCTCAGAATCCATTAAATTCATGATTTAATCTATTTGGGTCATCTCCCTTTTCTTTTTGAGAAGCCTGGCTAGAGGTTTATCAATTTTGTTTATTTTTTCAAAAAGCAACTCTTGGTTTCATTGATCTGCTCTACAGTTTTTTTAGATTCTATATCACTTATTTCTGCTCTGATCTTTATTATTTCTCTTCTGCTGCTGGGTTTGGGGTGTCGTTGCTGTTCTGCTTTTAGTTCCTTTAGGTGTGCTGTTAGATTTTATATTTGGGATTTTTCTTGTTTCTTGAGATAGGCCGGGATTGCAATGTATTTTCCTCTCAGGACTGCCTTCGCTGCATCCCAAAGTGTTCGGATTGTTGTATTTTCATTTTCATTTGTTTCCATATATTTTTAAATTTATTCTCTACTTGCCTGGTTGACCCATTCATTCTTTAGTAGGGTGTTCTTTAACCTCCATGCTTTTGGAGGTTTTCCAGACTTTTTCCTGTGGTTGATTTCAAGTTTCATAGCATTGTGGTCTCAAAGTGTGCATGGTATGATTTCAATTCTTTTATACTTATGAATGGCTGTTTTGTGACCCAGTATGTGATCTGTCTTGGAGAATGTTCCATGTGCACTCAAGAAGAAAGTATCTTCTGTTGCTTTGGGATGCAAAGTTCTAAATATACCTGTCAAGTCCATATGGTCCAATGTATCATTCAGGGCCCTTGTTTCTTTATTCATCCTGTGTCTAGATGATCTATCCATTCTGTAAGTGGGGTATTAAAGTCCCCTGCAATGACCACATTCTTGTCAATAAGGTTGCTTATGTTTGTGATTATTTGTTTTATATATTTGGGGGCCCCCATATTTGGCACATATATATTTATAATTATTAGCTCTTCTTGATGGATAGACCCTGTAATTATTATATAATGCCTTTCTTTACCTCTTGTTACAGCCTTTAATTTAAAGTCTAGTTTGTCTGATATAAGTATGGCTACTTCAGCTTTCTCTTGACTTCCACTAGCATGATAGATAGTTCTCCATCCCTTCACTTTCAATCTGAAGGTGTCCTCAGGTCTGAAATGAGTCTTTTGTAGACAGCAAATAAATGGGTCTTGTTTTTTTATCCATTCTGATACCCTATGTCTTTTGATTGGAGCATTTAGTCCCATTTACATTAGTGTTATTATTGAAAGATATGGGTTTAGAGTCATTGTATGTCTGTAGGTTTCATGTTTGTAGTGATGTCTCTGGTACTTTGTGGTCCTTGCACATTTCACTCACAGAATCCCCCTTATAATCTCTTGTAGGGCTGGTTTAGTGGTGATGAATTCCTTCAGTTTTTGTTTGTTAGGGAAAACCTTTATCTCTCCTATTCTGAATGACAGACTTGCTGGATAAAGGAGTCTTGGCTGCATATTTTTTCTGTTCATCACATTGAAGATTTCCTGCCATTCCTTTCTGGCCTGCCAAGTTTCAGTAGTTAGGTCTGCCACTATTCTCATGGGTCTACCTTTGTAAGTTAGAGCCTGTTTATCCCTAGCTGATTTCAGAATTTTCTCTTTATCCTTGTATTTTGCCAGTTTCACTATGATATGTCATGCAGATTGTTTCAAGTTACGTCTGAAGGGAGCGCTCTGTGCCTCTTGGATTTCAATGCCTTTTTCCTTCCCCAGATCAGGGAAGTTCTCAGCTATGATTTTTTCAAGTACACCTTCAGTCCCTTTCTCTCTCTTCTTCCTCTGGAATTACTATGATACGGATATTGTTCCGTTTGATTGAATCATTTAGTTCTCTAATTCTCCCCCCATACTTCTGGACTTTTTTATCTCTCTTTTTCTCAGCTTCCTCTTTTTCCATAATTTTATCTTCTAATTCAACTATTCTCTCTTCTGCCTCTTCAGTCTGTGCTATGGCTGCCTCCATTTTATTTTGCATCTCATTTATAGCATTTTTTAGCTCCTCATGACTATTTCTTAGTCCCTTGATCTCTGTAGAAATAGATTCTCTGCCCTCCTCTATGCTTTTTTCAAGCCCAACGATTAATTTTATGACTATCATTCTAAATTCTTGTTCCATTATATTGCTTAAATAGCTTTTGATCAGTTTGTTAGCTGTCGCTACTTCCTGGAGTTTCTTTTGAGGAGAATTCTTCCGATTCGTCATTTTGGATAGTCCCTGTAGTGACTCCAAACTGTAGAGCACTTCCCTGTGCTGTCAGGAGTAACTTGTGTTGGTGGGCGGGGCTGCAGTCCCAAAGCCAGTCCCCAGCCCACCGCTGGGCCACAGTCAGACTGGTGTGTACCTTATCTTCCCCTCTCCCAAGGGCAGGACTCACTGTGGAGTGGTGTGGCCCCTGTCTGGGCTACTTGCACACTGCCAAGCTTGTGGTGCTGCTTTGATGGGATCAGGTGTATTAGCTGGGATGGATCCACAAGATGGACAGGAGCAGGAGGGGCAGGCTTTGCCATCAGTGGTCCCCTGCAGGAGGGGCACTGCAGCACAGGGAGGTAGGAAGGCCCATTGGAGTGATGGATCCACAGAAGCACAGCATTGGGCGTTTGAGCGGTGCAAGCAAGTTCGGTGACGGGAACTGGTTCCCTTTGGAATTTCTACTGGGGGATGGAAGAAGGAGATGGCACTTGCCAGTGCCTTTGTTCCCCAACCGAGCTGAGCTGAGCTCTGTCTTCTGGGGCTTAACATCTCTCCCTCCCAGTGTCCTCTTTCCTTCCCTGCTCTCTGAGAGCAGCACTGTTGACTTTTAACATTCCAGATGTTAAGTCCTGCTGGCTGTCAGAACTCACAGAGACCGGCCCCTCCACTTTTGCAATCCAGACTTCTGGGCCTCTGCCTTGCCTGGCAGGCTGCCCCTCCAACGCCCCAGCCCCCCTTCCAGTCCATGTAGCACACACCGCCTTTCTGTCCTTCCTACCCTCTTCTGTGGGCCTCTTGTCTATGCTTTACTCTGGAGAGTACATTCTGCTAGTCATCTGGTGGTTTTCTGGGTTATTTAGGCAGATGTGGGTGATATCTAAGCGATCAGCAGGACAAGGTGAGCCCACTGTTCTCCTGGCTGCCATCTCCCGGGTCTGTGCTTCAGAATCAATGTTCTCTACATAGTAGTATTTTTGAAATGATGTGATTTTTGATAGATACTAATTTGGATATTATTATGTGTTAATGGTATATGGGAATCTTAGCATCTCAGATAATGTGACTTCCTCTTTGTTGAGAGTTCAAACTCTATCTTTTTGAATACCTCTGGATTAGAAAAAAGATCAAGATAATTACCTAACTTTACACATCAAGGAAATAGAAAAAGAATAAACAAAACAAAGTCAGCAAATGGAAGGACACAACAAATATGAGAGCAAAAGTAAATAAAATAGAAAACAGAAAACAATTGAAAACAGTAAGAAAACTAAGACCTTGTTTGTGAAAGGAAACAAAATTAACACATTTTTATCTAGACTAAGAAAACGGGAGCTAGGGCTTAAGTAAATAAAATCAGAAATGAAAAAGGAGGCATAAAAATGATATGGCAGAAATATAAAGAATTGAAAGGACTACTATGAACAATTAATATGCCAACAAGTTGAATAACCTAGAAGAAACAGGCAAATTCCTAGAAACATAAAACTTAACAATACTGAATCCTGAGGAAATAAAAAATCCAAACAGACCAATAACCAGTAAGGAGATTGCATCAGTAATCAAAAACTTTCCAACAAACAAAACCCCAGCAATGAAGATCGCTTCACTGGTGAATTCTACAAAATCTTCAAAGAAACATTAATGCCAGTACCTCTGGAAATTTTCCAAAATCTTAATAGGAGGGAATACTCATTGTATGAGGTCAGCATTTCACTAATTCTAAAACCAGATAAGGGAACTACAAAAAACTGAGGGCCAATAACCCTGATAAATATAGAAGCTAAAATTCTTAACAAAATATTAGCAAATGAAATTCAACAGAACTATAAAAGGAACATACATCATGATCAAGTAGGTTTTATTCCTAGGATGCAAAGATGGATCAACATATGCAAATTAATAAATGTGATACACCACATTAGTAGAATAAAAGATGAAATTCCTATGATCATCTCAGTAAGTGTAGAAAAAGCACTTGACAAAAGTTAACATCCTTTCATGATAAAATCTCTCAACAAATTGGATATAGAAGGAATATATAGCTCAACATAACAGCCAAAATCAGAAAGGAAGAAATAACATTGTCTCTTTGCAGATGATGTGATTTTATAAATAGAAAATCCATAAAGACTTCACCAAAAACTATTAAAGCTGGTAAATTAATTCAGTGAATTTTTAGGATACATAAATCAGTTGTGTTTCTATATACTAACAATGAAATAGCTAAACAAGAAAAACAATTCAAATCACAATAGCCTCGAAAGCAGTAAAATACTTAGGAATAAATTTAACCAAATAAGTGAAAGATCTGTGTACTGAAAAGTAAAAGACTTTAATGAAGAAACTTAAGAAGACACAAATAAATGGAAAGCTATTTGTGTTCATGGATTAGAAGAATTTATATTTTTAAATGTCCATACTACCCAAAGTTATCTGCAGATTCAATATAATTTCTATGAAAATTTCAATGACATTTTTCACAGAAATAGAAAAAAATTATATCCTAAAGTGTATATGGAATCTTAAAACTTGTATGGAACTGAATAGCCAAAGCAGTTCTGAAAAACAAGAACAAAGCTGGAGGCATCACACTTCCTCATTTCATACCATATGACAAAACTGTACTAATCAAAACACTGTAATACTGGCATAAAAATAGGCACATAGACCAATGGAACAGAATTTAGAGTCCAGAAATAAACTCCCACATATATGGTCAACTAATACTTAGCAAGGGAATGAAGAGTATTCATCTCTTCACTAAGATATTTTCAGAAAATTGGATAATCATATACAGAAGAATAAAACTGGACCATTATCTTATACTACTCACAAAAACTAACTTGTAAAGATCAAAGACTCAAAAACATAAGGCCTGAAATGGCAAAATTCCTGGAAGGATACATAGCATTGATCTTGGCAGTGATTTGTGTTATGACACCAAAAACACAGGCATCAGAAGAAAACAATAAATATGGGAATGAATCAAATTTGAAAAACTTGGCATAGTAAAAGAAATAATCAACAAACAAAAAGACATCCTATGGATATTTTCAAACTGTTAAGAATTAATATCCAAAATGTAAGAAACCCATACAACTCGATACCAAAAGGACAAATAATCTGACTAGAACATGGTCTTAGGGACAAATAGACATTTTCCCAAAGACCTACCAATTGTCAATAGGTACAATAAAAGACACTCGACATCACTAATCATTAGGGAAATGCAACTCAAAACTACAATGAGATATCACTTCATATCTGATAAAATGGCTATCATAAAAAAGACAAGAGGTCATAAGTGGCATGACTAATGTGGAGAAAACAGAATCCTACACACTGTTGGTGCGATCATAAATTGGTGCAGCTACTATGGAAAATAATGGGGGTTCCTCAAAAAATTAAAAAAAAAAATAACAAAGCTGAAGGCATCAGTATTCCGGGCTTCAAGCTGTATTACAAAGCTGTAATCATCAAGACAGTATAGTATTGGCACAAAAACAGACACATAGATCAGTGGAACAGATTAGAGAACCCAGAAATAGAACCACAAATGTATGGCCAACTAATCTTTGACAAAGCAGGAAAGAATAACCAATGGAAAAAAGACAGTCTCTTCAGTAAATGCTGTTTGGAAAACCAGACAGCGACATGCAGAAGAATGAACCTGGACCATTTTCTTACACCATACACAAAAATAAACTCAAAATGGGTGAAAGACCTAAATGTAAGACAGGAAGCCAACAAAATCCTAGAGGAGAGAATAGACAACAACCTCTTTGACCTTGGCCACAGCAACTTCTTACTTGACATGTCTCCGAAGGCAAGGTAAACAAAAGCAAAAATGAACTATTGGGACCTCATCAAGATAAAAAGCTTCTGCACAGAGAAGGAAACAGTCAGCAAAACTAAAGGACAACTGACAGAATGGGAGAAGATAATTGCAAATGACATATTGGATAAGGGTTATTATCCAAAATCTTTAAAGAACTTATCAAATTCAACACCCAAAGAAACGAAGTAATCCAATGAAGAAATGGGCAGAAGACATGAATAGACACATTTCAAAGAAAACATCCAGAAGGCTAACAGACACATGAAAAGATGCTCAACATCACTCATCATCTGGAAAATACAAATAAAAACCACAATAAGATACTATCCCACACCTGCCAGAATGGCTAAAATTAACAATTCAGGCAACAGCAGATGTTGGCAAGGATGCAGAGAAAGATGAACCCTTTCACACTACTGGTGGGAATACAAACTGGTGCAGCCACTTTTGAAAACAGTGTGGAGGCTCCTCAAAAACTTAAAAATAGAACCGCCCTATGACCCACCAATTGCACTACTATGTATTTATCCAAAGGATACAGGAATGCTGGTTCAAAGGGACGTATGCACCCCAATATTCATAGCAGCTGCATCGACAATAGCCATAGTATGGAAAGAGGCCAAATGTTCATTGACTGATGAATGGATAAAAAAGATGTGGTATATATATTCAATGGAATATTACTTGATTATCAAAAAGAATCAAATCTTGCCATTTGCAACAATATGGATGGAACTAGTGGGTATTATGCTAAGTGAAATAAGTCAGAGAAAGACAAATATATGATTTCACCCATATGTGGAATTTAAGAAACAAAACAGATGAACATAAGGGAAGGAAAGAAAAAATAAGATTAAACAAGAGGGACACAAACCATAAGAGACTCTTAAATACAGAGAACAAACTGAGGGTTGCTGGTGGGGTGTTGGGTGGGGAGAGGGACTGAAAAGACGATGGGCGTTAGGAGGGCACTTGTTGGGATGAGCACTGGGTGTTATATGTAAGTGATGAATCACTAAATTTTATTCCTGAAATCATTATTACACTTCATGTTAGCTACCTTGGATTCAAATTAAAACACAAGTAAACAATAAAATAAAATTACTATATGATACAGCAATCCCACTTCTGGGTATATATTCAAAGGAGGTGAAATCAAGGTCCTAAAGCGATGTGTGCACACCCATATTCATTGCAGTATCATTCACAACACCTAAGATAAAATGCATTTACAATGGATTATTATTCAGCCTAATGAAAGAAGGAAATCTTGCCATCTGGATGGACCTTGAGAGCATTCTACTATATGAGATAAAATCAGACAGAGAAACACAAACACTGTATAATCTCACTTCTATGTGCAATCTTAAAAAGCTGAATTCACAAGAACAGAGAATAGAATGGGGGGTGCCAGCATCTGGAAAATGGGGGAAATGGTGAGATTTTGATCAAAGGGTATAAGCTTTCAGTCAGAAGATGAGTAAGTTCTGAGGAATTCATGCACAGCGTAGTGACTATAGTTAACAATTATATACTTGAAAGATGCCAGGAGGATAGATCTAAATGTTCTTATCACATACAGACACAAAAAGGTAATTATGTGAGGTGATGGACGTAGTAAGTAATGTTATGGTGGTTATCATTTCACAATATATATGTGTAGCAAATCATCATGTTGTCCCTTAAATTCACACAATGTTATATGTCAGTAATGCCTCAATGAAGCTGGAAAAAAGAAAATATGTTATAAATAAACATTTAACTTGGTGCTTTATAAATATAGTTTAAGTGCACACTGTAGAAGATAGTTGTAAAAATAAATATACTCTCTAAACACTGCCATGATATTAATGTATCTTTTTATATTCCTTAGGAGTTCTTACAGTTAGTTTTCTTTGTTCTTTTAATATGACATGATGTCTCATATTCAGTTTACTTTTATCTGTTTTGTTAATTGCACATTCTTTTTTTGAAATGGTGTCCCTGATAGCCCCACTTTTTGAAGAAAAATGTGTCATTTTTCTTATCTTTCAATATCCACATGAATTTTTTTTAATTTAAGCGAAAAAATTTTTTTTTCCTAGAAACACATACAGGTAGCCACTCTAATTCTAATTATGCACAAGTGATTAGACATTTCTGTCAACATCTCCAAAACTCAGGATATATTTTAATCAATAATTTAGTATTTTCACAACCATTTTTCAGAATTGGCTGTGTAGTCTTTTTGTATATGTATGTATAAAAAGTTAAGATGCATAAACACATGCCAAACTGGGTCACAGAGTTACGCATCATATGCATTTACAGAGGGCAATTTTCTTATCATCTAAAATTATCTTAAAGTTAACTTTGCCAGAGGATGCCTGGATGGCTCAATTGGTTAAGTGTCGGACTTCGGCTCAGGTCATGATCTCGTGGTTTTGTGAGTTCAAGCCCTTTGTTGGGTTCTGTGCACTGAGCACGAGGAGCTTGCTTGGGATCCTCTCTCTCTCCCCCTCTCTCCATGGCCCTACCCCACTTGCGCTCTCTCCGTCTCTTTCTAAATAAACTTTAAAAAACAGTTAACTTTTTCATGATTCCAAATCATGTAACTTCAGTATTAAAATAAAATTCTAAATGTAAATCAGAAAAAATTTCAACTGATAAATAATGATTTAAAAATGACTTCAATGTCAATGTTCACTGAATATTTGTATTCAGGCTTTTAAAATTATGTAATTTAAATACTGCATCTTGGAAAAGATACTGAAATATAAGAAAGAGGGAACAACTCAATTCTCAATATCAGTTTTTTTTTATAATCACTATTTTCTTCTTACTTAATAAATATCCAAAGATTTTTCCATTTATTTCTAAATAAAGGTAGTACCTTTTAAAAACAACTGCAAAACAAATGAGAAATTCTACTACTCAACTAGTATAAAAATGCCAAGAATACATAGACGGATTATTGTACTGTGTTTAAAACTAAAACAAAATATTCCTTTTATCTTATAAAAAAGGTGGAAAATTTGTCTGGATAGTTAAGAAACAGTTATTCAATTTGTGAAGAAATTTTATTTCTTACATTTCAAGTATTCTAGATATAAATATTCTACTTAACTTGTTTTCTAAAGATAGTTGAAAAAGTTGAGTATTTTAATTTTGATAAAGCATTTCTACAGACTCCATTCTTCATGCCCATTCTGTTATTGTCAGGTAGTTACTTAAATAAAAAGGGCATAGTTCCTATGGCAAATGAAATTCTGGTAGGACAATTAACATATTTTAGAGCTTGTGCAAGATATTAATACATTATATTTTGAACACCATTTCCAACCATTCCTTAAAATAGATCCAAATGAGGATTTTGCCAGTATTTCATGCCAGCGCTCATCAAAATATCAAAAACTTTTATTTGAATCATAAATTTAATTGAAGATAAATCTTAATCTACTCTTTTCCCAAGAGTAATATGAGGTGGGAAAGTGTAGTTTCAGAACTTAAGTTGAGTGCTAATAAAATAATCCATTTTTGTTTCCAAAACATTTTGATATTATTGAAATGTAGTTTCCTTTTATTAATGTCTTCAGAAAGAAGCCATGATCCTTCCTGAATAGAAAAGTAAAAACAAAACAGAACAAAAATATAATCATCTAAAACATAGGTTTTATCAAATAAACAAGTTTTAGACATTATAATTTGGGGGCAGACTGCCTAGACAAGTTAATTTCAGCTTATGCTTTTGACCAAACAAAACAATTATATATGACACAAAAGTGCCAACAGCATTTTAATTACTTTCTGTAGTTACAAAATTTCATGCTGTTTATGTACTCAAACTATCACTGATCTTCATTTTCTCCTTTAAATGGAATAAACTTGTATCTTGAATAATCTTCAGTTGAAAAAAAAAAGGCTTGATCTCAGTGTTCAAGATAATGGAGGGAAAAAATTACTTTTAATTTAATTTAACTTCTCCTACTTGTATTTACCTAGATGATATAATTTAATTAGAAGGAAAATTCGGGCAACAGGTCATTAAGTATATCTAATAGAACTTTGAATGCATTTGGATATGGGGATGAAGATTGTTGTAGTGAAGGAGCTCCCAGAACATCTGTTATTTAATGTGACAGAAATCCAGTTATATCAAGTATTACCACATTTCTCAATCATTTCAAAAGGCAATATTGATGGAGGCCTGGTCCATTTTTCTCTTCATGTTTTTCTTGGATCTTGATCAGACAGTATCTCAATTCAAAGTGGATATATGATGCCAATACAAATAGGATCCTCTTTTCCTTTCCACTGCTGCATTACATCCTTGTAATATGTGATGTACAGTGTGGAGATAGACTGACATAGTTAATGAGAGGCGACAGAAGGCAATAAGATACCAAGTTCTATAAATGCCGGATGTGAAATGAAAATCTATATAAGTTGAGCTCCAACAAGGCATTTTAATTTCAGCTCTTGTTTATCAACCTGAAGAGATACAGCCACATGGGTCAATAAATATTCCTATTAGCTATAATTCTTAAAAAATACACATAAATATCATAGTTTTTCAAAAACTATCTTCATCTGGTATTTTTTTTTTTTTTTAGAAATCACCTGGGGCACCTGGGTGGCTCAGTCAGTTATGCATCTGACTCTTGATTTTGGCTCAGGTCATGATCTCATGGTTGTGCTATCAAGTCCTGTGTTAGGCTCTGCACTGATGGCATGGAGCCTGCTTGGAATTCTCTTCTTCCTCTCTCTCTTTGCCCTTCCCCTGCTCATGCTTTCTCTTTGTGTCTCAAAATAAATAAATAAATTTATTTTAAAATAAATAAACATTTAGAAGTCACCTCATTAATCCTCAGGCCAATGTAAGATTTTACTAATATTAGGAATTCAGCATGTTCATAGGTTACACTTAAGAGTCTATCTACCAATGTGCCTATTGAAATGCATAATTTTGGAAAACATTTAGATTGTTCCTATAATATTATTCATATGGCAGAAAGTAAGTTTCATTGGTCCACTAAATTCATCTATTTAAATATTCTTGATGGGTTAAATAAATGCTATCTTACTCAAAAATATATCAAATTATAAATTGGTCTCATGAACTAGGTAAAGAATATCTAAATAAGAATATAGTATTTAGATCAAATCTTGTCTAAAGGATAACTACATATATTAATTTTTTTTTTTAATTTTTTTTTTCAACGTTTATTTATTTTTGGGACAGAGAGAGACAGAGCATGAACGGGGGAGGGGCAGAGAGAGAGGGAGACACAGAATCGGAAACAGGCTCCAGGCTCTGAGCCATCAGCCCAGAGCCTGACACGGGGCTCGAACTCACGGACCGCGAGATCGTGACCTGGCTGAAGTCGGACGCTTAACCGACTGCGCCACCCAGGTGCCCCAGAATTTTTTAAATGGTATTACTATTGATCCTTGAGCAACACACTGGTTAAAGGTGCTGACAACCCTGCACCAACATCCACATATAACTTTGACTCCCCCAAAACTTAACAACCAATAGCCTACCGTTGTCTAGAAGCCTTACTGATAACATAGTCAATTAATACATATTTACATGTTATATATATTACATACTGTATTCTTACAATAAAACAAGCCAGAAAAAAGAAAATGTTATTAAGAATATTATCAGGAAGACGGGGCGCCTGGGTGGCTTGGTCGGTTAAGCGTCTGACTTCGGCTCAGGTCATGATCTCACGGTCCGTGGGTTCAAGCCCCATGTTGCGCTCTGTGCTGACAGCTCGGAGCCTGGAGCCTGTTTCAGATTCTGTGTCTCCCTCTCTCTGTGACCCTCCCCCATTCATGCTCTGTCTCTCTCTGTCTCAAAAATAAATAAACGTTAAAAATAAGTAAAAAGAATATTATCAGGAAGAGAAATACATTTACAGTAATGCACTGTATTTCCAAAAAAAAATCTGAGTATAACTGGACCTGAGCAGTTCAAACCTGTGTTGTTCAAAGGTCAACTGTAACTGGTTCAGAGAAATAAACAGCCAGTTGTCAAAGCATTAAGTTAGTATTCACAAATGTAAGTAGTGAGATATAATAGACACTGAGTCAGCATTTGGTGTCTGAACAGGAATTGGTGCAAGATCGAGATTTCAGGGGGGAAAAAGGTGTTTTAAAGAACCAATAGTAATTCTTTTTTTTCTTTTTGACCCGTTGAAATATAGCAATAGAGAGTAAATAAAACATTTTGTATGGTTATCTCAGTATGTTCATTTGAACTAATTACTGGTTCAATGTAATATTTATAAAGCTACCAACAAAGGGTATGACTCATTGCAGATCTTCAGTAAAAAGTGGTTCATTTACTCTCTAAGTTTAGGGGATAAAGTTTTGCTCTACTTCAACTGTCACCTGCAGTTGTTAATCATTAATACTTTCTCTGTTGTTTATAATAAGATTGTGAGGATAATAATTCTGTTTCCATATTACCTCCTTAACTGTATTTTATACACTTCATAAAATGAGATTTTGTGAAGAAGCCAACTTTGCTTTTATTTGGCTGATAGTTTCTCTTGGTTAAGACTTCATTGGATTTATAGATGAATTTTTGGAAAGAATTAACATCATAATAAGGTATATCATCTCCCTCATGATTATTGTATATCTATCATACTTATTTCATTAAAATTAATTCATTGTTTCTAATTCTAAAGATAAGCTTCATTTACTTGAGTTCAGCTTTTGGTGCATTTTTATAAGTTTTGGTGAATTTTCATAGCTCAGTTTATTTCTTCATGACAGAGACATACATTAGTTATAGCTTTTCAACTTTTTGTATATTAAGGAAGGGTATTTAGATGTAAAATAAATTAACTTAAATTTTAAAAACATTAGAGAGGAAAATTAATTAAATTATATGTAATCCTGCAATTCCAATTTCAGGAATGTATTCTAGAGAATCTAAGGAATGAAGATGTTCATTTCAGTATTGTTTATATTAACACAAAAATAAGTACGAGAGATCACCAAATTATTCATCATAAGAGAATTATTAAATGCATTACAATATATCTATACACCAGACCATGATAAAATGGATGATGTAGATGTGAATGTACTGAGAGATCATATTATAAGGAAAATGTTAATTTGCAAAATGGTATGAATTTTATGGTGTAAAAACTACAAGCATAGGTCTTTACCTATTCTCAAAATGGTTAATCCTAATAACTTCCTAAAGTATGGTATCTCAAGAAATATTTTATTATTCAATTTATATACTGTAAACTATTTTTATTTTTGGCTCTTGATCAGATAATATTTTAAAATACTTTTTTATGAGAAAATGGAGAAATAAATGGACAGTTGTTAGTTGTTGGAAAACATAATTAAATAAACTCTATCACTGAGGAAAAAAATCTCAAACAACAGTGATTAAGTACATAACTAAAAGAATATGATTTTATTTCTGATATAATACAAATGCAAATAATGTCATTGTTTCTATTTCTTTAGTAAAATTAACTGATTTTAAAAATTGGATATAAAAGTTCTTCCCTGGCTATAAGCATTCTCAAATTTCACAACAAATAAGGTATTTTAAAATCTGTAAAGAACAAAGGCCCCGAATAGCCAAAGTCATTTTGAAGAAGAAGACCAAAGCAGGAGGCATCACAATCCCAGACTTTAGCCTCTACTACAAAGCTGTCATCATCAAGACAGCATGGTATTGGCAGAAAAACAGACACACAGACCAATGGAATAGAATAGAAACCCCAGAACTAGACCCACAAACGTATGGCCAACTCATCTTTGACAAAGCAGGAAAGAACATCCAATGGAAAAAAGACAGTCTCTTTAACAAATGGTGCTGGGAGAACTGGACAGCAACATGCAGAAAGTTGAAACTAGACCACTTTCTCACACCATTCACAAAAATAAACTCAAAATGGATAAAGGACCTGAATGTGAGACAGGAAACCATCCAAACCTTAGAGGAGAAAGCAGGAAAAGACTTCTCTGACCTCAGCCGTAGCAATCTCTTACTCAACACATCCCCAAAGGCAAGGGAATTAAAAGCAAAAGTGAATTACTGGGACCTTATGAAGATAAAAAGCTTCTGCACAGCAAAGGAAACAACCAACAAAACTAAAAGGCAACCAACGGAATGGGAAAAGATATTTGCCAATGACATATCGGACAAAGGGCTAGTATCCAAAATCTATAAAGAGCTCACCAAACTCCACACCCGAAAAGCAAATAACCCAGTGAAGAAATGGGCAGAAAACATGAATAGACACTTCTCTAAAGAAGACATCCGGATGGCCAACAGGCACATGAAAAGATGTTCAGCGTCGCTCCTTATCAGGGAAATACAAATCAAAACCACACTCAGGTATCACCTCACGCCAGTCAGAGTGGCCAAAATGAACAAATCAGGAGACTATAGATGCTGGAGAGGATGTGGAGAAACGGGAACCCTCTTGCACTGTTGGTGGGAATGCAAATTGGTGCAGCCGCTCTGGAAAGCAGTGTGGAGGTTCCTCAGAAAATTAAAAATAGACCTACCCTATGACGCAGCAATAGCACTGCTAGGAATTTATCCAAGGGACACAGGAGTACTGATGCATAGGGGCACTTGTACCCCAATGTTCATAGCAGCACTCTCAACAATAGCCAAATTATGGAAAGAGCCTAAATGTCCATCAACTGATGAATGGATAAAGAAATTGTGGTTTATATACACAATGGAGTACTACGTGGCAATGAGAAAAAATGAAATATGGCCTTTTGTAGCAACGTGGATGGAACTGGAGAGTGTGATGCTAAGTGAAATAAGCCATACAGAGAAAGACAGATACCATATGGTTTCACTCTTATGTGGATCCTGAGAAACTTAAGAGAAACCTATGGGGGAGGGGAAAAAAAAAAAAAAGAGGTTAGAGTGGGAGAGAGCCAAAGCATAAGAGACTGTTGAGAACTGAGAACAAACTAAGGGTTGATGGGGGGTGGGGGGGAGGAGAGGGTGGGTGATGGGTATTGAGGAGGGCACCTTTTGGGATGAGCACTGGGTGTTGTATGGAAACCAATTTGACAATAAATTTCATATATAAAAAAAAAAATAAAAAATAAAAAATAAAAAATAAATCTGTAAAGAACAATAAAAGATTTAAGATTTTACCCTATTTATAAGCTAAATGGCTAGCCTGCCACAGTTTTTTAAGTATGTTCTCAGAAGGTACATGCAGGACTTCCAGGTAAGAGCAAAGGACTGTTTCTCACATTACAGCATGGAATGTGAACATAATATTTGCATTGATTCCTCCTGCACTTCAAGTCCTATTCAGCCACACAGAGCTACCCTGATATATGCCTGCATCCAGGTTACATTATAGGACAGAACCTTGAGCTCAGAAAATCCAAATAATTTATAATGAACAATAAGCATGACTGTTTGCTCTGAAAGGAGATGAACTCTCTGTATTTCAAGATTGTTTACCACATGAGCATCTTTACATGCTTCTGTTTTCTAGATACACAGAAATGCTAGAGATCTGTTGAGAAATGTCTCCTAATAATATCCACTCCTTGTTTCTGCACCATCCTGGGACTGGATTTTTTTTTCATGGCTAAACCTCTTTACTAGGCACTCTAAATAACCTGATGATCAGAGACTGGGACAAAATCAATTCAGTTGTTTTAATTCAGCCATTTAATTAAGTCTACACCAATGGAACTTCAAGGTGCATGATGGGACCAATCTTTGTCATTTGTTTCAACCATGCCTTTAACAGTCCCAGACTGAAATAGTCAAAAAATTCTGTAAACTACCAGTGTCTAACTTAAAATACTAAGTGTCTTTTTTTTTTTAATCTAATTGGCATTTTTGTATTGACCTTTCCTCTCGGCTAAGGTATTCATTAAGCTACAACATGATATATTAGTAAATATATAGACTTACCTTATTTTACAAAGGGGACAATTAAGGTAATTCTGTCATCCACAACTGTCATGGTTAGTGAGCTGAGTCTGAGATGGCATCACTGATCTCTTTAGCTAATGAGTTATAAACTCATTTCATAACACCTTTTCTAATGTTATAATTCTCACTATAGAGACATTTACCTGCACTGTGTATATGATAACATTAATACTCCCTCCCCGAGAAATTTTTCTAAGTGTCCAAGAGATATCCAATTTAGGAGAGAACCTCTCAAGGTCTGAGTGCTACGTGATCTACAGGTGGTGTCCCCTTAAGCAATTACAGGTCTGTTATGACCACCATTAAAGTGCACATCACTGTTTTGGGGAAGGAGGCAAGTTAATGCCTGGATTATACACAAGAAACAGTCCCAAGGATGCACATTGTACCCCTGGAAAGTAATTGTGATTTAGAATTGTTGAGGTCCTCCAAATGGGACCTACATTAGCAGAGGTCACAGTTGCCTCCATTGCTCCATTGGTGCATTTCCTTTTGTACTGGTAAGTCTTTAAAGTCTGTATTCAGTCTGAGTAATTGAACCTACCCTTTGTTTTTGAGGTATTTCCTAAGAGAAGTTAGACCAACCTGTCCTTTGTCCATTCCAACAATCAGGTAGTATTTGCCATGGGAGGTGATGATATCCAATAGAAGAATTAAGACATTTTATGTTAGTTTTCTATTGTAGTATAACAAATAACCAAAAACTTAGCATCTCAACACAGCACATACTTATTATATCATGGTTTCTGTATGTGAGCAGTGTGGGCACAGCTTATCTGGGCCTTCTGATTCAGGGTCTTGATAAGCTGTAATTTAGGTGCTGTCTAGGTCTGTGTTCGCATAACATCACAGGCTTCAATGGAGAAAGATCTACTTTCAAGCCCATTTTTGTTGCTGGTAGAGTTTATTTACTGTGGCTGTACAACTGAAGTCTTTTTTTTTTTTTTTTTATGACTATTGGCTAGGAGCAGTTCCTTGCCATATGGCTCTCTCTATGGGCCATCTCACTTAGCAGTTTACTTCTTTAAGCCAACAAAGGGATTTTTTTCTGATCATGCTAGCAAAGCATAGTTGTAATATATCTATTAACATAGTCACAGGAGTCAAAGCCCATTATCACTGCCATATAATGTAACCTAATCAAGGAAGAGACATCTTATCACATCTCATACTACTATTTAGAAGCTGGTCTCAAAACCCATTCCACTCAAGGAGAAAGGAAGTCAATGATCACAACAGTAGGGGAGGTCATGGAGTAGATAGAATCCAACTTATAATTCTGCCCACCACAGAGGACTGCAGGAATGAGAGTAGGAAAAAAATCCAGAGTGTATTTTACTTCATGAGGAAGAGGGCTCTAGGGATAGCTTTAAAAAAGTTATTCTTCCCCCTATACTTTCAAGGACTTAATATATTCCCTGTAAAAGTGGTGGGATAATTGTTTCCCTTGCCTCTGAAAAACTGGTGTTTCTAGGAGCTATACTATAACTTTTATTCTAAATATACCCTCTTTACACTCAGAGCTTTCATCCAGAAGAACCAGGAGAAAAGAGACAAAGGAACTTTCATAAAACTAATAGAGACCTATTATGTACCTTATATATGTCACTGTAGAGGACTTGGCAAACAATGTACTCAACTTATTACTTCTTTCATTACCCTCTGATCACTGCTAAGAATAAGAGGAGATGAACTCTTTCTGGGGACAGCTGCATTTATATAACCAAAATGTATTGTTAAGACCAGAAAGAGGTAATGGATATAGAATCAGAAATCTTTTTGAGTAATATTTGAGGAGACTATTCCAGTATTCAGCAATACCAGATGTTTATGTATCTTAGGTACTGTGGAAGTTCCATTAAAGGACACTCAGCCCATTGTTGAATGGTTTTTGCAATAAAATTCATACCACTTTCAGACTTCAAATGATCTAGAAAGTCAAATATTATTCAGATTAATGTTAAGGGCCATAGTGGTATGGACAAAGTCAGCTGATGAAACTGGAGCATCAGTCCTATAACCTGGAAATAGTACACATAGAGTTCCAGTCTATGATGATGAATGTATTGCAACATCTGGAATGATGATAGATTTAAGCAGGCAGTAATTAGTGCAATCTGGTTAGTGCAGGTTCAATCAGCAACTTGGTTTCAGTCATTCTCATCAGAGAACAGGCCTTTATTATGGGCAGCAAATAGTGACTAGTTTTCTAGGACTGCTCTAACAAATTACCACAACTTGATGGCTTAAAATAACAGAAATTTATTTTCCCACAGATCTAGAGGCCAGAACCAAGATGTCCGCAAGATTGGTTCCTTATGAAGGCTCGGGGGAAAAAATCTGTTCCATGCCTCAATTGCAGCTTCTGGTGGCTGCAGATCATCCTTGGTGTCCCTTGGCTTGTAAATGTATCACTTTTCTTCCTGAGTCTTCATGTGGTCTTTCTCTTTGGGTGTCTTCTGTGTTTGTATGTCTCAAATCTTCCTCTCCTTTCTCATATAAAGACACAAATTATTGGATTTAGAGCCCAAATTAAATCCAGTTTGATCTCAAAATCTTAAACTTAATCACATCTGAAAATGAACTATTTCCAAATAAAATAACATTCATAGATAGCAGGGGTTAGTACTTGGACATACCTTTTAAGGACTGCTATTCAACCTACTATAGTGACCAGAAGGCTCAGCAAGAAGCCATGATTTGTTTCCACAGTTTGTGGCTCCAAAGAGATGTGCTTTAACCTGCCAGTTTAGTCTCCAGCTAGGGCTATGTTAGAGAGGGAGAAAGGAAACAGAGTACACAGGGAGAGAATGACTGTGTTTTTAAGCAAGTCTTTGCATTTGCTTTCATTTTTATGCCACGTTGTTCATGGCTTAACTAAAATGTTTTTCTAATGTTTTCTGTCTGCCCAAAGCTACATATGGAATTGAAAATTCCTCTTTGTAGACAGTATTTGTTTTAGCTTTTGAGGCATCTTCATTTAGTTGCCAAGGAGCCATGGATTTTAGCTAGGACCATGGAGTTTGCCTCTCCATTACATAATGATATCCTTTTCTCAACACTCACTGTCCCCTCAGAGGAGTGTGAACAACAAACGACACAACATGTGAACAGCTTGACTTAATGCTTTCACTGCTCAGCCTCTAAAAACTGATTCTTCTATTCCCGTTCACTAGGACATTGGGATATAGCCTCTCCTCGTTGCTCACTACTAGGGCAAGAACATGCACTATCCTGATCCCAGGGAGTCATCTTGTATTCCCTATCCTAGCCCAAGAAGCTCTCATCCTTCTTCTTCTGGAAAACCATTTCTGTCAACATCATATTCTCAATGCCAACCAGTCAAGAACTGTGAAAGATCTGAGATGTTATCCTACTTGCAAGGTAACAAGTTAACTTGCCATTGTTTTATGGATGCTGACTGAGACTGCTAGGCAGAAAGGGTTTTGTTACTCACATCACAGCAAGCATCATGAGCATTAGTGTATTTTGGGTCGGTTCTATTTGACCCTGATTCCCATGTGGTGATGTAGTTGTGCTCAGACTAATATCTGAATGTGTACTGGTTTGCATTACAGGGAGAAACCATAAGTTTGGGAAGCCTGAACTTTTCTTAATGGGGACTTAACGTATCTGCCCTTTGCTTCAAAGAGATACACTATCGCTATATTCCAACAATGTTTGCTGAACAAGCATCCTTGAAAAGGTAGTTCATAAAAAGAGACAGTTCATGCCTCTGTTTGCAAGATATATGGAAGAAGGAGAGATCCATGTAGAATTGTCTTTCAACAAAATCTAGTGCACTGACTTCAAGGTCACCTTTTATGCAGTGTAAATTGTGGATATGTCATTTTTATTGTTGTAAAATATCTTGAAATAAAACATGTTTTTAACTAAATTAACTATTCAATACTAGCCTAAGCCATTGAACTATTGTGATAGTTCCATAACAGATGACTATATTTTGCGGAGTAAAAAAATAATGATAAAAAGTGACTTTATTAAGATCACTCACATGATATTGATCCACAGGGCAAAATAATCTTGATTTTTTTAATTAAACAATGTTTATGAGTTATACTATAAAAATACTAAAACAAATACTGTAGCTTTATAATTTATTGTGGCTATGAATTTTGCTGCATCAAATTAAAAGCTTATAAATGAAAAAAAAGTTCAATAAAAGTGAAAAGCCAAGAAAAACTAAAAACACATATTTTATAAAGTACTAAATACAAACTCAATACCTCTTTCCCAAATAATGGTATGTTCAGTCTCAACAGATATATAAAATTGAAACTGAAAATCAAGCGTAACACTATCTCTTTGGCATATACTTATTTTGGTACTACAACCCATATTTCTTAAAAACAAATTTCCCGATAAAAATAGATTAACTAGGAAAATCTAGTTAATACTACTGGTATTAACAGTAGTTAATGCAGTAATGTTTACCTACTAAATGTATGCAAGAAGAAACTCTTGAACATTTGAGACATATTAAGAGGGAATGCTTAGATCAGGAAAAGATGAATAAATGATCTCTTACTATATATTTGTGCATATGGCCAATTCTTTCTTGATTTTATGATTCTAGAAGAAACCTTTAATATCTATTTTATTGGTAGAGTACTAGCTAAAGATCCAGTGGTATCTAATTTTGAGAATTACCCCTTGTACTAGTTAACCTAGAATACACGTGACTCCAATAATATTCGGGATATATTTCAAAGTTAAGTTTTAAGAAATTAAGTTTAAAGAAAATAGTAAATTTATAGTATATGATTGGGGAAGCATATTTAATATCATAATGATTATTAAATATTTTTGGAAATTCAGTAGGTTAATTAACAGGAAACTCAGAGACTTTTTTTCATCGGACTCAAATATTTCCATGAAGAATATCTCTTGGTGTTCTTGCTCAAAATTTCCCCTCAGCTTTGCACTTACCCCTCATCTTCCAAATGGTTGATTTATGTTCATCTCAGATATGGTATTGATAACTAAATTAGTGTATAGATTATTTTATTATTTCAAATAACGTGTGCGTTTTTTAGTAATGACTTAAAGGCTGCATGCTCAGCGAGAGCACTTGTGAAGTGCACTATGCACTTGTGCACTATGTGCACACATGCATGCAGCCACCGCCTTTTCATATTACTTTTGGCAGCGTTGTGAACACACAGGTGTACTAGAAATAATTTAAGTTAATGCTAGCAGTTGTACTGTACCAGCATTGCCCGTTCTTCAGTTTTCAGAAAAATTATTTTCACCAAGGGTTATTCATTCTTTTAGTAATAGGATATTCATTAATTTATTTAAGCCAAAAAACATCCTTTTTCCAAGAAAAAAATCTCTTTTGAGTATAATATTATTTTCCAAGGTATAATAGTTGTTCTGTAATCTTTCAGTTTCTTTGTTTTTGTTTTTGTTTTGGATTTTTCCCTTTCTAGTAAATGATAAAGCCTAATTTTGTGGACCTTGTGTGGATTTCCATTTCTTCATTTTATAAAATAATGTAAATTTTTTAGATATCAAACAAACAAGTTTCATGATTGTTAAGCACTTAAGCCATTTAGAAAAAAAAATAGACCTTCTCTAGAAGTATCTATGCTGGTGCCCATTTTTGTCTTAGGGACCTTTATCCCCCCATTACTATGTGGTATCATGGTTACATGAGCAACTGTTCTTACAAGTCTCTCACTCCAATGGTATAACGTAGGCAGTGCATTAAAATGTGGGCTGCAATGTCTGTGCTATGAATATTTATATATTTTGACATTTAGGAAGAATATGCCTTTCCACACTAACCCCTAGCAGTGTTTTAGTTGATATATTTCTAAAAACGGAGCAATCCATTTATACTATGTCACTTTAGACTTAAGGGACACATAACCTACCTTTTCTCAGGCATAAAATTCAGTTGTCTTATTTCTACTGTATGAATTATGCTTTAGAAGCAGTGGAGTCACAAATGCTTTAATGCTTTCTGTTTCTACATTTATTTATCCCTAGGTAGCCACATCCACAGAATTGAAAGGGATATCAAGAAATTGCAGAATCTATATGTAGAATGACAACTATATGAAAAAATTATTTTCTTTGTAGGCTCTCCAGAAAAAGATAATCACCAAGTATTTGGGGAATTTTCTTAGGTTACACCAAATATAATATCAGAATATTCTTTTCTTATCTCATGTAAATCTCTCTAGAGTTTAAATTTTTCCTACATCTTTTGAGAAACATGGGGTTCTTGTCACCTTTCTTATAATCTATCCAAAAATGAACAATATTACCCATGGATCTTCTCTTTATTTCTGGTGATTGAAGCTGTCCTCCATCATTTTTTCTATTCCTTCAGTTATAAGGTTTGAATTTTGAGAAGTAGAAACTTCCCAAGAAAACTAAATAGACTACATAATGATTTTAAAGTCTGTCAGGTATTACTGTATTTAAAGTTTGTGAATCTTAAATTTAACCAATATATGTTCATCCTTTCTATTCCTTTAAAGTTCAAGGTTGTAGTACAGGGCTTTTATTGTTTTATTGAGGTTAAAATTATATAATGGTAAATGCATGCATCTTGATGCACATATAATGAATTTAGACAAATTAATATGCCTGTGTAACCAGCACACCTGTGAAAATATCAAACATTACCATTATCACAGAAAGTTGCTCCATATCCATTTTCTGTCAACAGTTATGCCTTCAGGCAACCACTGTTCTGATTTTGCCCACTCTACATTAGTTTCCCTGGTTCTGAAGTTCTGACAAGTGGAATCATATTGTATGTATATTTTTTTAAGTTTATGTATTCATTTTGAGAGAGAGAGACCACATGCACATGTGTGTGTGCAAACAGGGGAAGGGTAGAGAAGAGAGGGAGAGAGAGAATCCCAAGCAGGCTCTGTACTTTCAGGCAGAGCCTGATGCAGGGCTCCAGCTCACGAACATGATATCATGACCTGAACTGAATTGGTTTTTTGTTTTTTTGATCTTATGTCCTGGACATTGGTAAGTTCACTTTTTAAAAATTTGTATATTTTATAGAATTTTGCAGATAATAATGTTATCTTTAAGTAATGACAGTTGTGTTTTGCCCTTTCTGATATTTTTAAATTTTCTTTTTCTAGATTTATTAAATGGACTAATACAATGTTTAGTATAAGTTTGTTTTATTATTTTAATCATGACTGGGTATTGATTTTGGTAAAATGGTTTTTATACATCTATTGAATTTATCATATTGCTTCTTTTTCCTTTATTCTGCCAGTAGACTGATTTACATTAATAAACTAATAAGTGTTAATCTGACATTGCATTTATTTTTGTTTTCAATTTCCAAAGCACACTAGGAATTTTTTTTTAATGCTTATTAATTTATTTTGAGGAGGGGATGTGCAGAGAGGGAGTGAGAGAGGAAATCCCAAGCAGGCTCCAGGCTGACAGCACAGAGCCTGATATGTGGCTCCATCTCACAAACCATGAGACCATGACCTGAGCCAAAATCAAGAGTGAGACACTTAACTGAGTGAGCCACCCAGGTGCCCCATCATTCTTTTAATGTACTGTTGGATTTGATTTGCTAACCTTCTTGTTGAGAATTTTTGCATCCATGTTCATCATGGATATTGGCCTGTAATTATCCTTTTTAGTGAGATCTTTGGTTTTGGAATCAAGGTAATTCTGTCCTCAGAGAAGGAGTTTGGAAGTTTTCCTTCCATTTATATTTTTTTGGAACAGTTTGAGAAGAATAGGTATTAAATCCTCTTTAAATATCTGGTAGCAATCCCCTGGGAAGCCATCTGGCCCTGGACTTTTGTTTGTTGGGAGATTTTGATTACTGATTCAATTTCTTTGCTATTTATGGGTCTGTTCAAATTTTCTATTTCTTCCTGTTTCTGTTTGGGTAGTTTGTATGTTTCTAGGAATTTATCCATTTCTTTCAGATTGCCCAATTTTTGGCATATAATTTCTCATAATATTATCTTATGATTGTTTGTACTTCTGTTTTGTTGGTTGTGATCTCCCCTCTTTCATTCATGATTTCTCTTTGATTTTTGATAAGTTTGGCTAGGAGTTTATCAATTTCAATGATTCTTTCAAAGAACAAGTTCTTAATTTTATTGATCTGTACTACTGGGTTTTTTGTTTGTTGGTTTGTTTGTTTGTTTCTATATCATTTATTTCTGCTCTAATCTTTATTATTCCCCTTCTTCTGCTGGCCTTAGGCTTTATTTGCTGTTCCTTTTCTAGCTCCTTTAGGTGTAAGTTTAGGTTGTGTATTTAAGACTTATCTTGCTACTTGAATAGTATTGTATTGCTAGATACTTCCTTCCCTCTTATCACTTCCTTTGCTTCATCCCAAAGATTCTGGACTCTAGTGTTTTCATTTTCATTTGCTTCCATATACTTTTTTTTAATATTTTCTTCTTTAGTTTCCTCATTAACCCTTTCATTCTTTAGTAGGATGTTCTTTAATTTCCATATAATTTGTGTTCTAATTTTTTTCTTGTGGTTGACTTCAAGTTCCATAGCATGTTGGTCTGAAAATATGCATGGTATAATTTCAATTTTTTTTTTGTATTTGTTGAGGGCTGATTTGTGACCCAGGATGTGACCTATTCTGGAGAATGTTCCATGTGCACTCAAAAAGAATATGTCTTCTACTGCTTTAGGATGAAATGTTCTTAACATATCTGTTAAGTTCATCTGGTCCAGTGTGTCATTCAAAGCCATTGTTTCCTTGTTGATTTTCTGCTTAGATGATCTGTCCATTGTTGTAAGTGGGATGTTAAAGTCCCCTACTATTATTGTATTATTATCAATGAATTCTGTATGTTTGTTATTAATTGATTTATATATTTAGGTTCTTTCAATTGGGGGCATATATACTTATAATTGTTAGATCTTGTTGTATAGACCACTTTATTATGATATAGTGCCATTCTTGTCTTGTTACAGTTTTTGATTTAAAATCTAGTTTTTCTGACAGAAGTTTGTCTACTCTGGCTTTCTTTTGACATCCATTAGCATGATAGATGTTTCTCCATTCCCTCACTTTCAATCTGGAAGTGTCTGGATCTAAATGAGTCTAAATGGCCCCAGTGTATAGATGGGCCTTATTTTTTTATCCATTTAGATACCTTATGTCTTGATTGGAGCATTTAGTCCACTTACATTCAGAGTGATTATTGATAGATATGAATTTAGTGCCATTGTATTACCTGTTTTAACATCTTTTTTGGTTTAACTTAATGCTTACAACATCAATTTCTTCCATATGCTTAGAATATGTATCTGGAATGTCAATATAGTAGTAGGGAATTGTTCCTAAATAAGCTGCCTCCAGTAAAGATTTCTCTTCCACATAAACTTGAAAGACATTTCAGTTTCCTTTGCAAGGATTATGTTTTATTGCGTACCTCAAGTAATGAATGGTATTTGCCTCATATTTCATTCTAGATACTTGGAAGTCATCTTCTCCACACTCTGTGTCTGTCTGAAATGTTCTAACCTTTCTGAACACTAGTTCTGTTATTGACTAAATATTGGTGTTTCCACAAAATTCATATGTTGAAATCCAAACCCAAATTTGATGGTATTAGGAAGTGTGTCTTTAAAAGGTCATGACATGTCACAGTGACATATAACCTCACATCTCACATGTATTGACTGCCATCAAAAAGATGAGAAAGAACAAGTGCTGGTGAGGAATGAAGAAAAGGGAACTCTTGTGCACTGTTGGTGGGAATGCAAGAGTGAAGCCCTCTGAAAAAGGATTACTACCCTTACAAAAGAGACCTCCAAGAGCTCTTTTTCCTCTTCTGGCATATGAGGACACAGTGAGAAAATGCCTATCTATGAATCAGGAGCAGACTCTCACCAGACCCTAAATCTTTAGGTGCCTTGATCTTGGACCCCATAGCCTCTAGAACTATAGGGAATAAACATTTGTTGTTTAAGCCACCCAGTCTAAGGTATTTTGTTATAGTAGCCTGGAGAGCCTCAGACAGGGTCACTTTACAGCTACTTGGCTGGGCTTAGAAGTTTTACCCTTAGATTTAATGATCAAAGACATGTACTTTAGTTAATTTTACCACAGGTAACTTCATTTGCTGGAAACAATTTGTGGTGATATGTCACAGTGGAAAGAAAATTCAGCTCAAAATCTTTCTTGCTAACTTCTGGGAGATCCAGGCCTGGCAAGGGAGCAATAAAGGCAGCGATTTGCACAAACTATGTAATGTTAGAGGGTTAAAAAAATACTACATTGTAAAAATGTTTAGCTTTTTCCCCATGTATAAAAATAACTTTTGAAAAATGGCTACTGATAGATATGTTCATGCAATTAATTGCTGATCTTTGATAGTCATTGATCACTGACTTTGTAAAGATTAGTGCATCTGGTTTAACATCAACTGTTACTGAACTTAAAGATATTTTCATAAGTCAAGGATATGATTAATTATATAGTATGCCCAATATTATATAAAGAGGATCTGCATAGCCATCTTAAGCCTCGAACTCAGTATTAAGTTTGACTAATATTCTGGCAAACTTCTTATTCACATTTTACACTACTTTCTGAACTAGGGCTAGAGATCTTTGATTCTTAGGAGAAGAGTGAATGGCTGGAGGCCTGAAGAATAAAATAACAATTCAGGATAAATATCAGCAAAGGTTACAAATAACTTAGTTTTTGATTTAAAAAAAATGTTTAATGCTTATTTATTTTTGAGAGAATGAGCGAGACAGAGAGAGACAGAAAATCTAAAGCAGGCTCCATGCTATCAGCACAAAGCCTGATGTGGGCCTCGAACACACAAACCTTGAGATCATGACCTGAGCCAAAGTCAGATGCTCAACCTACTGAGTCCTTCAGGCACCCCCAAAATAACCTACTTTTTGAAGTGAGGGGATTGTTTTTATATATGACTTTTAGTTTCTAACATATTGTTTAAATATAGTTTTTTAATTAAAATATTAATTTCATTCTACATGAAAACTTACAACTTTTCTTTCCATAGTACCTCAGTGTGTTTCTTTCCAATGGTACCTCAATGTGTTTTTCCTGTCATATCACCGTCACTATGTGTAAAGTTGTCTCTATTCATGTTCTGTCCAAAGCACTACACTTCACAATATAATCAGGAGACATGGCAAGGAATATTGTTCTTTTAAAAGCATTCTCTAGGGGCGCCTGGGTGGCGCAGTCGGTTAAGCGTCCGACTTCAGCCAGGTCACCATCTCGCGGTCCGTGGGTTCGAGCCCCGCGTCGGGCTCTGGGCTGATGGCTCAGAGCCTGGAGCCTGTTTCCGATTCTGTCTCCCTCTCTCTCTGCCACTCCCCCGTTCATGCTCTGTCTCTCTCTGTCCCAAAAATAAAAATAAACGTTGAAAAAAAAAATTTTTAAAAAAGCATTCTCTAGCCCATTTACTATGTACTGCAAAAGACCTTTGCTGTATTCATGAAATCTACAAAACATTTCATGGGTGAAAACATTTGCAAATCATGTATCTGATAAGGAGTTGATATCCAAAATATATAAAGAATTCATACAACTCAATAGCAAAAAACAATCTGATTTAAAAATGGGCAGAAAAACTGAATAGACATCTTTGCAAAAAAGACTTAGAGATGACCAACAGATACATGAAAAGGTGCTCAACATCACTAATCATCAGGGAAATAAAAATGAAAACCAAAGTGACATATCACCTTATAGCTGTTAGAATGACTGTCCTGATAAAGATGAGAGATAACAAGTGTTGGTGGGGATGTAAAGACAAGGGCATCCTTGTGTACTGTTGATGGGAATGCAAATTGGTACAGCCACCATAGAAAAAATACGGAGGTTTATACAAAAATATTAAAAATTGAACCACCATATGATTCAACATTCCCACTTCTGGGCATATAGCCAAATGAAACAAAATCACTATCTTGAAGAGACATTTCCATCTCCATGTTCATTACTGCATTATTTGCAATATCCAAGACATAGAAGTAAACTAAGTGTTCATGGATGAATGAATAATGAAAATGTGGTGTATATGTATATGTATATGTATATGTATATGTATATAGAGAGAGAATAGAATATTTTAGGAATAAAAAGAGGGAAACTGTGTCAACAGCCTGGATGGATTTGAGGGCAATATGCTAAATGAAATAATTTACACAGAGAAAGATGAATACTCTATGATCTCAAATATATGTGTAATCTAAAAAAATAATCCTAAAGAAACAGAGAACATTTCAGTGGTTGCTGAGGTGAGGGTCAGAGGGTGGATAAATGGGTAAAAGTGGTCAAAAAGTACAAGCTTTCAGCTAGAAGATAAATAAATCCTGGGGATATACATGTGACTATCATTGCTCATACTGTATTACATATTTAAAAGTTTCTAGACAGTAAATCTTAAAAGTTCTAATTATAAAACAAATGTAACTGTGTAAAGTGAAGATGTTAACTAGACTCATAATAATAATTTTGCAACATATACATATATCAAACCATTATGTTGCATACCTTCAGCTAGTTCAATGCTATATGTCAATTATATATCAATAAAACTGGAAAAATGGGAAATTCCTATAACATTTGAGGAGTATTTTAAAATAGAAGACATTTTACAATGTGTAATTTTAATTACTGTATTAATTTTCTACTATTTAACTTGAATAGTGGATTATTTTTAAGAATTTCATTCCTAAAAATACTTTTACACTTCTGAATATACTTTCATATTGTACTGTGAACTGGAAACATTGATTATCCTACAACAAGCTGGTTAGCCTTAGAACAAAGTGGTTAGCAATAATTTAAAGCTCTGTCATTTCTATAAAGTTAATCTTATATAATCTGCTATAGTTTCATTTACAAAAATCATATATACAACTCTAGCAGGTGTTTGGTAAAAAGCAAGTAGCCAGATCTTGGAATGAAAGACTGTGAATCATCATTATGTGTACTTCTTCTTTTTCTTTTTCTATTCTTTGGGCCTGTGACCTTTTTCCCTAGCCAGTATGTTCAACTATGTTATGATGTGACAGGTAGCTATCCCTCCTTCCTGCGTTCCGTCTGATTTGAAACAAGGGGCACTGAGGTGTTTGGTGGCTCATCAACTTCTATATATCTTGGTTGTCAGGTTGAGATGTAAGATTCTTAGATGACAATCACTTTAGAGAGACATCACCTACCTGATCCAGTGACTCTAATGCAGTTACAATTTTAGTCACAACTAAAGCAGCTTATCATTGTCCCTTTACACTTGAACAGCTTAATTTTTATCACTCAAAAATGTTAACCCACTCCAAGCACCTGCAGAAATTGTTTCATGGAAATTAGTAGTTCTTTTCAGATACCATGTTTGCTAAATGCTTTGTGATCAGTCCATTATTAATTTCACACATTTGAAATGTTTCTGTACTGGTTAGATTGCACTAAAAAAAATATATATATATATATCGACTTCTTAGCAATATATGAAGATAGTGTGGTTGCAAGACAAAGAGTAAAACTTCTTTTTCAAATTTTCTGTTATAATTTTTTTGCTGTGATATCAGATTATCAATAATGTAATATTATTGAAAATTTTATTTGTGATCTTGTTATTTGGTGTCTTAGAACTATCTTTTCTAAAGTGTACTCAAGAAATGAACAGATATCATCTGAGAACTATATTAACTTTGAAAATAAAACCATACCATGAAAAAGTTCTGAATATTCTTTAGCATTTTTAAGTTGGAAAATAATTGTCTATCTGCCCCACTACTCCAGGTTCCTACCTCATTTCTTAAGTAGCTGATTTCCTTTCAAAAAAGGATCATGTCATAAAAATTTGGGAGGTAGAAATTTATCAAAAGATCTCAGTTCTCAGGTATGATCTAATTTCTTAACAAAATTTATAGTAATGAGTTTGCATTTCATCTGAGATGTTGAATAGGAAATAAAAATTCAATTGAACTAAGAAAACATAAGAGTCATTATATGCAACTTAAACACATTCCTGACAGAGAAGGATATCTATGATATGCAACACACAATACTTGAGAAGCCACAGCAAAGAATATACAAATAATTTTCATACATAGATATTCTTAATTACATATATATAGATATATCTGACATAAGTGATAAATTTTATATAGCACAAGAGAAGTGATTAAAATATGTACTAAATCATGCCTATAATGAAATACTTTAAAATATGAATAATTACTCTTAAGAAACCAGCCTTATTTGTTTATGGAATTAGTAAACTAACTTAACTTTAAAATCTAAAGATATTTCTACTGAAAGTACTACTAGTAAGATCAGCTTGAGTATACTGAAAACTTTACTTGGTGAAGTAAGAAGTTAAAATTCAAGTGATTGTTTTTTTTAGCTTGTGAAGAACAAATTAATTAGGAAATTTGAATGAATTGCTTTGGAGACATTAATATAGCCCCTCTCCAAGTAAAAAAGAATAGGAAGCTTTCCATGCAAAATGGACTTTTCCCCCCCAAATGCTTATCTGTTTCTGCTAATTGATCTTTTTCCATTAGTTTTTATTGGGATTCCAAAATTCATTCATTATGTGACCTTTTTAACAAGGTATGACTATGTTGTGATTGTTAACTGCTTAGAGTTCTGATGATGATAATTATTTCTTTCAAGGTTGGTATGAATATCAATTCCAAAATTTGAAGTTAGAGTATGAAAAAGTAAAATTTTAACATGGTATTTTACAACCTCAACTTTTGTAATAAATCCAACTAGTGATTAGTGATTGTAGTCAAATTACTAGTCCCTTTGGCCATCCATACCATTTTCCCCCATTAGAACATAACTGCTTTCACCTGAAAATATCCAAATTTATATTCCTTGATCTTTTTATTAACTTGTAAGCTCTAAGATAGTGACATATAATGCTGCACCTGTTATTATCTGGGCACGTGAGTTTATTTCATATTTGCTAAAATCACTGAGTTTGAGATTTGATGCTATTTTGCAGTCAACCTTAAAGCAATTTTCTAACATGGAAGCATTCAGTTTTAAATCTAAATAAAATCAAACACTGAAATAAAACAAATTCTGAAGATATAATTTAGTATGATGTTCATTTAAAAACAGAAAAATGCTTGAAGGTTGTCCAATTTTATTTTCACTAAATTAGTGCCATTTTCCATTTTTGAAACTTCACTTTCAGTTTATCTCAGAAGTTAGGATTATCATGAACATTTGACAATTTGTAATTGAATGCTTACAGGCTAAAGAGGTTTTGCTCTTTCATTTGATGGATTGTGTCATGCCAGAGCCTGGCAGTGCATTTTATTTGACCTTTCTCCTTAACTCCATTCATCTTAAACTCCTTGTCACATGAGTGACAGGCCATCATGATGTGATGGAAGACAAAACTTCAAAAAGATACATCACCTTGTCAGATAAATGTAGATCAGAAATCCTTTTTTAAAAATGTTGAGTGAGTTAGAGGACAACTTAGGCTAAATTAGGTTGTAATATTGAAAAGCAGAAGAAGATACTTGGAGATCAAAGATTACTGTTGGAATAACTCTAATCAAATTTGTAGAGAAAAAAATCAAAATTATTTTTATGATCTTTCCTATAAAATGAGAAAAGTGACAAGACACAAAATTTGCCTGAGAAGAAGAAGGGATTAGTGAAAGAAAACAGTTTAACTAGAGGGATGTGTGTGTGTCTACACACACATCCCTCTAGTTAAACTTGAGGCATTTATTTTTTTTTAAATCTTTTAAATCTTTCTGTATAGGGACATATACAAAGCTTAATTCATTCAGAGCCCCTAATACTGCTAAGAATTTTGATGCAACTGAAGATGGGAAGTTTTATATCCCTTGAGCAGAAATCAACTCTCTACACACAGAACAGACATTACTGAGGTGAAGAAAGGGGTAGATTTCCTCATCTTTTGTAGGTCATTCATCTCACATCCAAGACTTTTTATTACAAAGTCCTGAAAGATTCTCTGCTTTTTGTGTTTATACCAACAGACAGAGGCCATTCATATTGTAAATCAATGAACTAGTTTCTTGTTTTGGCAGAATGAGCAGTGATTTAGTAGTAGAATATGAGCACGGAGTAAAGACATTGACCTGACACATTTTTATCCCATCCCATGTGAATAAATTTCTTCTATCCATGGAAAAACAGTGAAATATGAGACACAAAATAATCACAACCTAGCAATACTGTTGCCCTGGAACAGAAATGGAGAGAAGTAAAGAGACCTGAGTCTTCTTTGCCACAAGACACTGAAATCCAATAAATTGTGAAAAATAAGAGTGTACATAGAACTTTACACACATATAGACACATATATAATTGGCAATAATATTTTCTTTGTTCATTCATATATTTAGTGATTCTAAGTCATGTGCTGTGTATCTTTTGAATAATAAAGCAGTCATAAAAATGACTAAACTATCTCCAAAATTTTACATATATGAATTTTAAAATACATATACTCTGAAACAACTACTGTATTTGTATTTTTTCCTCTATGGTTGTATAATCTATTTAATTTAAGTCATAAATTTTGTCCAATTCTATCTTCTTCATAAGAATATAAAATCACTTTTAATCCAAAGTAAATTGGTACAGCCATTATAGAAAACAGTATGGAGATTCCTCAAAAAATTAAACATCGAATGATTACATGGTTCAATAATTCCATTTCTAGCTATATATCTGAAGGAAATGAAATCACTATCTTGAAGACACATCTGCACATGTTCAATGCAACATTATTCATAATAGCAAAGACATGGAAACAAACTAAGTGTCTGTAAATAAAAGAATAAAGAGAGGCTCCTGATTGGCTCAGTTGGTTAAGCTCCCACTTCATGATTTCAGCTCAGGTCATGATCTCATGGTTCATGAAACCAAGCCCCACATCCAGCTTTGTGCTGACCACACAGAGCCTACTTGGGATTCTCTCTGCTCTGCCCCTGTTCATGCTCTCTCAAAATAAAATAAATAAACCTTTTTTAATTAAAAAATAAATGAATAAAGGAAATGCGATCTATATATACAATGGAATATTTTTAGCCACAAAAATGAAGTAAAATTTGTCATTTGTGATAATATGGATGAACCTGGAAGATATTATGCTTAGTGAAATAAGCCAGACACAGAAAGACATATACTCTATGATATCATTTATATGTGGAATCTAAAAAAGTCAAACGAATAGAAACGGGGAGTGGGAAAAAAGTTGTGATAGGACTAGGGAGTGAGGAAATAGGAAGATGATCAAAGGGTATAACTTTCATTTATAAGATGAATAAATTCTTGGATATAATGTACTTATGATTGTTGGTATTAATACTTTATTGTAGGGGCACCTGGGTGGCTCAGTTGGTTAGGCGACCGACTTCAGCTCATGTCATGATCTGGAAGTTTGTGAGCCCGAGCCCCATGTCAGGTTCTGTGCTGAGAGCTCAGAGCCTGTAGCCTGCTTCGGATTCTTTGTCTCCCCTCTCTCTGCCCCACCCCTGCTCATGCTCTGTGTCTCTATGTTTCTCAATAATAAATAAATTTTTAAAAAAAATTTTAATGTTTATTTATTTATTTTTAAATATATGAAATTTATTGTCAAATTGATTTCCATACAACACCCAGTGCTCATCCCAACAGGTGCCCTCCTCAATACCCACCACCTACCCTACCCTCCCTCCCACCCCCCATCAGCCCTCAGTTTGCTCTCAGTTTTTAAGAGTCTCTTATGCTTTGGCTCTCTCCCACTCTAACCTCTTTTTTTTTTCCTTCCCCTCCCTCATGGATTCCTGTTAAGTTTCTCAGGATCCACATAAGAGTGAACACATATGGTATCTGTCTTTCTCTGTATGGCCTATTTCACTTAGCATAACACTCTCCAGTTCCATCCACGTTGCTACAAAGGGCCATATTTCATTCTTTCTCATTGCCATGTAGTACTCCAATGTTTATTTATTTTTGACAGAGAGAGACAGAGCATGAGCAGGAGTGGGGCAGAGAGAGAGGGAGACACAGAATCCCAAGCAGGCTCCAGGCCCTGAGCTGTCAGCACAGAGCCCAGGCGTGGGGCTCGAACTCACAGACTGCGAGATCATGAGCTGAGCTGAAGTCGGACGCTCAACTGACTAAGCCACCCAGGTGCCCCAATAATAAATAAATGTTAAAATTTTTTAAATACTTTATTGTATACTTAAAACTTTACAAGAGAGATTTTAAGCCTTCTCATCCCCCCAAAAAGGAAAAATACAGTAACTACATGAGATGAGAGATGTGTAAGTTACCTTGATTGTGGTAATTTCACAATGTATATGTATATATTAAATCATTTTATTGTACACCTTAAAAATCACATCATACAACCTAAATATAAATAATTTTGGTCAATTATACTTCAGTGAAGATGGAAAAACCCAAAGTGGTATATAAAAAATGTTTTGGCAGTTGGTGTTAGGGTAATTTTGCCTTGTTTTTGTAATTTCCCTTTCTTTTATTATTAACTGGTCTTTTTCAAACATTGTTCTAGGAATAAGTGAATTGCAGCAAGAAATGACATTTTTATCCCATTATTATTGTAGAATGTGTTCATCACCTGCAAAATCTGTTATATAGTGTTGTTACTCTCTTTCTATTGCCTTTCCAACTTAAGTACAATCATGTGAATATTATGTATATTTAAATGGAAATTATTTTTGCTCTAAATTCTGAAAGCTAAACTTTTCGATCTCAGTAGGTATTTGTTTACCATAAGCATATTTTTGCAATACTACAGTGGATTTTGAAGAAAGCAACTTTCCAAATGCAAACTATTAGCTCTAAGAATATATTTTAAAAACGTGGTACTATCTAATAATGAAGTATATAAAGATATTAACTAGCAGGTTTGCAGGAATTAAAAAAAAATACGTATAAGGCTGACTTTTTACATCAATAAAATGCTTGAGCACCACCCATGTTTACAAAATGCATCTTAACTTTACATCTTTTTATGACCATCCTGTGGCTCTGCTCCTATTTATAGACTTCTTCAGAGTCACTGTTTAATATTCGACTAATTCTGCTTTGTGTGCATGTTGTTGTTAGCATTAGCACACAGATGAGTGCATTAATATGCAGGCAAATACATATAAATAAATGTGAAATTTAAAGGATAAATATGAAGTGAACCCTTGAGCAAACAAGTTTTTTGATCTGGTCAAGAAATAGAAAATTTGCCAGGATCCCCAAAGCCATACATAAAGACCATAATCACTTCCATCAACCCCTTGAGTAACCCCTCTCCTGACTTTTATGTTAATTGTTTAATTGCTTTTGCTTGTATAAATCAATGTGTAAATTATTTAAAATAATTTTATTTTGACAGCTTTAATAAGGTACATCAATAAAAGTGAACTGTATATATTTCTTTCTCTTTCCTACATATTATGTTTGTTTTTATACATTCTGCATATAATCACAATTAATTCATTTTTGTTGCTGTAAAGTGCTTTCCTTAATTTATTTCCTGATTTTAGTGTTGGCGACCATTGAGTTGTTTTCAGCATTTACTCATTCAAGGCTGACATAAACACTCGTATATGTGTCTCCTGGTTAACATGGGCACCGAATTCCCTTAGGCAATCGATCTAGGAGTGCAGCTGCTAGTCATAGGCTAAATGTACCATCAGCGTATCTTCTGATACTATCCACCTGTCTTCCCAAGTCATTATAGCAATTACAATGATACCAGAAGTTCTTGTTCCTCCACCTCTTCACCAACATTTTGGATTGACAGACTCCCTCAACCCCCTCAAATTTGGTTAATATGTAGCAGTATTCCCTATGGTTGTAAGTAGAATTTTCTAATTAATTTAAGTGTTATTTAATGTTTTATTTATTGGCCATTGTAGTTCCTTTTTTTAAAATCTATTTAGGGGCGCCTGGGTGGCGCAGTCGGTTAAGCGTCCGACTTCAGCCAGGTCACGATCTCGCGGTCCGTGAGTTCGAGCCCCACGTCGGGCTCTGGGCTGATGGCTTGGAGCCTGGAGCCTGTTTCCGATTCTGTGTCTCCCTCTCTCTCTGCCCCTCCCCTGATCATGCTCTGTCTCTCTCTGTCCCAAAAAAAAAAAATAAATAAAAAAAAAAAAATAAAATAAAATCTATTTATTTTGAGAGAGAGAGCGAACACATGAGAGGGGGAGGGCCAGAGAGGAAAGGGAAAAACCAAGTAGGCTCCCTGCAGGGATCTATCACATTAACCCTTGAGATTGTGACCTGAGCCAAAACCAAGAGTTGGATGCTTAACCAACTGAGCCACCCAGGTGCCTTTGTAGTTTCTTTTTTTGTAAGCAGCTTGCTCAAGTTGTTTGCTCATTTAGATAGTAGGTTTTAGTTTTCCTTACTGGTCCTTAGGAGCACTTTAAATATTCAATACTAAGATACTAGGTTAAATTTGTGGCAAATATCTTTTTCCACCATAGGGCTACTATTTTAACTTGACTCTTAGTTTCTTTTGATGATAGATATATTTTAATGTTATTCAGATTAATCTTTGTGGAGATGTTAATGCTTTTTGTCTTTGTTTTAAAAGTCTCAACATATCCAGGAAACATAAAGATGGTGTGTACTATATTATTTTCTAAATCCTTTACAGTGTTGTTCTATAATAACTCATTGAAAAATCCTGTCTTTTTTTCACCAATATGCAGTTACACGCACATACAAATGTAAGTGTCCATGTATGCATGAGTTTGTTTAAGGTTTAAGTATTCTGCTTAGTTGACATTAATTTATCATTTTTTCACTCTACTGTACCAGTGTTTTTACTGCTAAAAATTTATAATACATTTACTATCAGGTAAGTCAAGTCTCTCTAAACACCCAATTCTTCTTCAAAATTTTCTTGGATAATCTTGTGCATAACTTTTATTTATTTATTTATAATTTATTTATTTATTTGTTTGTTTATTTCATTACTTATTTATTTATTTTGAGAGAGACAGAGACAACACCAATGGAAGAGGGCAGAGAGAGAGAGAAAAGACAGAGAATCAGATTCTGTGCTATCAGCGCAGAGCCTGATGCAAGGCTCAAACTCATGAAGTGTGAGATCATGATCTGAGCTGAACTCAGAGGCTTAACCAGCTGAGCCCCCCAGGCACCCCTGGTGCATACATCTTAAAATTCATATTGATAATGTTTGTAAAATCTGTTAGTTTTTATAGAGATGGCTTTGAATCTATAGATATTAGAGGAAACTTTACATCATTAAAATATTGAATTTTGGATCACTGAACATAAGGTATTTTTCCATTTATTTAAGCTTTTATAAGTGTCTCTCAATAAAATTTTATAAAAATTTTATATGAAGCTTTCATGCATTCATTAAATCTATTTTGATATGCCTTTGGTTCCCAATCCTCTGCTAAAACTTCCAAGATCGCCATCAATGGCCAAAAAAAGAATCTGTTTTCAGTTTTCATCTTACTTGACCTCCCAGCAATATTGACAGAGTTGACCACTCCTTCCTAGATCCTTCTTTCCATATCTGCCATGACACACACAATTCTAATTTTCTTTCTAGATATTTTTTTCAGTTTACTTTTCCAGACCTTCTAAGGCTTCTCCCTTATATCTATAGTTTATCCAGCTAATTTCTTCCTTTCTCATAACTTTATATTTCTTCTGTTTACCAAAACATATATTTAAAAAATATTTTTTCCAGACCTTTCTTATAGATATCTTTCTAACTGGATATTCATACTGATGCATTAGAGTTATCCTAATATTAACACTTCTTACATTGGACACTTGATTCCTAACTGAAATAAGTTCAAAAAAAAAGAAAACAATATTTAAAAAATATCCCTTGTATCTCAATAGATTATACCAATATCTGCTAAATTTACAGTGTCTAGGATAAATCTTAGTATTAAATCTTTCTTAAAATATTTTATTATTTCCTGTTAATTTAGAAAAATAAATCTAAATTCCTTAATAGGACTACAAGACCTGATTACCTGACCTTTATATCTCTCTTCATTTTTTAACTCCTTTCTCCTCTCTCTCTCTTATGTTTTTTCATTGTCTTTGACATTTTATTTCTTTTTTCCCATGACAAGTTTTGAAGATACTCCCAAATGTTTTCTCCTGTTGATAAATCTCTCCCTTTCTTCTTTCTCTTTTGAAACCTCATTTATTATTCTGATTTCATCTTAAATGCCACTCTCAAAAGACCTTCAGTGACTACGCTGCTCTACCTAAAACAGTACTAAAATCTCCATATTATTCTTTCTCAAACTCCGTGTGTGTGTGTGTGTGTGTGTGTGTGTGTGTGTGTTTACTCTTGCATTAACTTGTAAACTCATAGAGCTCATGGAGTGATTATCACATGTGTTCTACTAACAACTGGGCTGGAACAACTGGAACAAAAAATTGATCTGAGATGTCATAAAATCATTGCTTACCATTAAGAAGAAAGATATCTTTGATTGGTTTCTAATCGTTTTTATAATGTGTTGTTTTTAAAGATTGCTATTAATACAAGTTCTTAGTGTGGAATCATGAGTATCAATTCCAACTATGACTCTAAGGTCATCGGAGTAAAATATTGTTCTAGGCATTTAAATGCTATTTTTTTATTTATTAATTTGTCACATAAGGAGGATGACTTTTAATGATGCACCTACAAGCCCAAATTGAAGCTCATCATTATAGATCTTCCTAAATCCCACAATATATTGTATGTGTTGTATATTCACATTTTATACAGCAGTTAGATTGTAACGTTAATAGGAAAAAAGTTATACCTAAGAGCATGAGTCTGAGATTTTATTCTATGATGGAGTCTGAAATCCAGATACATAATTCAGTGGCTGGCTTTAGGCATTACCCCAGAGTAATTTTTTTGTCTTTGACCTCCTTTTTGTCTTCTGTCTTTTTTAGATCATTATTTTACAACTCTAGATAACTTTCACATTGATGCTAATTATTCTCATGTCACCTATACAGCTTTTCCTTTTGCATTTAAAATTGACTAATTCCACAACAAAGGACAATAGTCTTCAGTTTCATAAACTAAAATGATTGCCATTTAAAGGAACTACCAAATGTACTTTTAAAAAACAGGATTATGAAATGGTCAGACTAACTGCAGAATTAAGGGATGTACATTCTAATACCTTAATTTTACAAATAAATTGTTTGAGACTGATCAGTTTTAATATGCTCAATATTTAACTTTTCAAGTGTCACTTGTAATTTTGTTTCCATATTCTATACTTTCAGGAAATATTTAGGGATAAGTTTTATTTATTTTTTTAAAGTTTATTTAATTATTTTGAGAGGAGGGTAGACAGAGAGAAAGAGAATGGGAGAGAGGCAGAGAGAGGGGGAGAGAGATGGAGAGAGGGGGAGAGAGGCGGAGAGAGGGGGAGAGAGGCAGAGAGAGGGGGAGAGAGAGAATCCCAAGCAGGCTCTGTACTGTCAGTGCAGAGCCTGATGCAGGTTTCAAACTCATGAACCAAGAGACCATGACCTGAGCCAAAATCCAGAGCTGAATGAATGCTTAACCGACTGAGTCACCCAGGTACCCCTAAGAAGAATAAGTTTTAAAAACACTTTCAATGAATCCCAAATTTGAATTAATTCTGTGCCTGCTTGATATCCTCAGAGATATTACTGGATTAAATGAGAATGCCTATGTAACAGTAAAACCGAGTAAATTCATCTGCTAGGTCTGCCATAACAAAATAACACAGATCAAGTGACTTCAACAGAGATGTATTTTTCTCATCGCTCTTGTGACTTTGGGTACTCATGAGTACTGTCTTCCGGTCTGCAGATGGTCACCCCTTACTGTAACTGCTTTTGTGAGCGGAAAGAGGACGGAGACTGGGGCAGGAGGGAGAATATGGGAAAAAGCACCCCTCCCCAAAAGCAGCTGGAGAGAAAGTGGAAAATTGGAAACAGCTGCAGGGCCTAAACTAAAAAGGGAGAAAGGAGAGAGGAGAGGGTTTAACTTCCATTAAAACTGTAAACAAGGGGAGCGCAAAGGCTGCAACTCCGCAGCTCCATACCTGGCGGTGCTCTGATGGGAAAGGTGAATCTACAGGAACAGAGTGGGGTCTGGGAGGTTCTCAGGCCACACGGGGAAAAGTGGTTCCATTGCTGGAAGGACATCTGGTAGAGGCTGTGAGGCAACCTGGGCCCAGCAGACACCAGAGAGCGGCCACATTCACTGATGCTGGAAAAAGGCCATTAAAGGTGAAGCCTGGTGCCAGATGGGTGTTGAGATTTTCGATAATCCCTGAAATGCTGCTGCTACACTATCTCGGGAATCTCTTCTGGGGCAGGCTGGCATCTGACCACAGTCTCTAGGAATTGGCAGCAACAAAATAATGCTAACTTTCCTGGTTGCAGCCCATATTTGGCCATAGCTTAGTGAGACCCTCCCTCAGAGGGGTGGAAAGGGTCAAAGCCACAGTCCCTCAGAAGTAAGGGCCCGGGGAAAACAGCCACATCTGAGACAAAACTCAGGAGAGAGGTACTACCTGGGGCTCAGTTAGGGACAGTGTAAAAGCAGGGAGTGGATGAAAGCTGAAGACAAAGGATGGATGCGTGATGGCTGATTGGGGAGAACAGAATTCCGATACTGGAGACTGGGTATCTGGGTGATGCCATTTTCACCGATCCCGTGCATGTGTATATGCACCTACTAGCGCCAAACAATCCACCCCCAGTAGACTAGCACCGCCATCTAGTGGAGAACGGTGCCATTACAATAAGCCCTGCCCAAGTGGGCCAACCTTGCTCTTCAAGTGTCACCACCTAATTATGGACAATAAAGTGCTTCATATTCTGACTTCTAGGGGAAAAACGAAGTAATTTCAGTCGTATTTCAGTTTGTTAGCAGGTCCATCTATTCAATATTGTTTCTTTCTTTTTCTTTCTTTCTTTTTTTCATTTTTCTTTTTCTTGAGAAGAGAAAAAATTCATTTTTATTTTCAATTTTTATTAAAAATAATTTCTTTATTTTTTACTATATTTTTTACTTTTGTGTAATTTTTTTTCAAATTCTAGTTTACTTCCATCATTTCATTTTAGTCTACTTCATTGTATTCATTTTTTCAAATTTTCAAATGATTTTTTTTCTTCTTTCCTCTTTTTTTTTTAATCTATCAAGCCACTTTTAACCCCCAGACCAAAACACACCTAGGATCTAGCATCATTTATTCAATTTTGTGTGTGTGAGTTTAATTTTTTAATTTTAATTTTTTAATTTTAATTTTTTCTACTCATTAATTTCTTTTCTCCCTTCAAAATGATGAAATGAAGGAATTCACCCAAAATAAAGAGCAGAAAGAAACGACAGCCACGGACTTAACCAACACAGATAAAAGCAAGATGCTGAACCAGAATTTAGAATCACGACAGTAGGAATACTAGCTGGAGTCAAAAATAGATTAGAATCCCTTTCTGCAGAGATAAAAGAAGTAAAGAATAGTCAGAATGAAATAAATGCTATAACTGAGCTGCAATCAAGAATGGATGCCGTGGTGGTAAGGATGGATGAGGGAGAACGGAGAATCAGTGATGTAGAGGATAAACTTATGGAGAATAATGAAGCAGAAAAAAAGAGGGAGATTAAGGCAAAAGAGCATGATTTAAGAATTAGAGAAATCAGTAACTCATTAAAAAGGAACAATATCAGAATCATAAAGGTCCCAGAAGAGGAAGAGAGAGAAATAGGGGTAGAAGGGTTATGTGAGCAAATCATAGTGGAAAACTTTCCTAACCTGGTGAAAGACACAGACATCAAAATCCAGGAAGCACAGAGGACTCCCATTAGATTCAACAAAAACCGACCATTAACAAGGCATATCATAGTCAAATTCACAAAATACCCAGGCAAGGAGAGAATCATGAAAGCAGCAAGGGAAAAAAGTCTCTAACCTACAAGGGAAGACAGATCAGGTTTGCAGCAGACCTATCCACAGAAACTTGGCAGGCCAGAAAGGAGTGGCAGGATATATTCAATGTGCTGAGTCAGAAAAATATGCAGCCAAGAACTCTCTACCCAGCAAGGCTGTCAGTTAAAATAGAAGAAGAGATAGAAAGTTTCCCAGAGAAACAAAAACTGAAGTAGTTTGTGGCCACTAAACCAGCTCTGCAAGAAATTTTAATGGGGGACTCTCTGAGGGGAGAAAAAATGAAAATATAAATAAATAAATAAATAAGTAAATAAATAAATACCAAAGCAACAAAGATTAGAAAGGACCAGAAAACACCACCAGAAACTCCAACTCTACAAGCAACATAATGGCAATAAATTCATGTCTTTCAGTACTCACTGTAAACGTCAATGGACTCAATTCCCCAATCAAAAAACATAGGGTAAGAGAATGGATAAGAAAGCAAGATCCATCTATCAGCTGTTTACAAGAGAGCCACTTTAGACATAAAGACACCTTCAGGTTGAAAGTAAGGGGATGGAGAACCATCTGTCATGCTAATGGTCAACAAAAAAAAGCCAGTGTAGCCATACTTCTATCAGACAATCTAGACTTTAAAATGAAGGGGCGCCTGGGTGGCGCAGTCGGTTAAGCGTCCGACTTCAGCCAGGTCACGATCTCGCGGTCCGGGAGTTCGAGCCCCGCGTCAGGCTCTGGGCTGATGGCTCGGAGCCTGGAGCCTGTTTCCGATTCTGTGTCTCCCTCTGTCTCTGCTCCTCCCCCGTTCATGCTCTGTCTCTGTCTGTCCCATAAATAAATAAAAACGTTGAAAAAAAAATTAAAAATAAATAAATAAATAAAATAAAGACTGTATCAAGAGATGATGAAGGGCATTACATCATGATTAAGGCGTCTATACACCAAGAAGACCTAATAATTGTAAACATTTATGCACCAAATGTAGGAAAACCCAAATATATAAATCAATTAATCACACACATAAAGAAACTCATTGATAGTAATACCATAATAGTAGGTGACTTCAACACCCCACAGCAATGGACACAATGTCACAGCAATGTACAGATCATCTAATTAAAAAATCAACAAGCAGGGGCACCTGGGTGGTGCAGTCGGTTAAGCATCCGACTTCAGCCAGGTCACGATCTCGCGGTCCGTGAGTTCGAGCCCCGCGTCAGGCTCTGGGCTGATGGCTCAGAGCCTGGACCCTGTTTCTGATTCTGTGTCTCCCTCTCTCTCTGCCCCTCCCCCGTTCATGCTCTGTCTCTCTCTGTCCCAAAAAAATAAACGTTAAAAAAAAAAAAATCAACAAGCAAACAATGGCTTTGAATGACACACTGGACCAGATGGACTTTTAACGGATATATTCAGAACATTTCACCCTAAAGCAGCAGAATATACATTCTTCTCCAGTGCACATGGAACATTCTCCAGAATAGACCATGTACTGGGACACAAATCAGCCCTAAGTATAAAAAGATCGAGAATATACCATGCATATTTTCAGACCACAATGCTATGAAACTCGGAATCAACCACAAGAAAAAATTTGGAAAGGTAACAAATACTTGGAGAATGAAGAACATCCTACTAAAGAATGAATGGGCTATCCAAACAGTTAAAGAGGAAATTAAAAAGTATATGGAAGTCAATGAGAATGATGACACCTCAACCCAAACCCTTGGACACAGCAAAGGCGGTCATAAGAGGAAAATATATAGCAATCCAGGCCTTCCTAAAGAAGGAAGAAAGTCCTCAGATACATAACCTAACTTTATGCCTTAAGGAGCTGAAAAAGAACAGCAAATAAAACCCCAAAACCAGAAGAGGACAGGATTCACAAAGATTAGAGCAGAAATTAGTGCTATCAAAACCCAAAAAACAATAGAACAGATCAATGTAACCAGAAGCTGGTTATTTGAAAGAATTAGCAAAATTGACAAACCACTAGCCAGTTTGATAAAAAAGAAAAAGGAAAGGACCCAAATAATAAAATCAAGAATGAAAGAGGAGAGATCACAACCAACACAGCAGAAATAAAAATAATAATAAGAGAATACTATGAGCAATTATATGCCAATAAAATGGGTAATCTGGAAGAAATGGACAAATTCCTAGAAACATATACACTACCAAAACTAAAACAGGAAGAAATAGAAAATTTGAACAGACCCATAACCAGTAAGGAAATCGAATTAGTAATCAAAAATCTCCCAAAAAACAAGAGTCCAGGGCCAGATGGCTTTCCAGGGGATTCAAACAACCATTCAAGGAAGAGTTAACACCTATTCTCTTGAAGCTGTTCCAAAAAATAGAAATGGAAGGAAAACTTCCAAACTGTTTCTATGAAGCCAGCATTACCTTGATTCCAAAACCAGACAGAGACCCCAGTAAAAAGAACTATAGACCAATTTCCATGATGAACATGGATGCAAAAATCCTCAACAAGATATTAGCCAACCAACTCCAACAATACATTAAAAAAATTATTCACCATGACCAAGTGGGATTTATACCTGGGTTGCAGGGCTGGTTCAATATCCAGAAAACAATTAACGTGATTCATCACATCAATAAAAGAAAGGACAAGAACCATATGATCCTCTCAATAGATGCAGAGAAGGCATTTGACAAAATTCAGCACCCTTTCTTGATAAAAACCCTCAAGAAAGTAGAGATGGAAGGATCATACCCTGAGATCATAAAAGCCATATATGAACAACCCAATGATGAAATATCATCCTCAGTGGGGAAAAACTGAGAGCTTCCCCCTAAGGTCAGAAACCAGACAGGGATGTCCACTCTCACCACTGTTATTCAACAAAATATTGGAAGTCTTAGCCTCTGCAATCAGAAAACACAAAGAAATAAAATGTACCCAAATTGGCCAGGATGAGGTCAAACTTTCACTCTTCGCAGATGACATGATACTCTATATGGAAACCCCAAAAGATTCCACCAGAAAACTGCTAGAATTGATTCATGAATTCAGTAAAGTTTCAGGAATTAAAATCAACGCACAGAAATCAGTTGCATTCCTATACACCAACAATGAAGCAATGGAGAAAAAACAAGGAGTAGATCCCATTTACAGTTGCACAAAAAAACATAAAATACCTAGGTATAAATCTAACCAAAGAGGTGAAAAATCTATACACTGAAAACTATAGAAAGCTTATGAAAGAAATTGAAGAAGACACAAAAAATGGAAAAAGATTGCATACTCCTGGATAGGAAGAAACAAATATTGTTAAAATGTTGATACTACCAAAGCAATCTATGTATTCAATGGTATCCCTACCAAAATAACACCAGCATTCTTCACAGAGGTAGAACAAATAATCCTAAAATGTGTATGGAACCAGAAAAGACCCCGAATAGCCAAAGCAATCTTGAAAAAGAAAACCAAAGCAGGAGGCGTCACAATCCCAGACTTCAAGCTATACTACAAAGCTTTAATCATCAAGACAGTATAGGACTGGCACAAGAACAGACACTCAGATCAATGGGACAGAATAGAGAACCCAGAAATGGACCCACAAACGTATGGCCAACTAATCTTTGACAAAGCAGGAAAGAATATCCAATGGAATAAAGACAGCCTCTTCAGCAAGTGGTGCTGGGAAAAGTGGACAGCAACATGCAGAAGAATGAACCTGGACCAGTTTCTTACACCATACACAAAAATAAACTCAAAATGTATGAAAAACCACAATGTAAGACAGGAAGCCATCAAAATCCTCGAGGAGAAAGCAGGCAAAAACCTCTTTGATCTTGGACGCAGCAACTTCTTATTCAACACATCGCCAGAGGCAAGGGCAACAAAAGCAAAAATGAACTCTGGGACCTCATCAAAATAAAAAGCTTCTGCACAGCGAAGGAAATAATCAGCAAAACTAAAAGGCAACGGACAGAATGGGAGAAGATATTTTCAAATGACATATCATATAAAGGGTTAGTATCCAAAATCTACAAAGAACTTATCAAACTCAACACCCAAACTCAAATAATCTAGTGAAGAAATGGGCAAAAGACATGAATAAACACTTCCCCAAAGGAGACATCCAGATGACCAATTGACACGTGAAAAAATCCTCAACTTCACTCATCATCAGGGAAATCCAAATCAAAACCACAATGAGATACCACCTCACACCTGTCAAAATGGCTAACGTTAACAACTCGGGCAACAACAGATGTTGGCGAGGTTAGGGAGAAAGAGGATCTCGTTTGCACTGCTGGTAGGAATGCAAGCTGGTGCAGCCGCTCTGGAAAACAGTATGGAGGTTCCTCAAAAAACTAAATATAGAACTACCCTACGACCCAGCAATTGCACCACTAGGCATTTATCCACGGGATACAGGTGTGCTGTTTTGAAGGGACACATGCACCCCCATGTTTATAGCAGCACTATCAACAATAGCCAAAGTATGGAAAAAGCCCAAATGTCCATCGATGGATGAATGAATAAAGATGATGTGGTATATATATACAATGGAGTATTATTCAGCAATCAAAAAGAATGAAATCTTGCCATTTGCAACTCTGTGGATGGAACTGGAAGGTATTATGTCAAGTGAAATTAGTCAGTCAAAGAAGACAAATATGATATGTCTTCACTCATATGAAGACTTTAAGAGACAAAACAGATGAACGTAAGGGAAGGGAAACAAAAATAATATAAAAACAGGGAGGGGGATAAAACATAAGAGACTCATAAATATGAAGGACAAACAGAGGGTTACTGGAGGGGGTCTGGGAGGGGGATGTGCTAAATGGGTAAGGGGCATTAAGGAAGCTACTCCTAAAATCATTGTTGCACAATATGCCAACTAATTTGGATGTAAATTAAAAAAAATAAAACTAGGGGGTGCCTGGGTGGCTCAGTTGGTTAAGCATCTGACCTCAGCTCAGGTCATGATCTCCAGTCTGTGAGTTCGAGCCCCGCATCGGGCTCTGTGCTGATGGCTCAGAGCCTGAAGCCTACTTCAGATTCTGTGTTTCCCTCTCTCTCTGTCTTCTCCCCACTCATGCTCTGTCTCTCTCTGTCTCAAAAATAAATAGAAACATTAAAAAAAATTTAAAATAGATAAATAAATAAATAAATACAATTTTAAAAATTAATTAATTAATTAATTAAAAAATGTTTTGAAGTATTGCAGTTCTAGTTGTAGGGGGAGAGGAAAGAAACATTTAAATTACATTGTAGAAAAACAGATATTTTCACACAAAATACTCAATGTCTATTTTCCTGAATAGATAAAGATGTGTGTGTGTGTGTGTGTTTTCCACTCTAATGGTACTTTCATGGTCAATCTGTACTATCAATTTTGCAGTAGGTGATTGTTCTCCAACCATTAGCTTTGACTACCACAGCTGTCCTCAGTGTGTGATAATCAAAGCTTCTAAGTTTTTTTTATCTTGCTTTCTTAATAAAATTTTAATCTTTTACTAAACAACCCTCAGGATGTGCTATACAAGATATTCCATGATATACAGTTAATTAAAATGATTACAATTTCAGCGTACCTGGTGGCTCAGTCAGTTGAGTATCTCACTCTTGATTTCATTTCAGCTCTTGATCCCGGGGTCATGGAACTGAGTGCTGTCATGGGGTCTGCACCAGGTGTAGAAACTGCTTAAGATTCTTTCTCCTTCCCTCTGCCCTTCCCCCCCTGCAAGAAAATTGTTTTAATTATTAAGCATTCTACAGTTTCTACTGTAATTTCTACAATTTATTCTTATAAAACAATCATTTAATAACAAATATGATAATATAGACAAAAATATAAGTGGCATGAGAACAGAAAGTGATGCATACATACATAGAGGCACAAATGTGTGTTTGTATGTGTGTGTGTAGTTAAGAATGATTATGCCTGGTTACTAAAACTGTATGGAACTCAGACTGCTGAAACTAGGAAAGAAAACAAAAAAATCCAAAGAGAAAAATAAATTATTTCTTTGTGTGTTTTTTAAAATTTTATATAGTTTTTCATAAGAATTTGTATTTTTTCCCATCCCAGGCTCATCATCTTAAGAATTTCATTTTTTGGACAGTCTACTCTCTTTCCAATGTTTGATGTATCCACATTTAATGTAAACTAAAATTTGGCTTTTTTAGTTAATACTGTCATGAAAAATATACTTCACATTAATTTATCTCTTCTCAAATACTTTATTAATGATAAAAATTAATCTTGAGGATGATTAGTTATTTAACATGACTTTTTGACCTGGATGACACTCTTTTAAGTTGGAGGCCATATTGAAGAATCTTAAATATTCTCATCATTAAAATGAGTATAAGTGCATTTACCATTGTTTTGAAGGAGATCAGCTTAACTAAAGCAAATAAACACTCAATACACTTTAAACAATATTGCTTTAAAAGCATACAGATATATTTTTCAAAAATTTGCCATGCCACATGTAAATTATTTCATGATTTTCAAGAAAACCCAAATCCTAAGAAGTCAAGAGGACAGAATGTTTTCTTGGTTCTTTGAACTTGGAAAGTAATACCAGAACATTAATTCTGAATATTTTGTGTATCAGATTAAAATGTGACTTTTAAACTTTTAGTGGGGACTCAGTTTGGTGGCGACAGAGGAGGAATGAGAAAAGGAGCAAGTAAAAAATAATACACATTTTATTAAAACAATGGTGTTCTAGAGGAGGGGTCAAGATGGCAGAACAGCATTGAAGATTTTTTTGCATCTCTCATCCCTGAAATGCAGCTAGATCAACACTAAACCGTCCTGCACACCTAGAAAACTGATTTGAGGGTTAACACAACAATCCACACAACCTGAACCACAGAACTCAGCAGGTATGCAGCACGAAGAGGTAAACTGGGGGAGAGAGAAGCTGCAGAGGGCAGGGAGCTGTTTTTGCTTGTGGAGAGAAGGCAGAGATGGGGGGAATACGGGAAAAGCACACTGTCCAAAAAAAAAAAAAAAAGCAACAGAAGAGAAAGTGGAAAAGTGGAAACAGCCTCAATGTTTACAACAGTGACATCGACAAAGCCAAAGTATGGAAAGAGCCCAAATGTCCATTGATGGTAAAATGGATAAAGAAGATGTGGTATATATATACAATGGAGTATTACTCGGCAATCAAAAAGAATGAAATCTTGCCATTTGCAACTACATGGATGGAACTGAAAGGTATTATGCTAAGCGAAATTAGTCAGAGAAAAGTATCATATGACCTCACTATATGAGGACTTTAAGATACGAAACAGATGAACATAAGGGAAGGGAAGCAAAAATAATATAAATACAGGGAAGGGGAGAAAACATAAAGGACTCTTAAATATAGAGAACAAACAGAGGGTAGCTGGAGGGGTTGTGGGATGGGGGGATCATCTAAATGGGTAAGCGGCATTAAGGAATCTACTCCTGAAATCACTGTTGCACCATATGCTAACTAACTAGGATGTAAATTAAACAATAAATAAATTTTAAAAATAATAAAATAATAAAATAAAATAAAACAAAACAAAATGATAAAATAAAATAAAATAAAATAAAATAAAATAAAATAAAATAAAATAAAATAAAACAAAACAGTGATGTTCTGCAATGGCAGTAATGCAACTACATAATTTGTTTTCTTTAAGTGGCTCAAATAGTTCCATTACCACTGTGAATAAACCATTTACCATTGTGGTTAGAAAAGTTTATTTTAGCAATTTCCATGCTTAAGGCCTCTCACTAAACAATGATTCTGTGGTGGTGATTTTTTGGTGTGTCTAATTGTCCACAAAACTAAGCCTGAAACTGGCATTTCATCTCATTAGAAACAAGTATTCAAAATAGAATAACAATAAATGACTTATAAAGCTGGTCATTTAAGAAAAATAGGGATATTTCAAGTGTCAAAGAAGTTTATATCTATACACACGTACATTTTGAAGTATTGTTTTTAAAAATACAAAAAAAATAGAATAAAATTACCATAAAACATATTGATTAGAAATGACATTTGCCGTCCCAGATTTCTTTTTTAACAGTTTTCAGCAAATTTATTGTTTAAACATTCCTAATGCAGGCAAATGGCACTTGCAAAACTTTTAAAGTTAGTTTACTATTTTCTAAAATATTTACATATTAGTTACCATAGCCAAGAAGTAATTACCCTGTGTGTGTATTTTGTAGATGTGCAACACTACCAAGAACTCTGGCTTTTAAAACTTACATGTTTTTTCAAGGCAAAAGAAAGAGATTCTATTGTAAGACCATCTGGAAACTGGATGGTCTCAGGACAGACTGAGATTTAGCTGGCCTCTGAGAATATTTACAAAAACTAGTGAAATTTCATCATTACTGCTCGCAATGATTAAAGCCAACATATCCAATAAACCTCTATTGAACTTTGTGCTGAGGTTATGAGCATGATGCAGAGATAATTTGGAGTAGGGTAGGAATATTTCATGAGTACATAATGAGTTTTTGGAAAAAAGAAAATGTATGCTTATAAAATAAGGGGAATGATTTTTCTTTTTGGTCTCATAAAACTAACAAAACTGCTTGTAAAATTATAATAAAAGAGTTTCCAATGTTTTAAGGATAGTCAACTTGATGTAGTAAGCATACATCTATTGTTGACAACCTTGAAGTGGACAATATACAAGTGTCATTTTTACTATGGTAATTGGGCAGTTAACTTCAATAACATATAGCTACATCTTGTACACAGAGGTATGTTAAAACTTATTGTCAGTACTATCTTAAATCTTTAAACCAATTCTTTTTTTCTAAGTTTTTTTTTTTTTTTTTTTTTTTTAGAGAGAGATGTGGTGCAGGGAGAAGTGTGGAAGGAGAGAGAGAGAAACTCAAGCAGGCTCCATGTTTAGTGCGGAGCCTGATAAGGGGCTCGATCCCACCACTCTGGGATCATGACCTGAAGTGACATCAATATTTGGCTGCTCAACCAACTGAGCCACCCAGACACCCCAAAACCAATTCTTTATATAAACATATTTAATATTATAGTATTCCTTATGGAAAAGAATTACTAATCATTTTCTATTGGAATGAGAGGGTAACTCAATCTAGTTACATGAACTTATGATCATTGAAACATGACAGAAAATATGATTTTCTATTTCTAGCTAAATGCTTCTGCATAAGAGGAATTTTTTTATCAGTAACTATATTATGTTTAATCGATTCTTTTAAGAATAATGAGGTCTATTATTAGTCTTCTCAGGGGAAACAAGCAAGGAGCTTTCAAGCAAATAAGTGAATTATCTGTAAAATTGTCATTGACAAGAAACCTATATTTTTATGCATGTAAGTAATGAAGGAATAAAAATGGAAATTGGAAAAGGTCCTATACAAGATTCTTTGACAAGTCTGTGCTTGGTCATTGTCTACTCTAACACCCTTATAGTACAATCATAAATACTTAAAGTATTTTGAAATTAAATTCATTTTTTTCTCATTTATTTAAACGTTAAGCTAGCTGTATCTATTCTACTAAACAGTGAGACTTTTTGGAAAATAGCTGCAGGGCACACAAATCTTGAATCTTCAGAAACAGAAGTCTTCTACATTTTCTGAATAAAAGATGTATATAAATCATATTGGTATTCATAACATTTGTTAGGGAAAATCATTCCCAGGTCCAACCTTCCAAATCAAATACATCGTTATTCTAAATTTCAAAGGTATTTAATATTGACTATCCTGGCATTCATTTTTTCCTGACTTCCTGACACAGATTTGATCCTCACTATCTAGTTAATCAGCTTTGTTTAGGATCCCAATCCTGATCGCCTTTTACTTTATCAAGATTCATGCTGCTTTAGGGGCGCCTGGGTGGCGCAGTCGGTTAAGCGTCCGACTTCAGCCAGGTCACGATCTCGCGGTCCGTGACTTCGAGCCCCGCGTCGGGCTCTGGGCTGATGGCTCAGAGCGTGGAGCCTGTTTCCGATTCTGTGTCTCCCTCTCTCTCTGCCCCTCCCCCATTCATGCTCTGTCTCTCTCTGTCCCAAAAATAAATAAATGTTGAAAAAAAAAATTAAAAAAAAAAAAAAGATTCATGCTACTTTAAGGCAAATTTCTCCCTTACAGTTAGTGAACTATGTGTTTGGTACTTTCAAGTAAGGTTATTAGCACCTGAGTAGAGAAGCAGATTGATGAAAGGAAATCGTCACTTTGACAACAGAAAGCATAGAAGAAGACTCTTTGACATCTATCATACTCACTGGTGCAGGAGATTCCAAAAAATCAAAATTTAGAGAAACAAAGGGAATCAAAGGAAATGAGTTACTATTCTCTGTGTACTTGGAAATGATAACAGAGAGAAAGGTCAAAATACTTTTTTAGGATTCAGAAATTTCAACTGGAATGTAAAGGATATAACTAGGTAATGGAGTACTTTATGGCTAAGATAAAAAACAAAAATAAACAACAACAACAACAACAACAAAAATAAAACAAAGAGGGGCGCTTGGGTGGCTCAGTCAGATAAGCGTCCGACTTCGGCTCAGGTCACGATCTCGCGGTCCATGAGTTCGAGCCCCGCGTCAGGCTCTGTGCTGACAGCTCAGAGCCTGGAGCCTGTTTCAGATTCTGTGCCTCCCTCTCTCTCTGGTCCTCCCCCGTTCATGCTCTGTCTCTCTCTGTCTCAAAAATAAATAAACGTTAAAAAAATTAAAAAAAAATAAAACAAAGAAAAAATCTACACAAGTCTTAGTAAAATTAAGATTTATTGACCTATAATGATAGTAACATAAAGGTAACATATTATTGTCTGGACAGATCTCTACCACAAGGCATAGGTAATAATAGCTACTGTTTACTGAGCTTACTAAGGCAGAGTTCTAAAGACTTTGTAACTTTAATTCACTTAATAGTCATAATAGACCTATAAGGCAAGAGTCAATAATTCCCCATTTTTATAGGTGTTAAAAGTGAGGTTAATAGCATGTCCAAGGTCAACAAGTTTGTAAACAGCAAACCCAGGATTTGAACTTGGCTATTAGGAGTCAAAGCAGCACACTTAATCCCTGTGCTACTGTATTCATCTTTAATTGAGTGAGGAAGGCAAAATGAGTAACCTGAAGATATCAACAGAGTATGGTAAAGCTACACCTGAATGATACCGTGTTCTGGGGCAACTCAGAAGACAGTCATCTACTTATCTCAGAACTGACTTTTGAAATGGGGAAACTTAAAGTGCATGAAGAAAATAATGCAAAACATAGAAAAAGACTAATTAAACAAAATGTTCTAAGTTTCTAAAATTATCTTGACAGTAATGAATGTAATAAATTATATTAATAACATTATTTTATTTTAATACATATTGGAACATAATAAGTTGTTATTGAAAGTGGAATTCAACTACCTCCATTTTGATGTCAGTCTGTACTTTCCAACTGATAAAATTATTCCTTTTTTTAAATTTTTAAGTTTTATTAAATCCAATTTAGTTAACATATAGAGGAATAATTGGTTCAGGGGTAGAATTTAGTGATTCATCACTTACATATAACACCCAGTGCTCATCCCAGCAAGTGCCCTCCTTAGTGCCTATCACCCATTTAGCCCATCCCTATACACAACACCCCTCCAGCACCCCTCAGTTTGTTCTCTGTATTTAAGGGTCTCTCATGGTTTGCCTCCCTCTCTTTTTTTTTTATCTTATTTTCCTTCCCTTCCCTTATGTTCATCTGTTGTGTTTCTAAAATCCCACATATGAGTTAAATCATATGGCATTTGTTTTTCTCTGACCGAGTTATTTCACTTAGCATACTACATTCTAGTTCCATTCACATTGTTGGAAATGGCAAAATTTCATTCTTTTTGATCACCGAGTAGTAGTCCATTATTATGCGTAATGGGCACCCATTTTCTTTACTCATTCATCAGTCAGTGGACTTTTGGGCTCTTTCCATAATTAGGCTATTGTTGATCCTGCTGCGAAAAACACTGGATTTTATGTGTTCTTTCAAATCAGCATTTTTGTATCCTTTGGATAAATACCTAGTAATGCAACTGCTGGGTCGTAGGTTAGTTCCATCTTTAACTTTTTGAGGAACCTCCATACTGTTCTCCAGAATGGCTGCACAACTTTGCATTCCCACCAGCAGTGCAAAAGTGTTCCCTTTCTCCACATCCTCACAAACATCTGTTGTTGCCTGAGTTGTTAATGTTAGCCATTCTGACAGGTCTAGATGGTATCTCATTGTGGTTTTGATTTGTATTTCCATAATGATAAGTTATGTTGAACATCTTTTCATGTGGCTGTTAGCTATCTGGGTTCTTCTCTGGAGAAGTGTCTATTCATGACTTTTGCCCATTTCTTCGCTGGATTATTTGTTTTTTGTGTGTTGAGTTTGATTAGTTTTTATAGATTTTGGATACTAACCTTTTATCAGTATGTCATTTGCAAATATCTGCTCCCATTCCATCAGTTGCCTTTTAGTATTGCTGATTGTTTCCTTCACTGTGCAGAAGCTTTTATCTTGATGAGGTCCCAAGGTTCACTTTTGCTTTGTTTCCTTTGCCTCTGGAGATATGTCTAGTAAGAAATTTCTCCAGCCAAGGTCAAAGAGGTTGCTGCCTATTTTCTCCTCTAGGCTTTTGATGATTCTGTATCTCACATGTAGCCTTTTCCTCTATTTTGAGTTTATTTTTATGTATGGTGTAAGAAAGTGGTCTAGGTTAATTCTTCTGCACTGCCAGCATTACCTTGATTCCAAAACCAAAGACCCAATGAAAAGGAGAACCACAGACCAATTTCCCTGATGAACATGGATGCAAAAATTCTCAACAAGATATTAGCAAACTGAATCCAACAATACATTAAAAGAATTATTCACCACAATCAAGGGGGGGTTTATTCCTCGTTTGCAGGGCTGGTTCAATATCCACAAATCAACCAATGTGATATATCACATTAATTAAAAAAAGAATCAGAACCATGTGACCCTCTCAATAGATGCAGAAAAGCATTTGACAAAATATGGCATCCTTTCTTGATAAAAGCGCTCAAGAAAATAGGGATTGAAGGAATATAACTGAAGATCATAAAGGCCATATACAAAAAACACACAGTTAATACCATCTTCAATGAGGAAAAACTGAGAGATTTCTTCCTAAGGTCAGGAACATAGCAGGGATGTCCCTTTTCATCACTGTTATTCAACAGAGCTTTAGAAGTCCTAGCCTTAGCAATCAGACAACAAAAAGAAGTAAAAGGCATTCAAAATCAGCAACAAAGAAGTCAAGCATTTACTCTTCGTAGACTACATGATACTCTACATGGAAAACCCAAGTACTCCAAAAAACTGCTAGAACTGATACATGAATTCAACAAAGTTGCAGGATATAAAATCAATATACAGAAATCTGTGACTTTTCTATACACCAATAATGAAGCAATAGAAAGAGAAATCAAGGAATTGATCCCATTTACAATTGCACCAAAACCATAAACTACCTAGGAATAAACTTAACCAAAGAGGTAAAAGATATATATGCTGAAAACTAATGAAAGCTTATGAAAGAGATTGAATAAGACACAAAGAAATGGAAAAACTTTTCATGCTCACGGATTGGTAGAACAAATATTGTTAAAATGTCAATACTACTCAAAGCAGTCTACATATTCAATGCAATCCTTATCAATATAACACCAGCATTATTCACAGAGCTAGGACAAACAATTCTAAAATTTTTATGCAAATTTTAGAAAAGACCCTAAAGAGCCAAAATAATGTTAAAAAAAGAAAAGCAGGGGTGCCTGGGTGGCTCAGTTGGTTAAGCGCCCGACTTCAGCTCAGGTCATGATTTCGCGGTCTGTGAGTTCGAGCTCCGCATTGGGCTCTGTGCCAACAGCTCGGAGCCTGGAGCCTGCTTCAGATTCTGTGTCTCCCTCTCTCTCTGACCCTCCCCCATTCATGCTGTGTCGTTCTCTATCTCAAAAATAAATAAACTTTAAAAAAATAAAAAAATAAAAAAAAAAGAAAACCAAAGCAGGAGTCATCATAATTCTGGACCTTAAGCTGTATTACAAAGGTGTAATCATCAACACAGTATGGTATTGGCATAAAAACAGACACATAGATCAAGGGAACAGAATAGAGAACCCAGAAATCGATCCACAAATGTATGGCCAACTAATCTTTGACAAAGCATGAAAGAATATCCAATGGAAAAAAGACAGTCTCTTCAGCAAATGGTGCTGGGAAAACTGGACAGCGACATAAATTCTTCTTTCTAACTTATCTTTTAACTCAGGCAAAATCTCAGTAGGCAAATCACCCTGTAATGTGAACCCAAACTACCTCCTTTTGCAGTAGGAACTGCCCTGACACCATCCTCTGTGATTGACCCCAAGACAATGATCAACTTGACCTTTACTGCCTACCTGCACATACCCACCAGACCTTTGACCCACATTTTTCTTTTTTAAACCTAGAAATATTTTCAGCACTTTGGAAACAGTCCTGTGATGTTAGTCTTCTGTCTTCCAGGGTTAGCCTCACTGAAATAAATTCTTTTCTTGTTTCACCACCACTAGTCTCTCTGCCTTTGGATTTTGTCAGCGGCAAGTGGTGGAACCTGGTCTCATTGGGATCCCTGAAGCCAGATGCTACTGTATCCCTGGGCCATGGTTACATTATCTATGCAATGATCTCCCGAGAATCCATTAAAATAATAATGTAAAAATTACAAAATATTTACATAGTAACTCAAACAGAATATCAAATGGCCAATAAAGACCTTAAGATCTATTCAACTTCAGTAGTCACAAGGAAATGCAATTAATACTTCTGGATACATGTCCAACAATTGCTTTGTGCATGTGCGTGTGTTTCACGAAAAAGACACTTATAAAGATAGTGAAACTCTTTTCATAGCTCAAACTGGAAATAACCCAACAATCCTCTTCACTGGGGTGAATAGGTGAAGTGGTATAATCATACAATGAAATTTTATAAAAAAGTGAAAGTGAACAACATACAACTACAAGAGTCTCACAAATATCATGTTGAATGAAAGAAGTGAGAAAAAATTACACTACACGATTCCATTTACATGCATCTCAAATAAAGTAAAAATTAATCTATAGTGTTAGATGTTAGGATAGTTATTCTGTGAGTGGAAACAGTGATGAAACCACTTATACACAGACTCTGGGGTACTTGCTTCTTGATCCGCATGCTGGCTACCCAACTCTGTTCAATTTGTGAAAAGTCGTTAAGCTGTGTACTTGTAGAGTGTTACTTTTATGTATGTGTTTTGTGAATATTTTTTCAACTAAAAATATCTGTAAAATTAAATTTCAGAGATGGAATTAAATGTAGTGAAATGTGGTCCCTAAGTGCTCCAAAACATGAAAAGATTTTAAAAAGACATTGTTCATTGGTAGTAATACTATTAATAGAAGATACTCAATTATCCGTACCAATTATGTATATATGTATACACAGGTATATATCCATATCTATCTAAGTAATCTATCTACCTATCTATATCCTTAATCATTCATTTATATGATTTGATTTAAGGATCAGTATTATTAGCATTACGATTATGGACTAGGAAAGAAAATTTTGGTGTTAAAACTTTTTGAAATTATAGAAATGTGTATATTTTTCTAATGTTTCTTTTCAAAAATTGCATTTATCTAATTGTGCGAGAAAAAAAACAGTGTTAGCCTTAAATTTTCAAAGCAAATAACACACAGTTCCTTCCAGTACTGGTGCTAAAATGAAAGAAATTTTCAATCTTATCTTCTGGGCAATAAGTCTCATAAAAAAAGCCATTTTTCTCTAATAACATTTACATATTTTACTTTCAGTATAAAAACTCAAATTTCATCCTTTTTGAAAAAATGCAGTTTTATATGTAATTTTTAAAATTGATCCTTAAGCACTAAGAGCATGAAAAAAGTTACCCTTATACATATCCATTTGCTACAGGGAATAAGTCTTTGTAGGTAAAAAAAATAAAATGAAATGAAATGAAATAGAAATAAAGAAACTTCCTGGAATTGGGCATAGCTTCTAAATGTTTTATTGTGTTTGTAATATATTTTAATTCAACACTATTTTGAAAGTCACCAAGGTTTTAGTTTTCCAAAAATTTTAGCTGTTGCCAGAAATTCTATGACAGTTCTTGGAAAATAAGGTGAATGAATTGGAAAGCTCCATTCTATTGCCTAAGAATCAAAAGGTCTAAGAAGTTGGTTAAAGGAAAGGATTGAACCATAGTTTCATAAACTGTCTGCTTTTCCCTTCTGCTCCCCATGAGCTGTTAGCCAAAAGGAGAGTATAGACCACTTTCCTGGTAGCATTTCCACTTAAAAATATGAAATAAATAAATGATATGTATTTTACAATTATATATTTAATTGTAGTAAATAAATTAGAATCACAATCAAAGATGAAGCAATTCTTCCCGGGATAAGAGAAGGACATTGTTAACCACAACTGTGGTAGGCAGAATAATAGCCCTCCAAAGATGTCCATGTCTTGATCCCTGGGACTAGGGAATATGTTCAGTACATGACAAGGAAAGCCAAACTTTTGACTAAAGGTTGCTAATTGCCAGGTAGGAGGATTATTTTGGATTATCTAGGTGGGTTAAATGGAAAAGAACTTGGGTGGTAGTTGTTGGCTTTGAAGATGGAAGAGGCTCATCAGTCAAGGAATGTGGGTTGCCTCTAACAGCTGGAAAAGTTAAGAAATGGATTCCTCCAAAGAACCTCCCAAATAGAACACATCCTTACCAACACCTTGATTTTAACCTAGTGAGAAGTGAATTGGACTTGTAACCTACAGAACTTAAGATAATATTTTTTTGTTGTTTTAAGTCACTAAATATGTGGCAATTTGTTATATCAGCAACAGAAGATTAATACAACTCTCATGAGCTCTATTTTACAAGCAGCAAAACAGGGATGTTGTTACAGTGAACTCCTCAAACTGCATGGGCATGGTCTGGGCACCAGAACAAGTGTTCAGCAGTTTGTACAAAGCTGGGTAAAGAATCTCAAACTTATCCTGGTTTATAAAATATAAAACATGCCTCCACAAGCACATTGGTGTTGGAAAGCAAAAGAATATGCTTCACTGTGCACTGTTGGGGAACTGGCAAAACAAAGATTGGTTCCAACCAGAGCTGCTAATGCTGTCATTGAGGCCTGAGAAGCACCTGCTTACACATCATCTGCTTTAGTACCTCTGTCTCTAGTTATTGGGCAATGTTTCAAACAGTACATTTTGTGCCAATCCAAAGCAGATCTATCTACATTTTCTGTAGATCAAGCTCTAAGATCAGAAGGTCATTGTTGACTAGCAATAACTCAGAAGTATTTTAATATGTGATTCAAGGAAAAAGATTGATCTTTGGAATATTGTTTGACATGGATTAATTCTTGCTGATGCAAAGGTAAATGAAGAACATATAAAAGAAAAAGTTAAATTCCCCTTCTGCTGTAGCCTATAATTGTGTTCTCTCAGAATACAAATAAACCGAGGAAAGGAGGCTATCAGAGTCAAATATGTTGGAAAACTGCTTAAGTTCAGTCCTGCCAAAGTTGGCATCAGATTGAGCTGTCTCTGGTACTCTTTGCCAACAGCCAAAATGTAAGCCACAGAGAGAATAACTTCACATGGAGATCCTGAATCTGTAAAAATTGTTCATTCATAAATTGGCAAGAAGTAGATGGAGGAGACAGATTATATAGAATGAAATTCCAAGATGGGAGTGCATAATTACTGAACTATAATTTTAATGAAAAAATGTACAGATTTGTTACCAAGGTCTATATACAAATACGAAAGAGAAGAAGAAAATGTTGGGTTTATTCATATGCAGTGTATGAATCATTTTCAAACAGGGGTATTAATTTTGATAGTATAAGCCAAAGCATAACATGGTCATTGGATTAACTGGATCCTTACAAAATAGGTCAGATTGTGAAGCTTGCTTCAGCAATTTTTTTTCTCTCCTTTTGCAGTGATGCAAACTAGTGATGCAGGGGTAGACTGAGATAAAATGTCTGAGTGGAGACTCTGTGAATCTAAATTTTTCCAGGTTCAAAACACTAGGGAAGTGAAAGTGACATTTATGTATTTTATAACTTATTTTCACTGTCTGATTATTTCAGATTGAATGGAGTTATGGAAATATGGGACCTTCTGACACCTCATGACTGATGAACTATAGCTCTGATTTTTATGATGATTGATTTTATTTTTCAATTGTTTTGATTTCTGAAAATTTAAACATCCACTTAGCGTGAGATTGATAATGGTTATTTGTCATGTAGAAAATCTGACTTAGATTTATGGAATTGCTTGACATATTTCAGACCTACTTATACATGTGAATCCCTATTATTTTGTTCATATATGAATTTGAAATAAAACAAGAATATCTGCTATTAGATTAGCATGAGAAGGGCAAGTTCTTATTATTGGTACCACAAATTCTAGTGACAAAAATACTGTAGTTTATTATATTACTCCCAGAAGAATGTGTGTGTGTGCGTGCATGTGTGTGTGTGTGTTATTCCCCTCCATGTAAGCCCCTCTAATAATATCAAATTAATTCAAGAATGACTGCTCTGAGGGGATGAACCACTATCAGCTCCTCAAATAAATTTTTAAATAGTCTTTGTGTGTAATAAAAAAAGAAGAAGAGTTCATTCTTGGCCCCAGCTGGCTAGCAGGCATTTATTATCTATGATACTTACACATGTCACTGTGAGTTCATCAAATCTAAAAGATTTTTCACTTTCACTTGAAATAATCACAGAAATTTTGAGTTGGAACTGACCCAAGACATAACCTTGCCTAACTACCCACCCAAAGTAGAAATTATCAATGTCAGTATCTCTGACAAGTGGTCATTCATTATAGATCTCAGATACTGCAAGTGACAAGAAACTCAGTGTTCTTTGAGTCAGGTCATTTCATTGTTGAATAGATCAGTTTTCTAAAAATATTGTCTTGTAAGGTAGGTAATCTGCATCTTCTTAATAATATCCATTTGTTCTTTATCCAGTCTCTGTAGCTCTAAGACTAATTTTAGCTGCTTGCATCTTTCTCTCGCCCTTGTCTCAACATTCCATTACTTTTAATTATATCTTTGCTCTTTTCTCCATGTTGTTCACCATGTTTTGAATACATGCTGATTTTTCATGATATTCTTAAATTTTGACTTGAAAACAGTATTGTTACTATTTTAGTATAGACTTCAGGGTGAGATATTGGCTCTCAGTCTTTTGAAGGCAATTATTTCATCAAATACTATGTTTTTATTATTATTTAAATAGTTTTCTTTTCTTGGGCCTCAAAATAGACTTTTTATTTCATTTTATTCTGTTTGAATTCTATCCAAGCACACAGCTCCCCAACTACCAAAACCCTTTCTCTAACCCTCCATTCACACATTGTGTGCAATAGTTTTTTTTTTCAAGCGTATTTATTTTTTTGAAAGACACACGCGCGCACACACACACACACACACACACACACAGCAAGGCGGGTAGGGGCAGAGAGAGAGAGAGAGGGAAAGAAAGGATCCCAAGCAGGCTCTGCACTGACAGTGCAGGGCTTGATCTCACGAAATGTGCGATCAAGACATGAGCCAAAATCAAGAGTCAGCCACTCAACCGACTGAGCCACCCTGGTGCCCTGCAATTGTTTTGTTTTTTTTTTTTTTTTCCTTTTAACCATGAATCCAATACTTTACATTTCTCTAATGCCAGGGCATATAATTGTATTTTTTATTATTATTGTTTCTTGTAATGTGGTGGTAGTTATTCCTCCAGTGTAGTATAATCTTTTCAAGCCTGGCTTCTGGATCTTCATCCAAGTCATCCATTAAAAAGAAAAAGTTTGATAAGAATGAGACCAAAGATTTTGTGGCATATTATGAGAAGTCTCTTTCCATTAATCATCCTTAATGTAGCATCTCTTTGATATGATATGTAAATCTTCTTGTTAGTTGGATAAAAGTTACCCGAAAAAACCATAAGGTCATTAGAATTTCTAGGCATTTTCTCATTATACATGTTCTGACCTGAGCTTCAACTCCTTTTTAATGTGTTTGTTTTACCACTTTATATCGAAGGACATTTTATGCCCCATTTTATGTCATTAGGGATGATGTAGTCTACTATTTATTTATTTATAAAACGTGTTTAATTAAAATTACCCAGATCTCTTAGGAACTGTTTCTGCAGTCTAACAATCCCCAGCTTCTACTACCTTAGATTAATAAGTAGGCTATCTGTGAGTACTTACACACAGTTAGAATGTGATATAAGAATAAAGACTTAAAAGAGTGAGCAATAATCATGATGAGACATACTCGGAGCTTTGGAGAGAAGTTACCTGAGTTTACGAATTCAACCAGTTGGATCAATATATGGCACATGCTGAGATTCACAGTGTCTTCTTTCTCTATAACACTTTAAGATGTTCTCATTCAACATACCCTTCAGAAATCTATTAGCTTTCCAAGAACATAAATGGAAAGCACATACCTAAAACAATATGAAACAAAACAGAATCCTAGGTTACAAAGGAAATTTGCTGAGGACATTAATATTATTACTATTATTTATTTCAGGTATCATTTCTGTGGCTGTTTGTTTTAAAGACAAAATATTGTATTAGGAGGAGAAGGTAAGCCTACATTTAATTTAAATCTTGTCCTAATCTATGCATATATCAAAAACTGGAAACAGGATTTAACCTTTAACTATTCCCCTTAAACAGAAAATAATTACAAAACAGAAGCTTGTAAGGAAATTGGAAATAAATGAGTAGTACACACTTGTTAAATCCCAAAACTAACATTTTAGAGCAGCCTTACATTGGGTGAGATAGGTGTAAATACATCATTATAATAAAATAAGAGAAGAGCCAGAACATAAGTCTAGACAGGAGACAGTAGTAAATACTTAAATAGATTGTATCTCAATCTTGGCTTCATGAGGTACAAAATGCCTGAGTCAAGGACTGTTCCTTCCCCAAACCTCAAACCTCTGAGAAAACAATGTTTAAAAGCAAGAGTGAGAACCTGAAACCAGAATCTGAGCAACAGGAGAGGATGCTTGTTCCCCTTTAAACAACGAGAGAGGACCTCTGGAAGGAGAGAAAAATGGATTCTGAAATCTGGGGATCCAACTCCATCTGTGTGAGCTTGGGTTACTCTCCACTTCCTACTCTCTCCAAGCTATAATTCTTTTCCTAGCCCTCTTTTGTTCTTCCTTGTCTTCCTCCTTCCTTTAATCCTCCCTTTTCCTTTTCTTCATCAATATTATCCTAAATTCCTGCTAGGAACTTTTCCAAGTCTTAAAAATATGCAGATGAAGAACTCTAATTTTGGTGAAAATGGGGGAAAAAGGACAATAGGAAGGGATCGTTCATTTATGTAGAATCTACCTTACACACCTCATTTTGCTCCACTGTCACAATAAGACTGGTTCTAACACGTGTGGAAACTAGGACTCACAATTTTTAAGTTACCAGAAGCTTGGATGTAACTAAACAAATTATCTTTCAACTCAGAAAATAAAGAAATCAGCAACCTTAATAGTGTGGAGATGTTATTAATGAGTTATAGGAGGAAGACACCCAGTGAAATTTAGGTATGTGTGCTAGGGACAGGGGAGGATGGAGTGGTCACAAAAGGTTTGGTGAAGGTGATGGGAACCTACATTTGAGGACGTACATTAAATCTATGGATAATATGGGAAATGGAGATCTGGGCACAGCAAGCTGTAATTGCCAAGGCACAGAACCATGAGAAAGCATTGGCCATTTGATGAACCGTAATTTATGACATATACCTGCATCACAGGATACATGGCAGGAATGGTACTCACAGAGCTTGAATAGAATTCAGGAACAAGATGAAGAAAGATCTGGTAAAATATGGTACTAAATTTAAGCTTTAACAAAGGCAGTGGTAATCCACATACAGATTTTTAGCAGAGTAATTGCGCAATCAGATTGCACTTCTAAAATTTACTCAGAAATAATGAGGAATGGAGAAAAATAGTTTAGGAGAGAAATGATGATGAGTACTGAAGCATGGTAGTAAATGTTGGCAGCACTTTGAGAGATATTCTGGAGTAACTAATTTTGTGCCCAGCACAGCCCTTTTTAGAGTAATAGACAGACAGATGGCACTTATAAATCCTTGATGCGTGGTGATTAGTCTCTACATTTATATATATTTTTAATGAGTAAGAGGGAAGAGTTGGCATCTGTATATTATAGCAGCACATTGCTTTTAAAATAACATACATTTTCAAAGATTCTACTAGTAATGCAAAGCAGATTAATTTTTCACCTGAATGTATTGCCAGTTGCATGTGCACCATACGTCTGCTTATATTCCACATGCTTCCCATGTGAATCATGGTCTTTGTGCCGCACAGACAAAAAAGTTTGACAAAGTAGATTTTAATGACATCTAATGTATTTTCTTTACATAGTAACTTTCCATTACAAATCAGTTCTCTTCAAGATTAATCTCTAATTAAACAAACCTAAAATAAAAAGTAGTTATAATTCATCTACTACGATATGTTTTGCTGTCCTAGGAAAACTAAAAAAAAATTCATCTGTTTAACAACCTTAAAGTATATCCCATGGTCAAACACCACTCTCTATTTCTATTTTGGTTCCATGGAAGTCCTCAGTTATTAAAAGGAACTTTTAATAACTTTGCTTTGTACATTATTCCAAATTTTATCCGTAGCTACCTAAAGTTTTTCAGCCCCTGAACTTGATCCTGGTTAAAGTCTGATTGTTTTTTTCATATCAATATGCTTCCTCTCATTGCAAAGTGAAGTAGAGATTTGTAGGTGCTTTTGTATAAGAATGTATTTCATCCTATTCATTTATTTTCTTTTTCCCTTGTTATTAGATTTTCCTAAATGCAAAACATCTTTTTTTTTGCATCATTGTATTTATGGATGTTGTTTTCATTCACCTGCCCCATGTTTTTTTGTTTAACGTATTTCACGTATGGTTGTAAATCCTGAGTCTGTCCTCTTCTAAGCCCAGTATCCTTTGACCTACCTTCTAAATTTTGTTTTCTCATTTAGTTTTCTAAACAAAACATGCTCAAAACAATCTGTTCTTCCCTTAGTACTTGTATCACTTTATTTCTTTTTTTTTTATATGCACTTTTAATTTTAAGTCCTTGTATTTTCCTTCAATATTATTGCACCATCTGCCTTTTGCCATTTTGGAACACAGTACACAAAAGTTCCTCTCTGTTGTATTTTTATCTATACTTCAGACCAAGTATGTTCATAATACAGTACATTTTTCTGCCTTTAAAACAAATAGCCAAACCTATAAAATAGGCCCTACTGTTGTCCTCCATCACCATGGTTATTGCAGCTTTCTATTCTAAGTTTTTTGGGAAAAAAGAAAAACACTAAGAAATACTGAGCCCAGATATAAAGGTCTTGGAGCACAGTGTACACAGATGCTCAATAACTGTGTGTTTCCGGAGTTACACATGTAGAAAGGCAGGGACTGGGAAGAATTGTGACTGAAATCTGTAAAGCATGAGCAGTGTGAACTGACAAAAATTCAGCCTTTCCTTCTTTCTTGTTCTGCCAACGGATAAACTTACTGAGACAGAAAAATAACCATGTACTTCATTATGGTAATCAATAAGAATTTTTGTTGAAAATGTATTGTGTGCAGAGCGCTGCTCTAGATCCTTGGGGATATAAAGAGTTATAAAACACAGATCCTGCTGTTAAGTGTCTTTAATTTAGATGAAGAGTTAATATTTATATGATATATAAAACATATTTTTTGGATCCAGAAAAGAAGGCAAGGGAATATTTCACTTATTATAAAAACCAGACTGATGGGAAGTTAAACTTTCTGATGAGTTCACATGATGTTTCCACTTTTCTTTGCTCTGTGCAGTTTTCTAGTCTTCTTTAGGGAAAAACTTCAGGCTTAGCTATACCCAGACTTGGCTGTAATGTAGGGGAGGGGAATTCTGTTAAACATACACACATGCGCATGCATGTGCATACTTACGAGTACAGCCATGATATCTTTAGGTAAACTTATATGAATTCATTTTCTCTGATCAGCTGAGCAGTTCAATGGAGATAAATAAATCATAATTCTATGGACAGAATAAGCAGCATTAATATATTTCTAATTTATATGGGCATAGCATAAGTTAAGATTGCCCATCTCTGTATAGATATTGTAGAATAAACAAATGAATTATAAACAAAATAAAATCAAAGTTACATCTTCATAATACTTTCATAAAAATTATTTTAAAAGGGTTTAATATAAAAATGAAACTATAAAGTGTATTAAAATGTTGGCAAATGTTTAGAAGAGTATTGCTAAGTATCCAAAACGTTCTACTTGATAAATATATGTAATAACTTTTTTTTTGCTTTTCATATTAAAGTATTTACAAACAAATAAAGTGAGCATGTCATAGCATTCAATGAAAGAATTAGGAACTCATCTCTGTAGTAAGATCTTAGCGTTTGTCTTTTTTTCTCTCTAGTTCTCTATTTCACTACATCTATAATTTAGCTATCCATATATCTGTATGGAAAGACATGTCTTTTTTTTTTTAAGTTTATTTATTTATTTATTTTGAGAGACAGAGAGAGTGCGAGCGGGGGAGGGGCAGAGAGAGAAACCAAGGAGGTTCCACGCCACTGTCAGCACTGAACCAGAAGCCAGGGCTGGACCTCATGAACCATGAGATCATGACCTGAGCAGAAATCAAGAGTCAGATGCTTAATTGACTGAGCCACCCAGGCGCTCCAAAAATGTCTTTAGGGTAATCTGGTGAAGTATAACTTGGTGTAGTTTTTATTTTTTCTCTATTTTTTCCTTTGTTTTCTAAGTTTTTTACAAAAACTAGACATTGGTATCTTTACAATAACCAGAAAGAGTGGCAGTTTTGTGCATAAATTTCCATAGTCTTCTAGAAAACTAATTGTGTCAAACTATTTTAAGAAATTTAAAATGAAGTAATCCTCTAGAGACTTTTATTTATTTGCGTGACTCTGTCCTAAGGAATCAGTCAGACATAATCAAAGGTTATTCACACAAATAGATTAATATCAGAATTACTGAGAAGCATTTGGAAAGAATCTAATTGCAAACAATAGGAAAATGCTTAAATATTGTTTGAAATAATCATGAGATGGCATATTCTGCAACATGTTAAATATTTAATGATCTGTTCACAATATAAGATGAAAATAAATAAATACACCTACTACATACAACGTAATATCAATATTGGCTCCTATACAGACACACATTCAGGCCCACATAGCATTTATACATTCAAAGCATAGCACCAAAAGGAAATACATTAATATAGGAGTACTTCCAGTAGGATTTTTTGTTCTTTATGCTTTTTTATATTTTAAAATATTCCGCAATGGAATCCTATTGATATTTATAACCAGTTAAAAGGATAAATGGTACAGAACTTTAAGGTAGGTGTCAATGTTTTTATTAGGTTTTGTGGGAATGGATATAAGAAAAGTGGTGGGTGTTTTCTTGATGGTCCAGACATGTAATTATGAAAGCAAGACAGAAGAAATAAGAAAATGGAAATATGTAGTTAGCTCCCTGTGGGTGTGTGAATTTCTTAACTACTAGAAAATACACACTAAGCAGGTTTTTGTGGTTGGAAGATAGATTCATAATTTAAGAATGAGGATGTTGGAAGCTACTCAGAAGTCATTTGACTTCCAGCAGAACTAGATGAACACTGGTATTGTATTGTCTTGTGGCTGAAAGAATAGCCTGGAGGAAGTTATCCTGAGTAATTTCCATGTGCTCTGTTTATGTTGTGGCCTGCCAGAGCCTTTTCTGTAAGTACTGTCATGAGTCTGGAGTGCCAGCAGGCACTGATGCATGTTCCAAGATGCTAGATTCCCAGATTAGACACACAGCATACATATCAAATTCTGATGAGCATCTCACTAATGATGCTTTCAACATTATGTAAGTACCAAGAGGTTCAAGGAAAGAAGAAAAGAAGCCCTGCTTATTTCCCTAAATACAAGAAGAATTTATGCTGCTGTGTTCTTAAATAATTCCAGGTTTTATAGTGTAATTTTGAGATTTAGCAAAAATAAGTGGACAGGAAAAGACAGGAAGCAAGGATCAGTAGATTCTTTCCACTTGTCCCAAGTAACAAAACAGATTCAATCTGGCTCTAATAGAATCGTATATTTGAGTGAAAAATCACCATGAATTTCAAATAGTCCTTGATTAAAAATCCTGAGGTAAAATCCAGTTTTCTGATTTCTACTTGTGTGACATTGTTATTTAACCCCTCAATTGCAGTTCCCTTTTCTGTGAAAGAAGAGTAACAAAATCTACTTTATAAGGCTGGTATGGACTAAAAATGAGATTGTTATGTTGGAAGTGCAATGCAAAACATTAAATACATATAGCACTGTTGGTTCTCCATCACCCTTTCTTTTTTAATTGACATCTGTTGTCAGTAATATAATGGAACTTTATATCAGATGTCTATGTGTTCAATTCCTAGAATAGTCACTTATTAACTGGGTTAATACCTGGGTTTCAATGTTTTCATCTATAAAATGGAATAATGTTATCTATGTAAACCATAAGATGACTGAAAGTACTGAATAGAATATGGTGACATTTTATACACTATCATTTATTTGCATGCAATTATCACAACTTCCTAAAAAGCCTGTATTATCAGAGAAAGTAGGTAAATTTCACAGGATCACAAAAGTGATATTAAGTAAATGGCAGTACTTAACACCAAGTCTTTTTAACATCAAAGACTTTCTGATTTTTTTAATACTGCTACCTTATGATCCCGGTGTCTAGAAGCCACCCCAACTTATGCTTTGAGGTGGCTGCATTGTATTGGATAAATTTCTCTGGATTTCTGTGTCATCATCTGTAACATAAGAAGCTGTATTAAATCCATTCTTTGCAATCTGGATTCATTTGAGGCTATGGGTTCCTCCAATCTTATCAGAAGCAACTTTATGGGAAATTGAAACAAACTAGAAGGTTCCATCTCACCAGCTCCTTCAGAAAGAACAACTTTTCTATTATCTCTTTTATTTTCTTATTTGTATGCTATGATTTCATTTGTAAAAATACTGCATTGTTAAAGGCAAGCTTGAGACTGCCCGATTAGATATTCTCTATTTATTCTATAATGTCTAACTCTAATTAAATATAGTAAAGGGCCATCGATTAGTCAGAAGTTCAGAATAAGTAAAAGATAAGTAAGCAAATGAATATTTAACTGTAGAAATGTTTACCTAGAAGATATGCTGAATAAGAATATAAAGATGGAGCAAATTTGGGGACAGTTGCTTGTGCTGCTATTTCTAATAAAAATTAAGTACTTGGATCAAAAAAGCAAAAAAAGAAGATTAATTAAACTATTTGAACATGTCTAACAGAGTAGTAGACAGCTTAATAAGTATATTAATAAATATAACAGCAACCAAAAAAAAAAAGACTTGGAATCAACCAATTAAAAAGCAGATGTTCCAGGAGCACCTACAAACCAAGCAAAGTGCGATAAAGCATGAAGAAGCATAATCAAATATTCACCAAAGTCACTGATAAAACCTGTCCTGATCATTCATGGACAGATGATTGATGCAACCAGAGAAACAAGAAGGCATCTCTAGGGACCTTGAAGTTCACAGCTAGAATTTGAAGGCTGTAAACAAAGATATGAAAATTTCATCCCATCTTCTGATTGATTCACTCATTCATTCAGTGGTACACTCAACACACACTTATTAAAGATGGTATAGTAAATGAATAACTGGTGGAAAAGTTTTTGAATAGTCAAATTAGCTTTCTGTGACTATTATTGATAATATCAGATTAATACATTCTCAGGAAAAGGACAGAATTCATCTAAAATAGATGAAAGGTAACATTTGAGGAAAGATTCAATAATGTAATGAGAGAAATTTAAAATAACGTGTGTGTGTGTGTGTGTGTGTGTAGGGGAGTGCCTGGTAAATGAATAAAACCATATGCTATGGGGAATAACCTGTTATTGTCTAATCCTGTCCATCTCCCTTACTGCTACCTGAGACATATTCTCTACCTTGGTGTTCTAACTGGTCTCTATGCTTCTCTTTGACCCCTGACTATTCCTTGCCAAGAAAGAAACAAAAATGGGCCTTTTAAAAACAAAAAGATTATATCTTGGCCCTACAGTAAGCCTCCTAAGGTATACGATCCTACAGAGATGCTCCACCTATACGCCCTGCTCTCTTCAATCCCCTTTTTTGCCACTGCCCTCTGTCCATAAATACTGACCCATGGACTTTGGTCTATTTCTCAAATATCTCAAGTCAATCCAGTCTTAAGGCTTTTCTACCACTTATTCTAGCTGAACTGAACTCTTCTTCCTGTCATCTTTCTAAGGGAGAGTTCATTCTATGGAGAACTCATTCTAACCTAAGCTTACATGTGATTTTCTCAGAATGTTTTGCTGGCCATCAGATCTGAACTAGTCCCTTAGACACTTTCTGTGTCATCACTCTAACTTTCTGCAGGACCTGTGAGATTATAGTTTGTATCTTACTGAGTCACTATATTCACTAGGTCTAGCTGTTGCCTGGTAAATGCTTAATATCTATCTATCTATTGAGATGTGTAAATAAATGTGTATATATTACAAAAAAGCCAATTGTCAAAGTTTTTTCCAGTCCAAAATAATTGAAGAGTGTCAGAAACAATATCAATGGCTTAAGATTATCATTATAGGTGCTTGAAATATGTAAAGTAAACAATGTTTATCTAAAATTTTCACCTAAACAGGGGAACCTAGGTGGCTCAGTTAGTTAAGTATCCTACTCTCGATCTCGGCCCAGGTCGTGATCTTATGAGTTCGTGAGTTCGAGCCCCGCATCAGGATCTGTGCTGAGAGTGAGGAGCCTGTTTGCAATTCTGTCTCCCTCGCTCTCTGCCCCTCCCCCGCTCACGTTCACACTCTGAAAAATAAATAAACATTAAAAAAATAAAAATGAATAAAATTTTCACCTAAACAATGTTTTCTCACAATTGTTACCAAGACTTGGTGATATGCTTTTGTCTAAGAAACATCAGTGAAAGAACATTTCATATTAGAAAAAGATCTAATACACAGGCAAGGAAAGGAGGATAAAATGGTCTGTATACGTGTATACATTTGATCATAAATGCTTTTCATTTAATCATAAAAGCAACTCTGGAATATCATAAAATATGTTTATCCCTGGGGCACCTGGGTGGATCAGTCAGTTAAGTGTCCGACTTTGGCTCAGGTCATGATCTCGCAGTTCATGAGTTTGAGCCCCACATAAGGCTCTGCGTTGACGGCTCAGAGCCTGGAGCCTGCATCAGATTCTCTGTCTCCTTCTCTCTCTGCCCCTCCCCCATTCACACTCTGTCTCTCTCTTTCTGTCTCTCAAAAATACATAAACATTAAAAAATTTTAAAAATATATTTTTTATCCGTGTTTATCAAATACTAGAACTGAGACCCAAAGAAACCAAGGGGCAAGCTTGATGACATAGAGCTAATGATGGAGGTATTACTTAATTCATGTTCATGTAATTTAAAATGACATTCCATCAAACCAGATTAGAAACATCCTTGAAAATGCATTTTTAAAGCAACAAACCACTTCCTTAAAATCAAGATCTTATATGGAAGCCTAATATGTAAAACAAACCAAAACAAAAGGGAAAAACTCTTCTATTTGTATAGATTCTACTGAGAGCTTAATTTCCTTTCCAGAGCAGCTCATATGTTTCCTTTTTTATTTTCATATGTTCAAGCAGATTTAGTCAAATCTAAAAGGCTTAGATATCAGTCTGTCTTCTAAAAGTCACTCCATCTGCACAGTCTCTATATTTCATTGACTTCTCTGAAATTTATTTAGAGGAAGAAAATAGAGACAAGGATATTGTTGAGAGGAGGAGATTTGTTTTAATTTGTTGTTTTTTTAGAGTTTTAAAAATATTTAAGAGGAGACTTGTTTTAAGGCTGTATTTGTTCAGTTTTACTTGGACTACATGTTCATTTAGGATACTTTTAAGTAGGCTGATGGAGGGGGTGCTACATGACTACTGATTAATTTTGTAGTTAATTTCCAGTTTACATTATAAATTTAAAGTTATTACAACCTCCAGATACTGATCAGAGAGAAAAATAGATACATACATACATACATACATACACACATGTACTGATAATCCATTCTTCTTGTTTCAATGTATATTCCCCAATCATAACTGTAATTTTTATTTTTTTGGAATTCCCAGTTACTGACCCAAAAAGAAAATTTGAGAATGAGAAACATCTACCTCCTGAATCAACCAAGAAGATTGCTGGCTGCACAGTTGTTCCTGGCATGGACAGCTTAAATGCAATGCACAAAATTAGGGTACCGTTGCCTGTTTTATGCCCTTACTGGGGAAATTAAGATATTGGATCCCAGCAAGGGTCTGCATGGTTGTACTGGTGGTAAAATGATGGCTTATATGGAGGGTCACGTGCCAGGCTGAGCTGAATATTTTGCCTATCCGCAGATGTGCTCCTCCCTACTACAGACCTTCCAGGCCTCATCATTCCCATGTCATTTGCTAGCCATGTCATTTGAAGCTCTATTTTAGAACTGTCTCAGGAATCCACTATGTCACAGGCAGAAATCTCAAAAACGTTCATTTTCTTTGCCTGTACCCAGGGTTTATATTTTCTCAACTAAACCCTCCAATTCCCCCCCCCCCAAATTATTTGATCGTAGTCCTTTCTCCAACAAGAAGCTACCTGGATAGCTTTCTAATAACAGTACAAGCATCTAGGAAACTAACACTGTTTCTTATATATTAAAGATAACTTACCTCTCATTGTGATCAAGGGGAAATTTCTGGCTTCTCTCTCACATAAATATTTGTTCTCAGTTTTTGACAGTCTCTTATGCTTTGGCTCTCTCCCACTCGAACCTCTTTTTTTTTTTTCCCTTCTCCTCCCCCATGGGTTTCTGTTAAGTTTCTCAAGATCCACATAAGAGTGAAACCATATGGTATCTGTCTTTCTCTGTATGGCTTATTTCACTTAGCATCACACTCTTCAGTTCCATCCACGTTGCTACAAAAGGCCATATTTCATTCTTTCTCATTGCCACGTAGTATTCCATTGTGTATATAAACCACAATTTCTTTATCCATTCATCAGTTGATGGACATTTAGGCTCTTTCCACAATTTGGCTATTGTTGAGAGTGCTGCTATAAACATTGGGGTACAAGTGCCCCTATGCATCAGTACTCCTGTATCCCTTGGGTAAATTCCTAGCAGTGCTATTGCTGGGTCATAGGGTAGGTCTATTTTTAATTTTCTGAGGAACCTCCACACTGCTTTCCAGAGCAGCTGCACCAATTTGCATTACCGCCAACAGTGCAAGAGGGTTCCCGTTTCTCCACATCCTCTCCAGCATCTATAGTCTCCTGATTTGTTCATTTTGGCCACTCTGACTGGCGTCAGGTGATATCTGAGTGTGGTTTTGATTTGTATTTCCCTGATAAGGAGCGACGCTGAACATCTTTTCATGTGCCTGTTGGCCATCCGGATGTCTTCTTTAGAGAAGTGTCTATTCATGTTTTCTGCCCATTTCTTCACTGGGTTATTTGTTTTTCGGGTGTGGAGTTTGGTGAGCTCTTTATAGATTTTGGATACTAGCCCTTTGTCTGATATGTCATTTGCAAATATCTTTTCCCATTCCGTTGGTTGCCTTTTAGTTTTGTTGGTTGTTTCCTTTGCTGTGCAGAAGCTTTTTATCTTCATAAGGTCCCAGTAATTCATTTTTGCTTTTAATTACCTTGCCTTTTGGGATGTGTCGAGTAAGAGATTGCTACGGCTGAGGTCAGAGAGGTCTTTTCCCGCTTTCTCCTCTAGGGTTTTGATGGTTTCCTGTTTCACATTCAGGTCCTTTATCCATTTTGAGTTTATTTTTGTGAATGGTGTGAGAAAGTGGTCTAGTTTCAACCTTCTGCATGTTGCTGTCCAGTTCTCCCAGCACCATCTGTTAAAGAGACTGTCTTTTTTCCATTGGATATTCTTTCCTACTTTGTCAAAGATTAGTTGGCCATACGTTTGTGGGTCTAGTTCTGGGGTTTCTATTCTATTCCATTAGTCTATGTGTCTGTTTTTGTGCCAATACCATGCTGTCTTGATGATTACCGCTTTGTAGTAGAGGCTAAAGTCTGGGATGGTGATGCCTCCTGCTTTGGTCTTCTTCTTCAAAATTACTTTGGCTATTCGGGGCCTTTTGTGGTTCCATATGAATTTTAGGATTGCTTGTTCTAGTTTCGAGAAGAATGCTGGTGCAATTTTGATTGGGATTGCATTGAATATGTAGATAGCTTTGGGTAGTATTGACATTTTGACAATATTTGTTCTTCCAATCCATGAGCAGGGAATGTCTTTCCATTTCTTTATATCTTCTTCAACTACCTTCATAAGATTGCTATAGTTTTCAGCATACAGATCTTTTACATCTTTGGTTAGATTTATTCCCAGGTATTTTATGCTTCTTGGTGCAATTGTGAATGGGATCAGTTTCTTTATTTGTCTTTCTGTTGCTTCATTGTTAGTGTATAAGAATGCAACTGATTTCTGTACATTGATTTTGTATCCTGCAACTTTGCTGAATTCATGTATCAGTTCTAGCAGACTTTTGGTGGAGTCTATCGGATTTTCCATGTATAATATCATGTCATCTGCAAAAAGCGAAAGCTTGACTTCATCTTTGCCAATTTTGGTGCCTTTGATTTCCTTTTGTTGTCTGATTGCTGATGCTAGAACTTCCAGCACTATGTTGAACAAAAGCGGTGAGAGTGGGCATCCCCATCGTGTTCCTGATCTCAGGGAAAAAGCTCTCAGTTTTTCCCCATTGAGGATGATGTTAGCTGTGGGCTTTTCATAAATGGCTTTTATGATGTGTAAGTATGTTCCTTCTATCCCGACTTTCTCAAGGGTTTTTATTAAGAAAGGGTGCTGGATTTTGTCAAAGGCCTTTTCTGCATCGATTGACAGGATCATATGGTTCTTCTCTTTTTTTTTTTTTATTAATGTGATGTATCATGTTGATTGATTTGCGGATGTTGAACCAGCCCTGCATCCCAGGAATGAATCCCACTTGATCATGGTGAATAATTCTTTTTATATTCTGTTGAATTCGATTTGCTAGTATCTTATTGAGAATTTTTGCATCCATATTCATCAGGGATATTGGCCTGTAGTTCTCTTTTTTTACTGGGTCTCTGTCTGGTTTAGGAATCAAAGTAATACTGGCTTCATAGAATGAGTCTGGAAGTTTTCCTTCCCTTTCTATTTCTTGGAATAGCTTGAGAAAGATAGGTATTATCTCTGCTTTAAATGTCTGGTGGAACTCCCCTGGGAAGCCATCTGGTCCTGGACTCTTATTTGTTGGGAGATTTTTGATAACCAATTCAATTTCTTCGCTGGTTATGTGTCTGTTCAATCTTTCTCTTTCCTTCTGATTGAGTTTTGGAAGAGTGTGGGTGTTTAGGAATTTGTCCATTTCTTCCAGGTTGTCCAGTTTGTTGGCATATAATTTTTCATAGTATTCCCTGATAATTGTTTGTATCTCTGAGGGATTGGTTGTAATAATTCCATTTTCATTCATGATTTTATCTATTTGGGTCATCTCCCTTTTCTTTTTGAGAAGCCTGGCTAGAGGTTTGTCAATTTTGTTTATTTTTTCAAAAAACCAACTCTTGGTTTCGTTGATCTGCTCTACCTTTTTTTTAGATTCTATATTGTTTATTTCTGCTCTGATCTTTATTATTTCTCTTCTTCTGCTGGGTTTAGGCTGCCTTTGCTGTTCTGCTTTTAGTTCCTTTAGGTGTGCTGTTAGATTTTGTATTTGGGATTTTTCTTGTTTCTTGAGATAGGCCTGGATTGCGATGTATTTTCCTCTCAGGACTGCCTTCGCTGCATCCCAAAGCGTCTGGATTGTTGTATTTTCATTTTCGTTTGTTTCCATGTATTTTTTAATTTCTTCTCTAATTGCCTGGTTGACCCACTCATTCTTTAGTAGGGTGTTCTTTAACCTCCATGCTTTTGGAGGTTTTCCAGACTTTTTCCTGTGGTTGATTTCAAGCTTCATAGCATTGTGGTCTGAAAGTATGCATGGTATAATTTCAATTCTTGTAAATTTATGAAGGGCTGTTTTGTGACCCAGTATATGATCTATCTTGGAGAATGTTCCATGTGCACTCGAGAAGAAAGTATTTTCTGTTGCTTTGGGATGCAGAGTTCTAAATATATCTGTCAAGTCCATCTGATCCAATGTCTCATTCAGGGCCCTTGTTTGTTTATTGACCATGTGTCTAGATGATCTATCCATTTCTGTAAGTGGAGTGTTAAAGTCCCCTGCAATTACCACATTCTTCTCAATAAGGTTGCTTATGTTTTTGAGTAATTGTTTTATATATTTGGGGGCTCCGGTATTCGGCGCATAGACATTTATAATTGTTAGCTCTTCCTGGTGGATAGACCCTGTCACTATTATATAATGTCCTTCTTCATCTCTTGTTACAGCCTTTAATTTAAAGTCTAGTTTGTCTGATAGAAGTATGGCTACTCCAGCTTTCTTTTGGCTTCCAGTAGCATGATAAATAGTTCTCCATCCCCTCACTCTCAATCTAAAGTTGTCCTCAGGTCTAAAATGAGTCTCTTGTAGACAGCAAATAGATGGGTCTTGTTTTTTTATCCATTCTGATACCCTATGTCTTTTGGTTGGTGCATTTAATCCATTTACATTCAGCGTTATTATAGAAAGATACGGGTTTAGAGTCACTGTGATGTCTGTATGTTTTATGCTTGTAGTGATGTCTCTGGTATTTTGTCTCACAGGAACCCTCTTAGGATCTCTTGTAGGGCTGGTTTAGTGGTGACAAATTCCTTCAGTTTTTGTTTGTTTAGGAAGACCTTTATCTCTCCTTCTATTCTAAATGACAGACTTGCTGGATAAAGGATTCTCGGCTGCATATTTTTTTCTGTTTAGCACACTGAAAATCTCGTGCCAATCCTTTCTGGCCTGCCAAGTTTCAAAAGAGAGATCAGTCACGAGTCTTATAGGTCTCCCTTTATATGTGAGGGCACGTTTACCCCTTGCTGCTTACAGAATTTTCTCTTTATCCTTGTATTTTGCCAGTTTGACTGTGATATGTCGTACAGAAGATCAATTCAAGTTACGTCTGAAGGGAGTTCTCTGTGCCTCTTGGATTTCAATGCCTTTTTCCTTCCCCAGTTCAGGGAAGTTCTCAGCTATAATTTCTTCAAGTACACCTTCAGCACCTTTCCCTCTCTCTTCCTCCTCTGGGATACCAATTATGCGTAGATTATTTCTTTTTAGTGTATCACTTAGTTCTCTAATTTTTCCCTCATACTCCTGGATTTTTTATCTCTCTTTTTCTCAGCTTCCTCTTTTTCCATAACTTTATCTTCTAGTTCACCTATTCTCTCCTCTGCCTCTTCAATCCGAGCTGTGGTGGTTTCCATTTTGTTTTGCATTTCATTTAAAGCGTTTTTCAGCTCCTCGTGACTGTTCCTTAGTCCCTTGATCTCTGTAGCAAGAGATTCTCTGCTGTCAGCTATACTGTTTTCAAGCCCAGCGATTAATTTTATGACTATTATTCTAAATTCACTTTCTGTTATATTATTTAAATCCTTTTTGATCAGCTCATTAGCTGTTGTTATTTCCTGGAGATTCTTCTGAGGGGAATTCTTCCGCTTGGTCATTTTGGATAGTCCCTGGCATGGTGAGGACCTGCAGGGCACTTCCCCTGTGCTGTGGTGTATAACTGGAGTTGGTGGGCGGGGCCACAGTCAGACCTGATGTCTGCCTCCAGCCCACCACTGGGGCCACAGTCAGACTGGTGTGTGCCTTCTCTTCCCCTCTCCTAGGGGCGGGATTCACTGTGGGGTGGCGTGGCCCATGTGGGCTACTTGCACACTGCCAGGCTTGTGGTGCTGGGGATCTGGCATATTAGCTGGGGTGGGTAGGCAAGGTGCACGGGGGCAGGAGGGGCAGGCTTAGCTTGCTTCTCCTTAGGTGATCCACCTCAGGAGGGGCACTGTGGCAGCGGGAGGGAGTCAGATCTGCTGCAGGAGGTTTGGCTCCGCAGAAGCACAGAATTGGGTGTTTGCGGAGAGTGAGCAAGTTCCCTGGCAGGAACTGGTTCCCTTTGGGATTTTGGCTGGGGGATGGGTGAGGGAGATGGCGCTGGTGAGCGCCTTTGTTCCCCACCAAGCTGAGCTCTGTCGTCTGGGGGCTCAGCAACTCTCCCTCCCTTTGTCCTCCAGCCTTCCCGCTTTCCCAGCAGAGCTGTTAACTTATGACATCCCAGACGCTAAGTCGCGCTTGCTGTCGGAACACACTCCGCCCGGCCCCTCCGCTTTTGCCAGCCAGACTTGGGGGCTCTGCTTGGCCAGCAGGCTGCCCCTCCGCCCCGGCTCCCTCCCGCCAGTCCGTGGAGCGCGTACCGCCTCGCCGCCCTTCCTACCCTCTTCCGTGGGCCTCTCGTCTGTGCTTGGCTCCGGAGACTCCATTCTGCTAATCCTCTGGCGGTTTTTGGGTTATTTAGGCAGGTGTAGGTGGAATCTAAGTGATCAGCAGGACGCGCGGTGAGCCCAGCGTCCTCCTATGCCGCCATCTTCCCCATTCCCTGCCCTATTCTTTTAATAAATTTTTTGTAGTACCTCTAAGATTAATTCTACTCTGAATCCCACCTCATCCCTTAATTCCTTCCTTGGGAGCTGGACAGGATTGCTGTTGTTCATCTAGAGACTCATGGTGCTGCTTCAAGGATAAGTCACCAAAGTGCTCACCCCACATACAGAACATTTAAATAATTGCCCATTCAATTTTCTCCTAGGCACTTCAGAAGACATGGGAGTGAGATTCATACCTGGCAATTTTTTCTTCCCTATGCTTGGTAAGACTATAAATTGGTGTCGTTAATCCTTACATTTGGACATTTTCTTCATTTATTTCCAATTATAAATCATAAAAACAGTGATTATCCTTGTACCCTAGTCTTTTTTCTTTTCCTTATATTATACTATACTAATTTATTTTTAAATATTTGATTACACTATTTTTATATTTTATTATACTATACTATTTTACCTTTACTTTTTTTGTCTAATTTCTATCTCATGCACTGTATTGGAAAGTCACTGAGAGAAGGAACTGTTTATACATCAATCATTGTACACTGATATCCAAAACACCTTGAAAATTTTGTAGCCCATAGAATCTCCTCAGAGATAAAATCACACAGGTTGATCACACTTTTATCTCAAAAAGTAGTTAATTTTTCATTTGGAGAATATCATACTAACTTATGAATTTCTGGTGTTAAATTACAGGGCATTCAAAGTATATTCAACACTATAAAATCATTTCAAAAGTCAATTGACCAGAAATAGATTTCCTTTTAACACTGAGTTTTGCTTCAATGTTTTTCATTAGAGTCCTCTTTTCAAACTATTACAGGATGCAAAACAAGATACCTATTTAAAAAATTATATGCTGTATTTTTCTTTTCTAATATAAATCTTAGGTAATTATTACATAGTATCTGTACCACAATCTTTACAACAAAATATCAGTACTAGAAAGAAGTACAAGTATAGAGTCAAATTGTCTTAAAGAAGTTTCTTCTCAGAATATATTAAATTGTTCTCAAGGTAGCTTTCAGCCTGTGATTCACTATTTATTTCTAGTCAGGATTATTGAACCATTTGGTCAATGAATCCAGTATGTAGGCAGAGAAATATAGATCAGTCTTTTGCCAAAGTTCTTTGACTATGAATCAGTTTAAATATTCTAGTAGTTTGAGATGATGCCGGAAGGTTGTGAAATCTAACATACTAGGATTAAAAATGTGATCAAATATGACTTTTTACATAAATTACTTGCTGAAATTATAAACATATGGTCATATGATTTTATTAGTTAAGCAAAAAACAAATAAGAGAATTACATCTTATCACGTTAAATAGCGCGCGTGTGTGTGTGTGTATAAACCACCATATAAATGTAACAAGTTTATAATAATGCCTAATTACCTAATAAAAAACATGATAACATTAACTAGATCAAAGGTTTGCAAACATTTTTTGTAAAGAGCCACATAGTCACTATATTAGCTTTTTTGAGCTATACAAGTCTCTGTCATAACTATTCAACTCTGCCATTGCACATAAAGGTTAGAAGAATTTTACAGGTATATGCTATATTTTACCTTCACCATAACTTAAACTTTAGCTAGAATCTGTGTAGTGATTGCTGCTGCTTCCTTCCTTCCCTCCTTTCTTTGCATTTATTTTCCTTTACTTTTATTAACGTGTTACAGAATGCAATTCTTTTCCAAACATAGATCAGGAAATTATTTTTGAGATGGATCAGGATGGTAGTGCATCTTGTTGTATATAATCACAGTTTTTTATTTGTTTTTACGTTCAGTGGCTGTATTCTCCAGGTAATTGTTTGAGTTCTTCATTTGCCATTGCTGCCATAACATAGTTCTTAATTTATTGGTCAGGGTATCAAGCTAGTGGAAATGATTAGTCCTGATATACAAAGGTAATGCTCTTCTTCAAAAATGTGATATTTAAAAAAATGTTAAAAATTCAGCTAGTAAAGACAGCAATCTCTTACAACCACTAAATAACTATCAGCCTTATTCATTTTCTACTTCCTGTGTGTTCCTAGAGGTCTGGAAATTTTACTTCCATTCTGGCCTGACAAACAATATTGGAATGTAGTCTTAAGCAATTTCAAACTGATTGAACCTGCTCGAGATTTGGTGCTATCTTAAGTCCTTTCCTGACATGGGATTTAACAGTAACAGAAGAACAACAAAACAAAGCAAAGCAAAACAAAACCAAAAACCTTTAGGTGAGTCCTCTTCGTTTACTGTTCAGTAAATAAAACTAACTAGGTTAGTGTTGGGAAACAGTCAGAATACAGGAAATCTTCAGAGACAAGAGGACAGAAAGAAAAGAAACAAAACAAAACAACTCCATAATAGTACTTTAGTCTTTCTTCATGACAAAATACCGTAACATCATGTTAGTATATAGATATACATATAGATATAGATAGCATAATATATATATATATATATATAACATATATATAGCATTATATATATGTAGCATTATATATATATATAGCATATATAAATAAAAATACACACACACACACACACACACACACACACACCTTCTCTCTTCAGAAAGTAAAAAGGGGCTTCTAGAATCACTTCTTGGAAACTCACTTTCCCCAGAGTGCTTTGATGTTCTTTTGAGTCATTGATACTTTTAATTCCAATAATTAATCAAGCTGGAAAACTTCAAATCATTTCTTCTTTAAATTCTGTCCCTCCTCTCCCAACCAGTGATTCATGAAGCTCTCTCAATGGTAGCCCTTATTTGTATCGATCAAAACCTTTCTTCTTATTCATTCTAACATTCAGGCCCTCATTATTTCTGTTCTGAACCACTGAAATAGTGTCTAAATTCTGTCTTCTAACTCTGGTTTACCCTCGTTTCACACCAAACTTCATACACAGCTCCAAGGTCATTTTGCTACAATACAGATCCCAACAAGTTAAGCCTTTGCTTTGATATTACAATGTCTCCCAACTTCTTTAGACAAAAGTCCAAACTGTAGTCACCATTATATTATTTTATGTTGCCAAGGTTTTTGCAGTTTATTTCCTGGGTCTACACTGACAAGTTCCAAAATCTCGCTACACTGACAAGTTTCTTGAATCTCTCAATATCTCTTCCAGGGAAATAACTACTTGTCATAAGTGAAGCAGTATAAAAGTTACCTTTTGTCTAAAATTGTACAAGGCATCATGAGTTCAGCACTTCCCACTTCTATATGTGTAAATAAATACAATGAAACATAGTAGCTTCTCAAAAAAGTTATTGTATTAGGTCATCAAGGAAAAGGATAATATTTCATTCATGCCACAATGCCCTAGGCAGTTCCCTAATTGCATTAAAGGATTTGGGGTGTGACTATGCATGTAGAAAATGCACTCTCCATCAGAAACAACTAAAATTTTATTCAATCCAAGTGCTATAGAAAAAAATTCAGGAGCTGAAAAGTAGCACTATGGATACCAATGCTGATATCAGACAGTCCAAAGTTCTATATCTGGATCTATCTCCAATTTTTAAAAAAATTTTTTTTTACATTACTTATTTTTTGAGAGACATAGAGAGACAGAGCACATGTTGGGGAGAGGGAGAGAGAGAAGGAGACACAGAATCCGAAGCAGGCTCCAGGCTCCGAGCTGTCACCCAGAGCCCGATGCAAGGCTCGAACTCACAGACCGTGAGATCATGACCTGAGCTGAGGTCGGATGCTTAACTGACTGACCACCCAGGCGCCCCTATCTCTAATTTTGTGATAGCAGTCCAGCTACCCAAATTAGGTATCATTTCCTAATCTGTAAAATGTTAGTACCTACAGATTATACTTTCAGATATATTCGTTAAAGTTCAATGAGTAATAGCAATTGTTATTATTAACTGAATTTCAAAAATCTCTCATTTATAGCCATTTGAGTACCCCTTCACTGAAATTTCTATTGAGGGCCACCTTAGGAGGAGTTCATCAGTAACACTGTGTTAGTAACTTTATTTTATATTCAGAAGTTTATAAATACCAACTAGATTTAGAACCTGTATCTAAATTTCTCTCCTCTTTCAACTGCTTAGATCTGAAGATAGGGATTTTTTTTAACAAAGGGTATAAACATTTGAATTTCTTTTCATATAGAAGAGTCATCTTTTAAACTCTCCAATTTTGGATTTAGATCATATAGATCCTTCTTTACATTGTTTTGAGTAGTTCTTTATGTTCATGGTATGTTCTCATACATAATAAACCTAAAAGAAGAATTTTGCCTTATACACATATAAACAGTCTCCTAATTAATAGAAGGAAAAAGGAATGCCAAATAAGGTTCTAATAAAAATTTCCTGGTATACATATATATTTCCTAGTATACTTAAAAGAGGTTGAATCTATTTTTTAACATTTTGTTGGAGGCCATATTTTTATTATTACCTAATTATTTTTGTTTAAAGATGGTATTTTAAGGACAGTTTCATGATTGCTGTCATTTATGATTGTGACTATGAATAATTGTTCTTCAAATCTGCCATGCTTTGGTAAATTTCACCACTACAGAGAGTATTTAGCATAACAGTTATAAAGTAGGATAGTGTGTCTCTTAATTCAACATGTGCCTTGTTTCTATATGTCTTTAATTTCTTTCCTAAAATATTTATTGTGGTTTCATATGAAAACAGTCTATTGCCAAGAAAAGTCTAACGTTTTTATATGAATAAAATTATCCTTTTTAGTCTACAAATAAAAAATTACATGAATGGAGAAAGAACAATGTTTCTGGATAATTAGAAAAAAATCTTAAAAAGTAGCTAAACACAATGTTACTAATTCTCTACTAATGCCTCTTCCTTAAGGTATAACATAAATTCTTGTTTAATAAAAAGTATACGTTTAGTGTGCATTGCCTTCTAGTTTATGTTATCTGAAAACTCCACATGGTTTTCACCGATAACTAATCAGTGGGTTAATCTAAATGCTTACTTAAACAGAATATGAATTGTGATTCAAGCATTGTACTAGGTTCCATTTATCAACATTTTATTCTCTAATAGGCTACCACAGCATTTAAGTTTTCATCATTAGTAATCTAAAATTTCATTTCTTTTAATATTTATACTTAGATATATGGGGCGCCTGGGTGGCTCAGTCCTTAAGCGTCCAACTTTGGCTCAGGTCATGATCTCGTGGTTTGTGAGTTCAAGCCCCACATCAGGCTCTGTGCTGACAGTTCAGAGACTGGAGCCTGCTTCAGATTCTGTGTCTCCCTCTCTCTCTGCCCCTCCCCTGCTCATGCTCTGTCTCTCTCTGTCTCAAAAATAAATAAAACATTAAAAAAATTAACATTTTGGGGCGCCTGGGTGGAGCAGTCGGTTAAGCGTCCGACTTCAGCCAGGTCACGATCTCGCGGTCAGTGAGTTCGAGCCCCGCGTCGGGCTCTGGGCTGATGGCTCAGAGCCTGGAGCCTGTTTCCGATTCTGTGTCTCCCTCTCTCTCTGCCCCTCGCCCGTTCATGCTCTGTCTCTCTCTGTCCCAAAAATAAATAAACGTTGAAAAAAAATTTTTTTTTAATTAAAAAAAAAAAATTAACATTTATGCCTAGGTATAAGCCAGAGGAAAAAATCCACCTACATATTGTTTTATCAGAGACTTGTCATATGATGTTAATAACACTAGAGGGATACTGAAAAGAATGCTGATAGCTTTAAATCTGACAGAAGCTAAATCTGTTTACTTTTGCTTCAATTTTTGAAGTATAATTATCTAATAAAATTACATAATTCACATTGCAATCAAAGTTTGCCTTATGAAATTTGCAGTTACTTTGAATTACATCCTTATGTATCAATGATCTATCACTGTAATGCTTAACTAAATTTTGTAAAAACTTATAATAGTAGTTCAATGAACTGAGAACAATATTTTATAACATTGTAAGCATACCAGGTAGGGAATATCATTGATATATTTAAATCGGTGATAACTTTAACTTTTCATGCAATTCAAGAAATTGTATTTTCACAATCTTTTAAAAAGTTAAACAGCTGAACAAGCTAACAAACATAAAAGATGTCTTTTAAAAAGAGGTTTCATGTCTGCAGTCTATTAAAAAAATAAATGATCTTTACTTCAATATAGATTAATTGTGTTACCCCTAGGCCAAATGATATTTCTCTCAAGGATAAGATATTAGTTAGGGAGTCCAAGGTTCATATTGTTAGCTAAATGAAAATAAATTGGTGACAACTTAGAGTTAGCATCTAAGAACTTACAGAGAATCACTGTAACTTGAAAGGGAGATTAAACTTTCTATAAAGAAAGATATCTCTCTCCAAAATGCAAACCTGTCATCATTTCTGCCAATCATATCTGTAAATTATTAGACACATAGACACACACAGACACGCACATATTTAATGTTCAGCCAGCATGTTCCAGTGTAATATAATAGGCCTTATTACTACTGATTTGTTTTGTTAATTTGTTTACTCTATGCTTATGCCTTTCTAGTCACTGAATTATTTTGATTATCAACCCTGCTTATATATATATATACACATATATACATATGTGTATGTATCTGAATGAAAGAGATCACACACTATGAAAAATCTCTGAAACATGTAATTAATACTAAATGAGAACAGAGACTAAAACTCTTCCAAAAGTGATGTCTGTTAGAATGCAATTCTATGTAAAATAAAATAATATAAATGTAATAAACTTGCTCCTAAACAGGCTTAAAGAACATTTTGGGTAAATACAAGATTATGTGGGGTAGAGAGAAGAGTCTGGAGAATAGGGTGTATACAGAAGACTTGAAGAGTCATTGCCATTTGGTGAGTGTAAAGAGAAATACTTGGAAGTAACACTAAAGATCTTTGAATCAACTGAAGAGAAAAGGCTCTCCCTGAGAGTCAATGAGAATCATTGACAATAACTGAACAGAGAATAGGTGAACAGAGAATAATGGGATCATTAGTGATTGAGGAAGATTTACATCACCCACACACATAAAGGGTTCAAGAAGAATTTAGAGAAGCAGGCTACATTGTTCTCATTCAGCTTCAGTGTTTATGAAGACAAAATATCAGTAAATTGAGTTCAAATCTGCTCTCCAATTCCACAGGTAAGAGTCAGAGAAACATTTTTCACTCTTCAACGCAAATATTCTCTTTTCTGACAGCATGACATTACTAATTTTTTTATATATGTGTATGAAGAAGGTTGGAATAGTAGATTCTGAAAGTAGTTAATAGAATTTAACTTACCATGAATCTTTATCTTACTCTCCATGAGAAGAGTTGGATAGATATACACATACACAAAAAAAGTGAGCTAGATTAGTTCTTCTATTCAAAGCTAGGGAATAGGAATCAGGTCATAGTTGAATATAGACCTAATTTTGCTACTAAGATCACAGTTAATAAATGCTTATAGCTCTGGGTATAAAAGGAAAGTCTAGAGAATCTAGCAGAGTTGACATATCAAAGCTTAACAATGGGTCAAAAGTGTTGGCAGTTAGGCTGAATAGATAAGTAACGAAGGGGAAATGGCCAGCAGCTTATGGAAGTAAGGAGCCAGAATCAAGTGAAGAACAAGGTGTTTTGTTTTGTTTTGTTTTGTTTTGTTTTGTTTTGTTTTGTTTTGTTTTCCAGCACCAGCATCCAGATACAACAAACCCAATCTATGTTGACATAACCTGAGCTAAATAGCTTTTGGTACTTTGAGATCTCACATTGAGGAGCCCTGCAAATAAGATGAATATGCTGTAGGTTTTGAATTCAGTGAATGAAATACATCAAGAGAAAAATAAATACCACAAAATATGCTAAGAAATTCCAGATTGTTCTCCCCAAAGAAAGCACGTGATATGAAAATAAGTTCTCTTCTGAAGCAAAAGAAAAGTCAAACAAAGGGAAATGTTGCTAATTATCTTTATCTGGGAATTTCATCAAAGACTTAGCATTTTGGGGTCTGTGGTTAACATGATTCATTGCTTATGTCCATGCTCTGCCTAGATTTTCTTCAGTTGCCCTCTAATTAGTGCTTAAGAAATTATGGTCAGCAATTTTAATGGTTTTGAACCCAAGGAAGAGGAAAAATCTTTTTAAAAATACCAGTTGTTCAATCATAGCTTTTGGTAATATAAGAAAAAACATGGCAAGAGAAGTTTGATTGTAAAGTGTCCACGTCCACTCACAGCCCCACTGTCTTCTTCTGTGTGTGCTCTAGTGATCTGTATCTAACTGGTATTGATGGAGTCTGGAAAAGCTAGCTACTCCTAGCACAGTGTTCTTTAACTATGTACTTCTTTCCCATAATTCTAAGAGCTCTTGAAATTTGATTTTCAATCTGTTTTAATTTCTTTAAATCTCTCAAATAGAATTTATTATTGAGGGTTCCATGGAGTCCTCATTGATAATGAGTAATTATAAAGCATTATCAGGTTAATGATGTTGTAAACTGTGATTCAGATCTCCAATGCAAAGAAAACAGCTTCAATACATTTAAAAAAAAAAAAAAAGAAGAAGGCACTTTGAGAGCTGTGGGCTTTGGTGCAGACACAGCCAAGTCCAAGGACCACACCACACACAATCAGTCATGAAAATGGCACAGAAATGGCATCAAGAAACCCAGTCGCAAAGATATGAATCTTTTGGGGTCTTAACTTAGACCTGAAGTTCCTGAGGAATAAGTACTTTGCCTAGAAGCACAACAAAAAGGGCCATAAGAAGATGCAGGCCAACAACGCCAAGGCCATTAGTGCACATGCTGAGGCTATCAACGTCCTCATCAAGCCCAAGGAGGTCAAGCCCAAGATCCCAAAGGGCAGTAGCCTCAAGCTCAATTGACTTGCCCACATTGCTTACTCTCAGCTCAGGAAACACGCTCATGCCCACATTGCCAAGGGTCTCAGGTTCTGCCAGCCAAAATCCAAGACCAAGGCAAACAAAGGCCCAGGCTGCAGCTGTGACTCTGGCTCCAGCTCCTGCTGTGGCTCAGTCTTCCAAAGGTGCCCAGTCTCCAAGAAAGGCTCCAGTGTAGAGGTTTCTGTTTGCCAATGTGAGGATGGAAGGACTGGTGTGACACCTGGGCTTCTGTCAGCATGGGGCTGGTGTCCTGTGCTCTTTGTACAAATAATTTTTTTTTTAGAATTTCTCACAATTTTCCTAGTTCCTTATTTGAAGGAAATTTACATATTTAAACAAATCTGCCTGTGGGTAAAATTTTACCTCTGAGTTGTTTGGAAGAATAATTAACTGTGTAAGTTTTGCAGTGAACTTAGAGCAAATATGAAGTGCCACCTAAAAAACTGACTGATAAAGAATAATCAAAGCACAAGTTCAACCTGAGAAAAACAAAAAAAATCTACTTATATAATGTTCAGAAACAGTCTTGAGCATAGATGAGAAATATTTACCCATGCACAGCATTTTCTATAAAGACTCAGAAATATTAATATTAATTCTATAATTCTATAGCTCTGTGATTGCCAATCTAAAAAACAAATGAGAAAGTCTTATGTATGAATTAGGAAAGTATCTGAGCTATAGAAAGAAATTTTAAAAAAGCTTTTCACTTAAAAGAGTCTCATAAAAATTAAATAAAAGATAATTGCCTCTTTTGCATGGAATTTTAAAAGATCAATGTAGAAACAACCAAGGCAACCAAAGGCTCAGAAAAGTCTCTTTTTATTTTACTCTTCTCCCCCTATTTCACCCACCCCCCACCCCACTTTCTTCTGTAAGCCTCCAATTTGTTCTTGATATTTACGAGTCTGTTTCTGTTTTTTTGCTCATTTGTTTGGCTTTTTTAGATTCCACATATAAGTGAAATCATATAGAATTTGTCTTTGTCCGTTATTTTACCTAGCATAATATCCCCAGATCCATCCATATTGTTGCAAATGACAGGATTTCATTATATTTTATGGCTGAGTAATATTCCATTAGTTATCTATCTATATATCTATCTATCATCTATCTATCTATCTCACATCTTCTTTATCCATTCATCTACTGATAGACATTTGAGCTGTTTCCATATTTTAACTGTAGTAAAGAATGCTACAATAAATATAGGGGTATATATATCCTTACAAATCCATTTTTTTTTTGATAAATACCCAGCAATGAAATAACTGGATAGTGTGGTATTTCTATTTTTAATCTTTTAAAAAACCTATGTTTTCCATAGTGACTATGTTTTCCATAGCGCCAATTTACATTCCTACCAACAGTGCACAAGGGTTCCTTTTTCTCCACATTATCACAAACACTTGTCATTTCTTGTCTTTTTCATACTCGTCATTCTGATTGGTGTAAAGTAATATCTTAGTGATAAATCGCCTTCTTTTCCAGTCATAAGTCAACTGTATACACCTATGTTCCATTCCATTAGAAAGTAGTAGTTAAATCAACTGCACATTAGAAAATCCTAGATTTTTTTTAAAGTTTATTTTTTTATTTGGAGGGAGAGAGAGAAAACACAAGGCAGAGAGGGGTAGAGAGAGAATGGGAGAGAGAGAGAATCCTAAGCAGGCTCTGCACTGTCAGTGTACAGCCTGATGCAAGGGCCCAAACTCATGAACTCATTAACTCATTAACTCACGAACTGAGAGATCATGACCAGAGCTGAAGTTGGACACTTAACCAATTGAGCCACCTAGAAGCCCAGAGAAACTCCTATATTTGTAAGTACCCAAGACCATGTTCCCCCCATGAAGAGTCTAATGTAATTGTTTGGGAAAAGGGCTCAGAGATTATTAATTCTCAAATAGCACCCTGATTCTAATGTGCAGAAAATTTAGGGAATCATTGCATTAGATGGAGCAAATGGCAATTCTATCAGTTTATTCCATGCTGGACACTGTGGTAATATCTTTATTGTATTATCTCATTTAATCCATCTAGCATTTCTACACTGCAGAAATTATTCACCTCATTTCGCTGTTGATACCAGCAGAAAATTTAAATAAATAACTCGCCAAAAGCAACACAACTTAGAAATGTTGAAGCAAAGACTCAAACTAAAGCTGTGTAATTTTAAAGCCTGCAATCTGAAGCATTCTTACTATCTAATTTCTACATCTAGGTTACAATAATAGAATCTTCCTTGTTTTTTTCCACTCCCTTTTGGCCCAAATTTGTCATATGTCATGAATCCGGGTGTCTGTCTTTGCTTCTTCAGAATTAGGTAAGATGTGAAAAAACCTAGAGGACAATGTAAAAACTTTTAGCCTCCACCAGCATCTGATGAATAGACATGTTTTGTGAGTTGCAGAAGATATTTAATATTTTTCTTTAAATTATTAAAGTATATAAATTTTGGAAATTTTTGCTTTAAAATTAAATTACAGTTTCTCTTTGAAGTTATATGGGGCACCTGGGTGGCTCGGTCAGTTAAGCGTCCGACTTCGGCTCAGGTCATAATCTCATGGTACGTGAGTTCGAGCCCCGCGTCAGGCTCTGTGCTGACCACTCAGAGACTGGAGCCTGTTTCAGATTCTGTGTCTCCCTCTCTCTCTTCTCCTCCCCTGTTCATGCTCTGTCTCTCTCTGTCTCAAAAATAAATAAACGTTACAAAAAAAAATGAACTGTTTGGATAGTCCATTCATTCTTTAGTAGGATGTTATCATTCTCCAAGTATTAGTTACCTTTCCAAATTTTTTCTTGTGGTTGATTTCGAGTTCATAGCATTGTGGTCTGAAAATGTGCATGGTATGTTCTTGATCTTTTTGTACTTACCTAGGGCTGGTTTGTGTCCCAGTATATGGTCTATTCTGGAGAACGTTCCATGTGCACTGGAGAAGAATGTATATTCTGCTGCTTTAGGGTGAAATGTTCTGAATATATCTGTTAAGTCCATCTGGTCCAGTGTGTCATTCAAAGCCATTGTTTGTTGATTTTTTGATTAGATGATCTGTACATTACTGTGACATTGTGTCCATTGCTGTGGGATGTTGAAGTCACCTATTATTATGGTATTACTATCCATGAGTTTATGTTTGTGATTAATTGATTTATATATTTGGGTTTTCCCACATTTGGCGCATAAATGTTTACAATTGTTGGGTCTTCTTGGTGGATAGACCCCTTAATTATGATATAATGCCCTTCCTCATCTCTTGTGACAGTCTTTATTTTAAAGTATAGATTGTCTGACCTAAGTATGGCTACATCGGCTTTCTTTTGTTGACCATTAGCATGATCGATGCTCCATCCCCTCATTTTCAATCTCAAGGCATCTTTGGTCTAAAGTGGGTCTCTTGTAAACAGCATATAGATGGATCTTGTTTTCTTATCCATTCTGTTACCCTATGTCTTTTGATTGGAGCATTGAGTCCATTGATGTTTAGAGTGAGCACTGAAAGCTATGAATTTCTTGCCATTATGATGCTTGTAGAGTTGGAGTTTCTGGTGGTGGTCTCTGGTCCTTTCTAATCTTTGTTGCTTTTGGTATTTATTTATTTATTTATTTATTTATTTATTTATTTTTCATCTTTTCTCCCCTCAGAAAGTCCCCCTTAAAATTTCTTGCAGGGCTGGTTTAGTGGTCACAAACTCCTTTAATTTTTGTTTGTCTGGGAAACGTTTTATCTCTCCTTCTATTTTGAATGACTGCTTTGTTGGATAAAGAATTCTTGGCTGCATATTTGTCTGATTCAGCACATTTAATATATCCTGCCACTTCTTTCTGGCCTGCCAAGTTTCTGTGGATAAGACTGCTGCAAACATGATCTCTCTTCCCTTGTAGGTTAGGGACTTTTTTTCCCTTGCTGCTTTCATGATTCTTTCCTTGTCTGAGTATTTTGTGAACTTGACTATGTATGCCTTGTTGATGGTTGGTTTTTGTTGAATCTAATGCAGGGTCCTCTGTGCTTCCTGGATTTTGATGTCTGTGTCTTTCCCCAGGTTTGGAAAGTTTTCCACCATGATTTGTTCACATAACCTTCTACCCCTATTTCTCTCTCTTCCTCTTCTGGGACGCCTATGATTCTGATGTTGTTCCTTTCTAATGAGTCACTGATTTCTCTAATTCTTAAATTGTGCTCTTTTGCCTTAATGTCCCTCTTTTTTTCTGCTTCATTATTCTCTTTAAGTGTGCCCTCTATATTGCTGATTCTCCGTTCTGCCTCATCCAGCCTTGATTCGTGATTGTAGCGCAGTTATAGCATTTTTTATTTCATTCTATTTTTTACTTCTTTTATCCCTGCAGAAAGGGGTTCTAATCTGTTTCTGACTCCAGCCAGTATTCTTATTATTGTGATTCTAAAATCTGGTTCAGACATCTTGCTTGTATCTATGTTGCTTAAATCCTTGGCTGTCGTTTCTTCGTACTCTTTCTTTTAGGGTGAATTCCTTCATTTTGTCATTTTGAAGTGAGAAAAGGAAAAAGTGAGGTAGAAAAATTAATATTAAAAATTAAAATTAAAAAATATCAAAATTAAAATTTAAACACACACACACACACTAATCGAATAAATGATGCTAGATCCTAGGTGTGTTTTGGTCTGGGTGTTGAAAGTGGTTTGACAGATTAGATTTAAAAAAGGCAGGGGGGAAAGAAAATCATTTGAGAATTTGAAAAAATTAATACACTGAAGTAGACTAAAATGAGACGATGGGAGTAAAATATAATTTGAAAAAATATACATAAAAGTAAAGAATAAAGTAGAATAAATAAAGAAAATTAATAAAAATTAAAAATAAATTTGAATCTTTTCTTTTTCTGCATTCAAGAAAAAGAAAACAAGCAAAAAAGAGAAAAAGATAAAAAAAGAAAAAAGGAAATTGCTTCAAAATTTGAAAAAGTGAATACACTGTAGTAGACTAAAATAAAATGATGGAAGTAAATAGAATTTGAAAAAAATTACACAAAAATATTTTTAATAGAAATTGAAAGAAAAAATGAAGTTTTTGTCTCTCTGCATTCAACAAAAAGAAAAGAAAAAGAGGAAAAAAAGAAAAAGAAAGAAAAAGAAAAAAGCAACAAAAGGGTAATCGTTTGGAAATTTGGAAAGGTGAATACACTGAAGTAGACTAATATAAAATAATGGAAGTAGACTTTGAAACAATTTACACAAAAGTAAAAAAATATAGTAATAAAAATTAAGGAAAAATATTTTTAATAAAAATTGAAAATAAAAATGAGTTTTTTCCCTTTCTGTATTCAAGAAAAAGAAGTGTAAAAGAGAAAGAAAAAAGAAAAGAAAATTGAATAGATGGACCTGGTATCAGATTGAAATAGGGCTAAAAGTACTTCATTTTCCCCTACAAGTCAGACTATGAAGCGCTTTATAGTCCATAAACTAAGCAGGCAGTGAGACTTGTGTTCTTGAAGAGCTAGGTTGGCCCAGTTGGGCGGGGCTCAGCGTAATGGCTCTGTTCTCCACTAGATGGCGCTGCTAGCCTACTGGGGTGGATTGTTGGGGCATTTGTAGGTGCCAATGTGCATGCGCAGGAGCAGTGAAAATGGCGCCACCCAGCTACCCAGGCTGTCCTCCCGGATCAGCAATCATGCACCCGACCTCTGTCTTCAGCTTTGTCCACTCCCTGCTTTTCCACTATCCGTGACCAGGCCCCAGGCAGTACCTCTCTCCTGAGTTTTGTCTCAGATGCGACTGTTTTCCCTGGCCCCTTACTTCTGAAGGACTGCAGCTTTGACCTGTTCTGCCCCTCTATGGGAGGGTCTCACCAAGCAATGGCCAAATGTCAGCTGCACCCAGGAATGTTTGCTGGACCCTGCTGCTGCCGGTGCCCGAGACTACAGCCAAGTACCAGCCCGCCCCAGGAAAAGTTCGTGAGATAGTATAGCAGCAGCATTTCAGGGATTATGGAAAATCACAACACACATCTGGCACCAGGCTTCACCCTTAATGACCTTGTTCCAGCACCAGGGAATGTGGCTGTTCTCCGGGGTCTCCTGGGACCAGGTGGCTTCAACAGTCTCTACCAAATGTCCTTCCAGCAGTGGAACCACTTTTCCCAGTGTGGCTGGAGAACCTCCCGGACCCCACTCTGTTCCTGGGGATTTGTCCTTCCCACCAGAGCACCACCAGGTATCGAGCTATGGAGTTGCAGGCTGCACTCCTCTTGCTTACGGTCTTAATGGAAGTTAAACCCTCTCCTCTCTCCTTTCTCCCTTTTTAGCTTATTCCCTACAGCTGTTTCCAATTTTACACTTTCTCTCCACCTGCTTTTGGGGAGGGGTGTGTTTCCCGTATTCTCTCCCCTCACCATCCCCAGTCTCTGCCCTCTCTCCGCTCACAAAAGCACCTCCCTTCCTGCACCTTCTTGCTCCCCAAGATCACTTCTCCACATCGTGTACCTGCTGAATTCTCTGGTTCAGGTTGTGCAGATTGTTGTGTTAAATCTCCAGTCAGTTTTCTAGGTGTGTAGGATGGTTTAGTGTTGGTCTGGCTGTATTTCATGGATGCAAGACACACAGAAAACTTCCATTCTGTTCTGCCATCTTGGCTCCTCCTCAAAATTATTATGAACTTTAAGCATTCCTGCCTCTTGCCCCAGAGCAAAACATTATTTATTACAAAATGTTTACTCTCTATTTTTGAAAGATGATGTAGAATAAAGACAGTCGGTTCCTCTTCTCTCAGGACATGCAAATAATGAGAAAGGCCCATGAAGGTTTGTCTCCCTCCAGAAACAAGTACAATATGTCAGTAAAAATAAATAAGAGACAAGCATATATACAGATGTAAAAATGTCAGGTTGGATAACACAATTAACATCTCAGGCAAATTTTGTTTATACGTCATAATCCTAAATCCAGATTATGGAGAGAATAAAAGTAGCTCTCCTCTGTGAGATTTTCTCCTTTCTGCAGTTGCCCACCACTTTGAGGGTATAAGGTCTTAAGAAAGGGAGCAGGAATCAGGATGCTCAAAGGCAGCCCAAAATTGTGCTTCTGTTGGGTCTGCTTCACTCACCTGAAGAAGCTTTGGGACAACCTTGCTATTACCTGTCCACTCACCACTATAGTACTGGGCTCAGTCTGCTATTTCCTGTTATTATGCAATCTACCAACAGCAGCATGGGAAAAAGCAGGCCTGGGCTCAAAAGTTTGATCTTACATAATTCTCTGGTAAAGGCTTCTTACTGTTCTTTGATCTTCTCCTTCCCTAGGGAGTTCTTACAGTCTTTATTTTGATTCTTCCCATCCATTCAAAATCATTTTTTCTTCTGTGGCATCTCTAAGGTTGGACTAGGGCAAGAAGCCAGCAGCCTGACCTAGAGTACCATCTTGACAGTAACAGCATCTGTTTTGCTTTTATCTTTTTAGAGTTGTTCATTTTCATGTCCATTTTGGCTCAGAATTGATAAACTCATCTTCACTGAGTGATATTGAATGTCTCTCTTTTTACTTACTATGTAATTGGATTTAAAGCTGATCGTGTAAGGCATTAAACAACCAATATATTATTTTTTCTTCTTGTTTTTTGTTATTGTTCCTTGTTTGTTTCACCACTCAAAATCAAGTTAAATCTTTATTCTATCCTGTTTTACTCTGCTGTAAAATATAAACACCCTGAATCAAGAAAAATAGTAAAGTGTAATCTAGGTTGAATTTCATGATAAAAGGTATTTTTAAAGCAAAGACATTTTTTAACAGTTAAGAATTTTTTTCATCAATAATGTAAGCTGCTTATTTGAAATTGTAGCATTATTACAGATGTGCATGATAAATTGCTTCTGAATGCATGCTATCCTATAGTTTTAAAACATAAGAGTAGGATGAATATCATATTCGCTATGAAGTAGCACTGCCCTTACAGAAAGGCTTGACAAAATATAGAACGTGTTCTATTACTAGGAAGTGCTATCTCACCATTTAACAAAGAGATTAATGTGGGAATAAAAAGGAAAGATGAGTTCTGACTTCGTTAAATTGTAAATTCACCATCTCCTTGATTTGCTCTACTAAACTCTAACTTGGACATCCAAGGGTACCCCTTCACAACTCAATGCCACTCTAGCCTGACTTTGCGTGGCAAATTTCCATGCTTGAATCATTTCTGGTCTTATGCTTTTCAATAAAAATCCATCAATTCTGGAACAAATTTTCAGCTACTGTCCCAATACCAGCTTCACTCATTTCCTTTATCAAAGATAGTTTTGGGGGAAGTAATTGTTTAAATCAGTGCTTCTTTATTTTTTTTTTTTAATTTTTTTTTCAACATTTATTTATTTTTGGGACAGAGAGAGACAGAGCAGGAACGGGGGAGGGGCAGAGAGAGAGGGAGACACAGAATCGGAAACAGGCTCCAGGCTCTGAGCCATCAGCCCAGAGCCTGACGCGGGGCTCGAACTCCCGGACCGCGAGATCGTGACCTGGCTGAAGTCGGACGCTTAACCGACTGCGCCACCCAGGCGCCCCAATCAGTGCTTCTTTAAATCAATGTCTAGCCTGAGCTGAAATATTAATTTTCAGATAATTTTCAGATAAGATTCAGGGATAGTTTGTTTGTTTCCTTGTTTTTAAATTAAACTTCTTAGGTGACTCCTAAGTGCAGAAATATTTGAGACTTGCTGCCCTAAACTCAAGGAGTAAATAACCCTAAATTTGTAGACTGAAAGGTATGAAAGAAAAACATCAGGCAAACAAGAGGAGGGTTATTTACTTCCAATCACACCATAATGTTGATCAACTATTACACCCAGACTTAATGCTTTCCAGGAATCAGTTAAAAAGTATTTAAATGTTCATTATACACACCCGGCAATTACGTAATTGCTATATAATTTCTACCTCTTGAATACATAGGCTATACCACATTTGTTTTTGGTGTAAAACCACAAATGAATTGGTCCAATTTTGTGTACAGTGTAATAGTGAAAGAGTGGGTTTGGGCCATGTTGGAGAATAGGTTTCAACATATGAAATTTAGGGACATAAATATTCGATCTGTATCACAACCCCTGCCTTAAGTGAAGTCAGACTCTTCTCAGAAGAAAATGTTTTTTTCTCTAGCCTCTCAGCTTATCCTCACTCTTCTGTAATAACCTCATAATCTGTGGTTAAAGGAACGATTCTCTCCACTGTTCTACTTCAGCTACACCTTACTCTGGCCATATGAGGCCATAACTGCTCTTTTTCTGGAACTAGATTATATAGGCTTTAGAACTGTCCAGAGGGTTTATTTATCGCCCTGTTTGCCACTCACTAGTCATACTATATAGAGCATTTTACTGAAAAATTTTAAAACCCAGATCTTGGTTTGTGTGAATTTCTTTTGGTCAAAGAGAGGTATACAAGCCTTGTATATGAAATGAGACTTTCCTCCCTTCCCACCTCCTCATCCGTTTGTATCAGACCTAGACAAGACAGAACCCCGTCATGGGGTCCATGCCTTAGAGGGCAACACATACCACAGGCATAACAATCATATTTAGTATATTATAAAAATTCTATTATACATGAGTGCCTTTTCACTCACTTCTAGGACTCAAGAATGGAATAACGCAATTCAACTGTTTCAGTAACTAAAACTTTTAGGGTCCTAGAAAAACATGTCTCCACATCTTTTGATTAATGTCTCAAATCAAAAGGTAAATAAGTTATGCCACTGCTTACATTTTGAGGAATAGGGACTATGAATTAAGAGAAGAATTTACAAAGTACTTATGCAAGAAAACAGGCAGTTTAATTAACTTCTTAATTAAACTTATGTAGAACAAAGGCCAATTGATTATTATATGAAAGTATTATTTTTAACTTTCTCAGTTATGTCAGGGTATTCATTTTCTCATTTTTTCTTTTTATTTTTTCCATGTACTAATTTATTTCCAGAATTAATCATTAATTAACAAATTTTTCATAATGATTATCCTAGTAGGCTGAGGATAATTTTAAACTATTAAATAATTCATATTGCACTATATTTGTACACATGTTGTTCCAGTTCTAAATGCATGCAACATAGCAGCAAGTATTTATATTAGCAATTGCATAGACACTGAATGTTGAGATTAAAATATTATTGTTTTTGTGAAAGCAAAAATAAAACTGAATAAAATATTAAAATGTAAAGAATAGTGTCAGAAAATTTTGAGTTAAAACTCCAATGTGTATTAACTATAATTTGTATCTGCCTTTTAATTTTAATATATAAATTTAAATTTAAATTATAACTGTTTTGTAACCACATATGACAATATTACTTTTGTATTAACATTAGTCTACATGCACGTAAAATCCTAACCAAATTTTGAGTGCTTTGAATACAAATATATTTGTTAAATCCTTTAGATCATCACTGTTAGTTGAATGCCAGTTATATGAAAATCTTGGTCATAACAACATAATTTCTCAAATTTTATGGAATAACTATCTACTAATTTATAAATTACATATATTCATTTATTTCTCATCCATACAGCATTTGTCTATAAAACCATATCCATACATGTGTAATTATTAAGTTGTCTTTGATATTTTTCTCACTTCCATGTAAAAACTATAACTTATTCATATTTTTCTATTTGTCATAAATTGTATTTTATACATTTTACTTAACAGTTAGTTTACAGTCCTTAACAGTAAATATACTTAACAGCATAATGTTACAGGGTATATATTTTACTTAACAGTTAGTTTGGTTTATTACTTTTAAATATATGGATTCACAGTAGATAGTGAATCTCATTTATACTTTTTGCCATAGATACTATTTATTTTAGGGGTAGGCCTATTTTTCTCCAAAGCATATCAGAGTGGAGACACAGAACTGAGAGTGAAGTTTTTATTTGATCTAAATTGTACCATACCTATATGTGTGTGTGACAGTGTTTACCAGGTATTAGATCTACCAGAGATGACAGATGATTGTAATGGAGAGGAAGGAGAGATTCTAAAATGGTTTAACTAACCTAGTTAGAAAATCAAAAACAAGCACAATAACAAACACATTTTATGAGGCAATGTCTGACTGTTCACTTAATTGGGTATACAATTTTAGAATTAAATTACATTGATTTCCCCTCAACATTTATGGTAGATATATTTTCATATGTAACTTTTCTGTGGTTTTTCAAAGATGCCAAAAAATATGGTTGTAATAGCATAGCAATCTGATCTTGATGGACAAGGGACTACTTTCAGATGAAATGTTAATGTTTGTGAAGATAGATTTCCTCTCTTCTCCTAAAGAGTCAACATGGTTTTTATTTATTTTTTAATGTTTATGTATTTCTGAGAGAGAGAGGGAGACAGAGTGAGAGTGGGGGAGGGGCAGCCAGAGAGGGAGACATAAAATCTGAAGCATGCTCCAAACTCACAAATGGTGAGATCATGACCCACGTCGAAGTTGGATGCTTAACCAACTGAGCCACCCAGGTGCCCCAAGAGTCAACATTTTTTATCATATGAAATAGAATAGGCTTATATATCATTCTTAACAGTTTGTATAAATTTAAACATTTAGGAAAAAAAGAAAGAAATATTGACTATAACTTATTAATCAAGATAGAATATTTTATTCCACCCAGAGATGGCAATATGTACCAAAATACAAATACTGCATGATTCCACTTACATGAGTTATCTAAAACGGTCAAATTCATACAATCGAAGAGTAAAATAATGGTTACTAGGGGCTGGAGGAAGTGGAAAATGAATGGGCCTAAGTTTCAGTTAAGCAAGATGAAAAAACTCTAGAGATCTGCTGTTCAACACTGTAAATATAGTCAACAGTATTGTACATGTAAAACCTTGTTTAAAGGGTAGATATCATGTTAAGTGATCTTACCAAGGTAAGTGATATGATGGGAAACCTTGGATATCTTGCAAAGATAAAGCACTGGTACTTGATATTATGGGTGTCCTGAAAAGATTTTCCTGAAATCTGAAGAATGAATAAGAATAAATTAGGCAATGGGTAGGGAGGGAGTGTTTAAAATAGTAGGAACAGCACATGCAAATTCACTGACATGAACGGAAATTTGACAGGGATGGAGTGGTAAAAACACCAGTGTGATTTTATCACAAGGAATGATGAGAATAATAGCAAAAGAATAGACTGCAAATAAAAGCATAGGCTTGATGTGAATGGCCTTATTGGTCTAAAAGATTTTGTATTTTATCCAGAAGACAATGAGAAACAAAGTATTTTACATGAGAGAGTAATAGGATATCTCTTCATCTTTAAAGATCCTTTTGGCTGCAGTATAGAAAGGAAACTAGAAAGGTAAATAGTAGATGGTCACCAAAGACCATGCATAAGTCAGAGTAATTCAGAATAGCAAAGATTACTTAGAGATGGAAAGGAGTGGTCACATTTGAAAGCATTTGAGGAGAAAATTTTGAAAGGAATTGCAATAAACTGTATAGTGGTTGAGTGTGGAGAAACTATCAAGATACAGTCTAATTTTCCACCTTGTTTAGTTAAAATTCTACTTTACTTTCTGTGTATAATTATACAAGAGTACATAATTGGAAGACATGCCTGCATTTTTTAAAAAAATGTCCTCTAATTTTTAGAGGACAGAGGCATTAATTGAATATGGGCATGAATAAATCATATGGACTAGAGTTAAGAGTGGGAAGAAAATAATAGCTTTGGGCTATAACAGTTAAAGGTTAAGACAAAGTGCCAAAACAAGACTGAAAAGTGACCAGAACATAAATAGATGGTGCAACGTTGTAAACTCAAGAAAAATTGAGTGTTTCAGTAAGGATGAATGGTAAATAGTATTAACTATAGCTGAGGGGTCAAGTAAAGTGAATTTGCAAATGCCTGTTGGAATTAGAGACCTTAGAGAAAGTCATTATTATAGAGTGATGAAGGCAAAAAACAGCCTCTTGTGGATTAAATAGAACTGTACCTCTGATCCTTCTGAACAGAAACTAAAATTATGAATCTATTAAAATCAGCTAACATTTGACTTTGTGAGTCAGTATCAGCGATGGAATTAGCAGCATAAATATGTCTAGAAATTTCTAGGCAGATGGGGCTAAATCTAAAGAGGAGATGCAACATCCTACCAAATAAGATTTTTTTGGGATCTAATGAGTCACTGGCCAAGAGAAAGTGCTGATTCTGAAGAATTTATGGCAGGAGTAAAAGAAATGAGACAAACAGGAATTCTTTCTCAAGTCTTATGTTTGAGCTCATCATAACATCTGTACATTTTTTTATTTAGTTATATTTATAACACTTTGTCTTTTTTCATGATAATTTTGGGGGAAGCTATCTCCAGAATGCAAATTAATGGATGTGTATAAGAAATCACTTCTGTATGGGGTGGAAGAAAAGTGAGTCTCTGGCTTTATTCTCAAGAGGCTTACATACACAGACATGCATATATAAAGTTTTCAAAGACCCTGGGTAGAACAAGGAAGATTATAAACAAATAAATGCTTACATCAATACATTTTTCACAGGTCAACGGATCCCATAAGAGTTCGAAGATGATGGGTTTCTTCTAGGCCTGTCTCTAACCCTTCTCTGTTTGTCCTTTCAAACGGTGTGCTTTTTTGGGAAATCTTCCAGTTAAATTGGCATTGATCAAAATATGCACAGAAATGGACAACATTACCATGTAACATTAAATCAACTTTAGATTAACTTGTACATTTAGGTCAAGGCATTTCATAAGTGCTGAATTTCTTACTGACAAAAAGATTTTCTCTGCTCACTAACTTGAGAAATCTCTTAAAATCTCATCCACTACTTTCAGCATATTTTTTCAAGTTTTTTCTTCCACTTTCACAAACATTTCTATTTTCTGACAGATCCTTTTTATTTTTCTACCTCTTGTTCTTTTCCTAGCCATGTGTGTGTATGTATATGTTTGACCATATACCAATTATATTCAGGAAATAAAGGTTGTATTTTAGTGATAAATCAATAGAACAGTCATATATTTGCTAATATCTGCTGACCAAGAAAAATGAAAACAGTAGGTGTGTTTTAATGTTAAATCTACTAAAATTATTATGTGACTGAAGCATGTATAATAGAATTTTAAAGAGGTCCAGAACCCCATATCTGAAAACCCTGAGACCACAAATATTTTGGAAATCAGAATTATTCACATTTTAGAAACATAATACATTCATGGGCTGTATTCTATAATATTCCCAGCAAGTTATAAAACAATACCCTCTAGTTACATAAAGTGCCATTACTGAAGTTAAACAGTCACCCTATTTGGGATAAAAAAATTATAATCATTTGTGTTTAGCTAGAGTCAAATTATATAGTAATACACTAATGAGTGATATAGTAGATAAGTGCAAACTGTAAGCTGTAAATATTCCAATAGTGTTTAATTTTTTTAAATTTATATTTCTATGTCTAAATTTATCTAACTCTCCATCTACATGTAATGAATATTTGTTATATCAGATTGTTTGGGAATCTTAGCAAACAGGTCACTCCAACGTTAACACCTTCATTTTCATCAGGTTGAAGTGGATATGTGATGATGGACAGAGAGGATTCTCACATAATAAGGCAGAACTTTGATAGTCTGCTTTTGAAGAGAGATTTCAGGTTTGCCTTTCCCAATAAATAGCCTCCTGGCTAAGCAGTCTCTGGGTATAAACTGCTCTAGTTTCCTGCTGATTGATAAATGGATCATGATCAAGGAAAGCAATTACTTGATCACAATCTTTTTCCATATCTTAGGGATTTTTCCACCTGTGTTCATGAACATTGCTTTCCTCATGCTTGTCATTTAAGCTATCTCTTCATCATCCATGGGCTTGTACAACAGGTGCATTGTTGTAAGTGCTCATCATTCATTCCTTAGTTTTCTCCAAGGACTATGTTATTTTTCAGTTAGTATCTTATCAAATTTGTCAATTTCAGCTGCTTCATGATTTGCAGAAACATTTTGCTATAGGTTTTCAGATATTTTACATGATGATGCTTCTTGAATTCCTGAATGTTTACATTTATCTTTTATTGTTAGTTATTTGTGATATATTCTAGGTTACTTCATCACCAACAGGTCAGTTAGCAGGGTAAGTTTACTTCACTGGCAAATCTACTTAGTACTGGTACCAGTTATTATTTGTTTGTTTATTTGTTTTTTGTTTAACTATAAGGTATTTTCCCATTTTTCTTCAGTTCTGGTAACCACTATCAGGCTCCGGTGTAGAAACTTCAACAACTTAGGTTTAAGTTTCTTCAAATCATATGTTTAAAGTTTAAAGTAATGTGGGGGGCTGCCTGGGTGGCTCAGTCAGTTAAGCAGCTGAGCCTGATTTCAGCTCAGGTCACGTTTCATGGTTCATGAGTTCAAGCCCCACATCTGGCTTTCACTGACAGTGCAGAGCCTGCTTGAGATTCTCTCTCTTTCTCTGCCCCTCCCTCTCTCTCTCCCTTCCTCTCTCTCTCTCCCTCTCTCTCTCAAAATAAATAAATAAACTTTAAAAAAATTTTTAAATAAAAACAAAGTAATATGGAATTTTCTACATCACATTCCTCATTAAGATACCACACAAATATACCTCGATGAAGCTAGTGCAGTAACATCATTTGTGAGATATTACTACTAAACTTTGCTATTTGTATTTCTTTTATTACATATGGATTTATATTTAATACTTTTGACAGTTTCACTATTCAAGTTACCCCAGTGTTATTAAGTACAAAACAATAAACCGAATATTGATGAATTTAGGTGTGTTACTACTAGTAATACCAAATATCTACAGTTCAAATAACATTTTGGTACAAAATAAGTTTCATTGCCAAATTTCAAAAAGAGGAAAGAGAAGGAGGAGGAGGAGAGGGAGGGAAAGGCGAGTGAAGGAGGTGGGAGAAGGGAGAAGGATTGACGGTGGAGGCGAGGAGAAGATAAGAAAAATAGAATTTGGATTTTTGAGCTTATAAGATTTTTTAAGTTACCCTGAAATATTGTAGATCTGTACTAATTTAAGAGGGAAGTTTTATTATGTGAGTTAAGGAGAAATTTCTTTTGATAAATGAATACTTATGATTAATATTGAAAGATAACAGATGTTAATAAAAGACACATAATACTGGTTATTTAATTCCCTCCATTATAATTAAAGTTGACATTATACATTTACATTCTTTTCGTCATAAGATTTGCATTGATAATGAGCATCCTTATGTGTGTCAGAAATGTTAAGAATATTTTAAGACCTAACAAATTATCATTGTTTACCTGAATGCATTTAGAGTTACAAACAAGACACCCAGTACTGTTCAGAAACTGTTCATCTCAAGTTACTGACTGTTTTCAATGAGGAAACATATATTTTACATGTGAAGTTTACCACAAACAGTAGATGGTAGCTAGAGCTAGAGCCATGATATTTAGAAAATCTTAGTTTTTTCTGTTTTAAGTGTTTACACACAATTTTCACTTTTAACATTTTTGACTTTAGTCTTGATTTTATATTACTGTGGTTGAAATGGTTTTCATTCACATTTCTAGGAAAGCAATAATTGAGGATATTATGCATCATCTTGATTCATTTACTAAATAAATTTTTATTCTATTCCTACCTTATGTCAGTCACTGTTTTAGGCATTCTGGACCCAGCAGGGAAGCAGTAAGACCTCCTGAACTATGAAGGTTAAATGAGTTAATACAGCACGACGCTTGGAAGACTACTTGACACATAGCAAGAACTTAATAGTGATAGCCATTAATAATGTTAGTGGTAACTTTATTTTATTATTTGTTTAATTTACTTTTTTTTTTTAATTTTTTTTTTCAACGTTTACTTATTTTTTTTTAGAACAGAGAGAGACAGAGCATGAACGGGGGAGGGGTAGAGAGAGGGAGACACAGAATCGGAAACAGGCTCCAGGCTCTGAGCCATCAGCCTAGGGGCCAACGCGGGGCTCGAACTCACGGAGCGCGAGATCGTGACCTGGCTGAAGTCGGACGCTCAACCGACTGCGCCACCCAGGCGCCCCTAATTTACTTTTTATTAAAAAATTTTTTATATCCAAGTTAGTATATAGTGCAACAATGATTTCAGGAGTAGATTCCTTAATGCCTCTTACCCATTTAGCCCATCCCCCTTCCCACAGCCTCTCCAGTAACCCTCAGTTTATTCTCCATATTTATGAGTCTCTTATGTTTTGTCCCCCTCCCTGTTTTTATATTATTTTTGCTTCCCTTCCCTTATGTTCATATGTTTTGTCTCTTAAAGTCCTCATATGAGTGAAGACATATGATTTTTGTCTTCTTTGACTGACTGATTTAAGTGGGTGTTGAAGTACCCTACTATTTTGGTATTATTATCGATGAGTTGCTTTATGTTTGTGACTAATTGATTTATATATTTGGGTTTTCCCACATTTGGCGCATAAATGTTTACAACTGTTAGGTCTTCTTGGTGGACAGATCCCTTAATCATGATATAATGCCCTTCATCATCTCTTGCGACAGTCTTTATTTTAAAGTCTAGATTGTCTGATATAAGTATGACTACTCTGGCTTTCTTTTGTAAGCCATTCAGTGTGGTAGATGGTTCTCCATCCCCTTACATTCAATCTGAAGGTATCTTTAGGTGTAAAGTGGCTCTCTTGTAAAGAGCATATAGATGGATCTTGTTTTCTTATCCATTCCGTTACCCTATGTTTTTTTGATTGGAGCATTGAGTCCATTGATATTTACAGTGAGTATTGAAAGATATTAATTTATTGCCAATATTTTGCCTGTACATTTGAAGATTCTGGTGGTGGTCTCTGATTTTGTAGTCTTTGTTGCTTTCAGTCTTTCTTTTTCCATCTTTTCTTCCCTCAGAAAGTCCCCTTAAAATTTCTTGCAGGGCTGGTTTAGTGGTTACAAAGTTTTGTTTGTCTGGGAAACGTGTTATCTCTCCTTCTATTTTGAAGTGAAATACCCAGCCTTGCTGGGTAAAGAATTCTTGGCTGCAATATTTTTCCAATTCAGCACATTGAATCCATCATGCCACTCTTTTCTGGTTTGCCAAGTTTCTGTGGATACGTTTGCTGCATACCTGATCTGTCTTCCCCTGTAGGTTAAGTGCTTTTTTTTCCCCTTGCTTCTTTCATGAGAGTATTTTGTGAAATTTAGTAGATATGCCTTGTTGATGGTCGTTTTTTGTTGAATCTAATGAGAGTCCTTTGTGCTTCCTGGATTTTGATGTCTGTGTCTTCCCCCAGGTTGGGAAAGTTTTCTGCTATGATTTGCTCACATAACCCTTCTACCCTTTTTTTTTCTCTCGTCATCTTCTGGAATCCCTATGATTCTGATTTTATTCCTTTTTAATGAGTCACTGAGTCCTCTAATTTTTATTTCATGCTCCTTTGCCATAGTCTCCCTCTTTATCTGCATCATTATTGTCCATTCCATAAGTTTGCCCTCTTTATCACTGATTTGCTGCTCTGTCTCATGCATCCTTGCAACTGTGGCAACCATTCAAGATTTCAGCTCAGTTATAGCATTTTTTATTTCATCTTGACTTACTTTTACTTCTTTTATCCCCATAGAAACAGATGCTAATCTATTTTCAACACCAGCTACTATTACTATTATTGTGATTCTAAATTCTGGTTCAGACATCTTGTTTGTATAGTCCCTGGCTATCATTTCTTCCTGCTCTCACTTAAGGGTGACTTCCTTCATTTCATCATTTTGAAGGAAGAAAAGGAATTAATAAGGTAAAAAAATATTAAATTAAAAAATTAAAAACAACATGCATGCAAAAAAAGTGAGATAAATGATGCTACATCCTAGGTGTGTTTTGCTCTGGTTGTTGAAAGGAGCTTGATAGATTAGAGAAAAAAAAAGGGAGGAAACAAGAAAAAAAAAGGAAAACTTTTGAAAATTTGAAAAAGTGAATACAATGAAACAGAATAAAATGAAATGATGTAAGTAAAATAGAATTTGAAAAATTTACAAAAAAGTAAAAATTTTGGAGAAAAAAATTAGAGAAAAATATTTTTAATAAAAATTGAAAATAAAAATAATTTATTTCTCTTTCTATTCAGGAAAAAGAAGTTAAAAAAATTGAATAGATGAACCAGGGAACAGAGTGAAATACAATTGAAATTACATCATTTTCCCCTAGAAGTCAAACCCTGATGCATTTTATAGTCCATAAACTAAGCAGGCAGAGAGATTTGTGATGTTCCTGAAGAGTGAGGTTTGCCCAGTTGGGCGGGGCTTAGTGTAATGGCTCAGTTCTCCACTAGATAGCGCTGCTTAGCTTACTTGGCTGGATTGTTGTGGAGCTTGTGGGTGTGTATGTGCATGCACAGAAGGGGTGAAAATGGCATCACCCAGTTACCCAGTCTCTAGTATCAGAACTCTGTTCTCCCCATCAGCAATCGTGCACCCATTCTTTGTCTTCAGCTTCCATACACTCTCTGCTTTTACACTGTCCGTGATCAAGCTGTCAGGCTGCCAGGCAGCACCTCCCTCCTGAGTTTTATCTCAAATATGGCTGTGTTTCCCTACCCCTCACTTCTGAGGAACTGTGGCTTTGACCCGTTCTGAACCTCTGTGGGAGGGTCTCACCGAACAATGGCTGGGTGCCGGCCGTACCCAGGAATGTTTGTGGCACAGTGCTGCTGCTGATGTTCAGAGACTGTGGCTGGGTGCCAGCCTGCCCCAGAAAAAGTTCACATGACCTTGTAGCAGCAGCATTTCAGGGATAATGGAAAATCACAACACACATCTGGCACCAGGCTTCACCCTTAACATCCTTGTTCTAGCAGCAGTGAATGCGGCTGTTCTTTGGGATCTGCTGGGACCTTTTTGTGGTGTGGCTGCACAACCTCTACCAAATGTCTTCCCAACAGGAGATCTGCCTCTCCCCTGTGGCCCAAGGACCCCCCGGACTTCACTGTGCTCCTGGGGATTCGACCTTCCCACCAGAGCCTCCAGGTATTGAGCTGTGAAATTTCAGACCCTTCACTCCCCCTGTTTATAGAGTCTTAATGGAATTTAAACTTTCTCCTTTCTCCTTTCGCCCATTTTAGTTTACTCACTGTGGCTGTTTACACTTTTACACTTTCTCTCCAGCTATTTTTGGGGGAGCTGCTTTTCCTGTACTCTCCCCCACTGCCACCCCCCTCCCGTCTCCCTCCTTTCTCTGCAAGCAAAAACAGCTCCCTGCCCTCTGCAGCTTCTCTTTCCCCTAGTTCACCTCTCTGTGCCACGTACCTGCTGAGTCTGTGGTTCAGGCTGTACAGATTATTGTGTTAATCCTCAAATCAGTTTTCTAGCTGTGCAGGATGGTTTAGTGTTGATATGGCTATATTTCATGGACATGAGATGCAAAAAATCTCCCATGCTGTTCCTCCATCTTGGCCCCTTCCCTCCAACTATATTTTATTATTAAGCAATTCTTCTGGGAATTACCTACTATAAATATATATGGACATTATAATATTTTATGTGGAGATTGATGCTTTGTAATAAACATAGCAGGTTAATAGGGTGACGTGCACTTTAGTTAGAATAGTGAGAAAAAATTTTTTCAGGAACTGATATTTAGGCTCAGAACTAAATGAAGGGAAATAACTAGTCCTACAGAATTCTTGGGAAACACTATTTTGATAGAATAATATTTAAGTGCCATTCCCACAAGGAAGGTAAGAGAGTAGTATGTCTAGAGGCTTTAAAAAATGTAGCTGGCACATGGTACACCAGGAAGAAATAGGTAGGAGATAAGGTCAGAGTTTTGTAGGTTACTATATACCATAGAGGAGATTGAGTTTTATGCCAATTGCAATGGGAGAGAAAGTTAAGGGTCTTAAGAGGAATGATATTACCTGATTTGAAGTTAAAACATCATGCTCGCTGCTCTTTGCTCCTGTACGGGGGAAAGAAGGCCAGTTAGGAATCCAAAACCATAGTCCTAGCTAGACATAATGTTGGTTTGGACTGGTGTTAGCAGTGGAGATGATGAGTTCAGGATATATTATAGATGGAGCACTGACAGGATATGTTGATGAATTATATATAAGAGATGAGAAAAGGAGAGGAATCAAGAATGGGTTTTTGAACTGAACACCTGAATAGATAGTGGTAACATTATTCTAGAGAATACTATAGGAGAAACAATTGATATGTGACTGAACTTGTATATGTGGGGTGGGGGCAGTGAGTATGTGTGTGTGTGTGGAAATCATGACTCCTCTTTTGCTAACTATTCAGAAAAGATGGTGTTCCTTAAGTAGAAACGTATGTGATAATTCCTTATATTACATTTTCAGAAAAAAATATTGTACAATTGCCTGTTTGCTTTCTTCAGTCAGTCACTGAGTTTATTAGTGCACAAAATGTTTCCTCTTTCAAGTTGGCTACCTGGAAATAGAGGGATAAATTTCATACTTAATTACAATAAATAATTAATTCCAGACATATAGTACATTGCCATCCTTTCCTTCTAACTGGATTTTGAGCAAACTTTACATTTTAATTGGCTTCCTTCATATGTAATTTAACATTATGTTACTTCATGCTAGTCTGGAGACCAGTTACTCCATAAATCATAAAAGAATACATATGTCTGAGAGTGAATCAACAAATATCCATTTCTTCAGACTCAGTTCATCAACAAAGCATATTTTCTTATTGAATTGACAAAGAAAGTTGGTCAGCCACGGTTTGCTTCAGAGCCATCCATTTAATGTAAGAAAAGGGGCAAGAGATTGTTTTAATTCATACACAGACAAGAACAGTCCTGTACACGTGGTTTAAGAAGTACCACTTGAGAATGTTAATTTACATAGTCCTGTTCCATGGCTGAGTTAATGGAGAAACAATGCATGCATTTAGTTTTGGCCTTAAAAGAGATGTATAAAACTTATTTTACTCTGTTACGTTTTCAGAGAAGCTAATAATTCTGGCCCTTAAGTGCTTTGCAAACACTGAACTCACTTGTTCTCTGTCAGCTCTGGAATAACAGCATAGCTCCACACCCATTTTAAGGAAAACATTGATTTCTTCTGGCCCATTTCCTCTTCTTTGCAGCACAAGAGGGCTGTGCAGCCAGACTGCCTCATGCAAGCCACTAGTTCCTCTGCACACTAGCTTTGTGCTCTTGGATAAACTGCTTGCTTTTTGAAGCTTCATTTCTCATTTGCAATTTAGACATGATGTAGTGTTTTTGTTTCTTACAATCATTGATAATAAATAAATAACGTAATACAGTTATTGGAAAAAAGTGCTAAATTAAACTTAGCACTATCATAGTACTGGGTTTTATTTTCTTTTGTTTTTTTGTTTTTTGTTTTTGTTTTTTGCGGGGGGGGGGGCAGTTCACTTCCTGGGCCCAATAAAAGGAATGCTCACTGGAAGAGCCAATAATCACAATTAATTCAAAGTCATTTTAATAATTTTTTTGTCGAGACTCTCCCTCCAGCAAAGCAAGTAGCAAAAACCCTTGACTCACAAAATAAAGTCATAAAGTCAAGAGTATTTAGAAGTCACCTGGAAAGTGTCAGGCACAGTAGGTAAATGAGCAGTAGTTGTGTCTTCCTCGCTTAGTTTTACATTAGGGAAGATAAAACAGATATAAAATATTTGCTTGAGAAATGAGACTAAGATGGAGAATATTGGGGAATGCATAACAATCACCAATGGCTTGAAAAAATACATTAGCTGTGGTTTAAGAATGATAAATATAAATAAAGTAAATGAAGAACAAGGGGAAAAAAAGGAGTTCAAAACAGAAGGAAGATCAAAGATACTATATAACTAGCTCAAAGCATATGAAAAGATGCTCAGTATCACTAATCATTAGGGAAATACAAATCAAAAGCACAGTGAGATATCATCTCACATCCCTCATTATACTAAAGAAAATGTAAAGACACAGAAAAATAACAAGTGTTGTTGAAGATGTGGAGAAATTGAAACCTTTGTGCATTGTTTGTGGGATTGTGAAATGATGCAACAATTATGGAAATTCTTCAAAAAGTTGAAAATAAAACTGCTATATCATCCAGGAATTCCACTTCTGGAAGTATATCCAAAAGAGTTTAAAGTAGGGTCTTGAAGTGATACTTACACACCCAAGTTCATAATAATACTATTCACAATAGCCAAGAGATAGAAACAGCATTAGTGTCCATCCATGGATGAATGGTTAATGGAAATGTAGCATATACATATAATGAAATACTATTCAGCCTTAAAAAGGAAGGAAATTCTGTCACATGCTATATTATGCACGATCCTTGAGGACATAAGTGAAATAAGCCAGTCATAAAAACTGACAGCTGTTGATTTCACTTACATTTGGTATCTAAAGTAGTTAAATTTATACAAACAGAAAATAAAATGCTTTTATCAAGGGCTTTCAAGAGGGGTAAAGGGGAGTTGCTCTTCATTAGGCATAGAGTTATGGATTTTCTTTCTTTCTTTTTTTAATGTTTATTTATTTGAGAGAAGACAGAGACAGAGAGTGACTGGGGGAGGGACAGACAGAGAGAGAGAGAGAGAGAGTGAGACATCCAAAGCAAGCTCCAGGCTCTGAGGTGTTAGCACAGAGCCCAGTGCAGGCTCAAACTCACAACTGTGAGATCAAAGCCTGAGCCAAAGTTAGATGTTCAACTGGCTGAGCCACCCAGTTGTTACGGATTTTCAAGATGAAAAAGTTCTGGAGATGTTTTACAACAATATAAACATACTTAACATGACAGAAATGTACACTTGCAAATAGTTAATATGGTAAATTCTATATTATGTGTTTTTACCACAATAAAAATGCAAACAACCATAAAAACCTAAAACCGGATTGGAGAGTGTCCACAGAGGTGAGATGGATGCCTTCACCCAAAATTTATTCAGATGTTGAAACTGATCACACCATACATGTGCTAGGAGGGTATGAAAAGATTGACTACTCATCTAATAATGAGGCTTTCTGGGGAAAACAGAATAGATTCCAAAACAGGTCCAAGAATGCTATCAAAGAATAGGAAGGAAAACTGGCTTGGGGTTTCATGGTGGCTAGTAGGTGGGGCAAAGAGAAGGTTCCTCCATGTGGGTTGGAACTTGTGTGGTTTATACTTTCCAGTAGTACCAAAGGAGGGAATATCTGAACTTTCTTACCTCATCCAGATGTGAGGCAGAAGAAGGAGTAGGAGTAGTGGACTTGAAAATCATCAGTAGTCAAACATAAAAAAATAGTCAGACTGTTATAATTCATAATTGTTACAGACTATTAGAATTCATGATGTTTGGCTGATGACTTAAATATGCCATATTTCATTGAATTATATCTGGGCTTGTTTAAGTAAGCTACTACTTTATTATCCTTTATAATACTTGTAGCTTTGAGGCCATAAATTAGGTGAAATTTCTGTTGAATGCCTTGTTTATGAGCTCATCATTGGTTTTGTGTAGTGTCTTGTATTGTGGCTTTACATGTAAGGAAACATGTTTGACATTCATTTATATTTAAGATATATGTGAAGTGAGATATTTCTAGAGTTCTTTACCCCAAAGTAAAAAACAAACAAACAAACAAACAAACAAACAAACAAAAAGCTTGGATAAGAGATTGTTGCTGATATTTGCAACACCAGACAGCCAAATCACTGCAAAAATGTAGAGATGGGGCAAGTGTTGGCCAGGGCATCCAGTGCTAAGATGACTGTCTGAATTCAACCAATTAAGCTGACCCTCAGGTACCATTCTGAATTGGCCATAGTCTGGTTAACGAAAAGCAGCATCTCCTCAAGAGCTCCATCATGTGAATGGTGGCGACACAGTCTTTAAAGTGTAGGAATTCCCTCTACTCTTCACACAGTATGGTCAGGATGGGGATGACCTCACCATCCAGCACCATGGCATCTGGCAAGCGACGGACTTCAGGAAAAAATCACCCTTCCTAAAGACAAAATATGCCAGAGAACCCAGGCTTGCCTCTCTTTTAGCAAGGAGAAACTGGTGGCCATTCCAACCTTGCAGGAACTGCAAAGCATGATGGGCAGCTAGGAATCAGGGATCATAGACTTGGATTCTCTGTTTCCAGAAGAGCACAGTAGCAGCCAACAATTGCCAGTCTAATGTATAGCATGAGGCTGAGGAGAGCATTTCTTATACCAGAAATTCATAAGCAATTTATGGCTATTATGAGTAGCCCAGAGATTCTACGATACATAAAAGAAAGTTACTGAAGACCTTACAGGGAAGGAATTTGTAGGGAATACTAATGGGAATATTGTTGTATTGCAACTTGGGCAAATTCTAGAAATTTGTTGTAGGGGACCTCATTCCATGTGAGTGACTTTTCAAGTAACAGCATAGATAGGCTTAAGTAAAACTTAAGTAAAAAAAAAAAATAAGTAAAATTGCAAAATATATTACCTGTGGAATCTAAAGGACATTGGCTTTGTTTTACTTTTATGGATGCTAAGAAGGTCAATAACTGTTTCTGTACAATGTGAGGGATAGAGAAACCTTTGATTACCAAATACTTTTCAGGAATTTAACTGTAGTGGCAGGGCCTTGTACTATGTATAGGGCAAGGACCTATCTCCTTTTTATGAGTTCCTTTGTGAGTATTTGTATGCCCTGAATGAGTGTCAAATGAATCTTCTCAGTGGAGGATATCTTCCGTGTGATGTCACACCTGTGTTCTTAGAGACAGACAAGTGTGACTAAGATCTTTCCTGCAAAGGTGTATGTGATTGGAGGGCTACTGAGGTACTGGATGGCTCTCTGGGTAAAGGGGTATTGTGTTCCTTCAAAGAAATATGCAAACAACAGCTGCAAGCTTGTTGACATGGGTACCAAATACAACACTTTAGCTAAATTTATGACTGAAGTGTATTTTGGACACTGAAGTATTTTACCTGTTGCTGATTAGGTGGTGTAGGTAATTTCAATAAGATTGACAAATAGATAGAGACACCAGTAGAGACACATGCCAGGATCACATTAAGGAGAGCCTTATTTTCCATACTCATTCTTAAACACCAATTATAACTTCTGATTTAGTTTGGGATGAATCTGTAATGGGGACAAACTTGAACCCAGCAAATGTAGCACAAAAGAGCACAGATCAAAGTACAAGCTTGCCACCAGGCCACAACACAACTGAAGACATGCTAACAGCAAGCAACAGAGCTAGTAAGATAGAGCAAGAGAATAACATCTTCCGGGGGCATGGTCATTGCCCAGACTCCCTGTTCTCTGTGCCAGTAGCTATGTCACCTTGCACAGGCAGAATCGATTCAGTCAAAATCTGGTTTGAAACTAATGACACAACACAAATATCAAGGGGATTTAAGAACGTTTATTACTCACACAACGAGGCTTTCTGGAGAGAGCAGAGTGGGATTCCCCACGGATCCAAGAATGGCATGAGACAGCAGGGAAAAGAGGTTGGCTTGGCATTTTATGGTGGTTAGGAGGTATGACATGGGTTAGAATTCCCATACACAGGTCAGTGTTTGACTGGTTTGAATTTCCCACAGGTGCCAGAGGAGAAAGAATTCAGGCTTTCTTACAAATTTTCCCAGATGTGGGGCCAAAGGGAAAGGGAAAGTGGTAGAGACTGAAAGCTCTCAATAGTGGAACATCAAAAATGGAGTCAGACTAATATAAAGAGCATTCTCAAGTCACTGAGGTCAGGGAGAACATAAAATTTTGAAGGAAATGAGAGTGTGGCTAAGTGGTAAGAACAAAGTTGGAAATAAAAAGGGAAGACTATGATGAAATGTGTTAATTACCTTAATGCATTTTTTTAAATAATTGCAAAAACATCTATTCTTTGCAATGAGAATAAGAAATCTGTATCAGAATGCATAAGAAAATATTTTTTTCTACTGTTGGGGTATATTTCATACTAGCTTCACGAAAAAGTTATCTACTCTTCCCACTCTCTGAATAGAAAGCTTCCATAGTATCCAGGGACAAAAGAAAATAAATATGTTCCTGTCTAATCCTGCTAACTTGTAGCTTTTCTTTTATTTATTTATTATTATTATTTTTTACTTTATACACATTCTGTATAGTTTCTTTTTAAATAATGCATATCAACAAACGGGATGTGTTTTCTTGTAATATACAAACACATAAAATTCTGAAATTTGCAAAGTAAGATGAACACAGCATTTTATGTCAACTTAAAATATTTATTTTATAATAGTGACTAGCATTTGCCTACACAATGGTTTTTCAAAGTCTTTTTGCACACATTAGTATGTTAACCTACAAAATAATCTCATGAGAACAAATAATAAATTGATAATCTGTGTATATGCATGTATATATACCTATCTGTATATGTTCTTTATCATTCATTTCACATACAAAATCAAAATGTACATTTTATTTGCTCAAAATTAGGTAACCAGAAATAAAATCTGTCTCCTAACTTGTATTCCAACTCCTTCTTAACTATGAAACATTTAAATTCAAGTATTAGAAAAAAATTATTAATTTAAATTGACATCATGCATGTATCAGAGTCCAGTCAAAGAACAAAACGCACACTAATTACTTTAGAAGAGATTATTGAAAGCAGGGATTTGGTTATAAAGGTGCTAGGAAACTGTAGCCAGCAAAAAGTTAACTGGGAGATAACACATAGCCAATGGCAGGGAGTAGCTACCATCCCTGGAAGGAGACGAAAGGGAACCAGGACTTGAAGGTGGGTCCTGAGGAAGTGGAGCACACCACCAAGGGCAGGATGGTATTCTGCTAACTCTGTTGAAGGGTTGTGATAAGATTGGTCTGGCAGTGGAGAGAAAAATAGAATTGAAGTCAGGAAGCAACTGCTTCTGTAGGAATTAAGAGCCATTGGCTGAGTGACTCTATAGGCACAGTAGTCAAACAGGAAGGGAAGAGCCCTTTGTCTGCCTGCAGCTTTCAGATCTCCTCAAAGGGCTCTTGTTGGCAAAACCTAAAAGGGAATCAGCTGGTAAAGAGGGAAATGTAATTTGCACAGTCTCTACCCCAGCATTATGCATGTGTAGATGGATGAGTTTGAAGCTGAAAGATTCTAGCTTAATAACCAGCACAACATAGAAACTCAAAATCTATTCAGTGTATTTATAATGTAGTTGGCCTTAAATGATAAATAATATGTTTAGGGAAAAGTCTGCTATTGTACATTGTAGAGAAACATGTAGTAGATGGATATAAGGAAGAGGACTTCCCTCTGGCCTCTTTTCTCTTTTCTCTTTGGAACTAGAGTAATTGTTGATAATCTATACCACCAGTCCATATTACAAGAATGTTCTTCATTGAGTGCTAGACTGTCAGTACTCCATACGTCATTTTTGTAACCTTTCAGATACTACTTCTAATTTGGTAATGATGCCATATTGATTATTCAGTAGGTATATGTCAAGCATCTACAATTTTGTAAGTGTTATTGGTGGCTAAATAAAGCATTTAGAGGTCCTAGGAACAGAACAGATTTGTAAAGCCCATTTCTCGTGGCATATAATAAAATATGAATTATTAATATCTAAAACTTACAAGCATGCTAAAATAAAAGTAGATGTTATTACCAAATTCTAGACAAGTCAAAAATCTGAATTAATCATCTTTCTCTCTCTCTTTTGTTCTTGCTTCTATGAGACCCACTTTACCAGGGACTGGGATTACATTAAGCTTCCATCCTCAGTAATCCAACATGGCCCCAGAACCTCAGAGGTCAGCAAGACTTAGGGTTATTGCACTTGTGGAGCTTATACATGCTGCCCACTTCCAGACAATGATTCTATTTTCTTGCTGGGTCTAAGCAAGCAAAGAAGTATCGCTTTCTTTTTATGGCCTCAACACCATAAGGGGGATTTGTAGGGCCTGTACAGAAAAGAACTCTGACTATAAATTAAAGCATAACCTACCAATTTTAAGCATACTCCAATGTCCTCCTTACCTCCTATTTTAAAACTGTAGTTTTAGGTAACAGATGTGAAATATTAGTTTACAAAGACCAGCTCTATATGATGTTGTGAATTTTGGCAAAAAAAAATGTGTTGTAAGGTTTTTAAATAACCACCTATCTTTAGAAGCGAGAGGTTTTGTGCTGTACTTTCTTGTGTGTCCTCCCAATTCTTCTTTATTTCCATCATCTATTCTGTGATAGATCTTAACCTCCAGCAAATTTGTCCTAATAGAAGTAATTCTGCCCCTTTACAACTAAATAGATGGGACAGCAAGTGAGGATAAAATCAATGTTAATTTTTAGTGAATTGTGTTCATATGAAAATAACCAATTGTTCCAGTTACACGGAGACAGAAAAATAGAAAACAAAGGAAGAAGTAAGGTCTCTGCTCAGCTTTTTCATTTGTTTATTTTGTTTCTATTATAAGTAAATGAAATCTTCAATGATCTGTTCTTTAATCTTTTTTTTTTTGTGCCTAGTCTCATTATGTTGCAGTGAATTAAGTAGTGAAAGAATAGCATCCAATTGACATTTAGAGGATCTGCTTTTAATAATGATATATAAAGTGTTTCATTTATATAATATATATGTTGTATATACATGTATATATGATATATATGTATAACATGTATATTTTTAAAATTTCCTCCTGACTTGTTACCTACTCCTGCTTTTACCTATTCATTTATCTTTACTTTAATCCTAATATTTTTGAATCCTGTGAAACTGTTTTCAGGAATAGTACCCAGGTATCAAGGGCTAGTTAGGTCTCCATTACTTTCCAAATCAAAGTCTTTTGTTGGGATATGTAATAAGCATAACAATCGGGGTTAATTGTATACAATCCTCACTTCAATATATACGTAGGATCACAGAAGACTTTCCTTCCTCTGAAACAATTTTAGAAATGATGCACAGGTCCCCAGAGTCTCTAACAATACCTTATTTGACTAATAGCATGCCTTGGTAATTAAAAGAATAATAGTAGAAAACATATACAGAAGCAATGTTTTCATGGAGAAAGGATTCAGAGTTCAACTTGTGGGCAACGTAATACCCCATCCACAAGAGGGGAGGCAGTAGATGGAGTCACTCTTTACCCTTAGATGACCTGCTTGAGACAGTTTACTCAGTTGTAAAATATGGGCAATGACATCATTTATATTTGAGTGTGAATGTGAAAAGTAAATGTGACAATATGTGTAAAGTACTTAACACCAGGTCTGGCATTAAATGAACATGAGATATCACCATGATGATGAGGTCACTAGTTTGCCCCTTCCACATGCCTTGGGAAATTAGAGATCAGGCTCACTGCAGGAGCTTTGTTCAGGTCCAAGACTGTGTAGATATGGGTCTTGGTTTGGTAATAAAGTTTGAAAACATGGTATTTGGGACTTCATGGTAGACAAAAAAGAGCCTTAGACTTGAATCCAGGAAAGTTAGCCCAGACTCTTAATGCATGAATCATTCTCTGTAAGCTTTAATTCAATTACTTCATTTGAAAATAGATGTAATAATATCTAGAGAAAAGGCATGGTAGATGTCATATTCACATCTGCTTATAAAAATTATGTTAACGATAAAAATGTTATAGAGATGCCATGCTCTATTATGACTATTACTACAAGTAATAGGATTATCATTTAGATCAGGAACAATTCCTTAGTCGACCTTTAATTTTCCTAACAGAGTCTGTGGAACAGGCTTGTCTGTTTTCCCTTAACTATCATGATCCAGATGATCAAATTGACTTCCTTCTTAGTTTACCCAACTTTTTAGTTTCTAAAACAAATATAGCCCACTCCTCAACTTTGTTCAACCTCTTTCTTTCTTCTTTCTTTTTTTTCTTTCTTTCTTTCTTTCTCCCTCTTTTTCACTCTTTCTCTCTTTCTTTTAGGTTTTACAGGTTATTTTCTACACTAAATAACAAGAGAACAGCTGAATTGTGGATAAAAGTAGTATATATAAATAAGTACATTTACAGGAAAACAGACATAATATTTTACTTAGATCACGTAGGAAAAAAATACCTGTTCATGGATCATGACTTGTTTTCAGAGAAGAAAAAAAAAAAAAAAAGAAGGAAGATTCATCCACATTTATAAAAGAAAAACTGAGGCTTTTTTATGATAATCCATATCATAGAAGTCATGGTTCTTTTTTTTTCTTTTTTTTTTTTTTTTGAAGTTTATTTATATTTATTTTGAGAGCAATAGAGAGCAAGCAAGGGAGGGGAAGAGAGAGATGGAGACAGAATCCCAAGTAGTCTCGGCCATCAGCACAAAGCCCAACACAGGGCTCAAACTCACAAACTGTGAGATCATGACCTGAGCCAAAATCAAGAGTGAGACACTTAACCAACTGAGTCAACTAGGTGCCCCTAGAAGTCATGGTTCCTAAACAGAGGTCATTTTAGAGGAAATTTAAGACCACTAATCTGGTGATAGGTTGCTTCTGAGACTAAAAATGAGAAATTAGGATATGAGGAAGGGTGTAGGGCTACCCTAGATTATCTTCTAATTTTTTTCTCTGCTATAATATTCTAGTAATTGAGGAATTTTCAAAGTAAATGCCCTTATCACCATTTCATTAGATATTTGTCTGCTATTGACCGATAATTAAAATCTTAAAATTCGAGTTAGGAAAAGTCACAGGGGTCAACAAATCCAGTTATTTCCAAATCTGCCTGAGCATAAGAGATACTAGGGAACTTGTTCCCTGGAGATTCTGATTTGAAATGTCTGTGGTGTTACCCAGGAATCTGTATTTTCAACAAATGCCTAGGTGATTCTATTGATTTAGCAATCGTAAGAATACTCTCATGTTATTGCGTTGGAGCTAAAAACCTTGAGACTCAGCATAGCCAACATGGAAGCTGAAACCAGTTAGTGGCAGACTTATGTCTGCCATATCCTAACTTTCAGACCAGAGCTCTTTTCTCTTCTAATTCAGGGTCTGACTCATGTGAAACAACAGTGCATGCCTTTGTATTATTTGATATTCACCAGTTGACACCTCATAAGAACAATGCATATCACAATAAGAACTGTTTTTGCCTCATGGACTCATGAAAAGTAAAACAACCTACTCAAAACAACTTTAAACAAATTTTCATTTGTAAGGTAAGATAGGATTTAAAGCCAGAACTTGACAAGTTTACAAGAACAGTTATAAACTGAAATAGGCTACTGAGAGGCTTTAGAATCCTTTTTCCCTTATTGTTTGCTTTTTTGTTTTTCCGTGCTATAGGACCAACAGGTAGTGGAAAAAACAAGTTGACTCACATCTGGAAATGTACTTTATTTAGCACTATAATTTTATACTTTGCCAACTCTTTCTCTTTTGCTTCCAATGTTCCTTCGTTCATGAGAAATGATTAATAATTATTTTCATTTATATAGGACCTATGAATGAATACAAGGGAACAACACAGATACAATATCTTAAATTTTAGATTTAACATGTCAATTACAACCAAGAATTTCTAAGAAAATGAACAGAAACTCCTTTAAATTTATCCTCACGACATCATCTCATATATCTCTCCTTGCCATCATTAGTTACAAAACAATTTTAAAAAGAGAAAGACATAAATAATACAATGAGAAAAATACATACACAGATAATTAATAAGAGACAAAAGCACTTGTGAAAGAAATAATCCTATTTAATATTATGGGTAATCAGATATATGAAAATCTATCTTTTTCATCTAACAGATTTTCAGTTTTTAATTTGTTTAAGTTTTTTTAATTTTTTAAATGTTTATTTTTGAGAGAGAGAGAGAGACAAAGCACAAGTTCAGGAGGAGCAGAGAGAGAGGAAGACACAGAATCCGAAGCAGGCTCCAGGCTTCAAGCCGTCAGCATAGAGCCAAACACGGGGCTCAAACCCACAAACTGTGATATCATGACCTGAGACAAAGTCGGTCGCTTAACCAACTGAGGCACCCAGGTGCCCCACAGATTTACAGTTTGTTTGTTTGTTTTTAAATAGTGTCAAATTTTAGAATAATCACTGGTATATACAAAAGGAATGCACAGACTTCATTGAAGGGTTAGTAAATATTTACATGAAGACAATTCAGCAATTTGTAAGAACTCTTAAAAATGTTAATGGTCTAGGGGTGCCTGGGTGTTTCAGTCAGTTAGGCATCCGACTCTTGATTTTGGCTCAGGTCATGATCTGAAGGTTGGGGAGTTCGAGTCCCATATCAGGCTGTTCACTGGAAGTACAGAGCCTACTTGGGATTCTCTCTCCCGCCCCCACCCACACCCCCACCCCCACCCCCCAGTCTCTCTCTCTCTCTCTCTTTCTCTCTCTCCCTCTCTCAAAATAAATAAATAAACTTAAAAAATTGGTTCATAACATGTTAATTCCACTTTTAGAAGTTTTCTGAAAAAATAATTGGACAATTCATGAAGGATATAATCATTTATTAATTTATTCACTCAACAAATATTGAACATCTGTTATGTGTCTAGAAAGCAATGTTTCAGTCACTGTACATACATATTTGCAAAAACTCAGGTATAGCTCATACTTTTAGGACAGTTTAATAGGGGAGTTGAGAAACACCCAATGGTCACAAAGAGATGCATAACTATAAACAGGAAGATTTTGTGAATTTAAACAATATGATGTTATCAAACACTACTTCCCTTCAGTTTCTCCTGAGAAAGTAACATTTAAACTAAGATTTAAAGAACAAAATATGAGTAAACTAGGCAAAGACAGTTTGGGGGAAGAAAGAGTAGTGCAAGGCCCAGGATTGGCAAAATGCTGTTCTACTTGAGAAATTGAAATATGATCTATATGGAGAGTTATTAAAGGGGGTGGGGTGAAGTTGAAGCTGGAATAGGAAATAGAATAGGATGAAACCCTGGAAAGCCATCCTATAAATATTATTTTTTTTATCCAAAAACAATAGAAATGCAGAAAGCAGACTTAGTAGTGAGTAACAGAATCCAATTTTTCTATTGAAAATGTCTCTCCAGCTGCATTATAAAGAACAGATTAGAGAGAGTCAAGAAGAAATTGTAGAAAAACAGTTAGTGGGCAAATACTTTCCTTTGAAGTAGAGGTGATTGCCTTATATCAAAGTACTACAGGGTAGATGAAGAGAAATAAATGAACTCAAGAATTATATAAGAAACAAAATCCTTAGGATTTGTTATGGGTTGGATATAGGGTAGGAAGGAGAGAAATTTTTTAGGAATGATTCCAAGACTTGCTGAAATGACTGAAAGGACAATAGACCCAATCAGAAAAATTAGAGAACCATGGCTGAGGACAGAGTTTTGGTGGACTGTGGAAGAGGAAATACCAAGCAATTTTGTAGCAGTTGTAAAGCAGTTGGTTCTAAGAATTCTAAGTAGCCATGTCAGTAATTCACTTGGGTATTCAGGACTAGAGTTCCAAGAAGAGATCTGAGATGGAGATACAAATATATGTTTATGTGTATTTGATAATTACTGAAATTATAATCATGAGTCAGATCTGCCTGAAAATATGTAGGGTGAGAAAAAAAAAGAAAGAAAGGAGGTCTGGTTTCTTTGAGTTCTTTGAAGACTCCAACATAAACAGTAGTGGAAGTTCTGCAGCAGAAACTGAGAATGATAGTTACATCACTAGAATGAAAACCAGAAGACAATGGTGATAGAGAAGCTAATGGCCAGTGGAGGGAGTCTCAAAGACCAAAAAGCAATCAATATATTTTTTTTTTAAACTTTTTTTTTCAACGTTTATTTATTTTTGGGACAGAGAGAGACAGAGCATGAACGGGGGAGGGGCAGAGAGAGAAGGAGACACAGAATCGGAAACAGGCTCCAGGCTCCGAGCCATCAGCCCAGAGCCCGACGCGGGGCTCGAACTCACGGACCGCGAGATCGTGACCTGGCTGAAGTCGGACGCTTAACCGACTGCGCCACCCAGGCGCCCCAAGCAATCAATATTTATAAATAAGTTTTTGGAACAAAAAGGATGAAGGCAAGGATTGACTGAATTTAGTGAGCTAGAGCAATGACACTGTTCTGAGAGTGGAAAGGCGGGAAAGCCATGGTGGAATGCGTGGATGAGTGAAATGAGTGGAAGAGTAGATGTGTGAAAATGGAGACACTGATGACTGAAACACTCCTAAAACAGAAAGAAGTTAGCTTTGTAGTTCAAATGGATGTGGAGTTAAGGAAGAAGTTTTTGGTTGTTAATTTTTTTCCATTTGTTTTGTTTTAAGATAGTAAAGATAGGAGATAATTCAGTAGAAATGGAGGAAGAAGGAAGTACTGATAATGAGATTTCCTAAGAAAATAAGAAGTATAGGCTCCCCTGTGTGAAATAAATGTGCATCCTTTATGCTAACAGGATACATGTATAATTAGCTCATTAAGTTGAGGAATTATGTTTTGTCTTCTATATTTGTTTTTATTCTAGGGGAGAGTTAGAAGCTGCCTAGATGGTAAGCCACCATGGACTTGATTAAATAAAATATTGTATAAATATGAAATATATTATAATTTGGCCTTTAAAATTATCTGTATTTTTATTTATTGAACTGAAAATATTTTCACAGTAGTAGTACTATCCATAATTTTCTTTTTGCCTTATGCTTAGGATAGCATTTTGCATATAATTGGTGTTTAAAAAACACTGGCTAAATAAGTAGAGAAATACACTACATAGAGTAAAAATTCCACTACACAAATAGGTATACAAGGAATATTGACAGTTCTTTATTTTCCATAAATCAGCTTAGTTTTGATGCCAAACTCTTATTTCATGGGAACTTATGACAAATTCTCTCCATGTCCACCTATGGTATTCTGCTTCCAGAAGCTGTACCAGGATTTTAGGGAGGTAACCTCTGCCCACGGCAATGCTTATCTGTGGGCTAGCTACATTCTGGCTTCTGTGGCCCTTTCTAGTGTGTTGTTTTGTCTCATGTGGAAATCAGAATCTTGGGCTGTAGGCCCAGGGTGTAGGGTCTGGCCTCCGTGCATCAAGTATCCTTGCCTCCAGAGAATATCTTGAGTCCTCCAGAGAGTTAGCACAGGCCCCCTTGGCTTATATGACTCATGCCTATCTCTCTCATCTCCAGAAATGTTTAGCTACTGAAGCAGCTCCTTTTCATCCTCATTCTTCTCAATGGTTTTGGATTTTTGGAGACAAAAGGCAGCTCTAGAATAAAACTGCCCTATATCATAGAACATGCTATCTCTTGGGAATGGGGAAATTTTAGGGTCCAAAAAAGTAATATGTCAGATAGTATCTGCTCAAATGTTTTAACTTTGTGAAAAATTCATGAGAATGTGGGATGGGCACATAGAGAAATGGAAAGATTTATAAAGCTTCTGTGTAATGAGACACTGTGGGGATTTTTAAATTTTGTTGTTTTGCTTGACTCATTTTCTTTTTTCTATTATGTTTAATAATTTCTTTTGTAACATATTATTGAATATATAAAATAAATAATGGAAAAAAGGGAAAATATAATTTTAATATTCTAGAAACATAAATGGTTTTCCCTTGAAAAATACAGCATTGCCTACGGCTGATACACAGCGGAGTCCACTAATAACTCCAGTTTCTGAATGGCCAGGAATTTATATTCCTGAAATCCCTATAAGAAATCCCTATTTCATCTTGGGTCTTACAAGTTGTATGCAACTGGTGCCTTGGGGATACACTATATTAATTACATGCTCTACATTTGAGAGCACTTTTTTTCTAAATAGTCATATTGTATGCGTTACATACAGAATAATACCATTTTTTTTTCCAATGGACTCCATACTGCTTTGCATTTAAGTCGTTTTTAGATATATTTTGAAAAGGTCTCCAATTACAGGTGGAGGACAGAGTTTAATAAATCACAGAGGAGGGAAATTTTATATGGGAAATGGCATGTTCCATACCTTTGCCATTTCTAAAATTTATCATTTATCCATAAAAGGACTTGTGCATGTTGATACCCCTTTTGAGCATATTCTTTAATTGACCGAGTTTAGAAAATGTAGGCTCTATTCAGACTGCGATACTGTCTATGTTACTTCATCTTCCAGCATTTTCTTTTACTTCACTCTCTTAGCAGGGTGAGATTGGGAATGAGAATGTTGTTTTCTTCCTTTCCCCTTAAGCAATCATTTGCTTTGACGAAATTCCTCTTGGTCACACTGACAGGCATGTTGCCAACAGAGTGTTCTCTGCTTATTGCTGTTGACCCTGCTCTGCTGGACTCAAGGCCACACACCAAAGGAGCATATTCTGATCTCCTCCATAGAGAAAGCCAAAGCAAATCATGAAATGATAGCTAACTACTGTTACTTTAGTTTGATTCTGAGAATTATACATGACCAATTTTTAATCTTCACTTTGTATAAAATCCCCCTTGCTCCTGAGGCCAATGAACTAGGAAGACTAAAGCAAAAATAAATCCTATAAATATTCAAGGCTAATGATCTTTCAAAACCATTTCTCACCATAATGATTGTTATGCATCCATTTGAGATGACTAGCTTTGATTCCCTTGTGCCTTTTGTGAATCAGTTCCACAAAGTCAGCTATCAGGCCCAAACTTCAGTTTAAGGACTGTGGGCAGCAGCCACTGGATACAGAAGCACAAAAGAGAAGCTACAATAGAAGAGCCAGGGATTCAGTGAAGCTGAGCATGAAGAATAAGCAGTGATCCACAATACGCAAACAAACAAACAAACAAACAACAGGTATCCAGAGGCAAGTACAAATTAAAGATCACCATAAAATAGCAACTTGGGGGGCGCCTGGGTGGCGCAGTCGGTTAAGCGTCCGACTTCAGCCAGGTCACGATCTCGCGGTCCGTGAGTTCGAGCCCCGCATCAGGCTCTGGGCTGATGGCTCAGAGCCTGGAGCCTGTTTCCGATTCTGTGTCTCCCTCTCTCTCTGCCCCTCCCCCGTTCATGCTCTGTCTCTCTCTGTCCCAAAAATAAATAAACGTTGAAAAAAAAAATTAAAAAAAAAAAAAAATAGCAGCTTGGAAGTCATGTTGTTAAGCAAAAGTTCCAGGCACATGGATCCTGGGAGTCAGGCTAAAACAGAGCTCCCAAAAATGTGAGACCCAAAACAGTGAAGGAAGAAGAGACGATTTTAGGCTTTGCTTAGAGTCACTATTCAATAAAAGTGAATTAAATTGTAATCATTTCGTTTTACTTTTAATTACCTTTCAAGACTTTCCAGAGAAAAAGTTGCAATTTAAAGCTCTGTGTTTTATAACTCTCCAGTAACTTATTTTTATCGGAAGGAGACATAGTCTCTTGTTTAGAGGCTTTAGATGCTGTGCTTTTTATCATACATATTTTGTATCATCTCCTATTATGGCAAAGAATATTTTCCATTTTAATGACACAAATTATTCTTTTAGACATATTTGAAATGAATTTATTTATATAGAAATATTAGGTCAACAATAGTTTTAATGTTTTAATAGTTTTAATGAGCTTATACTTAGATATGGCAGAAGTCCTAAAACTGGCACGCAGATGATAGCATTTGGGACATAATGTTTTGAGTATGATGAAACACACTCTAGCATGTACACTGATTTTCCCCATCAATTTGAAGCTATGTCTATTTTCATAGAAGACTGAGAATACCAAACACACACATGTACACACAGATACACACAAAGAAATGTTTCTGTGAATTATAGGAGGAGGGGAACCTATTTCCAACTTTTACTCTTATCTGGTAAAGGAATTTGAAATGAAACAATAGCATCAAACAATGCAAACAACAAAAAACTGTCTATCTAATGTTTGTAACTCCTCTGAGCTAATGTGCTCACCTAAGTGATCCAGTTTCAGATGGTCAGTGGCATTCCCCTTGGCTAATGACAATAGCACTGGGTGACACTAATATTCTGATCTCAGGAAATATTAAGATTTAAACATACTCAAAACAATATTGCTTTATTCAAAGAGTTGTTAGAAAGCTTTTTATGGAATTGAAGTGTTTGTTTGTTTGTTTATTTACTTTGGTATAGTTGACACAATATCACATTAGTTTCAAAAATACAACATAGTGATTCAACCACTCTATACCTTATGGTTAAATCTATGAGTAAAGCAATACTTTTCTGTGATACTGTGAAGCAAAAACAAGTTAGAATCATAGTCAATTGTCATAAATCAGCCTCTGTTCTAATAATAAGAAAAGAGCTGTCTTTTCTTTCATATTTGGTAACATATTTAACTTTATATCTAATAGTCCTGTCAGTCTAAACCCACTGTGTTTTTTAACAATTGAAATGTAACATACATACAAAAAAGGTGCATACCAGAATAGCACAGTACAAGGAACTTTCACAGTCTAAACATTTTTATGAAACAAACACCTCATCCTTACTCATTGTAGTCACTGCAGTCTGACAAGGGTAACTGATATCCTGGCTTGCAATAGTGTAGATTAGTTTTTACATATTTTTTTAATTTGCATACATGAGATAATGTAGAATATGCCATTTTATGCCTTTATGATTTCTTACATTCAAAAATATATTTTTGAGATTCAACATTATGTTTTTGAGTGCAATTGTAGATCATTCATTTTTATGCTGTACATTATTTTTGAAAAGATGTTGAACCTCCATCAGGAATTGCAAATTTAAACTACATTGAGATAATATTTTTATCTATCAGACTGGCAAATTTAAAAAAAATAAACAAAAGAATGGTAATGGTAACATGAGAGTACACATATGTTCAAATTCACCAAATTGTGTACCTGAATTATATGCAGGGTTTTGTAGACTTATTTTATACTTCAATAAAGCTGAAAGAAAGTAGAAATAGGGGAAGTGACACTTGTCTGAGTATGCCTTCTGGTAATGTTTCATTTTTTTTAAGGTATATAGGAGAAAACTGAAATGCCATTCCAACAAAAACAAATTAATTCATATTTCAAATAAGTACCATAACTATCCTAAAGGTTAATGAAAAACCTAATCCCAAACACAATATAAATTAATATATCAAAAATTAATTAATGAATAAAAAATAAACCAATAAACAAATAAACAAATAGAGAAAATGAGGAAGCTCCTCTTTCTAATATAAGGCCAACTAATAAATGTGGAAATAATTATCAGATATGATGGCAACAATCATCATAATAGATTCAAGCAGGGATTATTAATAAATGGTAAAGTGAATAAGTGAACATTTGAGATTTGAGAGTTATATATATGGCCTTAAAGTATTTCTATACATATATTTATTAATTACAAAGGGAAAAATATAGTGAAGCAATGTCGCAGAAAACCACCCCAACCAAGATATCCAATATTACCAATAATGGGAAAAATCGGCCTCACACTCCACTTGATATTATTGCTGACAAAACCACAACATCATTCCTATAATATCCTGGTCCAAACTGTTATCATATAAATCTAATCATGAGAAAACAACAGTGATCCCAAAGTGAGGGACTTTTTACAAATCAATTATCCTGTATTCTTCAAAAATATCAATATACTGAGATTCAAGGACTGCAAATCTATTTTAGAATCAAAGAGTCTAAAGAATCACCTGATGCAAGATACCACTGGGGGTTTTATTTTTTATAAAGGGCATTACTGGGAAATGGATTAAATCTGAATATTATCAGCTAGTTAGATAATTGAATCAAATTAATTACCTGACTTTTTAAAAATTTTAATGTAGTTATATAAGATAATGTCCTTGGCCTTTAGAAAAGCAAAGTTAAGTATTGTGGATTAGTGGATATCATGTCTGAATATTCCTGTCCAATGGTTGTGGGAAAAATATTCATCCTATATATATATGTACATATAATACATATATATTAAAATTTGGGGTATCTGAGTGGTAAAACGTATGTAGAATTTTTTATATATTGGTATTCTTAAGCTTTTCTGTAAGTCTGAAATTGTGTCAAAATGCAAAGGTAAAAATTAAAAAAAAAGTCCAGGAAAAGCACACAACTTTTCAAAATGTGTCAAAAGATCAGTAGATCTTAGTAGAAAATGGAATTATAGAGTTCCAAGCTAGGAATGTAGTAAAGGTAAAATTAGACAGGTACTTAGGCATCAGTTGCTATAGCAAACAGGCTGACTTTGCCTGATGGCATTTCTTTCACCCAGAACTTTTTAAATTAGTCATGTACATATGTGCCAAAATGTGCACTCTTGTACTTTAAAGTTGTGATCTGGAATTGGACAAAAAACTCCACGTTTCTTCGAAAATTCTACTAAACTTGACAGCTTATTTATCCTTTAGCTCTACTGATGGCTACAGAAGGGACATTAGTTAATTGAGGCAGTCTTGTACGTTCTTATTTTTAAATATAAAATTCCCTGCAGTAAAATAATCATGGTGCCTTTTATGAAGTTTTTAGAGGCCTTTACATAATAATAATGAGCTTAAATTTGCAAGGTTTGCTTGACTTTTACAAGTGTTTTAAAATGGACATAGAAATCTTTTCAATGTATTTACATAATTAGTACTTATTTAAGGCTGATATACAAGCCTAATTATTTAAAATAAAAACAGGATTTAATTAACAAATATGCTAATTGTGCTAATTTAGAAATTAGGCTCAATTCAGTCCTCTTTGGAAAACTTTGAAAGGGACTGGATTGTAGTCAAATATAAAAGATGTAATAATACCAGAGTTTCTTTGACATATGTTTCTTGATTTCACTACTTCATTGTTAGTATTTAGAACTTGTGTATTTTGTGTGAAATACCTGTGTATTTTGCAAAGTTTAAAAATGTCATTGGACATTATCCCAGCTTATTTTTTTTCAGTAGGAAATATATAATAAGAATGGCTTGAACAGCCAAGCTGAGCTTTAAATTAAAAAAAAAAAAATAACAAAAGCAAACAGTGTTAGTGTTTTTGATTTCACAGACCTCAAAGACAAGTTAAACGTCTTGCTAACAGCTAGAGGGAAAAACAAAGTGGGATACTGGCTTACAATCATAACCTTTGCTGAAGAAAATGTTGACTCTGAAAACCAGCACAACAAAGCTTTCACTTAGCTATTCATAGCTATTATTTCTTATATCAGTAAATCACTGGTGACAACAAATGATAACTATTCCAAAGTTCTACTGAAAATAAAAAGTATTAATTTGTGGGAACCTCAAGAAAAAGACTTTCTTGACAGGAAATTTCTGACATGGATGGAAGAAATACTTCTTTTTTCTTTCTTTTGATAAATCTAATTTGCCAGGGCTTCATGTGAGACTTCTGGCAAATGTAACCTTGAGTGGAGGCATCCATATTAAAGATTCTTATTAAGTACCTACTCTATGCCAGACTAATCTGAAAATATTTCATTGAAGACAATATTTTTAATATGTCAGTATCTGAGTGATCAGCTGTGCTGATATTTATAGAAGAGTATGTACAGCATACAAAACAAATTACAAAGTTTTGAAAAATGACAGGAAGAGAGTGTCAATTGCCAGAGACTACAGATTATTGCACTTCATTCTCTTACATCTCTTAGATTCCTATAGAAGCTAAATTAATCTATATTTTACTTAATAATTTTTTGATTTCAGTAAAAACATGTAGTCTCCAGTAGGTCAATTTCTCAAAGCCTTTCTTTACTTTACAATAGGTTTTGTGTAGTTTATATGAGATACATCACCAGGTGCCCTTATCCAATTGGGTTAAAATGAGGATACAAGTTTTCCATCATACTTAAGAATCTAAACACTATAATCTCACTGCATTGAGGATTAGCTTTGTGTTACGTTATTTTTTTCCATACAATGTATATGTATAATTATGCATATTTTCAGTCTTTATTTTGGTCTTCCTTAATTGTATTTATTTTTTAATGTTTATTTTATTTTTAAGAGAGAGAGACAGACAGACAGAGTGCAAGCAGGAAGGGGCAGAAAGAGAGGGAGACACAGAACCCAAAGCAGGCTCCAGGCTCTGAGCTGTCAGCACAGAGCCCAACATGGGACTCGAACCCATGAACCGTGAGTTCATGACCTGAGCCAAAGTTGGCCCTTTAACTGACTGAGTCACCCAGGTGCCCCTCTCTTCCCTAATTTTAATTAAAATAAATGTCATCAAGACTACCAAGAAGTTGAAGAGAAAGGAGGCCATGATAATGTCTTCTACAAAATGAACAAATATAAAATTTATGTACCAAAATTACATGAATTTGGTTTAGGTCTTTATTTGCATTAAGTAAATATTATGCTTTCTCACTCTATTTTAAAATAAGGTGTTAATTCCTTGGAAAACTAACAAGAGAACAATGTTTCATGAAATTATTTGTTACTTAGCAATTTTAAATAATAGAGAAAAGGGGAGAGAGAGAGGAAAAAATAGGAGAGAGAAAAATAGGAGTTTGTTTATAGAAAACTAACAACGTTTAGGGAAATTTTGATGAATAAACATGGGCTCAAGCTAAAGGAATCTTTGTTTTAAAAAGTTGGATCTTAAGAATGGCTAAATGAAGCATCATATTCTTTGATTCCTGTGAAGAGCAGATAAAACAGAAGAAAGTAAGACTCCCCTGCATGGAAGGATGACAGTAGCTCCAACAACGCTAAAACAGTTAAAACAAACTTTGTATTGGTTTTTGTTCACAAATGTCATGTCCACTGCATTTTGACTTTGGTTTCCTTTCTTTTCAAACCCTAGGAAACCTGAAACTCAAAATAAAATTCCTACCCTTTGCTGAGCTCTGTGGGTTTGGAAACTTCTCTAGGGTTTAGTTCATTTTTTCATTCTTACCAACTGGCAGAAGAATTAGACACTAAACCCAAATGAAACCACAAAAATTGGTCTCCACACAGCCCTGACTATCAAGAGAGAGCAAAATGTTAAGTTTATAGGTTCACTGAATAGTTCAGGGTTTTGGAAACTATTCACATTATACTTGGCCCTCTTTATCTCTGTTTTCAACCCCAAACTAAAAAATCCCTCCGGATTTAAGGTTTCAGTTTTAGGACAGAAACTTGGACCTTAACAACAGAAATTTTCTTACATGGATACTCAAAGAAAGAGAATTGTATATGTTTGAATCTTATGAAAAGACAAATTTAAAATTTATATAAATTTATAGCATAAAATAACTGAAAACTTGTAAAATGCAAACTAGTCCTATTATGGACTAAAATTGATGTAATATCACTGAATCATTCACTAGATTATCCAAACTATGATGATTTGTGTATAGTTAGGTATTTAGGTAGTTAAATCATTTAAGAAAATTAAAATTAAAATTTTTGGAGTAGTTAGTTGAAATTTTAAGTACAATATAAATAAAGTTTATTATTGACTTCTATTGAAGACTAGGAACTAAAAGTGCAGTTACATTGGCAGTGATTGTGGGAATAAAGAAAAGTAGGCAAAAGCAAGTCATGTTCATCTTTTCTACCCTGAAAATAATCTACTCATTTTCTTTTCTGAGCTATGGAATGAAGGTCATCAGCTGCTCTCATATGTGAGTTCCACTAATGTCTTCCCATTCAAATCTATATTACTTACTTTTTAGAAAACCAACGTGGGGCACCTGGCTCATTCCTGTTGGAAGCCGAAGCTGCCAACTTCGGCTCAGGTCCATGAATTTGAACCCCATGTTGGACTCTGTTCTGACAGCTCAGAGCCTGGATCATGCTTCGGATTCTGTGTCTCTGTCTCTCTCGGCCCCTTCCCCCACTTGCACTCTGTCTCTCTCTGTCTCTCAAAACTGAATATATGTTAAAAAATAAAAAACCAACGTCAAAAAAAAATACAAATTCAAGATATCTTCTGTTGACTAGCTGCCTTGTTAGGATTAAATTTGGATTGAATGTGGCTCCCTAATTAACCTATAAACACACACATAAACACACAATCACATTTTAGTGGCTTAATGAAATAGGAGTTTTATTTATTTATTTGCACAAACAGAAAATCTGGAGGTAAAATGAAAGGATAAATAGAGTTGTCTAAGTAACTAATCAAGGACATAGGTGCCTTCTTGTTTCCTATTTCTTTACTTTTACTACATAGCTTTTTCTTTACTTCCTAAGTTTTTGTTTGTAAGGAAGAGCAGATAATAGTCAACAGAAAAAAATAATTAACTTATCTATCCTCTTTATTTCACTGCAGTAAAGACACACATACATAACATGAGACTTATTTTTCTTAACAAATTTCTAAGTGTACAAAACAGTATCATAAACTATTAAGTCTTTATCCCTTTTAATGAACTTTCTTGGAACACCCAACTGTCTATTTATTTTACTTTGGCCAGAATAACGTCATCAAATGGCAACTTTCAATAGAAAGGTACTCTGTGGAGACAAGTATTTTTAGTTGGATGCAATATCACAATCTAAAAATAGGCATGTTTTTGGTAAGGCAGAATAAAGGAACCAATACTGTATACTGAGCCACAACCATCACTGTCTACTGAATACAGCTGATTTTTAAAAATTCCAAATGAAAATTCTTGCCATTTATTTGTATATATCTAAGAATTAAGGGGTATGTAAAATGATAACTTAGCTGAAAATTTTCCAAAGATACAGAGAGATATTAGCATTTAGATCAAAAAAGCACATTGAATGATACGAAAAAAAATCAAATCTACAAAGTATAGTGAAACTCCGGCTGTGGCGGGGAAGGGAAGAAAAAAAGATATCCTAAATGCAACAACAGAGTGAAGGGGAAAAAAATCACAAAGGGAAGGGGGAAAATATCTACAAATTAACAATAATTTAATTAAGAACGATAAATATAGGCAAAACCAAATAAGCATTAGTGACTAGTTGTGGGGAGTGACAATTAAACAAAATATAACTAAAAGAATACATTAAAGTAATGTAAAATGTATATGGAAGGTAGTTTAAAATGTTTTAAAGACTGATTTTGGCAACAGAATACACTTGCTGATCACATTTAGAATTTGCGATGTTGTAGGTACCCATGTTAGAAAAATAGGGTTAAACTTTTAAGATCAGATTAGAATATAAACTTAAGGAATAAAGAGGGACATGGTCACTCCAAGAAAAAGCAATAAATGGATATAGAAACTAAAGTAAAAACATAACACATAGTACACAAAATTAGATAGTGAGAAAAAATACAAATGCATCAATAATGATAAGAAACTGTTTAAGGGCACCTGGGTGGCTCAGTCGGTTAAGGGTCCAACTTTGGCTCAGGTCATGGTCTCATGGTTAGTGAGCTCGAGCCCCATGTCAGGCTCTGTGCTAACAGCTCAGAGCCTGGAGCCTGCTTTGAATTCTGTGATTCCCTCTCTCTGTCCCTTCCCTGCTCTCTCTCTCTCTCTCTCTCTCAAAAATAAATAAACATTAAAAAAATTTTAAAAAAGAAACTGTTTACACTCCAAAAATATTCAAATAGAGCAAAAACTTAAAATACAAAGTTTCAAATATGACTAAAATACGTCTCAGAAATATTGAAGGTATAGGGATTGAAATATAAACTAATTTAATAAAACACATATAAATATTAATGTCAGTTACAGTCTTTTGAGAAAATTATAGATACTAAGATTATTGTTACTTTTTAATATTTATTTTACTACTGTAGCACTCTTTTAAAAAGTCACATAGTATACTATAAAAACATTAATGAATCAATTAAAAATGACAAATAATTCTTCAGGAAGAATTTTTAATCTGAGAATGTTACATATATAATGAAAACAAGAAATTAATTGACAAAGATTTTGAGTTTTTTTTCAAGAATTTCGTTGGTAAAAAGGCAGAAATACAGTATTGTAAAGGACAGATAATACATTTGGTTTAATGAACATACAGAACCCTATTCACCAATTAGAGACTATATATTCTTTTAAAGTACACCTGAAACATTTAGTGATATGACTCATAAAATAAAGAATTAACAACAGAAAATGTTGTATGAATACAGGAACATGCTTTTAGACATTAAGAAGAAACAAAACTCATACAATTGAAATTTTTTAAATTGTGATCTGTAATGTATTAGTGAAAGAATAACTTATGATTAAAAATAGAATTATTTAGATCTGCACATTAATGTATCTATATCTATATCATCTATATCTATATCTATATCTATATCTATATCTATATCTATCTATAGATGTATATAATGTGAGATGCATCAAAAGCAGCACACAGGGGCATTTCTAGTACTAAATGCAAAATTTGAAAAAAAAAAAAAATGACCCAAGACTATGAATCATGAAATAGGAAAGAAGAAAAGAATGAGGGGTAGAACCTAGAGGGAGAAACAAAAGATGAAGAAAAGTGGGTTGAAATAATTTATAGCAATTAGAGTAGAAAATAACTAAGTAGAAAATAAGAACATATTAGAGAGGTTTAACAAAGCCAAAAGATAATTTATGGGGGAGAAAAAAGTAGGCATATGTGACAAAGAGAAATTTGAGTTGAAGTTATTATGAATGAAAAAGAAACATTAGTGTTATAGAATGAATATTTGTGTTCCTTCAAATGTTTTTATGGCTTTGTTGGAATATAATTCACATATAAAATTGTTAGATACTTAAAATGTACATCATGGTAATTTGATATACATATACAGTGTGAAATGGATTGTATTTTTATACCTTGAATATAGGCATACCTCTGAGATATTGTGGGTTCCTTGGAAATATTGTGCATTCTGTTACAGACCACTGCAAATCTGTCCCTCTCCTGCTCACTCTCTCTCTCTCAAAATAAGTAAATAAACTTTAAAGAAAAAAAAAGAATTGAATAAACCGAGAGCTCAGAAGGAGATCAAAATCCTTTAAAACTTGATATATGAGAGAAGTATTATTGTGATTTTATAAGGATTGGGTGTAATGCATACATAGTCAATAAATATCATTGGTACCTTTGCATTGGAACCATGTAAATGGTTCCTATTTTACATAGTATTCCAGAACAAATTTCACATGAATTAATGAAATAAATGTGAAAAGAAAAACCTTAAAACATTTAAAACACAATAGAAGAGTTATCAGTCAACTATAGGAGTTTAAAATATCGGTGTCTCCTATATTCCTTATGAAGCTAAACAATCTAATTAAAACTTGGAAATAAATATAAGCAGTTCATAAAAGTGGATTATTAATATATATGTGAAAACAGAATTATTTAAATATGAAATATAAATCATTTTTATGTAAAGTTGTGTTTCCAGGGTTATGCAGTTTGTGCAAACCTGGGGACCACACTTTGACTAACACAGTCTAATATGCGCAAAAGGATGCCTGTAATTCCTGTGGACAATTGATAAATTGGAAGCTTCAGAAAAAGTGAATTATAGGGGCACCTGGGTGGCTCGGTTGGCTAAGTGTCCAACTTCAGCTCAGGTCATGATCTCATGGTTCATGGGTTGTAGCCCTGAGTAGGCTCTGTGTTTACAGCTCTGATCCTGGAGCCTGCTTTGTATTCTGTGTCTCCCTTTCTCTCTGCCCCTCCCCTACTCACAATCTTTCTCTCTCTCAAAAATAAATAAACATTAAAAAAAATTAGGGGTGCCTGGGTGGCTCAGTCAGTTAAGTTGTCTACCTTCAACTCAGGTCATGATCTCACAGTTCATGGGTTCAAGTCCCCTGTCGGACTTTGTGCTAATGGCTCAGAGCCTGGAACCTGCTTCAGATTTTGTCTCCCTCTCTCTCTGCCCCTCCCTTGCTCATGCTTGGGTCTCTCTCTCTCTCAAAAATGAACAAAACACTAAAAATTTTTTAAATAAAAAAATAAAAAAATTTAAAAAGTGCATCATAGAAATAAAGTCTTCAGCAGTGGTACATTGAAATACCGTCTAGTCATTAAAGTTAATAAACCAAATTTAAAGTTAAGTGTTAACCAGAATACATTCGGGGAAAGTTAATGCTGATTTTAAAATATTGCAAGAAAATACTTACACTATGATGCCATATTAAATTAAAACACACCCTACCATCCTTTAAATGTGGTTATGTATAAGTGATAATCTACATGATATATAAATCATGCAAATGAATTATATATACCAACCTAGATATAATGGTTTCCTCTAGGCCTGGATGAAGGAGTGTGTGGAGTAGGTTTTATGTATAATTCTCCATGTGTTTGATAATAAGAAGTATAATAAAATTATTTGAATTTTCAATTATAACAAAATACTGAAATTTTTAAAATGTAGATGGTAAGTACATAGGTACCTAGTATATTATCTCCTGTATGTATGAAACATTTCATAATTAAAAGTTTTAAAATATAGTCACTTACCAATAATAATTTCTCAATAGAATATAGATATATATTACTAAAATGATTTTTAATGTAATGGCATTTCCTTATATATTACCTAATTAGCATTCTGTGATCAATTGAAAACCAAATAAAAGCCATTCTTAAAACATAGCTGTGATGGGAAATGTAAATCAAAACCATAATGAGGTATCACTGTATTATACCTATCAGAATGGCTAGAATCAAAAAGACCTGAAATAACAAGTGTTGTCAAGGATGCGGAGCAAAAGGAACACTTGCACTCAGAGGTAGGAATGTAAATTGGGGAAAACAGTATGGAGATTCCTCAAAAAATTAAAAACAGAAATACCATATTACCCAATAATTCCACTATTGGGTATTTACTCAAATAAAATGAAAACACAAATTTGAAAAGATGTCTACTCCCTTTTTTTATTGTAGCATTACTTAAAATAGCCAACATACAAAAGCAACCCTTGTGTGCATAGATAGAAAAATGAACAAAGGAGGTATTATACACACACACACACACACACACACACACACACACGCAAACACACACACACACACATACACACACACACAGACTGTTACTCAGCCATAAAAAAGACGAGTTCTTGCCATTTGATGTACATACAGGGTATTATGCTAAGTGAAATAAGTCAGACAGAGAAAGACAAATATCATATGATTTCACTTATATTTAAAAACCAAAACAAATGAACAAACAAAAAGCAGAAACAGACCTATAAATACAGAGAAGAAACTGATGGTTGCCGGAGGATGGCAAAACAGGTGAAGGGTAGTGGGGGATACAGGCCTCCAGTTATGGAATGAATAAATCATGGGAATACAAAGTACCGCATAAGGAATATAGTCAATGATATTGTAATAGCATTGTGTGGCTACAGATGGTAGCTACTCTTGTGGGAAGCACAACATAATGAATAAACTTACTGAATCACTATGTTGTACACCTGAAACAAATGGAACACTGTGTGTCAACTATACTCACATTTTTAACATGAATAAATAAGTAAATACAGCACAGAGTGAAGAGAGACTTCCACTATCTATGTTAAGCTAACTGAGGAGGCTAAGCATGCAAATAAAGAAATGAACATTTTTTGTGGTGTTTAAAATAAAATAAAAGTGATAGGTCAAAAAAAAAAAAACTATGATGGTTAATTTTATGTGTCAACTTGGGTAGGCTGTGCTGCCCAGTTAATCAATTAAACACTCATCTTAATATTGCTGTGAGGTATTCTGCAGTTGTGGTTAACATGCACAATCACTTAACTTTAAGGAAAGGAGATTATCCTCAATAATGTGGGTGGGCCCCATCCAGTTACTCAAAAGTTTTTAGAGCAAAACTGAGGTTTTCCTGAGAAACAAGAAATTCTCCCTCAAGACCCCAGGCAGCTTTAACCCCTGACTGAGAGTTTTTAGCCTGAAGGACTCCTCTATAGACTTCAAACTGGCCCCATGATTGTGTAAGCCAGTTCTTTGAAAAAAAATTGTTTATGTGTGTCTGTGTGTGTTCTATTGTTCTGTTTCCCTGGAGACAGTGACTGATACAAATGTAAATCATGATTCCTTATCAGTTAATTCCTAAAGAAACTCATTAAGTATTGTATAACTTTATTTTAAATCAGGTTGGTCTTGAGCCGTTTTGTGTGAGAGAGTAGGTGTGTACACGTGTATGTACATACAGGTATTTGTGTGTGTGTTAGAGACTATTTGCTGACTTTTTTTGTCTGTTTGTTTTTATCTCTTCTATAGTTTCTGTAAAACACTGTAGCTTAATGATGCAACATCATCCCTCACTTCATTGCAAACAAAATTACAATTTGTTCAGTTTTACATCCCTAAGTGACTCCATGTCCCGCTAAGGGGTAAATCTTATAAAGCTGAGCCTATTGTGATGATATGATTTCTCTTTACAGTAATTGATTAAAGGTTGAGCATATAACAAATCTGGGGGCATTGATACACAATGATAGGTCTACTGGATGGTCTATAGAAAAACTGGAAGACATAGTTTCTTTTCTCCGTCTGCATATTGTGTTGTCAGACGAGATGCCTGGAATTGCAGTGACCATCATCCAACTCTGATGGGAGCCAGCCTGAATTAAATAAACTTTTTGGGATATTTCATATTTTCTCCCTTTTTAGCCAATCTAGGCTAAATTATTCTGTTACTTGTAGCCTAAGTCACCATAACTTATATAAACTTTCATTTGTTTCTTTATAAATTGTGACATAATAAGTAACACCAACTACCAAATCCACTGCATTTAACCTGGCGGGGTAATTTAAGACTTGAACATTAAACACCAGAATATTATGGTATACTCAGTGAAACCTTATATCTTGGAAAAGACTCTTCAAAGATCCAGTTTGAGTGAATTCAACTAATGACACTTAATTGCAGATTTTTTTGGCTGGTTTCAGTCAACTGAAGGCATTATTAATGTGGAGTGCAAATGGATCTAAATTCAAAAAAGCATTCATTCCAATTCTATTCTCATAATGCTGATAGAGTATAGGCCAATCTTTGTTAACTACTGAAAATACTTCTCAACCATATCTGATTAATTGAGTAGACTGATAGAAATCTCTATTTGAAGAGCAGAATATTGCCTTATCAGATTGCTCACCTTTGATTCTCTTTCCAAATTAGAAGAATTTATAGAAGAATTACCTGAGAGACTATGCCACTAATAATCATTCATTTTCTTTTGTATACTGCCTAAAAAAGGAATGTTAACTGTTTTGTATTTTTTAATGAAAATAGAATATAATGCAGTCTGTACTCTCTTGTTATGGATATGAGCTAAATATTAAAATTGCAAAAATGGCAACAACAACTAAAACAGCTTTTTAATCTCAAAGCTTTGTTTAAAGACCAATATGGTTGTTTAAAGACCAATATAATACCTACATACCTATAATACCTACATAGTTAATACAAATTGGTCTTTGTTTAAAGACCAATATAACACCTACATAGTTATCTCTATGAATCACACCTGTCTCAATTCACCTAATTATTGCACACAATAGCAAACTATATATTTTCAATACTTAGTATGAAATGGGAGTTGTCAACTGTTTGTATTTCACTCTATGTTTATTGGATATTGTATGTCTCATCCCTGAGATTTATTGTTAATTTTTTCACATTAAGGTTTCTTTTGTTTTTGCTTTTTTTTTTTGTTTTTTGTTGTTGTTGTTTCTTTTTTACTTAAAGTTAGTTAACATACAGTGTAGTCTTGGCTTCAGGAATAGAACCCAAGTGATTCATCTCTTACATGCAAAACCCAGTGCTCATCCCAACCATCACCCATTTAACCTATTACCCCACCCACCTCCCTTCCAGCAATGCTTAATTTGTTCTCAGTATTTGAGTCTCTTATGTTTCGTCTCCCCCTCTGTTTTTATCTTATTTTTCCTTCCCTTCCCCTATGTTCATCTGTAGCGTTTCTCAAATTCCACATATGAATGAAATCATATGATATCTGTCTATTTCTGACTTATTTTGCTTAGCATAATACCCTCTAGTTCCATCCGTGTTGTTGCAAATGGCAAGATATTGTTCTTTTTCATCTCCAAGTAGTATTACAATGTATATATAAACCACATCTTCTTTATCCATTCATCAGTCAATGGACATGTGGGCTCATGGATAGTGCTGCTGTAAACTTTGGGGTTCATGTGCCCCTTCAAATCAGCATTTTTGTATCTTTCAAATAAATACCTACTGGTGTCATTGCTAGGTCATAGAGTAGTTTTAATTTTAATTTTTTGAGGAACCTCCATACTGTTTTCCAGAGTGGCTGCACCAGTTTGCATTCCCACCAGCAGTGCAAAAGGGTTCCCCTTTTTCCACATCCTCACCCACATCTCTTGTTTCCTAAGTTGTTCATTTTAGCCACTCTGACAGGTGTGAAGTGGTATCTCATTGTGGTTTTGATTTGCATTTCCCTGATGATGAGTGATGTTGAGCATCTTTTCATGTGGCTGCTAGCCATCTGGATGTCTTCTTTGGAAAAGTGTCAATTCATTTCTTCTGCCCATTTCTTCACTGGATGATGTGTTTTATGGGTGCTGAATTTGGTAAGTTCTTTATAGATTTTGGATACTAACCCTTTATTCGATATTTCACTTGCAAATATCTTCTCCTATCCCATCAGTTGCCTTTTAGATTTTTCATTTCTTTCCTTCAGTGTGCAGAGGCTTTTTATTTTGATGACTTCCCAATAGTTCATTTTTGTTTTTATTTCCCTTGCCTCTGGAGACGTGTCAAGTAACAAGCTACTGTTGCCGAGGTCAAAGATGTTGCTGCCTATTCTCTCCTGTAAGATTTCGACGGTTTCCTATCTCACATTTAGGTCTTTCATCTACTTTGAATTTGTTTTTGTGTATGGTGTAAGAAAGTAGTCCAGTTTCATTCTTCTGCATGTTGCTGTCCAGTGCTCCCAGCACCATTTGCTAAAGAGACTGTCTTTTTTCCACTGGATACTCTTTCCTGCTTTATTGAAGATTAGTTGGCCATATATTTGTGCATCCACTTCTAGGTTCTCATTCTGTTCCATTGATCTGTGTGTCTTTTTGTGCCTGTCCCAGATTGTCTTGATGATTATAGCTTTGTAATATAACTTAAAGTTCAGAATTGTGATGCCTCCAGCTTTGGTTTTCTTTCTCAGAATTGCTTAGGCTATCCGGGGACTTTTCTGATGTTATACAAATTTTAGGATTGTTTGTTCTAGCTCTGTGAAGAATGCTGGTGTTATTTTGATAGAGATTGCATTGAATGTGTAGCTTGCATTTGGTAGTATTGACATTTTAACAATATCTGTTCTTCCAATCCATGAGCATGGAATGTTTTTTCATTTCTTTGTGTCTTCAATTTATTTCACAAGCTTTCTATAGTTTGCAATGTACAGATCTTTAAGCCAGACCTCTTTGGTGAGGCTTATTCCCAGGTATCCTATGTTTTTTGGTGCAATTGTAAATGGGATCAATTCTTTATATCTTTTTCCTGCTGCTTCATTATTGGTATATAGAAATGCAACCAATTTCTGTACATTGGTTTTATATCCTGTGACTTTGCTGAATTCATGTATCAGCTCTGGCAGTTTTTTGGTGATCTTTACGGTTTTCCATGTAGAATATCATGTCATTTGCAAAGAGTGAGGGTTTGACTTCTTCCTTGCTGATTTGGATGCCTTTTATTTCTTTTTGTTGTCTGATTCCTGAGGCTAGGACTTCCAGTACTATACTGAAAAACAGTGATGAGAGTGGACATCCGTGTCGTGTATGAAAGGCCCACATCTAATATCATCCTCAATGGGGAAAAACTGAGAGCTTTTATTTTTTTAGTGTGCTAATAGATAATAAAGAAGTTGACTAAATTCAGTATTCTAACAATCACATACAGGGATAAGTCACTGGAAGTTTAGAACTCATTCAGGGCTTTCCCGCTGATGAGGCTATATCATAGGAGATCAGGCTTTTTCACTGGGAAGCAACCAAATGTATTGGTTTCTCATATTCTCTCTTATGTCACTTTAGACAGAGAGGAGTCCTGCAATCTCCTACCTCCATGAGACTTGATATGGGAAAGGATGGATCAGTTTTAGACTGGTTCTTAGAATTTATTGGGCTGAGGTTCTCACCACTCAGTTTTTCAATTTTCACCAAATCTTTTCAAAATTCTCCCAATCTCCATGCTCTGTTCTGCTTTCCATCTCTGATGGAATGAGAGGGGCCAGTTTCCTGCCCACATATCTGGGAGGGGTAACCTAACCTCTGACATAAATTTCTAACTAATCTTCCTATGTTAAAGCAGTCCCTACATCCTGGCCTTCGGCAATACCAGGAACCTCAAATTCCCAAGGATGTCTGAGATTCTGTGAGCTTAATGGTCTTAGTTATTAGAATTCCTGTATTTTTACCCTGCCACGGTTGGTTAGACTTAGATGTTCTTCAGTGTGAAATATAGGTTACCATGTGTCCTTCATTTGTCTAATTTCTGGTCAACAGTTGTCTGTTCTCATGGTCTTTGTGGTTTTATAACATTTCAGTAGTTCCACTGTTATTTCTGTGAGGTTATCAGGATGGAATATAAATAAATTCAATGTATCAATATTCCATATATAAATACAGGTCCTCTATAAAATGACATTATCATACTGCCAAGCACTCTTCCACTTGTATTACATGGTTTTCTATGCTTTACATTGATTATAAAAGAGTGAATTAGATATACTTAAAATTTATGGCATTTGGCATTTCACAAGGCTAATTTTATTTTATTTTTTAACGTTTTTATTTATTTTTGAGACAGGGAGAGACAGAGCATGAACAGGGGAGGGTCAGAGAGAGGGAGACACAGAATCCGAAACAGGCTCCAGGCTCTGAGCTGTCAGCACAGAGCCCGACGTGGGGCTCGAACTCATGGACTGCGAGATCATGACCTGAGCCGAAGTCGGCCGCTTCACCAACTGAGCCACCCAGGCACCCCTCATAAGGCTAATTTTAAATATATATGTAACAATTTACATTATGAAGTGATTTTTTTTTTATTTTAAAAATGTTAAATGTTAGGGGCACCTGGGTGTCTCAGTCGGTTAAGTTTCCAATTCGGCTTAGGTGATAATCTCACTGTTTGTGAGTTCGAGCACCACATCTGGCTCTGTGCCTACAGCTCAGAGCCTGGAGCCTGCTTCAGATTGTGTCTCCCTCTCTCTCTGCCCCTCCCCTACTCATACTCTCTCTCTCTCTCTCTCTCTCTCTCAAAAATAAATAAGCATTAAAAAACATTTTTTAATGTTAAATGGTATATATTCACATAAAAAAACAAAACAATAGGGGCACCTGGTTGGCACATTTGGTTAAGCCACCGACTCTTGGTTTTGGTTCAGGTCATGATCACACAGCTTTGTGGGATTAAGCCCCATGTCGGGCTCAGCACTAATGGTGTGGAGCCTGCTTGGGATTTCTCGCTCTCCCTCTCTCCCTCCCCCTCCCCTGCTTATGCTTGCTTTCTCTTTCAAAATAAATAAATAAACTTTAAAAACAAAACAATATAAGTAATGACATTAATATTGAATAAACACAGTAAGAAGATAATAACTGCATTCTGCCACTCTCTAATAAGTCAGAATTTAACAACTTTCCTTTGGTGCACAGGCAGTATGTTTTTATACCAGATCTATTTTGAAAACTGATAAAATGCACCTGCAAAATTTAACATCTTGTCTTCACTGATTTACTAAGTATTTTCCTACTATGAGACATAGTACGACTGAAAACTGAAATACTATAAATTTAATGAATATTCACAGGTTTTAATATTACAATAAACACATAGTGTAAGCAGAAAGCAAAAAATCTTTGGCCTAGAGTAAACCCCAAAAATTGAGACTTTCTTATATATTGTTTTCTAGTCATTTTGAACCAAAGGTATCTGTAAGAATATTTCAAAACAATGCTTCCTTATTTCAGAATCAAAATTCTGAATAGTCTTTTAGGCATGCTTTACATCCTAAATATGTGATAATAATTACGGGACATTTTCAGTGTGTTTAGCCTGGATAGTTCTAGTATTATCCTATGCAACATGATAGACTGCAGTAACCCTTTGTGTGCTAATAGTGGAATTTCTGGAAGCATAACAAATGAAAGCTTGTGACTCAGAACTCCATAGGTTTCTCTTAACACATGCAATTGAGACTCACTTTTCACTTAACATCCTATGATAATCATCATTAGTTATGGTATTAAACATTTTTTCTTGAATAGCTTTTGTTGGGATGTTCAACTAAAAGTCTCATATTTAGTTCACCATTTGAAGGTGGGCATAGGAAAGAATGGTTCTTACAGTATTTGTTGTCATTTAATAATAATATGAAATATATTGATTGTATGGAGCCATATTGGGTGTTGTAAACTTTTGTTCCTAACTTAATGCTATTGCCATGTTTTTGAAAGGGTTGTAGTTCATTATTTTTATGCAGAATTGGTTACACTTTAATTCAAATATGTCTGGTAAACTGACAGGAGAGGTGGAGAGGAATGAACTGAAACTTGTATTTTTTATTATAACATGTTTATACCCTCAAACCTGTAGCATAACAATAGAGAAGTCAGCATCTTGTTTATGCCAAATAGTAATTCCCTGGACAAAGATAGCTTCGTAGACTTGTACCTGAGAGTCTTGGAAACAGAACTATGAAGAGAAACTGTGGATGATTTTTTTTGTCACTCTCTTTCAGAATAGCTGTTTTCTTGTTTTAGCTAAGTGATCAGGGGCTACAGGTCTACCTTTCTTGACCCTAGCTTGCAGAATATGAGACAGAATATGAGGGGTTGAGAGACAATTTTCTGTTGTCTCACATTGCTGTGTGTCTTATGAGCCGAAGCACTGGCTGTGTTCTGGAATATCTTTTTAAGATAGCGGAAGACAGAGAGTGTCACTCTTTGGAGCAAAGAGCACGTTTGCTTATATCCTTGGAAGCCAAACATAATTTCACTCTCTAGATAGTTTGCTTGATATTCTCTGGAGCAAAAGACAGGCATGCTTGCTGTCCAGGGTAATCCATTGCATGTACACATATTTTGTCTTTTTTACATTTCCCTGAGGAATCTGGCCTTGAGAAAACAGCACAGGAAAATGCTGTACTCTGACTACTGTTATTACTGTGAGTGATAAACCATTCTTTGTCTCTGACTGGGGTGTCTTGTGTCTTCTGTCAGTGCTCATTAAACTATCATAGATTAGCTTGTTAGTTTGCAAGCCGGGTAAAATCTCAGAACCTACACTTTCACAGAAGAAAACCTCCTTTCCCTTTCTTCAAATTCCTGCACTCACCTTTTCTCAATTTTTTACAAGATTTCGCCAAGTAGCTTGCCTTCACTTGATACTTCACTTTTTTGGAAATATTAAAAGAGATCTTTTTTAATTTAAGAAAATGTACAATTTCTCAAGATAAATAATCTCTTAATTGAAGCCAGCACTACCTTTATGCAAGATAGTTTTGGTCAATGAAGTTAAAAATTATATTCATAAAACATTGTTTCACCAAAAAAATTGTGTGTGGCTTTTCAAGTGTGTGAAAGCTCAGAATTTATTTTTACATCTCTTTTTGCTTTGACCTTAAAACCATTTAGTCAAAAGTGCATTACCACCCAATGCTAGAATTTAGTCTCTCATTAGGAACATTTGAGTATGAGGAACTACAGGTCAACACTATTTCAACATGGTTTTTGTCAATGGTACAGATCTAGTCAAATTCTAGCCTGCCTTGTAATAGGAATTCTATTTCAGCTTTATACATTCTAAAGGGACATTCATGGCAGTGTGAAATGTTCTTCTTTCTGTTTCTATTAGAATTAAAGGCATTTGAAAATCTGCTATGAATGCAAGTGACACTAATTTGATTGCTAATTCTGATATGGGCTTTGGTGCATATTCATGTTTATTACTTGCATTTAATGACTACAGATGGGTGGAAAAGTCACACGAGTCAGTGTCTTTCTCTCTTGGGAGCTAGTAAACGAAACTCTGATATCTAGCCTTGGGTATTAATATCTGGCAAATAACTTTGACTTCTATTCTAATTTGAATTAATTATTTTCATTATAAATTGTGGTTTCTTTATTATTACAATAAAGTTTCAAGCTTTGAGATGTTCTTTAAATTAAACTGTATCATAAAGGTTAACACTACTCTTTATGAAATTATGATGTTTTCACCTATTTTATAGACAAATTACCAGTATATGCCTGTATTTATATAGAGATATAGACCTCCTGGTGCCATCAAAAGCATAGTGCCATCGTACATGCTTTTCAAAATACCAAAAATAACCTGGACACTCATTTGTTAACTTATTGATTTATGGGCAAATGATATACTACAAAATTGGCTTTAAAATCTTTAAACCAGAGGGGTCTGTGTGGCTCAGTTGGCTAAGTGACCGACTTTGGCTCGGGCTATGATCTCACAGTTTGTGGGTTCAAGCCCCACGTGAGGCTCTGTGCTGACAGCTCAGAGCCTGGAGCCTGCTTCAGATTCTGTGTCTCCTTCTCTCTCTGTCCCTCCCTCACTCATGTTCTGTCTCTCTCTGTCTCTCAAATATAAATAAATTTCAACAACAAAATTTAATCTTTAACCCATCTGTTTTTGTCAAGTTTTAAAATTTCTTTGAAGGATTATGGTCAATGCTGTATAATTCCTACATTGTAAAGTTAAGGAAACTAAGGATGGAGAATAATGGTTTCTCAATTCATTAGGAGATAACAGTGTATCTAATACTAAAATTCTGATACAGGGTACTCTATCAATGGCATCGGAATTATCACAGAAGTTTAAGTGTCTCTCTCTCTCTCTCTCTCTCTCTCTCTCTCACACACACACACACACACACACACACACACAAACAATACTTGGGCCTGTTCTAGGAAATTCTGTAATAGCAAGTGTGGGATCAATGTCAGATGCTAGATTTGGAAACACTGCTCTGCCTAACACAACCTCCTTCAAGAGTGGGATATGTTTACCAACTAGATCTCAAGAAAAGCAAAAGTATTTCAAAAAGAAATCAATGCATCAAACAAGCAATGCCACAGGGAAGTTTTTGAATGAGGTGTGCACTTCGTTGACAGCCATCTTGAGAGCAAGCTAAGATACACTGAAAAGTTTCCTAAGAATCAAGACATTTATTGTATTATTGTATTATATTCATCTGCTTCATTCAACAATGATATTTTTAGAGTATATATTGTTGTCAAAGATATGGCAATGAGTAAAAATATACTCAATATCTAGTAGGGGGATATTCAAAAATAATTTTACTAATAAATATATAATTATAAGAGATATTCTGAAGGACAGATGAAAGTATAAAGCAAAATAGAATTCAGAATATGGAAAATCTTAAGAATATGTTGATGATCTAAGGCCTAGAGGGTAAGTAGGAGAGCTAACAAAGTTTTTGAAAAAGTTCCAGTGAGGGAAGTATTCTTGACATATTCAAGGAACACAAGTAACTCAAATGGAAAGAGTGTGAATACATTATGGATAAAAATGGGAAAGCACCAATGGGATGGATATTCTGAGAAAAGGGATTGAGAGGAACAACAGAAAAAAAAAAGAAGATAAATAGCATTTATTTATTTAGAGCATTTGCATTGAGCCTTGAGTATGTGCCAGGTAGTTTGATCAATATTCTCATATATAAAATATTAAAGCTCTTCACCTTCTGGGGTGCCTGGGTGGCTCAGTTGGTTGAGTATCTGACTTTGGCTCAGGTTAAGATCTCACCGTTTGAAAATTCAAGGCCCAGAGAGGAGCCAAGATGGCGGAACAGCATGGAAGTTTTTTGTGTGTCTCACATCTATGAAATACAGCCAGAACAACACTAAACCATCCAGCACACCTAGAAAACTGATTGGAGGATTAGCACAACAATCTGCACAACCTGAACCACAGAATTCAGCAGGTATGCGGCACGGAAAGGTGAACTTGGGGAGCAAGAAGCTGCAGCAGGTAGGGAGGTGCTTTTGTGGGTGGAGAGAGGACGGAGACTGGGCTGAGGGGTGCAGAGAATACGGGAAAAGCACCCCTCCCCAAAAGCAGCTAGAGAGAAAGTGGAAAATTGGAAACAGCCACAGGGAACAAACTAAAAAGGGAGAAAGGAGAAAGGTAAGGGTTTAAATTCCATTAAGACTGTAAACAGGGGCAGCGCAGAGTCTGAAACTCCGCAGCATGATACCTGGTGGTGCTCTGGTGGGAACGGCGAATCCCCAGGAGCAGAGTGCGGTCCGGGAGGTTCTTGGGCCACACGGAAAGAAGCGGTTCCACTGCTGGAAGGACATTTGGTAGAGACTGTTGAAGCCACCTGGTCCCAGCAGACCCCAGAGAACGGCCACATTCGCTGGTGTTGGAACAAGGTCGTTAAGGGTGAAGCCTGGTGCCAGATGTGTGTTGTGATTTTCCATAATCCCTGAATCGCTGCTGCTACACTATCTCACGAACTTTTTCTGGGGCAGGCTGGCACCTGGCTGCAGTCTCAGGCACCGGCAGCAGCAGAGTCCAGCAAGCGTTCCTGGGTGCAGCCGACATTCAGCCATTGCTCAGTGAGACCCTCCCACAGAGGGGTGGAACAGATCAAAGCTGCAGTCCTTCAGAAGTAAAGAGCCGGGGAAAACAGCCGCATCAGAGACAAAATTTGGGATAGAGGTAGTTCCTGGGGCTTGGTCATGGAGAGTGAAAAAGCGGGGAGTGGACGAAAGCTGTCAAACCACTTTCAACATCAAGACCAAAACACACTTAAGATCTAGAATCATTTATTTGATTTGTGTGTGTGTGTTTGTGTGTGTGCGTGTGTTTAATTTTTTAATTTTAATATTTTTTAAATTTTTTTTTAATTTTCATTTTTCTACCTCATTAAGTCCTTTTCTCCCTTCAAAATGACAAAATGAAGGAATTCACCCTAAAAGAAAGAGCACAAAGAAATGTCACAGGGATTTAACCAACACAGACACAAGCAAGATGTCTGAACCAGAATTTAGAATCACAATAATAAGAATACTAGCTGGAGTCAAAAATAGATTAGAACCCCTTTCTGCAGAGATAAAATAAGTAAAAAATAGAATGAAATAAAAAATGCTATAACTGAACTGCAATCACGGATGGATGCCGTGGTGGCAAGGATGGATGAGGTAGAACAGAGAATCAGCGATATAGAGGACAAACTTATAGAGAATAATGAAGCAGAAAAAAAGAGGGAGATTAAGGCAAAAGAGCACAATTTAAGAATTAGAGAAATCAGTGACTCATTAAAAAGGAACAACATCGGAATCATAGGGGTCCCAGAAGAGGAGGAGAGAGAAATAGGGGTAAAAGGCTTATGTGAGCAAATCATGGCAGAAAACTGTCCTAACCTGGGGCGACACAGACATCAAAATCCAGGAAGCACAGAGGACCCCCCCCCATTAGATTCAACAAAAACTGACCATCAACAAAGCATATCATAATCAAATTCACAAAATACTCAGGCAAGGAGAGAATCATGAAAGCAGCAAGGGAAAAAGGTCCCTAACCTACAAGGGAAGACAGATCAGGTTTGCAGCAGACCTGTCCATAGAAATTTGGCAGGCCTGAAATGAGTGGCGGGATATATTAAATGCGTTGAATCAGAAAAATGTGCAGCCAAGAATTGTTTATCCAGCAAGGCTGTCATTCAAAATAGAAGGAGAGATAACACGTTTCCCAGACAAACAAAAATTAAAGGAGTTTGTGACCACTAAACCAACCCTGCAAGAAATTTTAAGGGGGACTTTCTGAGGGGAGAAAAGATGGAAAAAAAAGACCAAAAGTAAGAAAGACTAGAAAGGACCAGAGAACACCGCCAGAAACTCCAACTCTACAAGAAACATAATGACAATAAATTCATATCTTTCCATACTCACTCTAAACCTCAGTGGATCCAATGTTCCAATCAAAAGACATAGGGTAACAGAATGGATAAGAAAACAAGATCCATCTATATGCTGTTTACAAGAGACTCACTTTAGACCTAAAGATGCCTTCAGATTGAAAATAAGGGGATGGAGAACCATCTAGCATGCTAATGGTCAACAAAAGACTGCTGGAGTAGCCATACTTACATCATACAATCTAGACTTCAAAATAAAGACTATATCAAGAGATGCAGAAGGGCATTACATCATAATCAACGCGTCTATCCACCAAGAAGACCTAACAATTGTAAACATTTATACACCAAATTTGAGAGCACCCAAATATATAAATCAATTAATCACAAACATCAAGAAACTCATCAATAGTGATACCATAATGGTAGGAGACTTCAACACCCCACTCACAGCAATGGACAGATCACCTAATCGATAATGCAAGGCCAAAATCAGGCTCACAGCTCTCAGTGCAGAGCCCGCTTAGGCTCCTTTGTCCCCTTCACTCTCTGCTCTTCCCCAACCTGCATTTTCTCTCTCTTTCTCTCTCTCTCAAAAATAAATAAATGCGTAAAAAAACAGCTCATCTTCAAAAACAAAAAGCTCACCTTATAATTTCAAAGATTAGATACATATTTAAAATAAGTTTGTGAACATAAGTATAAAAACAATTTTTTTTGTATTTGGGTTTCACAGTTCGTTAAAATCTTACATGCCTTTCAAAAAAAGTGAACAATATGGTAGTATATAAAAAGTACTAAAACTTTAGTACATAAACCTTTTTTGGGTTGCTAGAGAGTAGCTTTTTGTCCTTAAGCATTCAATATCCCTGTGTATCAGTTAGCATATGCTAGCGAGAGAATGACAAGTACTGGTGAAATTAAATGGGGAATTGCTTACAGGGAGGGTCGCAAAGAGAGGTTCTATTAAACTTACATTTCCCGACACTTGTATTACTAACAATACAGCTACAGTTTACTGGGTTCAATTATCATTGCAAATTGGCAAACAGCACTTGCCAGCCTTCTAATCATTCAACATATTCTTTCATGTTCAAGCACAACTGACAGTTTAGTTGAATAGTTAATGTCAAAAATTTCTTCAATTATATCCAACCATACATACAGAGTGGTTAGATGGCAAATAGGAAAAAAGAAACTGTTTCAGTTCTGTTTTCTGTTTTTCAAATAGTTAAAATGAGTCGTAGATTGCCTACCTTGCTGGCTGAAATTTGGAAATATAAATGTAAGTAGAATTCTCTAACTGGACCTGTTTTCTTCCAAGTGCTAAAGTAGGCAGGTTATAGCGAGATTTTCACATATTGCCCAAATTTGTAGGGCTTATTCCCTAGCCAGTTTACCAAAGGTCAAGATTATACTTTTGCCAATAAAAACAATAAAACTACATTTCATGTACTTTGTAGAATCCTACTCCATACTTTATAGACACGACATGCGTAATTCTCTCTATAGAAAGAGATAATACACCATTGCCCAATTTTTATCTTTCTCTTTGACTTATCTTTTTTCTTTTCTGTCTTTCCCTATGTGAAATACATTTTTTTAAATAAATAAGTCATTGATATTGCTTGACAATCCATTGAATTATATGATCACCTAGTTTCCTGACAATTTAATTCAAACTATAGTTTTCATCTTTCCACTACAGATTAGAGGAAATTCACACCAGAGAAACATGTTACATTAATAGACCACAAGTATGATTTCAAAAAAAAAATGGCTCTGCAGGAAAATAATTTTGAAATCTTATGTTGAAGTAAGGTCTCTTATATATCCCTTCAGTTTGACAGAAAATTTTATTTTTCTTTTTCCTGAAGGAAATGCCAAAGGGGAGACCTAGTATGGGTTTTAACTTGCCCCTTCTATTTGGGGAAGTGCTCTGTAACACCTCTCTTGCTGTGCAACTTGAACTTGGCATTGAGTGTCCTTTGTGGAATGCAGGTTTCTTAATACAGGCTTAAATTTGCATTTTTAATAAGTTACATAAAGTTTTTGATTCATTTTATCTAAGATACTAACATATTATCAAATATAAATACAATTTAGTATTTCTATCTAAAACATGAAGTAATCAGATACTCATTTTTTTCCTGCAATTTACCATCTTTCTGCTTTGTTTGGGTGAATACATGCTACCTGATGAATTAAATACACTTTCTAAACTGCTGATTCATTTTCCAGGGTTAGAAGTGAATGTTCAGTGATTTCTACCACAGTTAATATAAACATTGACCTGATAAAATGCAGAGATCCCTGTATGCCATTAGATGGCCACAGATTTATCACTTCTGCCAAGGTTTTGCTCCTGGCATCTGATTAAAAGGCCAATGTCTGCTTTTATCTACTTATTTTGATTTCCTATTTGGATCTTTTCACTGGCACCGTATTCATGACTCCTTGCTGTTTACGTGCTTTCTAGCATTTATTGTCTTGGTTTTCCTCTCAGTGGTACCACAGTCCAACTGCATGATATACTTCCCTGTACAAAGATAAACCACATCATCATCACTCAACCATCCTGAACACGGTTATAATTCTGTGGCATTACAGGGAGTAAAGCAATTCCCAACAACCCTAGGATTTTCCAAGTTGGTATAGAATGCTAATAAAATGCACCAAGTGAGCCAGAGTTTTATTGTCGAAATCTATGCAAGGCATTAAAGTTTTGGTTTAAATGATGATGTCATCTAGAAGAATCGTCTTCTGGAGAAATTAATGGACACAGTCCTTATTACTGGGTTGTTCAAACCCACATGGGCACTCCTCTCACTAGAGTATTTATTAAAACAAATGACTTTCCTTCCTAATGATCAGGCTGAATTTATACCTTCCTTAAATAAAGGAGAAAAGATTGATATGCTAAGAAGACAGGATCTTTGGGTATAAATGATAGCATATTATGCTAATTTATTAATATTATAATATTTGATACGAAGAGAGAGAGGAAATAGTAGAGAGTTATTTCTAAATAATGGGTGGACAGATTGTTTCCTCCTATAACCACCAAAAATATGCATTAAATATTCTCTGTATAATTTAACACTGTGCCATTGATATAGTTTCTCTTTTTTGTGTGATTTTGATATTTAATCACTATATTTTATGATTAGTATCCATATTCCATTTCAGAAGATTCAACAATTAAAAGAAAATTACCACAAATATATAATTATTATTTAATACTCACTTAACTTGAATACATTATAATAAAATGTATTATGCACCTAAGATATGAGAAAATGGGGAAATTGAGCTTTATAACAAATTAGCAATATTTTGGGATGCTCTGTTTGTACAATGTTTTGAAATACTTATTCATAGTCTCTTTCTATGAAAGTTTGAATTTGCATTTGCAGGTGAAAAAGTACTGTTAAAATTACTTAGTAAAGAGCATGGTTAATTCAGAAATATATGTGATCATATGGAGTATGTTATATTGCATAGTGAGAGATAATTATGCCATTTTTATATTAATGTGTTAATATATATAATATGTGTATACAATATATAATTAGTAATGTATGAATTTACTAATTATATCTGAATAATGGTCCCTTATCCTTTGGCTGTTTTCCATTTTACCCAGTCTTTTCAAAATACACAGGGCCCACATGGAAACAATATACTTATTAATGTCAGCAAAAGAAAATGGACAGTTTTGTGGGGTCATTTGAGAGATTTTCATTTTATTGAGGACAGAAATGACCTGAGTATCTATTCTCATACTGTAAGAAAAATAAAATTCTCAAATAATATGGCATATTGAATATAGATAAAATTTTGTCTTTCTGAATATATAGATAGATGATAGATTAGAAAAATAAATAGATGATGGATAGATAGATAGATAGATAGATGATAATTAGAGATGTATAGTTCTGTATACATATAGTTAGTTAGTTAGTTAGTTAGTTAGTTAGTTAATTTGTTTAAAGTCTCATTCCCTATCGGTCTCAATCGCGTTACTACTATCAAAAAATCAGGCAATTATCTTTTAGGTTTGTTTTAGGATTTTTCACATAATTCTTCCACATTATATCATGGAACATTAATTAACTTCCCAGGATATGTTTAAGGCAAAACTGATTAATAAGACTGAAAAGCAATAGATGCATATGATATGCACATAAAAATGGGAGGATAATGTTGAGTTATTGTAATACAGATTTTATTTTAGTTGAAGCATTTCTTGTTTCCGGCAAACACTGAGATACTTCAGATTAACAAAGACTCATTTAATTTGCCTTGAATTTGAATTAAGAGGTTAATATCTTAAAGCAGCATTTCAGTAGACAGAATTTCCCAGGTCACATTTTCATAATCCCCAGTCTTCATGGGGTATCCGCTTTTTACATCACATACTAATTTCACACTTGTGATGGTCCTTTGTAATATCGGACCGGAATGTGACCATTATTTCAGAGTTCCTGGAATAAAAAAGGAGGTGTACTGTATCCCTGCCACAACATAACCTATGATAATTAGTTGAATCTTAAATTTCACCCTATTCTGATTATTATATTTGGTCTGTTAATTTATCATTTGCTTTTCATGTATTTTACCTGTGACTGAATACTAGGGCTAAATCGTATAAGAATAACAATAGGTAAATAGAAAGACAGTGAGACAGATAGATAAATGAAACGGTAGAAGTGACTATTGTTTCTCCCTGTCCTTGGGAAAACTAGATGCCTATACTCTACATTTTTAGAAATGGAAATAAAATGCCTAGCCACTGGTCACTGGGAAGAACTCTGAAAAATCTAATAATCAAGATGTACATGCTCTAGGCTAAGAAAGTAAATATTATGTTATTATAAACCATGTGTATTGTTTCAGAGACAAATTTCTACAAATATTGTTCACTCTTTGTTTGGCATGCAGTGTGGCCTGATAATGAGAAACCATTTCCTTTCTCTATATTTACAATCAGCAAACTCTTATTTTCTTGGGAAGATATTTTCCTTTTTTTTTTTTTTTTTGGTGAGGCAGTTACAAAATAGGCATAAACTTCATCTCATTTCAGAAGAACCACTATAAAAACAGTGCAGAATGTGGTGTATGATGCTGAAAAAATCCTTACTTTGGGAAACATACTAATATTGGATTGCTATTCCCTTAACTATGGTCCTAGTAGATATGAGAGCAAAGCCACACCTCTATTCGTAGGAGGTAAAGTTCTACCTATAAGGTATGGACATTTGCATTGTCGGTCAATCTGGAAAATAGTAGATCTTGCATAATTTGGAAAGCAAAGAGTCATAAACAATATAAGTTTCAAATATATTGTCAAGAACATAATCATGCTCAAAAATGTTGTATCAGTTGAGGAGTATTTTCATTGTTACCATCAATGACATCATTTTATCATTACGGTCATCATCCTACCCATTCCATAGAGAGAAATCTCTGGAATGGGGCTGGGAATTTTTTAATTTGTCATGGACACCTGGAGCTACTTATGTTCCTTAATGTAGTTTAACCACTATTTAACTTAGTGTTCATCTTCCAAGTTTCTGTTTCTATAGCTACCCAGTGTGGACTAAGAAATCAATACCTGAGAGGAAACTGATGTAGGTGGTCAATGATCACTCTTAAGAAATATTAGAATAAGTGGTGGTACAACTGGACTCTTTCTTTCTTTCTTTCTTTCTTTCTTTCTTTCTTTCTTTCTTTCCTTCTTTCTTTCTTTCTCACTCTGTCTTTCCCTCCCTCCCTCGCTCCCTCCCACCCTTTCTGTGCTTCTGAATTCTGGATAATAAATACATGAATCACTTGAGTGGGAAGCAGAGAATAATTGGCATCGGTCCCCTATAGGAGGCTGGGAACTACGTCAAAGATGCTACAAGTGTGTCCATGGAATATCACAGAAGGCACATTCAATTGAAATTTGATGTTAATGTCTACATTGTACCTTCATCTTGTGAACCTTTCAGGAAAATCTTGGGAAAAGACTTGCTTTGGGGAAGCTTAGTCTGGGATTTGGACACAGTAGTAATGTAAACTCAAAGCTTCAAACCCATCTACCAATAAAAGTCCACATGTAGCCAAAGGATTAATGAGAGGTTAAGAAGGAATAATAGTCTAGGGATAGGATAAGTGGATATTTTGTTGGAATCTTTTTTTAGTTCAGAAGAAAGATAAGAAAATTTTAATGAGGATGAATAAAAAGGGAAAGAGGGAGGAGGGCAAAGAAAGATGATTTTCTGCAATCATTACTCTAAATGACAATAGCTATTCTTAACTATATGCATACTATTATTTGTATGTATGTACAATTTATACTATATTTTCACAATAGTTCATCTCATTTTATTTTCACAGAACACTCATGAAATAGGTTTGGCAGGAGTTGCCAACTTAGTTTTTAAATGAGAAAATAGAAACCTAAATTATTTCCCCTGCTTTCCTTCTCAGTCATAAAACATCTTAGATTTTTCCTGACTAGCTAGATGTTATTAAAGGAAAAATACTAGGAGTTATAGCCCCATAGTAATGATTACACAGCTAAAGCTTGTGAAGTCACCATTTGCACATTCATTTGATCAAAAGACTGATATACAACATCTATAAAGTAAATATTGTAGAAGGAAAGATCATTCAGTTTAGCATAGCCAGCCAAATTGAATAACAATATGTTCATTTTAAGTCTATGGAGAATAATTATAGTATCTTGGGAATGAAAATGGTGATGAGATATTCAATATTGACTTTAATAAGTCCAAACAGGTTATGGGTTAGCAGCATCAAAGTACCTGCATCCAAGTTCAGTAATGAACTTCTAGCCTCAAAACTGTACTTTTTACTTGCTTGTTATATCCATTTTTTTCATTTAGCCTTCTTATTATTAGGTAATAAATGATATGAATGTGAACATAAAATTGTCTTAGGCTGTAAAGTGGCACCAGATATTATAAGAACCTAGAAGAAATTTCATATACTACTAAGAGTATACTATCTCTTTTCTTTCTATAATGCCACAAATGATTTCAGTGAAAATGAGTCACAGTGCCCAAGAAGAACTAGATATTGAACTTTATAAAAGTACAAGCAGACCTCACCGACAGGCAGTTCATCATGCTTCTACATTTAGGTATTAATTTCAATTTCAATCTTCCTGTAAAACAAAAAGGAAGAATTTTTTATTATGGAGTAATGGCCTTGCTGAAGTGACATAAATTATAGTTGAAGACATTAAAGTTACACACTAAAGGCATTTCCCACTACTTTACCCTGTGTATTTCTTTCCAGTCTGATTGCTTCTAAAAATAATCTAGGTTTTTGTCAAACCAGGCTCTCTACTTTCCATATAGGACTGCTATGGTGTTCTTAGGCAAAGATTGTCAGAGGCAATGGTTGGGTTATTTTGCCTCACTTGATAGAATATCACACTGAGCATATCCTTGAAGACCCTATCACACTGATGTTGCTATCATCTATGAACCTAAAATTTGCCAAAGCCCTACTTTGGCAACCAAGGACAAAGTCAAGTCATAGACAAAATTATTAATTAGACAAGTAAAAATTTTGGTTTCTTCTGTCTTTTCTTGTTTTTTTTTCTCTCCAATTATATTTCCTAGATTTTACCTACATTTTACTCAGAATTCCTTTAGTACCACAACCTATTTTATTGAGTATAAATGATATCCTAAAATCTATTTCAGCTACAAGAGTTACAACTTTGAATGTGGCAATGTGGTTTTCTTTCAGGAGCTTTTGGTAATATTGAGGAAATGCAAAAGACAGACAATTATGAAATAATGTGATGGTACCATAAAGTCATTGAGTGTAGAGTGCTTTGATATAGGGGCATTTAAGCAAGTCTTACAGTTCATGCAAGTAAGTTCCTAGAGTAACATGGAAGTTGAGGCTTGAAAGATGAATTAGGGAATAACAGTTGTCTGGAAGTTAAGAATAGAATTGGAGGATGCTGGACTGACAAAGTTTCAAATTTAAGGGATAATATGGATGTTTTGGGTATTGTAAATAATTCTGTTTCAATAAGAAGATAATATTTTTTAAACAATCAGCTTTAAAGATATTAATATAATTTATAAACAGTAACAAATTAAATAGAGCAAAATAATTCAGAATAAAACTATGTGTCCCTTCGAAGACAATCCATCAGTTTTATGTCCCTCAGACAGAAATCATCCACCACTTATTTTGTCATTGCAGTCTGTGTCAAACCATTCCAGGCAAATGGATATGTATACATGTGTAGTACAAAAGCTTCTGTATCATTTTACATTAACAATATTGGCAGATTTTGTATATAAATACATAGAATTTGCCTCATTCTTTTAAACTGGAAAATATTTCAATTAGATCTATTTATTAGATTGTTCCAAAAATTAGTTTTCATTTACTATAAAAAACAATGTTGTATTTAATGTAAGTGTGTACAAAAGTGAGTAGATCTATCCCCAGAACTTAACTTCAATTTTAATAGATATTGCCAAAGTTTTTTCACACTGCTTATGCAATTTAGTTAACAAGTATGAAAATATCTGCTTCCATGCTGTTCTGAAACTAGTGATATTTAAGTTGAAAATTATAAAATTGTAGATTTGTACATTTTTCAATTGTTGAAAACTGGCTATTTAATAACATTCAACTTAATATTATAATATTTATACTTGCCAAAATTCTAAGTGAATTAAAATTTAAATTTCTATAGAAAAGATAAATTTAAATATTTCCATGACTTTTTTCTATATATCTTTCATATCCTGTGAATATTTTTCTATCGTTTCCTTTTCTCTTATTAGTTTCTTCATTTTTATGATTCATATAAATGATTTATGGAAATCATGACTATCATAAACGTTGCCATTTTTCCTGAGTTTTATTACACTTTGTTCAGACTGAGTTTTATTATAGAACTTGTAAAAAATTCAAAACAAAATTGTTAGCCTAGAGTTTTATTTCAGGTTTAGAAAAGTCCTTCCCACTCCAAGATCATGTATGTGTGTCTGTGTGTGTGTAAATCTATTATATTCCTCTGGTACTTTTATGTTTTCATTCTTTTAAATTTAGAATATTGATTCATTTGAACATTGTATTATAATAGGTAAGAGAATGATTCAATCTCATTTATTTAATAAAATTTAGAAAGTTATCATTTAATATCATTAAATAAATAATACATTTTTTTCTGCACTGATTTGAAATGCAAATTGAAAATACACATATCTTGGGGCGCCTGGGTGGCGCAGTCGGTTAAGCGTCCGACTTCAGCCAGGTCACGATCTCGCGGTCCGGGAGTTCGAGCCCCGCGTCGGGCTCTGGGCCATCAGCCCAGAGCCATGGCCCAGAGCCTGGAGCCTGTTTCCGATTCTGTGTCTCCCTCTCTCTCTGCCCCTCCCCCATTCATGCTCTGTCTCTCTCTGTCCCAAAAATAAATAAACGTTGAAAAAAAAATTAAAAAAAAAAAAAAAAGAAAATACACATATCTAGTAGTGTTTTTATTCCCCCTGGTTTTCTATTATGATCTGCTGATCTTTTTGTCTGTTTATCCCTGTGACTACACTACATTTTAATTAGTGTATATTTAGTATTAATTTTGGAAAATTACTCAGTAATACTTCTCTGCATGATTTCTTCCGGAAAGTTTTCTACATCTGTTTTTCTTCCTAGAGCCAAGTTTTTGTAAGTTATATATTCACATTTATAAACAAAAAAAATCCGTTCTTTTTGAGGAATATCTACACATCCATATACATCTATGTGTGCGTAGGGAGAATTGATACCTTTATGATATTGTTGCTTTAAATCCAAAACAATCATATTTTTCCATTTATGCAAATCTCCATTTAGGTGCTCCAGGAAAATGTTAAACACTGTATATAATTCTTCCACACTTTTCAAAAAATTCATCAAAATTATACATACATTAGCTTAAAAAAAAACACAAAACAACAACAATACCAGTAACAACAACCAAGACAGCATTCTGCTACCTCAGAAATTCACCAGCAGTTTCAGGCTCCAAAGGCAAACACTTGTAAGTATTTAGAAGCATTTCTTTTGTCAGTTTTCTGGTTGTTATCTCGATAGTATGTCTGTATTTCTCAATTAATCAAATTTTAAAAAACATTTTAATGTGTATTTATTTTTGAGAGAGAGCGAGAGAGACAGAGCGTGAGCAGAGGAGGGGCAGAGAGAGAGGGAGACACAGAATCTGAAGCAGGCTCCAGGCTTCAAGCTCTCAGCACAGAGCCTGATGCAGGGCTCAAACTCAAGAACCGCAAGATCATAACCTGAGCCAAAGTCAGATGCCTAACCAACTGAGCTACCCAGGTGCCCCTCAATTAATCAAACTTTTTTTTTTTTTTCAACGTTTATTTATTTTTGGGACAGAGAAAGACCGAGCATGAACGGGGGAGGGGCAGAGAGAGAGGGAGACACAGAATCAGAAACAGGCTCCAGGCTCTGAGCCATCAGCCCAGAGCCTGACGCGGGGCTCGAACTCACGGACCGCGAGATCGTGACCTGGCTGAAGTCGGACGCTCAACCGACTGCGCCACCCAGGCGCCCCTCAATTAATCAAACTTTTAATAGTTCTTCTTCCAGATATCAAAGATAGTGGATTATACTAACAAATACATTGTCTAATCTCTTTTTACCATTTATATTGTTATCTTTATATTAGTTCTTAGTAACTCTATAACTTTTAATAATAGAATTCAGACGTTATTTCTTGTGTCTCTTAATGAGGAAATTAATACTCCCTGTGTTTCCTTCTTTGTCTGCTACCTCCACACTTCTGTTAACTATAAAATAACATTTTATCATCAGATTTATAACATTTTAATTCTGTTTTCCAATCATTACAGAAATTCTGGTATTTTGTTTAGACATTGATTCAAAAAATTAAAAATATCTTAATAAGGAGTATTTATGATATAATTTAAAGAAGCCAAAATCCATCCAGAATTGAAAGAGAGAAAACTAGCCCAGCCTGAAAAGATAAAAAGCAGTCCTTCCCAGTCAGGATGGGGAGATAAGATAAAGCCAGTTGCAAAGTTAAAAGAAAACATTGTTTCCTTCAAGTTCATGCAGCTGTTGTAAAATGCTTTAGCAACACCTTACTGAGTGACTACTGCTTTCTTACCAATGAAACCTCAGACATACTTTGATTTATTACTATACATACTCAATTGCTAAATTGCCCTTAATACATGAAAGCACACAATTCCTAGTTAATTCCCACTTCTAATCCTACTTTAGGAAGAACAGAATTCAGAATGGATCCTCCTTCTTTTAGACCCTCTTCAAAAATGTTCAGCAGAAACTTAGCAAAAATTGCTTCCTTCCTCTTTTAGTTGAGTAGCATTTCAGGATTCATCATGATAGATTTATTTGTTTCTCAGGATATGCCTTTTGATCACACTTTGGTGTTCTCTTGGAAATTTTGGCTTTTACGCTTCAGGTTGCCTGTATTTTCTTTGATATACGTGCCTTATATGTTCTCTATTAGAGGAAGTCTATAGGAAGCGGTTGGCCTATCCTGATAAGCTTACTTTGAACTAGCCCGGGAGCCACATTCAGAAAGCCTCTTCAGTTGGTCACCCTGTGGAAATATTTCCTCTAAATAAACCTTTTTATTTTAATGTTTATTTATTTTTGAGAAAGAGAGAGACCATGAGTGGGCAAGCACGCAAACGCACACACGCACACACGTAAAGGGCAGAGAGAGAGAGAGAGAGGCAGAGGATATGAAGTTGGCTCTGCACTGACAGCAGAGAGCCCTGTGTGGGCTCATGGATCTCATGAACCATGAGATCATCACCACCGTGAGATCATCATCTGATCTGAAGTCAGACACTTATCTAACTGAGCCACCCAGATGCCCCTCTAAGTCACCTTTAAAAACCATATAAGGACTATCCTCTGTGCTTTTTGTGTCCCTGAAAATATCTTTGTTTAGGCCAGGATTTTGTCAGAATCTTGCTGATGGCATTTTTTTAAACTAGACTGTATAGACAGAAAGTTATACAAGAATCATTTTTACCAACTATACATTTCTCATCGGGTCATCTCATGCTGACCCTGCAATCCAATCCACTGGGTTGGAAGCCCATTTTTCTCATGTATACATACTATTCTGCTCATTCATTTGCTTATCTCTCCAAGTGGCACAATCCAGCTAAGGACAATTTTGCATTACTGTGGCCACAGGAACATGGGGAATTTTTAGTGTTGGAGAAGAGTTTTCATTTATCTGGTGCCTTAAGAGAGAAAATGAAAAATGTGTCTGCTTTGATATGATGAAGCTTCCAAAAGGCAATTAAGACTCTAAGACCATTTCCCTAAAAGACTTCCAGCAAAGGTGTGGTGGGTTGAATTGTTTGCCTATAAAAAAGATATGTTCAAGTCCTAATCCCCAATACCTATGAATGTGATCTCATTTGGAAAGTCTGCAGATGTAATCAAGTTAAGGTGAGTTCATGCTGTGCCCTAAATCCAATGACCAGTGTGTTTGTAATGAAAGGAGAGGGTGGCTTAAATATGAAAACACAGAAAAGAAACACAGAGGGAAGAAACCAGGCAAAAAACTAAGTCAGATGCATTTACAAAGCCAAGCTATGCCAAGGATTCCTGGCAACCACTACAAAATGGAAGAGTCAGGAAAGGATTCTTCCCTATATGCCTCTGATGACAGCTTGATTTTTTAATTCTAGCTTCCAGAACTTTGACAGAAATTTCTGTTATTTTAAGTCACACAGATTATTGTAATGTGTTACAGAACCCCTAGGAAACTGATACAAAAGGCAAATAAAAAAATAGGAAAGGTTGCTTCTTTTATAGATCCTCCTAAATTCTACTTGTCTTACCTTTATCTTTGTCTTTCTCCAACTCTTACTTTTCTTGACTTGTCAGTAATTTCCAATCCTTCTCCCAGACCCCGGACCATGCCCAGTCCTCACTGATGCTTCCTCTCTTTTTCCTTCAACTCCACCTGCAACCCATGTGACCCCAGTTTGTATCGTAGCTGTCTGAAGCCACATTTCTCACCATTTTTCTGTTTCTCTTTTTTATCCTCACTAGGGAAGTTTAAAAGGTAAATTGATCAGAAAAAAGCAATCTTTTTGTCATTATGTGAACACTCTAGGAATATCTAGTTCAGATAAGCAGTTAAAAATGTGTAAGAAAAAGTTAATTAACTGTGATTCTTTTGCTTTAAGAAATGTGAACAAGTAAATTTAAATAATAGTTTTTGTTACTATAGTTACAAGATAAGAAGAAAAAGCTTTGGTTCAAGATAAAAGAGGAGCTTAAAAAATGATTTAAAGATTCTTTAGCATTTAGTTCATGAATATTAGATTTGTAAATTGTAGTTTTTGAAGTTTATGTCATATTTCTGATAAATAGATAAAATTTTGAACTAATTGAAATGAATTAGCAATCTTATTTTAAAGATAACTTTACCTCTTCTCTATGGTTTTATTATATGAAGCAACATTTTTGTTTAAGACTAAATCTAAACTTCTCTCATAATTCAAAGTTTCTAAATATATTATTATTCTTTCTAAAAGCAATCTAGAAAATAACATTTAGCTATATGATATTATGATGATGGATGTCTCTTTAAAGGATTTTTAATAAAACCTTTATTGAGGTATAATGATGTGCAATAAACTGCACATATTTAAGCATGCAGTTTGATTTGTTTCCACATATGTATACACTCATGAAATCATCACACTATTAGGATAAAAACCATATTCATTATCTCCAAAAGTTTTCTTATCCCCTATGGTAATATCTCCTGCCTACCTCCCCATATATCACACCCCCATTATCCAGGAAACCACTGGTCTGCTATCTGCCACTGTAGATTAATTTGCACTTTCTATAATTTTATAAAATTGGTATTTTACAATATGTATTCTGTTTTGTCTGAATTTTATCATTCAGCACAATTACATCAAGATTCATCTATGTTATATTGTGTATCAATATTTTATTTTTTTCTATTGCTGAATAGTATGTCATATATGGATACTCCACAGTTTGTGCATTGGCTGTAATGGTAATCAGGTTAACTCTCTCAGGTGTCTTTAGTAGCCTTTCCTGTGAACTGATAACCGGATATTCAATGTGCCTCAGAATATCTCCCCTAACCCTAAATTCTGCCTTATTACATGCTGACATTATTATTATGTATCCTGAAGAACTCACATAATACACAGTGTAATCGTCAGTACCTAAAAGCAGCCTTTCCTCAACATCCTCCTAAATAATCTTTGCATAACCTAAAACCTGGAGACCTAATTTTCTTCAGGTGTTTGAAACAATAGCAGAAAAAGACTGTTCTTGAAATTTGATGTGTAAGGACCTTATCAGGTACAATTAACAACAAGCATACCAGTGAATATCCTCCAGTCATTATCCTTGAATTCATGCCTCTCAACTAAAGTGACATAAAAAATACTCAAATCACTATTCCAGAAAAATTTCCTTATTACAGACTATAGGCTAATGGTTCTTAAGCAGCCTCCCCCCCCCCACCCCCACAACAAATGCATGCATATATTTCTACCTTTAAAGCAGACAATCTTTAGACAGAGCTAACTCCACCCAAGAATTTTGGATCAAGTAGATGACTGCATGTGATGCAGGAATTTATGCCTGAGATCCACAGAACACGATCACAGGTTGCTGTCTTAATCTTCATTATTATTTTTTTTTTTTTTTTAGTTTCCTGGTTATCGTTTTCTTCTTTTGATGGTTTAGGGCTAATTTTAGCAAGGTTATTTATAGGACCTTAATTCTTAATATTGTTTTTTACATCATTAGTTATCCTTTGGTATGAGTTAAGCATCTGTCTACAATTTTCTCATAATTTGGCTAAAACATAATTGTTAAACTGACTATTGCACTTCCTTTGGATGTCATACAATTTCCTTTGGTGCCAATTTCTTATAATAGATCAATTGGCTTCCTAAGTATTTGCACTCAACCATTAAGGTACTTTTTAAAAGGCAAATATCACAATAATCCAGAGCACCAGAAATCTCATCACCCTATTAGGTCATACTTTCTCTTCATGAAACTAACACTCAGGGCCCTTTTGTGGTGTTCAGCTTTTATAACTGGGCTTTCACAAATATAGAATTAAAGGAAGTGGGGCGCCTGAGTGGCTCAGTCGGTTAAGCGTCTGACTTCAGCTCAGGTCATGATCTTGTGGGTTCGTGAGTTCGAGCCCCACATCAGGCTCTGTGCAGACAGCTCAGAGCCTGGAGTCAGCTTCAGATTCTATGTCTCCCTCTCTCTCTCTGCCCCTCCCCCACTCATTCTCTCTTTGTCTCAAAAAGAAATGAACGCTAAAAAAAAAAAAAAAATAGAAATTAGAGGAAGTCCTAGGGAACACAAGGCATATATTTGAAGGCTGTCTTACTTTTCCTAACCATGTAAGAAACATGTAGTCTATAGGCTCAGGTTTACATTTATTTGCTTTAGATTTACCCAATGGTCTGTATTTGAAAAACATCATCACTTGAAGCCAAACCACACTTGATAATGTGCATCAAAGCATTATAATTCTATATGGCAAGGCTATAGGTTGTTTTGGCCAAAGACAGGCTTTTAGGTGGTCCCTAATGACTGGTAACAGTATTCCAGCACAAAAGACTATTGGCTTTACCAACTAATTAGAAAAGATCCGTTATCTTGGTGAACTGATGCTTGCTTTCAGGAGAGTCGCTGACATCACTCAGCTCTGGTTTGTCCCTTTCCTCATCCCCTTTTCTATTCATGCGTTTTTCTCCCCATCAAACCCAGGTGACAACTGCTCAGTTCTCTCTAAATATTTACTTTTTCCAGAATTATATGTAAAGGGAATCTATTATTTTTTTGAGACTTGCTTCTTTCACCTAACGAAATGTATCTGAGATTCGTTTATGTTATTTATATCAGTCATCTGTTCCTTGCATTGCCGAGTATTCCATATTATGAATATAACTTGATAGGTTCTTTACTTTAAAAACTCTACCTTCATTTAGCTCTGAGACATTGTCTTCTAATTTTACTTTCATTATTTCTTTCCTTCCTTTTTTTCCTGGTTACTTTCTAGTACTCTCTCTTTTATGCTTGGTTTTCTTCAAATATTTGGCAAATCTGTTTCCCAAACATATTTAAGAATTAAAGCTTAGTTTAATTAATATTAATAATTTAAAAACATATTAATAATTGATGTAGATTCCTTTACTTTTCTTTACAATGTATAGAGATGCAGCATTTTCTTTTTAGATGTCACCTTGCAATAGATATTTCTTGCATGGGAAGTGCAAGAATACAAAAGAGGACCGAATAGGGGGTGTCATTACCACATTAGAACTCCCAGTTTCTGGGGTGTCTGGGTGGCTCAGTTGGCTGAGACTCCAATTTTGGCTCGGGTCATAATCTCCTGGTTCATGAGTTCGAGCCCTGCATCGGGCTCTGTGCTGACAGCTCAGAGCCTGGAGCCTGCTTTGGATCGTGTGTCTCCCTCTCTCTCTCTGTCCCTTCCCCACTTGTACTCTGTCTCTCTCAAAAATAAGCATTCAAAAAGTATAAATAAATAAATAAATAAATAAATAAATAAAACGCCTAGTTTCCCTCAGGAAGTTTATTTAATTCATTTAGAGAAGAGTTCTCAGTTTTACATCTGAGTATAGAACCTGGGCTGCCAAGAACTATTCATGGTTCCAAGGGCAGAAAAGGTGATAGTTGGGGTAGCTTCTCTACAGAGAGTCCTTGAAGTGAACATTCTTTCATTATCAGCTGTTCCTACTCTTTCTACATATGCTAGCAGTTTCCCTGCACATCTTTATTGGTAAACCCATTTTATCTCTGCTCCAGCATTTTCCTCTTTGTCCTCAGAAAATAGCTTCTTTAATATTCATTTAACTATCCGAATGTTCTCGTTTACTTTCCGTCTTCCAGAAACCTTCCAAGATGTCTGGCCTAGGAGGTATCTGATTTAGTCTCAACAATGTAGGATTTTTCTCTTTTCAACTCTCCATGTCATTCTTGAAGTGCCCAAACATTTATAAAATCTCATTACTGACAGAAAACCAAGAAAATACATACTGTAACATTGAAATATTTATTTTTGTATTCATTTCAGTTTTATCACAAAAAATTTGTAGCTTAATTATTCTAAGTATGTGTAAACCATACAGCGACAACATAGTTATGAACTAAGTGTATATATAGAAAGTATTCTCTTTCTGGGGCGCCTGGGTGGCTCAGTCAGTTAAACCGACTCTTGATTACAGCTCTGATCATAATCTTACAATTTGCGAGATTGCGCCCCACGTTGGGCTTGCACTGGCAGGGAGCCTGCTTGGGATTCTCTCTCCCTCCTTGTCCTCCCCTTCCCTGCCCTCGTCCCCCCCTCTCCTCAAAATAATTAAACATTTTTTTAAAAAAGTATTTTTTTGAGGTACCTGAGTGTCTCAGTTGGTTAAAAGTCCAACTCTGGATTTTGGCTCAGATCATGATCTCCTGGTTCATGAGTTTGAGTCCTGCATAGGGCTTGACACTGATTAATGAAGAGCCTGCTTGGGATTCTCTATCTCTCCCTCTCTCTGCCCCTTCGCTGCTAGTGATCTCTCTCTCTCTATCTCAGAATAAATAAATATGAACATTTTTAAAAAGGATTTTCTTCCTGTATATTTGTATATAAATTATACATAGCTTATTTTATATAATAAAGTATACTTAAACATGAAGTATTTCACATTTTATTTTAATTGCTGAATATTGCAACATATGGTTTCAATTATAAATTATTGTTTTACAACAGAAATTATTTCTTCTTAGCATATTTCCTTTATAGGTTTCTTAAAAATAAGTTGTATTCACTACAGCACTTTTATTCAGCCAAATTTATATTGCATCATCACTGAAAAAAAAAACAAATAATTTTATCTCCTATGTTTAACTTTTAACTAATTTAGATTAGCATTTACAGTGGTATCAAATGTCTCACCTCAGACAGAATAAACTTCCAAAAGCTTTACTTAGATTCCATGAGTTGCATGAACAAAATCAAATTATCTTGAAATGAAATGCAGTTTTTTTTAAAGATTTTATTTTTTAAGTAACCTCTACCTCCAACATGGACTCAAACCCATGACCCCAAGATCAAGAGTTGCATGCTCTACTGATTGAGCCAGCCAGGTGCCCATACACTATGTTTCTATTTGGAGGATCTGACAGGATGAAAAAGTAGCATCATTTAATGGTTTGTGAATTTCTTCTGACACTAATGGAATCAATGTGTGTGTGTGTGTGTGTGTGTGTGTGTGTGTGTGTGTGTTTTAATGAATATTTTTGAGAGAGAGAGAGACAGACAGGAAGGGAGGGAAGGAGAGAGATTGTGCACACACAAGTGGGAGAGGGGCGGGGGGGCCGGGCTGGGGGGGGGACAGAGGATCTGAAGCAGGCACCACACTGACAGCAGAGAGCCCAATGTGGGGCTCAAACTCGCAAACCAGGAGATCATGACCTGAGCCGAAGTCAAATACTTAACTGACTGAGCCACCCAGGAGTCTCAGAATCGATGTATTCATACCTAACGCTTCACCTTTCATTCCCGAACAAGAAAATGTCGAATCAAAACTAAATAAAATAAAGTTAGAAGAGTAATCTAACTGAAAAATCTTGCTTTACCCGGAAGGATATGTATATGTCTGTACGTATGTGTAAACAATTTTCAGATTTACACAGTAAAATGTCCATTTCAAACATAATATTCACAAAATAATTCTACTTTTTCAAGGAGAGGCTAATGTGTTTCCATCAGATACATATCATTCAGTTCTCGTATTCAGTAATATCACTGTGGCCTCCTTAGGGATAGTAAATATTGAGAAATATTTTATGCAAGTTACACTCCATTTTCAACTTTCTTAAGAGGTGGAAATTTGTTAACTTTTCATTAAATATGGACTTACTCCTCCGCCCCCTCCCCCATAGCTTGTGGCTGTTGAAAGCAATTATTATAAAATAAAATACAGTTGGTAGGTAGTAAAATAAATAAATGATTGTACCTTTATTGCATACAATAAATGACAAAACTATTATGGCAAAAATATTTGGACTATTTTTAAAATGTTATTGAGGTATTTTTTTACATACCATAAAATGCACTTATTTTAAACGTTTCAATGAGTTTTAATAAATTTACAGAGTTGTGCAATCATTACCACAATTTAATTTTGGAATATTAACATCATCGCAGAAAGAAAACACATGCCCAAATGCAGGCATTCTCTTTTCCCACCCCCAGGCCTGGGAAACTGCAAATCTATTCCTTATACATTTGCCTTTTCTGAACCTTTCATGTAAATGGTATCATACAATATGTGGTCTGTGGTTTCTAGCTTCTTTTGATAACACTGCTTTACGGTTCATCCATGTGGCAGCATGTACCAGTACTGAACGCCTTCTTCAAAGTTCCTTCACAGGAACTTTGAGACACTAGTGTTCCCACACCTATTTCAATAGCAGCTAAAGTACAAACTCTCACAATTGCCCTTGAAAATCTCACTGACTAGCTGCTTCGCACACCCCTCACAATACCACAGCACGACTGGCCCTGACCCCAGTGCCTGTCAGCTCCTCCCGGCACCCCTGGGGATGGAAGATGTTGGCGGTCAGAAAGCCAGAAGGGTGACCCTAAGTCTCCTTTAGATTTCACTACATTAAAGTGAGAACTCCGTTCACTGCATACCGTACGCATTTCTACACCATGGCAAATGTGAGGAGTATAACACAAGGCCCCCCAAAGCTATTCCACTCTTTGCTAATGCTATTACCAATAGACACTGCTTTAAATTTAAAACTCTGGATTCTGCGTCAAGGGACATAAACTGAGACTGTCCTGCACCAACTGTCATGTATGATCGCCCTAAGCCTAGTGTACTATCTCCAAATATAAGTCGGTCTGCACTTGTTGCATTGATTGTAATCATTGTTGTTGCTGTTGTATTTTTTGCATATTCTACAATTGTATTGGCTTGTATACTAAATATTGCAAATACTGATATTTGCATTTTAATGCTGCTATCTAACATCTACTGTATCCTTCTATTTTATCTGAAGACATTTTGGATTTTCACATCAGACGCAAGCCATACACTCATTCATCAATTCAGAGTAGCTATGGAGAGGAAAGTGGGGACACAGAGATCTATATTGTTTTACCTAAAGAACAAAGAGAAAGTGGGAAGGTATGAGGAAAATGCGACATGTGGGTGGTCTTGGGAAATGTCCTCTAATTATAAGCAGCAGCCTGACATAAGCTGTCGTTCTATGCCTCTGCTGTGAGACAACCTCATCTTCAAATTTCAAAACAACTCAGGTCTGGTTTATAAAGCCAATCTAAAAATCTGTTGTCAAGTGCTAGGTAAAGAGCCAATCAAGTTACTATAACCTATTTCTACCTAATGGTGTAGCAAGAAGAAACAGAAGAAAGGAAGGAAATGGACGTTGCCTCTGCACCCTGCTTGTCAATCCAAAGAAAAGCAAATGTGTTGATTGTGGTTAGAAAGCTGTCACCGGAACAAGGCAGCTTCAGGTTAGCATTAAACTTGGGACTGCAAATTATTTCTAGCAAGTCACAAAGAGATGCTAATGAGTATCATGGTGAGAAACCTCTATTGCTCATCATGTGGCTTCAAAGCTAACATTAATCCAGAGGCTGTGTGAATACTGCTCACTAAATATAAAAGACTTTCTTCTCTTAATTTTCATCTTTTGGTATTTTCTATTTGGGACACAGAAACACAGTTTGCAGCCATGCATACTATTTTATATCAGGCAGGGACTACAAGAGCAATATGCTGAACAAAGAGACAGGTAGAGTAAAAAAAAACAAACAAATAAACAAAAACTAACAGTTCAAAGATCCTCTGAATGAATTCTAATATAGGCAATAATTAGAAGAGAAATGCATCGCATGACTTAAACATTGTGATACAGATGAAATGAATGAAGTGCACATTAAGGGGAGGATGGGCAAGAGACTTCTTTATAAGAATGTAGATCTCTCGGGGCGCCTGGGTGGCTCAGTTGGATAAGTGTCTGACTTCAGCTCAGGTCATGATCTCATGGTCTGTGGGTTCGAGTCCCGCGTCAGGCTCTGTGCTGACAGCTCAGAGCCTGGAGTCTGCTTCCGATTCTATGTATCCCTCGCTTTCTCTCTCTGCCCCTCTCCCGCTTGTAATCTGTCTCTCAAAACATAAAAAACATAAAAAAATAAAGAATGTAGATCTCTCAAAATCAAAGGATATTTGAAGGGGAAATAATTTGAGCTATGTCAATTGCAGGTATATTTGCAAGAGAATTTGATAGATCTTTGTGATCCTTGTGATAGATATGTGTTATTCAGATGACCCACCATGACCTCAAATTTTCCCACATGAAAACTTGATTGGCATGGCCCATTCTATGGATTCATTTATCTCTGTTCACAGTTTCACCCTATTCCAATCACTTGTGTCAATAGAATACCAAAAAATGTTATACCTTGCACACTTCGGATGGAATAGTAAAGTTTTAAAAAGCACTGAAATTGGTAAATAAAGGATGAAATTTTCTAGTACAGCCTATTTACAGATTATATCCTATTTTGTAACCTAGTATCTATCTGTAAGGATGGATCATAAGTGGTCTTATAGTAGATTCTAGTATCAATCTGTAGACATTCCTCACTAAGAAACACATGAAAGATTTTAACTCAATATGGTTAAAAATATCTCTAATGAATCAGTTAATACCTCAGGGCACTTATTACAATGTTCTTAATCTTCCTACTTTGGAATCATCTAAATTCACTTTGTGAAAGGATTGTACTATTCACTATTTCACTTATTTTTATATATACAAAGGATCAATGGAGGCTTCTTATAAACAATTATATAATAATAATAAAGCCAAAATTTTTAGTCCACAAGCCAAAATTTACCCACAGATTTCATTTGAGTAAATGACCTTGGAGGTTTTTTCTATGCATTTTACATTTACATGGATACAGATAAATATATGTCTGAGGGTATCCATATTGTATGTATATGATCATTTTATATATACATATATTTCTATTTCTACAACCTTCCTTTATATGTAAATTATATGTTTTAGAGTTTTTCTATATCAGTGCCATTTTTCTGCCTCATTCTTTTTAACTCATATAGGATTATATAGTATGTCTACAATATAATTTACGTAGCACTTTCTCTGGGAATGCAAATTAAGGTAGCCTTAACTTTATTAGAAAAGTTGCCAAAATGAACATCCTTACATGTATCTTTTGCAAACATATCTTTGAGGATCTCTCTTTTTGCCTCTCTCTCTCTCTCTGTCTTTCCCTCTCTCTACATATATTATTTTTATATAATTGTTATATAAAATATATTAATAATAATTATTAATCTTTTATTAATATATTAATCTTTCATTTTCTGAAATCACAATTTTCTGAGGTAAGATAACAAATGTGGTTTTATTTCATATTTTTAAACTCACATTCTGATAACCTCCTGGTTAACTTTTGTGCATCTAACAAAGGCTGTCTTTCACTTATATAAAAAATAACAATTATATAAAATTATTTATATATATATGTGTGTGTGTGTGTGTATGTGTGTGTGAGAGAGACAGAGAGAGAGAGAGAGGAAGAGAGATGGAGAGACAGAGACAGAAAATTAGAGAACTATTCACATAAAGATTATTTTTAAACTTTTCTGGGTAATAAACCACAGAATTCCAGAAATTAGATGCCATTATGTTGTTTCTACTTCTAACTCAATAATCCAATCTTGTAATTAATGCTATTAAATGAGGGTAGAGTTTTGGTGAATGTCAGAAATTGCAGCTCTGCCTTTGCAAAAATCATGATATCGTAGCCCACATTTCCCAGAGAGTTACCCAGACTCCAGGAATAAAGATATATTTTCCCTGGGCTCCTGGGTGGCTCAGTCGGTTGAGCGTCCAATTTCAGCTCGGGTAGTGATCTCACAGTCCATGAGTTCGAGCCCTGCGTCGGGCTCTGTGCTGACAGCCTAGAGCCTGCTTTGGATTCTGTGTCTCCCTCTCTCTGCCCCTCCCCTGCTCATGCTCTGTTTCTCTCTGTCTCAAAAATAAATAAAAACATTAAAAAATTTAAAAAAGATATATTTTCCCAGGTATTATAATTTGATTGGAGAGAATTCAAGTAAAAAGAGTCTTACATTTTGGATTCTGACAAGTTCCCAACTTTTGTTAGATATTTCCTGGAATTAGGTGAGGACAGTAGTACATAAGCTCACAGTATTGTTGAAATTTTACTAAGACAGAAATTCATTAAATTGAATGAAAAATACTTATTCTGTATCTTCTTTTAGTTTTATCATTTACTTGACAAAATTACAGACCAGAGATTAACATTTAAGATGGAGAATACAAAACCCCTTCAAGATTGACTAATGAAATTGAAAGGTAGTTTAATAGCTTGGAAAGATGAGAAAATATATTAATCTTTTATTTTCTGAAATCACAATTTTCTGAGGTAAGATAACAAATGTGGCTTTATTTCATATTTTTAAACTCACATTCTGATAACCTCCTGGTTAACTTTTCTGCGTCTAACAAAGGCTGTCTTTTCCACTTCACATTAGAATCACTAAATTATGATGATTTCTCTAGAATAGTAATTTCTATGTGAATAGAGACTGAAAATATTCAATGATAACAGCAAAATCAGTTTTAGTCTGACTTCCATCTCCTCTAGGTCAGAGGTTCAACAGAAAATGTCAAAGAGGATTCCTCATAAGATTTGTAAAAAGAAATATGGTTGAGCTTTTGAGACAATATAATCTGAATTTGATTACTACATTTTTTTTCAAACCATGTGATCCTGGGTAATTTGCTCAACTCCTCTGTGCTTCAATTTTCCCTTCTGAAAACAGGGGATAATAATACCATTATCTTCACAAAGGACTAAATATGCTATTTCTTCAGGTAAATAGGTTAGCACAGTGCCTGGAATATTAAGCACCAGATAAGAATTTGTCTCCCTAACATTAGGAATTATGTAAAGATTCCCATTTTTATCTAACTAAAATACTTAAAAGTTGCCCTAACCAATTCTTATCCTTTCTAAACTGGAAATTTTCACTGTGATACAAATTAACTTTACTGGTGTGTAACATGTGACAAACTCCTGTTTTAAACCCCAGATGAAAACAGTGATCCCAGGATAGTGCTTAGGTAACGGTCAGTACACCACGATAAATGTAGAAAAACGTAGGGTTGGAATCATTACACTTCTTGGATTCTTTTCCATTTTTTAGGAGTTTCTGTGATAACAATCATCGAAGTGTATACAATTAAAGCACATGCAGGTGTGTTTGTATTCAGCTTATGCAGGGGATTGTCTCACTTCCTACACTGGCATCAGTTGGTACACAATTGGAAAAGTTAATATTACACTTAAATATTTTTTCAGTGTCCTGAAAAATAACACAACTTTTTGAACATTCCCATTTTTTTTTCCTGGATGAGAAGAAATAGGGATGACAAGAAATTATTTCCTTTTGCTGCTGCCTCCAAATCTCACTTTCTATCATCCTATAAAATTTGCCTTAAAAGTATGGTGTTTTATAAATTTTTAAATATGTATAGATGTTGATAAGCACAAAATTAATATTTTCTTAAGTTATTCCAGACATAGGAAGTATCAACATCGATACATGTATAATGATCATTTTTTGCTTTAGAAACTCAAAAGGTATGTTGCCTTTGAAATACATGTATATTAAATGTACATATTTACATATATAAAATGTATAATATATTATATATTTTATATACATACAATATATAAAAATATATTTAAATATGTATATTTAAAGTATGTATATAGACACACATTCTCCCAAAAATAATGTAAATGTCTTTGGTTGTTATTTTTTTGTTGTCTTATGGATGCGTTTGATCTCTGATGAGCTTGCTTTTTCTCTGATCACTGACTGAGTCACTATAGACACTGTGAATCAATCGATGTCCCAGTTACTGGCACGTGGAAATGGCATCTCTTTTGCCTCACTGAATTGTTCACCATGGTTTGTAAAGGACAAATTATGGAATTAGAATATTCTGACAAACATTTTCTTTAGGTGTTTTATATGTACATATGTAGGTTTTTTGTGATACGTATTTACATTTTTCCACCAATTTTTTATCTCCTAACTTTGAGAGTATATTTAGCTCTAACATTCTGAGAGTGATGTATTCCTTTTAGAATTATCACTACATGTGCTTTTACATTAATTCCCTCTTGCAGATTATTTTTAATTCCCTAATTTTATTGATCACTATCCCAGTTTGCGGTGTTTATGGCTCCAATTTAGTCTATGTAATATTCAATGTTCATGTCAGTATTAAACACTTGATTATGTTTTTATTGATATGTCAAAGGTTAATCAACATGCCTGGAGTCCTAACAAAATGGCTGTGAAGACTGGTATTTAAATGTAGAGTGTGTGCATAGATGAGCCTTTCAAGATTCACAATGGCAGTTGTGCAGTTAAGATAATGTCAAAATTATATATTCCAGGGCTGTGAAGCAACTAAACAAATAATGTAGTCACCTATAGTCTGAACCTTACATGGCAGGGTTTTTTTTTTCTTTTTTTTAATTCTCTCAACAAGATATTCTCATGCTCATTTTCAGATAAGACTATTAAGTGTTAGAGATGTTAAATAACTTTTCCAAAGTTACATAGTTAAAATTTTGTCCAAAAGGGAAAGTTCCCTATTTTTTATCTCTGGGTGTTCCTCTTACTTTAGTGTCCTTTTAATTTAAGAATAGCTTAGCCCATCTCTTCTAGAAAAGGATGATTACAATGCATGGCATGTTGAAGAGAGAGCTGAACAAATAGGAGGCATGCAGTTTAAACTACCTCTCCTGTCTATTGATGCTATGATATTACATATTTAACTTTTCACTTCACACTTTCCTTATCTGGAAAACGTACCGGTTTTATTAGATGACTTCTAACCTCCCATTGGGCTCTGGTACTGTAATTCAGATCGATACCCTATAATTAACTCTTTTCCCAAATTGCAACAGCCAAGCTCCAACCCAATTTTACTCTTCAGATGTTCCACGCTATAGTCATATATTAGGACCTGATTTCATGATCATATTCATGCTTTTATGGCATCCTGATAATTTTATTTTATTCTAAAGAAATCTGACAAGCAATGAAGCATCTGGATGTCTGGAGTGACTGTAAATTCTCTTAGCCATGGCTTCTCAATCTTGGCACTATTGAGATTCTTGGTTGGATAATATTATGCTGTGGAGAACTGTCCTTTGCATTTTAGTATGTTTAACGCCACCGTCAGTGTAAGCAGCGCCAAATGCGAGCAGCACCTATTACCAATTATGACAAATATGTCTACAGACATTCTTAAATATTCTTCTAGAGATAATCATTGATATACCCATGAAATATAAATGGAATATTGTTGCATACTAGCCTTCTTATTGCTTCTGTATTTTAACAAAAAAAGAAAGAATTCTCCTTCTTATGGGTAGATTTCAAAACTTTGCCCCCAAACAAATGTAATTATCTCTGACAATAGCCACCTAGAGAATAATTTAGGGTGACCTTAATCATCAGCCTATTAGCTAGCTACCAAAATTGACTCCATGACATTTGGGAATATATCCCTCAAAACCCAAAGGATTATTTATCCTAGGCCTTTCCTAGTTTGGGGCATATCTTAAATTTTTTTTTTTTTTTTATTAAATTTTTTTTTTTTCAACGTTTATTTATTTTTGGGACAGAGAGAGACAGAGCATGAACGGGGGAGGGGCAGAGAGAGAGGAAGACACAGAATCGGAAACAGGCTCCAGGCTCTGAGCCATCAGCCCAGAGCCTGACGCGGGGCTCGAACTCACGGACCGCGAGATCGTGACCTGGCTGAAGTCGGACGCTTAACCGACTGCGCCACCCAGGCGCCCCATATTTTTTTTTAATCTTTGTTTATTTTTGAGAGACAGAGACAGAGACAGAGACAGAGTAAGAGCGGGGGAGGAGTAGATAGAGAGGGAGACACAGAATCTGAAGCAGGTTCTGGGCTCTCAGCTGTCAGCACAGAGCCCTACACGGGGCTCAAACTCACAGACTGCAAGATCATGACCTGAGCTGAAGTCGGATGCTCAACTGACTGAGCCACCCAGGTGCCCCAGGGCATATCTTAAATCTCTATTCCAAATCAGATCAGAAGAGATGATGTGGGTCCCTTCTAAAACAAAAATAAAAACGTACTAATGTGTCTTTACCTTTTAGAGAACCGAAATCTGAAGTAAACACAAGAGTTAATTTTCTTTTCCCCCTTTTCTTTCTCTCTATACAGTATAATGCATTAAGCACAGAGGATCAGCTGAAATCTTGCTTGTTCCCAAGCTCTTGTGGTTTTTCATTAAATGCCTAATGTTATTTAAGAGAGACTTTTGTAGCTCATTATAAAAACCCACTGCCTTATATTACAACAGGGGCTTCCAGGGAGAAACACATTTTTTTGCTATTGTTCCCATTTATATGGCATATCACTTATGAGAAATTCACAGCACTTTGTTGTCTTTTTTTTTTTTTAATTTTTTTTTTCAACGTTTATTTATTTTTGGGACAGAGAGAGACAGAGCATGAACGGGGGAGGGGCAGAGAGAGAGGGAGACACAGAATCGGAAACAGGCTCCAGGCTCTGAGCCATCAGCCCAGAGCCCGACGCGGGGCTCGAACTCACGGACCGCGAGATCGTGACCTGGCTGAAGTCGGACGCCAACCGACTGCGCCACCCAGGCGCCCCAATTCACAGCACTTTGTTGTCTTTAAACAAACTGAGTTATGGTTTTTATGGAGGTTGGGCGGGTGGGGGCAGGGTTGGGAGGGAAGAAAGGGAATGAAACAGAGACAGGGATAAGGGGGCTAAAAAGATAGAGATCAGAAAAGCTCTGAGAAAATATTCTTTTAGAATGTGGGTAGACTCAGAAACAGGCCATTTGTTTAACATCCATATTGGGAAACAAGCTGAGAAGGAAATTTTTCCTACAATTACCTCATTTGGTTTCTTGCATATAGAAACAGGGAGTCTGCAATCAAAGAGCAATTCCTGCTTTCCTGACTCCACACACATCTAGGGTTAATTCTGGCCCTCTTTTCTAAATAAGTGACGCATACTATTTTCTTCATTTCATCTCCTTTCTTCTTTCTCTTAGGACAGTTCTAATGAACAAAGTTCTTTTTGCACATAAGAAATCTGACTAGATAAAGATTAGTGCAGATGATGTAGAGAGCCGGATCTTCGTCTGACACAGAAAATCAAGGACTGGGCAGAAGGTCGAAGACATCCTCTGCATTCCATGATATGTTCTATGAAGAAAGAGGAAGGCTGACCCGGAAGTCACATTTCTGAGTTTTGAGGTCCCTTCTCCTTGTGAGGCCTAAGCTAATTATTTACTGCTCAGGTGCCCATGGGCTCCAAATGGTTCCCACGGATTAACGGTGTTCCTCTGGTCTGGGAATAAATGCAGTTTTCATAGTAAGGACAATAAAAGCAGTATTATCTCTAACAAATGATTGTAAGGGAATTTGGGTCTTTATAAAATATAAAATAATATACCTAATCATGATCTATTACACACTATTTAGGTCTGAACAGGAAAAGTTGATACCTAAAGCAAGATTACCTCTTTGATTTTTTGCTCTTTTACTGACTTAAAATATCAACATACTAGCTGTAGCATACCGTGTTTTAGGGTTTTGTTTGTTCAGCGTATGAGTGAAGTAAGGCTTCCTTCCATTGTCACTATTGTTGACATTGTTCCAGAGAAGGAGTGCACATGGCACATGGCAGAAATGGAATGGAAAGGAAGCAAGGGCTACCTTCTAGAACAATCTATTATCGTAACATAGTGAACTAGCAGGCTACATTAGAAGAAGAAATCAAACAAAATAAACAAAAACACAGGAACAAAGCAAAATATTATGATACAGTTGTGTGAAAAGAAACACAGAAAGGACTTATATTCAGGTCCTGAGGGTCTTGCTAAAATTCTGACTCTTATTTGTATCTGCGTAAATGTAAATAGTACATAATCTGGTGGAACTTGAATTTCCTAATCTGAAAATGACATTCTAATCCCGACAACCTTAATCATGTGGTCCAAATAAAATAAGACACCTATAATTATGAAATGCTTAAATACAATATAACATAGGATATAAAATTATATATATATATGTATATATATACACACACACATATATGTTATAGACATATTTTATGGAACTCTTGCAATAGATTTGTTTTCTTTAGTTACTTGTTTTTTTCTAAATATTTATTTTAAAACTGGCATTATGAATGGACTCTTATGCTGATTTAATTTAACACTATAAAATTGTTCTAATCATTTGACATGCTAGGTTAGAGATTGAATTGATTTGGGACTAGAAGAGAGTCATTTCAAAATATGCTCAATATTGTGTAAAATCATTGAGATTGGTTGAAGTCATCTCAGAAAACCAAATTTACCTCCTTTTTGATATTGGGCAAAAGCAATTAGTCTGGTTTTTTACCAGCAAATAAAAGTGGATGTTACCTGCTCAACTTTTTATAGGTATGTGGGGAAGAAGAAATTACATTTATATAGGAAAATCCATTGTAAATGTTAAATGTTCTATTAATATGATATATTGTTGTTGTATTAAGTCCCTTCCTTTATCAATACTTTCTCATTGCATCCTTCAACCTTTCTTCTCATTATGGTGGTCCTATAAAACCGTAAAAATTGTGTGTGTGTGTGTGTGTGTGTGTGCGTGCGTGTGCATGCACGCACTTATTTATGGAAATTTTCTGGAAGTTACTGTGTTTATTTCTTCAGCTCCTTACTCTTCAATGCTCTCCAGTCTAACTTCTGCCCCATAAATTCACCCAAAGAAGCATTTACTAAACTCACCAGGAATTTCTAAGTCTTAAATCCAATAGGAAATTTTCATTGATCATTTCTTTGCTCTCATCAGCAGTTTCAGAATGTTGGTCACTTCTCCTTCTGAAGTAGTCTATTCAGAAGGTTCCCAAGACAAAATACTCTCTGAATTCTTTCTGACTGCTTCTTGGTCTTTGTTTCACATTTACTTTCCCAGTTGCCATTAAAGTTATTCAAGATGGAAGTCTGACCATTCCTCTTTTTTTTTTTTTTTAATTTTTGTAATGTTTATTTATTTTTGAGAGAGAGAGAGAGAGACAGAGACAGAGACAGAGCACCAGTGGGGGAGGCCCAGAGAAAGGAGACAGAATCCAAAGCAAGCTCCAGGCTCCGAGCTCTCAGCACAGAGCCTAGCGCGGGGCTTATACTCATGAGCCATGAGATCATGACCTGAAGTAGAAGTCAGACGCTCAACTGACTGAGCTACCCAGGCACTCCTGAAGCCTGAGCTTTCCTATTTTTCAATCTATTTTATCAATTTAGATGATGTCAAGCACATGTAATGCTTCAATTACACACTATCTACTGGTGAATCACAATTTTTTGTTGAAAGCCTGATCTTTCTAGGAGCTCCAGACCCATATTTAATGAGGCCTCCAGAGGCTTATTTAAAATGTCATCTTGGAAGTTTCAATGTCAACTCATTTCAACATGCATTTACAATCTCAGATATGGTCTTCTAGATCTTTCCATCTCATTGAGTGGTACAGTCAAGTCTCTACTTGTACGAAAGATAAATCTAGACTTTTTAAAAATAGCATTCACTCTCACTCTATCTAATATATCAAATTTTGTTTACTTTTTGTTCTAAATATTGCTCAAGTCTAGGAGGAAAACCATTGGGTACTCCTGATTAAAAGTAATTTAACAAACTTTAACAATCACCTCATGTTTACTATATCCTACTGTGGTAGATTACAAACACGGCCACAGTAGTGTTTTTTTTTTTTTTTTTTTTTTATTGATACCCCTTTGTAATGTAATTTTTTGTGCTCTCCTATTCTAACTTGGGTTCTCCCATCTGATTTAATTTGGGTACTACAATGTCAGCAAATGTTATGCAAAAAGAGGCTTGAAAAATACACATATAGAATGGCTTATCTTTATTTTCCTGACACCTCTGGTATTGACCCCATGTAACAAAGACTTAGCTAGCCGATTGGATGATGGAATGACAGACAGCCCAGTCACCTCTGTTGCAGCAATCAAGAGACAACTAACCTCTGGAAGTACAGCCACCTAGCTGACTGGCATGTGACTGTACACACGTGAGCAAGTCCAGCTGAGTTCAGTGTAAATTGCTGACCCACAAAAGTGGGTTAAATAAATGATGATTTTTTTAAGCCATTAAGTGTTTTGGTGTTTTTTTGCACAGCAAACACAAACTTTTAAATTTGTTTTTCTTCAAATCTCTCTTCTAAGCTTTTTCTATTCTGCATCTACAAATATTTTTGTAAAACAATCTGGCAATGCCATCCTTGTGTAATCATCTAAAATAGCTACCAATCACACTTAGAATACAAACTCAACTTTATAACATGGAATAAAAAAGGCGAGCATATTGTGGCTTCTATCAACATCTCTAATTTAATATTTTACAATGTTTCCCTTACTCTCTGTACAAACTACCGTAAGCTTTTTCTTCTTTGGGAAAGCTCTATGCCCAATGCTCACACATGGCCATTGCACAATCTGAATTTTGCCTAACTAATCACCACATGTAGTTTTTGTCCATTTAGTCATTATATATCCTTCATATTTCAATTTGATCATCACTTTTACGGGAAAGATTACCTGACCTCTCTGACAAGGTCAAATCACACTATTTGATGTATCTCCTTACAACGTAACTGTCCTTATAGAACTTATTCATTGTGATACTATATCTATTTGATTAATATCTCTGTTATTTTATTAGAATGTAAGCACCAGGAAGACAGTGTCCTTATCTTTCTCACTGTCTTATTTCTAGTGCTTCACTGTCACCTCCTGGGGGTTTGTCCCTTACCAGCCAGTTTCAGATATACTCCCATAAGTCTGTGTCTGACACCCACCCTTCCCCTATACTGAAGTTTGGAGGCACGTGCACTTCTGTTTGACAGCAAGAAGCTTGTGGTGTGCTGATGGGCTAGCGGGGAGGCAGGAAAGCAGGGTGTCACCTGTGGGCCTGTGACCACAAGGCCAAGCACACCAGGCTGTGTCCTGTCATGGAACAACCCCCTGTGATCAGGCAGCCCTTTCAGTCTCAGAAACCATGGTGGGGGGCTTTACAGTCCTGCACAAGGGGAACTCTTTCCCTTTTATTTGTGATGGTGTCTGCTTATTAGGGAACGTGGGCTCATTGAAGGCAAAGCCCACATTTTAAACTGTAGCACACCTTCCCCTAAATGTCCTTTCTTTGTACCCCCCAAGGTCCTCGATAAATGGTTGTGGGGTGGGTGTGCAGTCATCATCATTTGAAAGGCCCTTAAGCTCCCCTTCCCATTCCATTGAGTCCAGGAATGGGGGCTCAGCCCCCAGTGACATTGTTCTGTTTTGTTTGTCTGGGTGAGCTGAGCCAGGGAAACAGAACCTCACATGAAGTCATGCTCTATTTATATGACTTAGAGTCCTGGTCGTTGACAAGGGCTGTTGCAGAAACAGAATGGTTCAGAACAACAAAGTCATCGTCTTAGTTCTGAAGGCACAAGTCCAGGATCAGGCTGTCATCAGGGTGGCCCCTTGCCAGGGGAGGGTCTGTTTCACGTGTCTCCTGGTCGCTCCCTGGGGTTTGCTGGCAATTGATGCTCAGAGGCTTGTAGAGAAGCATCACCCCAGCTCTGCTGTATCTTAACATGGTGCTCTGTATATGTGTCTGCCCCTTTCTGTAAGGACCCCAGTCACATCTAAGGCCTGCCCTTAGATAGCCCCGTAGGCTCCCATCTTAACTAATTACATCTGTTGCAGCCTCACTTCCAAATAACATCACACTCTGATGTGCCTGGCTTAAAGTTGTGGGGGCTGGGGACACAGTTCAGTTGGCAATACCAGATGGTCGTGCAATGCTGCATTCATTCCCAACTCGCACAAGGATCAATGCAAATTGTATCTGGCTTTCCCATACACTGGAAGCATGACTTAAACCCAAGCTAATGCTTCCAGCACCAGGTGTCCTCTGTACAAGAGCCTTTAAAGTTTGCAGCCTGAAAAAAAAAAAAAAAAAATATATATATATATATATATATATATATATTGTAGACACACTATCATTGTTGAAAGAATAAATGAAAGAGGAAATTACTGAATTTAGTTGAGACATGTTCAGAGTATAATTCTAAAACTTGTTAATATTTTAACAATGATACAATCTAATTTTTAGAAGTAAATGACATTGATTGTGCATTATGGGACCACACAGGTTGCCAAAGTTTAGCAAGTGTTAAGAATCAGCTGGATAGTGTGTTAAAATAAAAATTCCAGATCCACAGTTTCAGAGAAGGTAGTAGGAATTTCTGAGATAATGCCTTTGAGACTACATTTTTATTAAGCCCCCCAAAATAATTTAAATGTACAGATTTCATGGAATTTACTTTGAGAAATACCAACTATTGAATTTTGCTCACCTACTTAAATACCAGGCTATTTTACCTAACCAACTTAGAAAATGTGCTCAGAAAATATAAATTGATTTTAATATTGGTCTAAGGAACTACAAATGGGAAAATAAATATGTGCTAAAAACCTAAAATAACAGAATCAAAAATATCTATTTGGCAACAAAGTATTTTTGATTAATTTCTTTTTAGATTTATTTATCCTATCTCTCCCCTCCCCCCATTATCATTGGTAATTGACAGTTAGTTGCCTATAAAGAGGTGGAAACTCATCTTGTTCTAAGTCACAGACAATCTGCTATTTCTTAAAGGGTGTATAGATTCATCCAATCCTAGCATTTGAAAGGGATTTTAAATCTTTTTTAGTTCAAGTGACAAATTGAGAGTAAATGTCCTGATGGAATTATTTCTGCTCAAGATGAAGGTCTCAGTTGGGAATGATTTAGTTCCTAGTGTCCTCAAATTGCAAACTATTTGTTCAAAAAAGAGAAGATTGATATTACTTTGCTGTTATTGAATATACAGACTCAGTTACATTCCTCAGTCTAAAGGCCTCTATGGCATTTCTTGGGGGACATGTACATGGATGTTTCTTCTAACTAATAAAGTAGGAAGAAAGAAATCTAATATATCGTTTGTTTGGTCTCTGAAGGGAATGTCCAGAAAATCAAGATGGTAAGAAGAATTACTGAGTAACTTCCTTACATTTTCTCATTTGACTCTCTCATATCTTCTTTTTTTTCTTTTTTACATCTGTTTTTTTTAAGCTTTTCATTTTTTTTTAACATAATTTATTGTCAAGTTAGCTAACATACAGTGTATACAGTGTGTTCTTGGTTACAGGGGTAGATTCCCGTGATTCATCACTTACATATAACACCCAATGCTCATCCCAACAAGTGCCCTCCTCAGTGCCCATCACCCATTTTCCTTTCTCCCTTGACCACACCCCCTTAAACCCTCAAGTTTGTTCTCTGTATTTAAGAGCCTCTTACGGTTTGCCCCCCTCCCTCTCTGTTTGAAAGTATTTTCCCCTTCCCTTCCCTCATGGTCTTGTGTTAAGTTTTCAAGTTCCATATATGAGTGAAAACATATGATATCTGTCTTTCTCTGACTTATTTCACTTAACATAATCATATCTTTTTCTTTATAGTGATAGTAAGTAGTATATCTGAAGGTAGGAGATTAATAATAAAATGACCAGATTACAGATAATGAATTAGGAAAGAGACGTTTCTACCTTCCATGTGTTCTTGAGGAGACATATCTATATAGAAGTCAAGGACAGACAAGCATATTATATTTATTATTATGGTTTGTATGGACAACCTCTTTTACCCTAGAATAGGCATCTTATTTAGTCTGTTTGCTAAGTGAATAAGCCTAGCTGTTAATATTTTACATGCTCTTTTCCCTCTCCAGCAAGCTAGGTTTCCTGTCCTCTTACAGTTTGGCAAAATGCAGCAGTAACCATCTCAAACAACTGCCACCTAAAAAGAAGGGTATCGATTGCTTTTAATGAAAGAATGCTTTTCAGTCAAGAATACACTTGCTATCAAAGATGGGGTCCAGCATATGATGGCACCAGCAGATACTCTGTGTATCTTATCTTTTCCTGCCTAGGGGCTTCTTTATACTAAGCTGGCATGTCTATGCCAGAATGACGCCAAGAAATGGACTGAGTGGCCAGGAATCTGCTGGTCAGAGGACAAATCAGCTCCTTGGCTTATTTAGAGTTCCTACCTCAAGATAAGTTTCTAAGATGATGTAATAATTTCTGTAAGACTATCAGTCTGTCATGACAAATAGGCCCAAATGCCTGTTGTTAGAGCATATGATAATATTGTTACCACAGTAACCAGCAAGCACACATCGAAAAGTATTTTAGCTGTTGCCTGTACTTTGAGCTGTGGAATAGTACTGGTTTACCTGTATACTGGTTGTCGCAGTGGTGGGAGTGGGTGGTAGCAACATGGAATTTAAAAAAATAAGTAAGAAGTTCCCATGGGTTTATGGTAAAGTTTACGTTTGTTCATTACCTTCTGCTTCAGAATGAAGATGATTACTTTGATTATCAAGGGAAGTCAAACAAGCTGGCTAGAAGTTTATAATGACTAATTCCATCTTCTCTGTGTGCACATGTCCATGTATGTGTATGTGCATGTCTGTGTGCATTGATATGCATTGAGTTTGGGGCCTTGTTAAGTACTACAAGTAAAACGTCTCTGCTAGTTTCTTCCCCTTTCTCTCGAGCTCATAACAACGTGATTATGATGAAATATCAGAGGTTTTTCTGATCAAATGAAAGATACACATAAGAGAGGATGAAACAATTAGTTTCTGATTTAAGTTCTTCATTGAATTAGTGCAGTCTTCTCAATAAAGTTTATATATTTTATCTTGGAAATTATTTTCATTCTTAGTTGGCTTTGCAAATCTCATGACCTAATGAGATTCTATGATGCTCCCTAATGTTCTAGAAACAATGCATTCAGATCCTTAAGAACTCATCATGTTCTTGCCAAGGATTATCCACCATTTGGCCCCTATTCCTTATATTCAATGGAAATCGAATTACAGAAGACAAGTAGGTTGTTGAGGTTTAGGCATATATCCTATCCACCATCCCCTTGTTTGAAATTTGGTTTTTATTTGCTGTCAGGAACTATGAAGCACCTGAACAAGTTAGCTTGCCACAGTTTCATGGATGTTGGTAAAGAACACGAGTCTCTTGGGTCAGAGCCTGATTTCCACAGGACAGTGTAAACCAGATCACCCTATACTTCCACATCCAGTGAGTTGTATTATCATAGAAGAACACTGCTCTCAGAGACTGAATCTTTTATAATTGACACCAAACATGTCTGCGCTTTGTTTTGGAGAGAGACACTATATCTTCCAAGGTTACTTGCTATACAAAGATCCTTGAAAAAAAAAGTCTGGAACAAAAGCACTCACAATACATGTACAAACATGAGAGATCTGTGAGAAATCATTTCCCCAAATTTACTTTCTTTATTTCCGTCCCCCCTCAGAAACCTGATTTAAATGAGTCTGTTATTGGGAAGTTTTTAAAATAGACCCTAGGTCAAATGTTCTTGAACATTAGCAATAGGAATGTCTTTATGGATGCTGGGTTCATGTTTTTGTAAATAACAGGTAATGATATATTGGAGTGGTTTTCAAGTTTTAACATATGAGAAGTGTAAAAATATGAAATGTGTCATGTGAAATAAATGAGAAATTCTTACAGAATGATAAAATAAGCTTTATGAGGCAAAAACTGTTTTTATTTTTATTTTTTAGTGTTTATTTATTTTTAAGAGAGAGAGGAAGGGCATGAATGGGAGAGAGGCAGAGAGAGAGGGAGACAGAGGATCTGAAGCGGGCTGATTGCTGATCAAATTGCTGATAGCAAAAAGCTCCATGTAGGGCTTGAACTCACGAACTGTGAGATCATGACCTGAACCAAAGTCAGATGCTGAACTGACTGAGCCACACACATGCCCCCATGATTCTGTTTTTAAAACTAATTACATCATTTTCTGTTTTGTCAAAAGGAGACAACACAAGTCTCTTGGAATTCTTGAATACTTTTTTGGGAGAAATAAATATTTTATTTTCCAGACTTATCTATGTCTATGTTTGCATGAGTCATTAGACTACAAAACCACCTACTAGTAAAACCTCTATTAGGAAACAGCACAGTCTGCAAATATTAATTGCTCTCAGTTCAATTTTAATGTTTAAACACTGTCTGTATTTTTAAACTGGTGTTTTAGGAAGGGAATGGGGCAAAGATACTGTGATCATTTGACTTTTATTTAGCCAATATTTATTGACAGCCAGGGGAATGGACACTTTGCTTGAAGCTGTTGATAAGAAGCAGATTTTTCGGGAAGATAGAGAAATTTAAATCTGTAGGCCTCTAACCTGCTTGAGGCCCCTCACCTGTCCAAGACATTATCCAAGTCTCTCAGAAGGGGTCCAGCAATGGGTTCACTTGGCCATATCAGTTTTGTAAAATTTTCAGTTAAGCCTGGTGGGTTTTTTTTTTTCCATTCTGATTTCCACTCAGTAAATGCTGCTGTCTCTTTCCCACTGTAATTTTCTATCATACTTCTCCTGATGGATGGCATTGGCTTGGTCGGATATATATTGGGATCTAACTACAGCAGAAGTTGAAGTGATTCACTGTCCTTTCCATACACAGTTAAGTTCTTGCTAGCTGTCCTTGTACAGGAATCACTTCCAAGAAAACTCCTCCCTACCTGTATCAACTATCCACAACTCATGCTACAAAAATGTAGCGTCAGGGGCCATATATTCATTTGAACATATTTGATGGCACTGTATGCATGTGGGCAGTAGCAGATAAACATGATTTTAAATACATAGGGTCAAAAGTTTGCCTAGACTTTGTGTGTGTATGTGGTGTTCTATTATGTGTCACCTTTTTAATATTTGAAATGTTTATTCATTTTTTACCTTTAATTTCATATTCATTATACATAAACTTAAGTCTGACCATGCTAGAGATACAATAATGGACCAAAAAAGAATCATATTTGTCAATCTGGAGCTCAGAGTCTAGTAGACAACATGGTTAATAAAATATTCATACAAATGGATTTTAAAATTCCAGCAGAAAAATATGTAGCAGATGAGTGATCCATAGTGCAATGGGCACATGCATTAAAAGATTTGTCTTTGTCTGGAAGGTTAGATATGTCTTGCATGTGGAACTATTGCTAGAAGACAGACCTGAATTAGATAACTATTGGAATTAACAAATGACAGTGGTATGGGTGGAAAAGGTAATTATCTGAGATGAGCAGGAAACATGTATGAAGATGCTTCAGAATGAGAAAACACACATTTCTTTGCTTTGTTTGCTGTATCTTAAATCTTCCAGAACAATATCCAATTTTTTAAGTTTTATTACTGGCCACTAATTATATTGTAGCACTCAAGAAAATTAACAAGGTAATAGGTCCATCCTGCTATTGTGTAAGGAAATTTACTAGCTAGGATAAACTCATTTCTCCTCTCTCTCTGTCTCTCTGTCTCTGTCTCTTTTCTTCCTTCAGCTAGTAAAAAAAAAATTATGTATTGGTTTCAAGGAGAATATGGCCCGTTTAAGAGTTATGATCTTTAAGCCCATTATATAAGGTCATAAATTGTTACAATTGTATGATGCCTAGTGTGGGCATGCATGTATAAAGTATAGTCTTGGCTGGAGACTGCCTTTCTGTTGATCTTTATCTCTAAAATTGGTTTTTAATTATTTATTCCTTCTCAATTTCAGGATGTTTCACTGTGATCACTGAATGTTGTATGTGTTTCCTCCAGTGGCTAATTCAACAGTTAAATATTTTAAAATTTTTTTAGAAAGACAACAGGGTAATAAATAATGACTGATATAGATGTCATATAGTTGATATAACTTATTGATGATATAATTCTTACTCTGAAAGCTCTATTTTCTTGCCTTCATCCTTACTTCCCCAAATATCCCTTGCCTGTAATAATAAAAAAAAATGGATGACAGTATGAAGAAAGTTTAGTGGATGTTCCTAGTACCTCATGTAGATCCCTTTCACCAGATAAGTAAATCCATCCCATCGCTGCTGTGAGTTCAGCTACTACTGGTCCAAAATAGCTTCTTTTTCCTGAAAAATTATCAAGGAATTCATTCAGGCCACAGCTTCTCAACCTTTAGGGCATATCAGAATATTCTGGAAGGGATGCAAAACACAGATTACTGAGTCCCATTCCATTCCCAGATCTGGAGTGAGGAATGAGAATTTACATTTCTAACAAGTTCCTCAAGATGCTGATGGTGCTGGTCAGGGCTACTAGGCTTAAGGGAGCTGCCTTACCGGGATCACTTTGCCTTTCTAAGGTGGAATGGTCCAAAGAGGAAAATCAGGACACTTCTTGGATGTGATCTTGGCTCGAAAGGCATCCCCTTCTTTGGCTCAGAACAAGAATAGGACTTCTATGGGTCCACAGTGTTGCTCAGCTCTTTCTCCTTCACTATATTGCTTCCCTTATTCCTTATAGGAATAATTCCTTTCCTGGAGCACATTCTCTGAATATATCACATGTTAGAAGTCCTGGCTCCAGCTCAGCTTCTAAGAAACAAACCTAAGAAAGACTAAGATAATCATTTTTCTTTTCAAAATGATTATACAATTTTAAAAATCATTACTTGTCTTGATTCCGTGTTGTTATTTTTACCTTGACTTGTCAGATTTGTTCAGACTGGAGTATAAATCCACTGTTATTGGGATCAGTGCTGAGATTTTATACTAGCAGGTGTTCAGACATTGTTATCAACAGAGCCGAAAGAAACCCCTGTTCTTGGACTTTATTGCCTCCCTACTTGCCCCCCTCTCTTCCCACTTAAAGTTGAACAGAAAGGTAAGTTCTATTGACTGATTAGGCATGTAAGACAAGCCAAAGCTCATATTTTCAAATTAGTTGGCTTTAATGGAGATATGATCTATAGAATACAATTATACTCATGATGTTAAATATACCAGCCAGCAGGATACCTAGGAATATAAATATAAAGAATAATAAATAAGGAAAACAAAATGTATCTGATTTTTATTAGTCTATGTCTATTACAATTAATACCCAAATTGTGTGCTTTTGGCAAACTTTTATATTCTCTTTTCTTGATATTCAGATATTTACACATTTATCTGTAATTTATTCTCCTTCTGTTAATTTTTTAACAGAAGTAATGTCATCACTATTCATTTAACACATGAACTTTTATGCTTAATTTAAAGAAATTAACGTAGAGTAGGGTCTTGTCTTTTTAGGCAGTTTCTTAAGAAAGTAGGAGTCATCTTAAGAGATCAATGAGAAACTTCTATTAAATAAATTTAAATAAATTTAATAAACATAGGGCATAGTGAATTATAGGAGAATGGAAATTACTTGTGATGTGGTTACATTCCTATTTACTAATGTATATATTGTGGCTTTCACAGACCTGTGGGGACAGGAAATAGACACATACATACTCACACACACACACACACACACACACACACACACACACCATGTTTTATGTGGTTATGTGGCCATGTAAATTATGGATTAAGAAATACATGCTGTAAAATAAAATCTTTAATGATTACATGAAGAGAAAATTATATTGATAAACTTAATTCTCAGTCCCATGACAGGGAAAATATTCAGAGGAAATATGCATTTGAATTCTATTTGCTATACAATTGATGAGGTGGCAAAAAGTGCATGACCCATCAGTGATTTATTAATTATAGATATTCATCTATTATTTGTTTATGTAGGATTCTAACTTAGCAGTTTTATCTAAATAAACATAAGTGCAACAAGTGGCAAAGACTCACAAGGCTTATAGAAAGGAAAACTATCTTACCTGCTTGCCAAATATACCATCAATAGAGGAGAAGCTGGGTATGGTTATAAGTTTAAATTCTACTTTTCAGAAGGAAGCTGTTTTGCTTTTTACTTGATTGCAAATATTATGCACTTTGATTAAACAGATAGAGATTTTAGGATTTAAGTGCCTGTAAATTATGCAGAGGGTTTTTTTGTCTTTTAGTATTTTTCTCCTAGAAGGGAAATGGGGAATGCTTTCTCTCTCTCTCTCTCTCTCTCTCTCTCTCTTTCTTATTCTCATTCAGGTTTTTACGCTCTGAGGCAAGCCTGTATAGCTTCAAATTCCAATTCTAACACTTACTACCTCTACAAATGGATGTTATTTCACATGTCTCAGTTTCCTAGACTGTGGAGTAGGAAGCAGAACACTGATCTCATAACTGCTGTAATGATTAATTCAATTTATATGTGCCAAGAATGTCGAATAGTGAGTGCCTATCACATTGCTCAGCAGATGCATTTGTATTTGTTATTATTGTCATTAAGTACCCATTTTCCAATTCCTTTTTTTTCTTTTAAATGTGATGAGAAGCACTTATTTCAAATTCAAATACATTTGATTTTTGAGACATAAAATGTCTAGCTCTTGCAAAAAACTGTCAAACAAAACCACTTTTCATTTTGTCACTTGTAACACAATTTTAAAAAAGGAAACGCAAAAGTACATTTAAGAGTTAAGATTATTATACTAGTGTTTTAAACATATTATCTAATAGATTAAATAAGAGATTAGAAGTACTTTTATGAAATTTATGCTGGCATTCTTATCTATGTTCCTTCTCTCCACCTTAATAATAGTTTTAATAGTGGATATTTTCATAAGTATATATAAGACTTTTCATAATTACATAAATTAATACATTAATTAGGGGTGGCTTTATTTTTCATCACATGTGAACAAATATTTTTGTCTGCCTACTATATAACAAGATAGAACCCCAGGTTTTAGAGCTTACATTCCAGTAAAGGGAATACCAAAAATCAAAATGTTAGGAAATGAAAGTTTAGATATTGCTATGCGCTATGAAATAAAAGAGCTGGGCAATGTAACAAAAAATTAACATGGGGAAAGAAGTATATAAAAGAGTTGCTTTAGTCATCGTGGTCTCCAGAAGGCCTCTCTGGAGACCTGGAAGAAGAAGCCAAGTTTGGGAAACTGTTGTAGAGGAACAATCCAAGATGAAGAAATCACAGGGTAAAAGACCTAAGCATGTTGAAGGGACACAATAAAGACCAGTGGTAAGGACATGTAATGATTGAGGGGGAGAGAGGAAAGAAAAGAGATCAGAGATGTAGGCATCAGTCAAAATGCATAGTAGCTTGCCAAACAGAATGTAAGTTGTTATATTTATTCCAGTTGCCATATGAAGCCACTGGAGAGTTCTAGGAAGAGAAATGTGTCATGAGATTTGTCTTATCCATAGCTACAAACAGCAGACTATCAGAAATCCTATGAGAGCCCAGCTTATTAAAGTCCCGTCTGTCAAATTGTAATATATTTATCATTTTAATAGGCACTAATCATATTTTGAGGATATTATACATTCAGAAGTTATCTTGTAAATCATTGGGTTTTTATACCACTAACAACATTTTGACTCAGAGGTACAAGTGTGGGGAATAAAACTTTGGTAGAAGAATCACCCTGCACATCTCTAATCAGCCATTGTTCATAATTAGCTAAGCAACTGTTCACATAGGTACCTTCATATTGCTTCTCTCTCTAGGCTTGCAAGCCTCAGTGGAAACTTGTTGTATTTATTGAGTAGTAAATTAACATCACAGTGCTTCAAGCAACAACATGTTTTTTAATTCTGTTACGATTTCAGCCCGTCTGCCTTCCCTGCTGCAATCCTCTGACAATGGAGCCAACTCACTAACTGAATGCTGAGATAGTTTTGTCAACTTGGCAAATCATTTTATTTTTCTCCCCTTGTATGGGAGAAATAACAAGAAGACTGTTTTAGTATAAAAATAAAAAATGAAGAGTAGAAATTGTACAGAAACTTAATCCCTGAACGTTTTATAGAGGCAATACTGGATCATCCCCTTTCACAACAAGAAAAAGCCATTGCTACCTCAAATGTTCTAATTCCCTTAAAGATCCATTCAATGTACTTTCTGAGAAACATCAATTGCAGTAGAAAGAAATCTTTCAAAGGGACCTATTTTATAGCTTTAAATGGATAACAACACTCATAAACTTACACTGATACTATACAGCCAAAGAAATCACCATTATAAAAGACATGAATGTTCTTAATCCAAGTATCTTCCAGAGTCACTTACAGAATAGGAAGAATGACTGGGAAATTGACTGCTCTGAGCTAATTGAACAAATCAGGAAAAAAAAGTGTCAAGGCAACCTTCCTGACAGAGCAGAAAAATATGTCAAAAAATAATGAGTTAAATTAAAAACAGGAACAAAGTAGTATTTGAACTTTGAGGTCAAACGGGGAGATCTACAATTTAAAAATAGTAATGCTAAATCATACAAAGAGAATCTGGCTAGAGTGGAAAGTAAAAAAAGAGAATAGTTCCTCTGTTTCTCTTATGTTGGGAGTGCAATGGGGCAAAGTTACCTAATGATATTGTCCCTTTAATCATTATAGATAGGATTTTGTTTTGCTGGAAATTCACCTTATAATCAAAGAAAGGGCAGAATTATTATTAGATGTAGTCCATGAACTTCAACCACACATACTGAAAAAATGTCAGTTACATTTTAACTCAATTGCTTCAACAAGTATATCTCGAGTACAATTAACTATGACTTATTTCTTGGTGTTTAACCGATTTACTATGTACAGGGAGCTAAATCAATAATCCACACTTTATCATATTTCTAGATGGGGATAAGAATATATGCTTTTGTTTCTACAATCTATGCCAAACATACAAACTATAAAGTAAATTGCTAACTCAAAATAATGATAACTGAGAGCATTTACAACTATGTCTCACTTTTCAAGTGCATGTGACTATTGAATTATAGAAAATAATAGGATTCTGGGTTTCTTTTGTGTCTTCGGGGGAAAATTTACTTTATTAACTTTACAAAAGAAATGCAGAAAAGCAAGTAGCTTTCAGCCCACATTTTAGCTTTTACACCAGATTTCAAAGTTTTAAAACGATGCACCTTTTATTCACTTTACTATTTCATTTATGTGGAGAGTTATGGGAAGAACTTTGCTTTACTTTTCTTAGGCAAAATGCTTTTATGGAAACCAAACTCATTGTGATGTATCAAGTACCTTTCCTTAAGAGTGAAGCATGTCTCTTGGTCCTCTATTTGTTCAGGTAGGGAGAAAGCCGCCATAGAGGCTATAATACCATAAAAGCCATAAGAGTAGGGAATGTCCTAACACTGAGCCTTGCTCATGTTATTCACTCAGGACAATTTACTGAATCGAATTTTAGGAAAAATAAGTTTATGCCTGGAAGATTTATGGCTTAATGCCTACCATTATACAAATGTCTGTTTCCATATAGTTGTATATGAGAGAGTAATCTTAAAAAACAAAACTAAAGTGTAAACTTTGTGGAAAATGTACATGAGAGAAGTTTCATTGAAGCATATTTATGTGTTTTAGGGTTATGCATTTCCAATGTATCTAGATCATTCCACATCATTACAATTTTCTAAAATGTGAAGCATATTAAAATTTTGTATTCTATATATCTGAAATATTCTAGCGTAATAAGATACACATTTTAAACTGGTGACACAAGCTTTTGCATATTGTCAATTTCCACTACTGGTAATATAGCGGAACAGACTCTGATGGACTCTTGCATTTAATACAACTAAAGCATGAAGGAAAGTATTATGGCCAAGCCAATTTTGAATATATTAAACAAAAATGCTTATAATACTTACAATAAAAATGGAAATAAATCTCAAACATTAGTTAATGGTAGCTTTTATTAAGTTGTAGAGAGTATTTGGAGAACTTGAAGAAAGTATAAAATGTGTAGGTAATTCTCAGTAATAATTCGTTGTTACAATAACAATAATAATCATGTGTTATCCTAGCTTACTGACGAAACCTTGACTTAGATATACATCAGTTAAGAAAAAAATACTACCTTTTTGTATTTCTTGCACAAATTTGATACATTAATGATTTTCATAGAAATTTTACTACATGCTTAGTTATTCATTTTTAGAAGTTTTATGTGGCAATACAAATTATATAGTGGCCATTTTGTCCTGGTTAGCATTCAATTAAAAGGCTATTTAAGTTGATGTTATTTATCATTACCATTATTTTCATTTCTTAATTTTTTTAATGTTTTTATTTATTTTTGAGACAGAGAGAGACAGAGCATGAGCAGGGGAGGGGCAGAGAGAGAGAGACACACACACAGAATCCAAAGTAAGCTCCAGGCTCTGAGCTGTCAGCACAGAGCTGGATGTGGGGCTCAAACTCACAGACTGTGAGATCATGACCTGAGCTGAAGTCGGATGCTCAACTGACTGAGCCACCCAGGCGCCTCCATTTCTTAAATTTTTGAGCTTTTAAAAATATTATTTTGTAGTTTCAATCCAGTAAATAAATAGATCACTTTAAAATTATTCATTAAAATATAAAATATGCTGAAATGATAATATTAATCATCATATTTTTTAAATATTACATGGAAAAATATACAAATAGTAAACTGAACTCAGGAAATCCAGAATATAAATTTGCATGTTCTGAGAAAAGGAAATATGCAAAACAAATAGTTCTACATAAGTAACTAAAATATTATAAAAAGAGAAAACAATGTATATCTTTAAAATTATGTATATTAGATGAGCTATGTATTCACAGTTTCTGTCCTATTTATCTATATATTACACAATGTTGTTAATACTCATTAAGGTTTCACACCAGTTGAGAACAAAGTACAGAGATTGTTAAAATTATTGTTTTGTGTTTATGTTTTATTGGATAATCATGCAATGTTTTCCAGTACAAAATTGATATGTATTGTCACTGATGGCCGGCAATAGCTCAAAACTAAAGAAGCATCATTCAACCTACTAATATGGCACTGTTTTGCAGGAAAAAAATGAGTTTATGAAAAAATCATTTATTTAATAGTAGAGTTGTATCAACAGTACCAAATCATTACCCTGACTGCCAAGGGAAAAGTGTTCCCATGCATTTTGGTACTAAGAGAAGACACAACATATTTATTGATGGAATTGATAATACACACAAAAAATCAGTTCCAGTTATTTCATGTGATCTACCACATTGCTTGATCAAGGATATATTTAATATTTTGTGTAGTGAGAACCTATAGTTTCCCAGATAAAAATCATTTGGTTTCACATTGAGGATAAAAATTCAGTTGTTTAAAGCATTAACTCTGATAGGAACAATGTGAGAACTAAAAACTTGACTCATTCTTCTTTTTTTAGACTATACATTGGTGATGCATTATTAGGTGCATTTTTAAAAAAAGATCTAAATGTACAGAATACTCTTTTCACTGTTTACACACAAATAAAGATTGATTCAAGTCTTATTAGGCTCTGGCTTGCAAATTGAAATACTCAACATTTAAAAGTTTAAATCTGATAAATACATCATGATAGCATAATACATATGATTATTAAATATTTTTAGGGATAAACATTTCCTTATTTTTGAGTCCATGCCAAATATTATATTCATATGCTGAAGTCACCAAGGACTTGCTGCCATTCCCCAACCTATAGCTGTGATTTGGAACTTTTCAATAATTATAGAGAAATAATTACATAGAAAAGAAACTGGATAAAGAATCTGAACAAAAGTTCAATATGTCAATTACCAAGTCTCAAAAAGATCCCTTAGAGTTCACTGGGTAAACTATAGAATTCTTCCTTAACATATTAAATTATTGGTTTAATTAATGTTATCATATTAACAGGACATATTTTATCCATTTTAGTTTGGAACTATTCTTCTATCACCAAAATTTACCTACAATAGGATTGAGCTCCAATCTCATGTTGAAGAACAGTAAGTTGACCTCAGTTGCAAAAGTTTGAGAAACACTGATCTAAGTGAACTGGTAAAAAAAGAAAATATAAATTTGGTTTACAGCATAGCGTATTATTAAAAACGGAACATTTCTGATTAATATATTTTTCTCACCATGACTTTCTCATTAGACTTTATCATCAAGGTTATTATTTTGCTTCAAATCTCACTGTTATTTTGTCTATGATACACCTGTATACATATATAGAACATTATAAAAGGCAATTGACTTGCCTAGCTGAAGTTTAATTCGCATAATGACTAAGATACTTTACCAGAAATTCTATTCTTTGCGTGTATCTTTAAAAAACACAACATGTTTAAAGTATAAAAAGATTTTTACTAATCTTATTAATTGACAATAATGTCAGTGTTCTGGTAAGAGAAATATATTTTCTTGGCTCAATATAATTCTTTGATGTGGAAAATAAACCTGTGGGAAAGTGGGACAAACTAGACATACATGCATAATCATTTAATGGAATAGGCTTACTAAATTATGTTGTATGACCATGACCATGCTTAATTAACTAAATCTAATGTATGACTTTTCTAAAAAACATTACCAAGAACAATTCTGCTCATGTATAAATTATATTTAGACAAGCCCATTTTTATTATTCTATAAAGTATACCTATCTTAAATTATCTTTATCTTACCTTAAGGAATTATTTTTTAGAGTTGAAGGAAATGCCACAGTCAACTTAAGGGAAAGCTCAGTAATAAAATCAGACATGTTTAAATCTTGCCTTTCCAATTGCCTGTTTTCACACTTGTAAAATCAAAATAACAACTATACATATCTCATATAATTTTATAAGATTTAAATATAATAATAAATGCAAACAACTTATAACTATGCCAAGAGTATTTGTGGATATTCTATACTTAGCCAATATCATCTCAGTACTCTTAGCATTCCATTTTTAATTATGTGTATATCAATACTTTAATAGACGTGTTGATAAAAACATTGATATCTGCAAAAGGATAAGTGGAATAAATGTCAAAGATAAAGTTCTCTCATTTGGCATCTTACAGTTTTTTCTACATATCTCTCTTTGTTTATGTATTCACCTACATAAACACAGAGTGGTATATAATTTCTGTATATTTTTTCCATTCTACTTATTTGGTTAATAGTAATGTATATCTTTTAGATAAAGTATTTTTCATCAGTAAGCTTTGAGAAGCATAAGGAAGTTACATGAGATAGTTATTCTCACACTAAAACCCAAAATAACCTGAACAAGCTAAAATAACATGGTTTTGCAAAACTCCTTTTAAAATTGCTCTCTCTCTCTCTCTCTCTCACACACACACACACACACACACACACACAAAGACAAATACATTCCAGAAAGCCTCAGGTTCTACTCAGGAGAGAACAGACTCACAACTCTTTCCATCCCTGGTAGAACTATTCAGGAAGAGAAATCCACAAGAGAAGTGGATGAAGAGACATTAGTTGGATTTTAACAAATATTTAAAAGTGCTCTGTGGGCTGGTGTGGTATGATGGAATCCAGCGCATTCTACAAAAGAAAAAAATAGCATCTACATGCCCTGCTTACTTGTTATTCTTCATTTATGTGGTGGTGGTGAAGGAAGCAGGAGTATTGAGAGAAATTGGTTGACAGCCCTCTAGGTCTTCAGCTATAGAAAGGCTCTGGTCAGTCAAGGTAAGAGAGCATAAAGAAGACCTTAGGCACCCTGGGTTTTCACCTACAAAATACTGAGGAGATGGCAAGAAAACTGAGAAACGTGCTTCTAAAGAATGTTTATACCTAAAACTCAAACAATACGATATGTCAATTATATCTCAATAAAACAGTGGGAGAGAACTCCACACATACAAGACTCAACTCCTACAGAAGCTAGGAAATGGCAACTGAACTGAAAGAGATTTACTCAGACTCAGAAAACACAGAGTAGAACTACAGATTAAAGACTTCAACAGAAAGCTAAACTCCTGGCAGTGAAACTGCAAAGAACTATGAGATTTTCCACATATTTGAATTAACTGTAGAACAGGAAGATTTTTGGAATCTTCCCAGGGTTCAGATCTCTACTCCTAGTTCTACATAAAAATTTTTTAGAGCAGTTGTAATCTGAACCATCTTAAGGCTGTACAAAACTTGGAGCCAGAATAAATATAGGTTAGATTGACTTGGACTCACTGTTTTGGGATAAGAGGAAAGATATACACCCTTTTCTTGACGTTAACATTATTTACTTATGGGGCGCCTGGGTGGCTCAGTCGGTTAAGCGTCCGACTTGGGTTCAGGTCATGAACTCGTGGTTTGTGAGTTCGAGCCCCATGTGGGGCTCTGTGCTAACAGCTTAGAGCCTGTAGCCTCCTTTGGATTCTATGTCTCCCTCTCTCTCTGCCCCTCCCCCACTCATGGTCTGTCTCTCTCTGTCTCAGAAATAAATAATCATTAAAAAAATTTTAACAAAAACATTATTTACTTAAGTCTCTATTATTATTCTATATAAAACTTTCAGCAGAAAATCAAATATAAGATACAACCGCACCCCCCCCAAAAAAAACAAGAAAATATGACCCAAGTTTAGAAGGGGAAATGGTCAATAGAAGCAGTCTTAGAGATGGTCCAAATATTAGAATTATCAAACATGGACTTTCAAATAATTTTGTGTAAGTAAATAATCAAATAATGCATTTGAAAAAGTGGAAAAAGTGTGTTAAGAGATGTGAACTTTCAGCAGAGATATGAACACCAAAAATGAACTTTGAATGGAATGTGAGAAATGAAAAATATATCAGATGAATAGAAATCATTTGATAGACTTAAATTCTGACAAGACCTAGCTGAAGAAAAGATGAGTGAGCCTGGAGAGAGGAAATAAAAAATATGTAATTAGAAAAATAGGAAAAATAATTATAAAAGCAAACCAGATAGTCTGAGATCCTTAAGATATTTTCAAACAGTTTAATATTCTATAATTTAAGTCCCAAAAGAAGAGAAGAAAGATAAAGAAATTATTGAAAAGAAAATGGCTAAGAACTTTCCAATTTGATAAAGGATAAAAACAGATTCAGTAAACTCAATGAATTTCAATCAGGGTTGTAAAGAGAAAATATACCCAGGTTTATTATACTCTCACTAGTGCAAACTACAGAAAAGGGCAAATATTAACTGGTTCCAAGAAAAAAAAATCATACCAGGGAAGGAAAGACATGAATATTGCTAACTTTCTATTAGAAATAATGCGAAAAAGAACATAATAAAATGACAGTATTAAATTTGGGGGTGGGAGGAAACTCACAATAAGTAAAATGGTAAAAATAAATAGGAAAATGAAAAGTAGCGCAACTCACAATGGAAAGGCATCAGCACTATTGTTTTTCAGGGAAAGCCAAGTTAAAATATTAAACATATACTACCTTATACCTAGCAGAGTGGCTAAAATTCTTAAAATAAATATTGACAATAAAAATGTGGGTATAGATGCAAAGCACCTGGAACTCTCATGTAGTGTTGGTGGGTAGGTAAATTGCTAAAACCTCTTCAGAAAAATATTTGGCAGCTTTTAATTAAGTTAAACTTATATCTACTCTATGAATGAGGGATTTATTACTAGAAGTTCATCAGTACCACCACTATTATAAACGTACGCCCACAATAAGATTTCTACAGAATCTTAATAGCAACCTTATTCATAATAGCCCAAACTGGAAACAACTGATATGTCTATCAAAAGAAAAAATAAAAATATTGTGGCATAATCACACAATGGAATACTACTCAGCAATAACAAAATAATAGTGACAAACTACCAACACATGCGATAGTAACCACATAGAATCTCAAACTTTTAATGTTGAGTGGAAGTAACCAGACATACAAAAAATTTACATATTATGTAACTTTACATATAAAGTTTAAGAACAGCCAAAATCTATCTATAGCATTAGAAATATAAGAATTCAATTTGGAGACAGGGAGAGGGAATTTATTGGAAAAATACATGAGGAAACTTACTAGAGTGATGGAGATTTTTGTATATCAGTTTGAATGGTGGTTTGATTGCTATGCAAAATTGGCAAAAATCGTCAAACTGAACTTCTTACTTTTGTGTTATTTTATTTTATAGTAATGATATATCAGTAAAATTATGTGACATTTGCATTTGGAAATATATCATGCTAAGTATACAATGTTTTAAATATAATTCATATAATTCTGCAATATTGTGATTTCTTGCTTACATAAACAATTTAATTTCAACAGGAAAGATATTTTTCTCTAAGTTCCATGGATGTAAATATTTTAAATTTAACTTATTCTTTTCTACTCTTAATTATTTCAAGAAACAGGGATACATGAATAACTGAATACTGATAAATTCTTATCACTGTTAAAAGACAGTAGTGTAGGGTAAAATGATAAAATGTTTTCTTCAGATTTACAATTTTTGTTTCTAGTTGTTTACATTTGTTTTAATATTTTAATAATATATTTATCAATATTTTACAGAAGTTATTTTGTACATGACATTTAGCCATATAAGTATGCTTAACTTATTCTAAACTCTTCTGTAGGAAATTACTAAGATAAAAGATACCTTAAGGGAAAGCAGTTTTTTGTTCATTAAACACACAACTATCAATCACCTGTACGCTCTTAAGCCCTTGAGAAACTCATAACATGACAGGATGAAAGAAAGGAAATAAAAAATAAGAGATAAAGTGTTCTCAATGTTTGCCTTCCTTTATTTTTCTTTTTGTTTGTGTTTTTAATTATATGAATTAAACTAAGGAAAGAGGAGAATGATTAAATCCTAGATGCAGAGAAAGAAAATGGAATTCAAACTACATAGGAAAGAGACTTGGGAAAAATAAATCAGAAACCAAGAAGTTAAGAATGTGAGCATATTGTATACTAGTAATATGAGCCCTTCAAAAAATTTACTCCTAAAGTCTTCTCTTTTCTCTGGAAAGTAAGGGAAGTAAAATCTCCTAGCGTAGGTAAAGCTCTGTGATGAGAACATGTCTTACATCCTCCCCTCCCCCCCCCCACCGCCACACACTCACATTGACATACACTGTCAATTCACAAATTGTAGTTTCCTGAAGGAGACACTGGTAGAAAGCTTTTACTCTTTAATAGCCTACTCACTAAGCAAGAGTGATATTTTTCCTATGTTTATTTGACCAGGAAATAATAATTATACAATATTAGGGTAAAAACTGCTACATAACTTATCCGAGATTTGTGAACCCTTATTTTCCTGAAAGTCATCTTAACTATTAAAAGCCAATGAGACTATTAACTTTATAAATATAAAATCAGAGATTTTTCTAGGATGAATTAACATAATTTTTAATAAAAGTAATTTTGAGTGTAATTCTGATTTAGTCAACAGTGTTATAACAAGGAGATTTGATCAAAACATTATCCTTCACATCTGTAATCTTACTAAGTCAAATTTCCACATCTGTTGATTGGTTGAATGAATATTGACTAAGCTAGGAAAGTTTAATTGGAAAGAGTTACAATTACTCATGGATGTAAAGAAATACGTACACATAGTTTTTCTATCCAAGGAAAGTTATATATAATGTACACATACACATATTGATGCATTGAGGTTCATTATATGGCAAAACCTGCAGAGAATCATGGCAACATAAGATGTGTTTAAAAGTTTTGGTCATCGGGGCTCAGTTGGGTGGCTCAGTTGGTTAAGCTTCCAACTTCAGCTCAGGTCATGATTTCACAATCTGTGACCTCAAGCCCCGCATATGGCTCTGTGCTAACATCTCAGAACCTGGAGCCTGCTTCAGATTCTGTTTCTCCCTGTCTCTCTGCCCCTCTCCCACTCAAGCTCTGTCTCTCTCTCTCTCTCTCTCTCAAAAATAAATAAACAGTAAAAAAAAGTCTTGGTTATCAATGTAGTTTTAGAATATTAAAAAAAATTTTTTTAACGTTTATTTATTTTTGAGACAGAGAGACAGAGCACGAACGGGGGAGGGTCAGAGAGAGGGAGACACAGAATCTGAAACAGGCTTCAGGCTCTGAGCTGTCAGCACAGAGCCCAACGCGGGGCTCGAACTCACGGACTGTGAAATCATGACCTGAGCCGAAGTCAGCCTTTTAACCGACTGAGCCACCCAGGCGCCCCATAGAATATTTAGCAAGACTTATCAATGTTCTCAGCCAGGAAAATTTAAATAAATATAATCTTTTGATTTTACTATTTTTACTTGTCTCTAGGTGATTTTTGTTTTTATTTCTTCTAATGGTTTTCCTGTTTTCCAGGTAACCTAGACTGAAAAACCTCAATGTTAGATTAGGGTAAGGCAGGAGTGCGTCTATAAATTACATTGAGTCTTTTTACCTTATATCTGAAAATACCAAGAGTATTTGACATGAAATTGTAGAATAAGGAGAAATATAAAATAAAACTAGATAATTTTGTGAAATTACAGAGAATTGTAAACAACCCAGTTGCAGGTAGGCAAGTTTTTTTTAGGTTTTTCCATTTTAAGAAAGAGAAGAATTGGTAAGCTTGACAACACATGCTGAAAAAAATTCTACACTATCTGATTAAGCATATAAGTTGAAAAAACTAAAAAAAAAAAGCTATAATCACTCTAAATAAGTATGAACCTATTGAAAATTAATATTCACATGGTAATTAGTAATAAAATTTTTCTAAGGCAGAAGTCACTTTAATCTCTATTCCTGGTCACTTTATTCCTAGTATAATTTTCAAAAAGGGTAGACACAACCCAATTTGTATCTATCTACAGTTTTCATGTGGCATCATGAGGAAACAGATTTTAGTTCAGTTTAAGGAAGAGCTTTTGAAAAACTAGGGTTCTCCAGTGGAACAAGTTTCCATGCTAAGCAATGAAACACTACATTCTGGAGGCTTGATGGTACCTTCTTGAGTTTTTTTCAGACAGGATTCCTATCAAACCGTTTCTCACAACGTGTGGCATGTATACAACACTAGGTAATTAAGATGATTTTAAGTGGTAAATAAAAATGATCAGGCAGGGGTGCCTAGCTGGCTCAGTTGGTTGAGCCCCTAGTTCTTGATTTTTGGCTCAGGTCATGATCTCATGGTTCATCGGATCAACACCCGTGTAGTGCTCTGTTGTGACACCTGTTTGGGATTCTCTTTCTCCCTCTCTCTCTCTGCCCCACCCCTGAGCTGTCTCTCTCTTTTCCTCTCTCTCTCTGTCTCTCAAAATAAGTAAATAAACTTAAAAAAAGCAAACTGGCAAATACATATTCAAAAGTACAATTAACACATTGAATCTGATTTCAAGGATGATATTTTCTAGGATGAGGCTAAAATAGGTAGTGATTACATGCCTTATTAGCTATAAATGGAGCTATTAATTTAATAGTAATGGAATTATTAAATAATATAAAAGTGAGAAAGTGATAATAAGAGGACTAAATTTAGATAACATGCTAAATTCTCAGATTCTTGAGGACTTGCTGACTCCTAAAGCTTTCTTATTTTATACTACCTTAGCTTTTAAATGAAGGTTTTCTATTCTACCCTTCTCAGGTTTTGTTTAATTAGTATTTGCTCCCTCCTGTTGAATAGATATTCAGTAAATAGTAATTTATTATAGTTGATTATGTGTATGCAAAAAACTTAAAATTTTTCCAGATGTTTTCTTGCTTTGAAAAAATAATATTATTGGCTTTACAAAGGGGCAATTTGATATAATTCATGGTCTAAATGGAAAGTTATCAGATTTCAAAAAGTTCTCATATCAATCAACTAACTGAAAATGTGTCCCCATAGCAATTGAACTTTTAAAATCACAAAGCTGAGACAATTCTGTTCAATTTTAAAACCCCACTGGTAAATATTGGCAGAACTTTTTATGGTTTGAAATAATTAAATCATCTTGGAAAGTCTTTATGAATCCAGATTCATAAGAGATCAACAAAAATGTTGGCAAAATGCTTAAAGTTTGCGTTGTCTTCAATATGAGTGATAACACATTTAATAACATTGGCAGGCCTCAAAATTACAAGTAGATTATGTTACTAGAGTTTATTTTGATTATTTATGACTTTGAACATATATTTCAATGGGAATAATATTATTAAATTTGTTCAGTTCTCAGTTTAAATGCATACAAACTCTAATGTAGCAAAAATGAAACGCTAATATTGCTGGCTTGAATTCAGAATCCTGCATTGAGAAGACAATAAAGTATCAAAAGGAAGAAGCAGGGATTCCTTATTTTTCTGAAGATGGGTTAAATATTAAACAAAGTTGTGTTATTATTCATTATCATTATTACTATTATTATTGGTATCTGCTCTTCTCTCTTTCATTACCCTTTCTCACCCAGTTTCCTTTTTCTAGGATGTTGTAAGTTTTATCCTTCCCTAAAGCACCCACTCTGTATCTGCCGGTCACCCCATTCCACCCACTAGCTCCAAAGTGTTCCATAGATCAATGTCATTGCCCTTCTACATGATCAAAAGTCCTGTTATTTAAGGGCTGCAGATTTGTCTATATTTTAGGAAGACTATAATAAGATTTAGCTATTTTATACTAATATAAGATTATTTGTCTCCTTAAAAACCTTAAAGATTACAAAAGGTTATATATATATGTGTGCGTGTGTGTGTGTGTGTGTATATATTCAGTTTACTGTGGTTATATCTAAAGGTCATCTTTTTTTTTTTTTTAAATTGACTTCTGAATTTGTTTCCCTCAAGGCTGATTATTTGCCGAGTTGGTTTGAGTCACATCATTTGTTTTATTATCATACTTTGTTTTATTATCAGTTTCTTTCATTATTCCACCTCTGAATTTATAAGACCAAAAATACCAAGTCTTATTTCTCTCTCACAAAAGCTTATGTGGCCAAAATGGTGAACTCTGGTGGCTTGGGGAGAGTCAGAAGGAACAAGGCCAGGGAAAAGCCTATAGGAGAGGAAGCATCAGTCAAAAAGCAAAGGATGGTTACAGTAGAGATTTTTGAAAGTGTATTAATTAGGGTTCTCCAGATAAACAGAGCCAATAGGGTGTGTATGTGTGTGTGTGTGTGTGTGTGTGTGTGTTTGTGACTTTTAAGGAATTTGTTTATGAGATTGTGGGAGCTGGCAAATCTAAAACCTGCAAGGCAGAGGGCAGACTGGAAAACTGATATTGTAGCTAGAGCCTGAGTGAAGGCACTCTGTAGGGAGAATTCCTTCTTCCTTGAAGAGTTTCAGTCTTTTGCACTTAAGGCCTTCAACTGATTGAGTGAGGCTGATGGTTATGAAGGTTAATCTACTTTACTCAACATTTACTGACTTAAATGTTAATTTCAAGTCACCTACGGGGCTCAGTCTGTTAAATGTCAGACTCTTGATTTCGACTCAGGTCGTGATCTCATGGTTGTGAGATGGAGCCTCAAATAGGGCTCTGTGCTGGCTGACAGCACAGAGCCTGCTTGGGATTCTCTCTTTTTCCCTCTCTGTCTGCCCCTCCTCCACTCATTCTCCCTATCTCTCCCTCTTTCTCTCAAAATAAATAAATAAACATTTAAAAAATGTTAATCTCATCTAAAAACTTCTACAGCAATCCCTATACTGGTGCTTGACCAAGTACGTGGGTACCTTAAACTAGCCAAGTTCACATTTAAACATAGTCATCACAGACTGACTTCCAAAACTATAAAAATGATGCTTTATGTTGGGAAGTCTGAGTGGCTCAGTTGGTTAAGGGACAGACTCTTCATTGCAGCTCAGGTCATGATTTCACTGTCTTGAGATAGAGCCCCACACTGGCTGCAGCCCTAGCACCAAGCCTGATTAAGATTCTCTCTGCCCCTCCTCTGCTCTCTCTCTAAAATCATGATGTCTTGTTTTTAAATATGTATGTAAATGTAAATATAATTACTCCTGTTTTAATGTAAGCAATAGTATCATTGCATAGGAGCAAATAAAAATAAAATTTTATTTTTAAAATAAAAAAGTAGGGACAGGAAACAAACTAATTAACCTTTTTGAAATTTAGTACTAGTAATTTTTAACAGTAATTGGCCTATATCATTTGTACTTTAATGATCTGGGTTATTTAATCATTACAAACTCTCATTTGTGAAATTGATGGAGGGTATACCCATTGTTCCCTCAAAATATGTACATGGAATATATATTCACATAAAAATTAGTCAAAATTGAAAATACTTCTTAAAGTGAATATTGTGGTTACATCATCTTAAAAACCGATTGTGAGAGTAGAGCATGTTTATATTTTGCAACTGGATAACATTCAAAACAATTATGTACATTCTCAAAAAAGAAAAAAAGAAAAGGAAAAAGGAAAAAAAATTCCATCCTTTGGTCTAAATCCCCACTCTAATTAATTTGGCAGCTTGCTTAATTTATACAGCACAAACTTTTTTTACCTAGAGTGTGCAACTATTACCATCATCATTATTTCACTTCTCTTTCAACAATAAAAGGTAGTATTCTAAGGTTTAAAATACATATAGATTTTTAATATCTGAACAACCAAACAAGAAGATACTAAAAGCTCTTGTTCACTGATATTATAATAAATACAAACATACTCACAGTGACATTTTATGTTTAATGAAGTTCCTTTCTTTAACAGATTATAATAAGGAAAGATGCTGATTTTTAAATGAAATACTTTTATCTCTGTATCTATGGCAATATAAATCACTCCTTTATGGTTATTATAATGCTGAGCAATGATAAAGTCACATACACACATAATGAATACAAATGAAAGGTAATAGTTAGCTAAATAATGTGTGCCACATAGATGTATGAAACACTAATTTAGAAATTTCCAGCCACCAAAGGGAATATCAATGAGAAATAACCTAGAGCAAGAAAAAATCAGTTTGATGAATTGGGCTATATTAAAGAAGTTCTGAGACTTTTTCTTTTTTCAACTCTAGCAATAAAATAGACAAAACTTTCATGTGAGAAAGTAATATTTTACTCTTGGAAAATGAAAACTTCGAACCTTTCCTTAAGGGAAGAACTTTGCATTTAAACCATTGGCTCTTTAGAGACGTTTTCAGGATGAAAAAAAAATCAAAAGATTCATTTTACTTGGAGCATTAAAAAAGATGAAACACATGGGGCTTCTGGTATTCCTCTCATTTAAGTTTAGTGTCACGATGGTTTGATAGGGCCTGAACATTCATTTAAAAAGATATGCCAAGTAATTAAAAATATTGCAGGTAAGTTGAACATTTGACCTATTTGCTTATTTTAAGCTCTGCCTCGGGATCACTCCTATTCCACATTGTAGGCTATTCCACAGAAGTTATAGGCCATGCATATATTTTAGTATGATGAATGCTGGTATTAAAAGGCTACAGTATGTCCCATCTGAGGCAGCACTTTATATCAATATAGAAACTTAGTGTGAGATTGAGGGTTACTGCTGCATCCTAAGGAATCAAGAAAAGTCATAGTCTGATGTAATGAATATTCAGAAAGGAGCAACATATAAATATACCATGGTTCATCAACATCTCTAAAACAGGATTGCATGTTCTACAGGAGTACATTTTCATTTTGATAGCAATATTTGCTCAATTTTATGCTTTAATTCATGCACTCATTCATTTATGTATCTCTTCATTCATTCAACACGGATTTATTGAGCAATTATGTTTCCAGGAGCTCTTCTAAGTCCTGGACACGGGCATGAGTAAAAGAAAAAGAATCTCCAACCTTTGTTAAACGAGAGGAGATAGAAAAACATGAAATAAATAAAATCTATGGTGTCTTAGATGACTAAAAATAAAGCATAATGGGAATAGGGAGTGGTGGGTAGGAATGGTGATATGGAATCTTAGGAAACACAACTAACAGAAGGCCTCAGTTAACAGCTACCATCTGAGAAAAGATCCAAAGGATGGGAGGAGACCCATCTGTTGCTAATTGGGAGAAAAGCCTTCCAGACAGAAAGAAAAGCAAGCACAAAGACCCTAAAGTGGGAATATGATTGGCAAATACAACAAACCAAAAGATGTCCTGTTGCTGAAGTGAAGAAATGAATTCAGAGAAAGGGCTAGACTTTCCAGAACTTTGTAGGCCTCAAAAGCTTTTCTTTGAGCTTTTTTTCTCACTGGAAACTATTCGAGGACTTGAGTTAAGGAGAACATATTGTGCCTTAGGTCTTAATAGTAACATTCTGACTGCTGTCTTGAGAAGTGATTGTATGTAGACAAGGGAAAAAGCAGTTACACCAGTTACAAACGGATTATAAGGTTAAATAAAGAACCTTGCCAATAATTCAGGTGAGAAATGACAGTGGCAGATCAGCTGCTGAAAACTAGTCAGACACTAAATCAATTTTGACTGTAAAGCAAACAGAATGTAGGCACGAGAGGGTTTCAGTCTCCTCCATCAGGGGCAGGGGTCTTCTCTTCTACCTAAGGTTCAATTTGAATGTTATGTAAATAATAAATCAGTTATTAGCATAAGTATGTCTTATAGAATATGCTGTTTATGCTAGCGTATCCTATGGAATAAACATGGGATACATAAAAAGTTTCTTTTGTATTTGAGGTTTAAATTTAACTGGAAGTCATATTTTTATTTGCTGAATCCAGCAACCCTACTCCTATCCTTTCCCCAGCTAATATAGGTCCTCACTAGCATCCAATTTGTGTAAGTGTTGTTTTACTTTCCCAGATGCAGATTATGTTTTTCTCCTACCAAACCTGACCCCCCCCCCCCCTAAGAAGCATGGATTTTGCCTGGTCCCTGAGAGCTGGAGAGCGTGCTGTCCTTCACCAGTGGCCTAAGATTTTTGCTCCAACATGGGCATGTTCTGAGGGAAATGGGCATAGTTTTGTGTCTTTCTCCAGCATCAGCTAATCACCACCTGCATCCTGTACCTTGGGGAATGGGTGTCTTTGATTTTCTCCCTATCCCCACACCTTTTTTGTTTCTTTGTTTTGTGTTTTGTTTTGTTTTTGTTTTTGTTTTTTGGTCCCCACACTTTCTTATGAGCACCCTTCAGAGGGCTATAAATCCACCTTGGGTTTGGGGGTCCTAGCTTTTCCAAACTGTCACCTTGCCCCATATTTGGCCTTTAAAAACTGGTTAACATTTTAGTCAATTTCTTCTTACCTTTTTGTCAACACCCTCTTTCCCATATTCTTCTGAAAGTAAAGAAACTTCTTGTGTCTCATCTCTTCCAGTAGTGACATGTCACTCTTTGGAGTTCAATTTCTTTGATTACCTAGTGGCATCCTATGTCTGGTAGATTCATAAAAGTTATGGTTTTGCAGATTACTTGGCCTTTTCTCATTAAAATGATAAAAACAATATTCTCTTGCAGCTCCTTCCTGCTCAGTAGAAAGAGACCATGAAAAGCTTAAACAAATTTAGACACTATCACACTACTTTTTTTCTTTTTCTTCTCTACACTATCCAGAAAGGCTAGAGATAGGAGTGTTGATTTCATCTTAACCACTGAAATCAAACAGTTAGAAGGACACGTCAATAAAGAGAGCAGAAATTTAGATAACACTTAGGGAAATAAACAAATAAAAAACAGGGCTCCCTAAGACAATACTCTGCCTGTATCTTTACTTCATTTCTTGCTCCCGTTCAGCCTGATATTGCTGGAAATGCTCCTAGAAACATGTGATGAGCATCCATATAATAATTTATTTATCTTAACTCTTAATCTCTAGCCAGAAATCTGCTTATTTGTTTTAAATGATTTCTTTACCTGTAGAAGTATTTTTAGATTTCCTGTTCTTTGTCAGATCTTTATTTTGATGTCATTTTCAATACCATTCTTTTCTTTCCACAGAGAGCCTTGCCACCTAATTTACTGAGAATGGAAGTCATTTGCATAAGCTTCCTCAATTGCACCCTCACATCATTGCTTTTTTTCCCACTCCTACCTCAAAAGGTGATTCTTCTTTTCCGAAATGAAGCTACTTCCTCTTACCTTTTTCAAATTCCCACATTTAACAAATTAACATTCTTATTTGTGATTTATCTTTCTCCTTATAACTAAGTACTCCCAATTCTTCTTTTCATTCTTATACATCGCTGTTATTCATTTTATTTATAACATATATTTGTCCAATATATTGTTGCTATTATTTTGAACAAATAGCTCTGTTAAATCAATTAAGAGAGAGAAAAATAAAATACTTTATTTTACCGTTCTTTCAAGATCTACTGGTGACAAATTCCTTCAGTTTTTGGTTTGAATAAAAAGTTTTTCTTCATCCTTCACTGCTGATAATAATTTGAATGGATACAGAATTTTAGATCATTGTTGTTTGAACACTAAAAATTTTATTCCACTCTCTTCCTGCTTATATAGTTTTTGAAGAAATGTCTGATGTAATTCCTTGCTCTTGTATAAGTAGAGCAGTTTTTTTTCCTTTGACTTTTTTCAAGATTTTCTCTTTGTCTTTGATTGTTTGCAGTTTGACTATAATATGTCTAGGTACAGATTTTTTAGTATTCACCCTGTTTGCTGTTCTCTAGGTTTCTTGCTATTAGTTATTGATTTTGGAAAATTATCAGCCATTATTAGTTCAAATAATTATCTTGCTCTGTCTCAGTCTTTTGTCTCCCCCTGATATTCCCAATTATATTTATGCTACACCTTTTATAATAGTCCCATTGTTTCTGAGTATTATGTTCTCTTCTGTTTTTGTTTTTGTTTTGTTTTGTTTTGTTTTTCATCCATTTCTCTCTTTGTTTTTCACTTTGGGAAGTTCCTATTTGCATATCTTCAAGCTCACTGGTTTTTTTCTTCCTTTGTATTCAGTCTAATGATGAATCCATCAAAAGCATTCTTTGATTCTTTTATTGTCTTTGATTTGCTTTCAATTTTTTCTTAGGGTTTCCATCTCTTTGTTACATTACATATCTGTTCTTGAACACTGCCAGTTCTTTTCACTGGAGCCCTTACCATATTAAACATAGTCATTTTAAATTTATTATCTGACGATTCCAAAATATCTCCCTCATCTGATTCTGGACACTTTTGTCTCTTCAGACTGTGGTTTTTCTTGCCTTTCTACCTTACCTTGTAGTTTTTTGTTGAAAGCTGAACATGATGTGTCAGGAAATAAGAACTGAGGTAAATAGGCTTTTTGTGAGAAGTAATCATGTGTATCTGACTAGAGTTTATGGGGCATTTAATGTTTGCTGTAGCTGAAAGAGTCAGGGGCTTCAATTTCCTCCATGCTCTTATTTTTGTCTCTACTCTTTCCCTGGCTTTTCCTAGAAACTCCTTCTTTGATAGAGTCTGTCTTGAAGCTCTGTCAGTAATAACCCACTGTCACTATACCAGATCCCTGTTGAATTGGTTATAAGGTTTTGAGGAAGAGAAGCATTCTATAATTTTGTAATTAATTGCCCATTTTGAGGGGATGCCACTGTCTGTGGGTTGTGACCTTTAGGAGCATTTCTTAGCCTTTTAATTTTTTTCCTTAATCTTCCCCTTGTGAGACCTGAAGGCTACTGGATGTTGCAGTTGTCTATTTCCTCTTCCCTGCAGTTGGATAAGGCTCTGAGTATTTTATATAAGGTATTTTCTCTTGAGGGTAATTTGTTATGGGGAACATAATGGTCTGGGCATATTTCAAAATTGTTATTCTCCCTCTAATTCTCCATGACTGGAAGTAGAAAGTAATTTTTCTTGGACCTTCAGCAAAAGAACCTGGTAGAGCTCCTGCAGGAGCTCAAGAAAGTACAGGGGTCTTTCCTATGATTGGACCCCCAGGAGTTTTTAATTCTCAAGGCATTCCACATTAGGTTCTCAGTCATTTGTGAATTACTGGTTAAGTGTTTCTTCCTATTACTTGCTCCCTGTAAGCTCTGATTCACTATATATGTCTGTGTCTCCAATTTTCAAGGCAGTGGTTTGGTATGTGACCTCAGTGTTCTGTTGGATCTATGAAATTGTTTAGTTTGTTTCTTATTGTGAATATGAGAGTGATTGTTTCCAAGATCTTTACACATCAGAGCAGATCTGGAATTGTCTCTTAGAGTTTTTAAAACTGACTTTTTATACTAGTCTTGGAATACTTATCATATATTGCAGCCTAAAATATATTTTTGTACATATCAGAGTTTGTGACACTTGCCATATACCTCAATTAATGAAAATATTGGGTGCATTTTTTCCATCTCCTTACTCTTTAACAAATAAGTCCTAAAGCTAAGACCATGTCTTAATGTGTAGAAGCATTTCAATCTGTGTCATTTTTGCAGTATATATTTGTAGAAGACATGTTCCAATCGTGCATAAATGTAAATGCTTAACTAAGCACCAATTTTTCAATCTTGATAACTATTTTTTTTTCTGAGATAGTTTCAGATATTTAAATTCTTCTTAGGTTAAAAAATTATTTAAGCTCACTACTAAATAGATTCTTATCAGTTTATAATGTCTATTGTGTACAAATTTTCTTCACTTTCTTAACTTGATATTTAATATCAACATTGTTTGATGACAATGCAATTTATAAAAATTTGGTCTTTGCCTCTTCTTGAACAAAGTCTACCTTAATAGATAGGATTTTATAAGATTTCCCCTAGAGAATTACATCAAGCTATTTAAGCTGCCATCAGTTTCTGATTTAGCATTTTTAATAAACTTCCTAGGGCAAAGGATTAATTTCCCTGGACCCTCTTTATCCTTGATATAAAAGTATAATGTTTAATTGAGGATGGATCATTGTTTGCCTGCTGTCTTCCCTGTGTGTTTATGAATAAGTAGATACAAGTTCAGGGAATGGAGGAAAGCCAGGGCAAAATAAAAGTATTCCCAATCCTTAAAATTGGTTGCTAAATAAAAACAGCAACTAATACATATGAATGTAAATAGAATTACTTTTACCACATTAAAGTGAATGCATTAAAGAAACATATGTCTACTGAGGCAGTTTATAGCCAAATAGTTGCATTAAATTGCCTACATGCTTGTTGATCCTTATCTAAAACTCATCTAAAAACAGAAGTTCCATTATCTTAGCAAAACTATGGTTCACATAGTGACCCAGAAATTTGGGGCTATAGCATTATTAGATTAGTAAGTCAATGCTCAACAGTTCCTCAACATTATAATGGGAAATAAGTCTAAGAAAATACATATAATTATTCCTACTATTACTACATATATACATGTTAATATCCAGAACTTACTGATTATACAACACAACAAATTACTATTTGTAAGATTTCCTAGTATCAAGTTTGAATTCACATAAAACCCTTTATAAGATAATAAGAAACCAGATTAGAAGCCATATGTTAGCTAGAAAAATGTATAAGGAATGTTGGTAAATAATATACTACTTGAGGATACTTTTTGTTAAAATCAAACTTCCTCTCAGGGTTTCTAATAATATCTGCTAAAACTTATTTATGATAAAAATCCTACCATGGTGTCGACTCAAGCACAAGCTTGGAGTCATTGACAACACCTTTCTTAGTGATAACTAATGGTGATATTATCTCACACTGTCACTCTTATTTTTATTGATGGTGACCATATAATTTATTGTCTAGTTGAAACACATTTGAAAAGGATGGAGAGGATGTTGAGACAAAAGGCTTAGCTTGAGACTATCTCAGGAAAACCAAGATACATTTGGTAAAGTGTAATACATTTCAGCCTTATGAGTAGATGACTTATTTTCCTTCTACCAAAACAGAAATGTTCCAAAATTACCAATGTTGTCTATGGTAGAATGTGTAGGCTAGCAAATGGGTTAATTATGAAATATTTTTAAAAGTAAGTAATTTTTATTCATTTTTAAGTGCAGTTTAAAAAATAGTAACAAAAGTGTGCCTAGGTGATTCAGTTGGTTGAGCGTCTGCCTTCAGCTCAGGTTGTGATCTTGCAGTTCATGTGTTGGAGCCTGTGTTGGGCTCTGTGCTGACAGTTCAAAACCTGGAGCCTCCTTCAGATTCTGTGTCTCCGTCTGTCTCTGGCCCTCCCCCACTTGCACTCTGTCTCTCTCAAAAATAAATAAACATTAAAAAAATTAAAAAATAATAAAAAGATAAAACTAATAACAAAGCAATCATTTAAAAAAAAAACTGGTGCTAAAGCAAAAGGATTTTAAACCAGATCCAAGCAAATACATGTAACATGTGTTTCACATATAAAAATTCCATTTTAGGCATATTATTACAAATAAGAAATTCTTATCTAGACTCTTTGACAATTTCCAAACAGGGAAGATTTAATGGGATATGAATCCATAATGGGATATCAACCTACTATATGCTTTTTAAAAAAGGTTTCTCAATTTTACTTTTAAAAATTAATAGAATTTTTGTGCTGTTGTAGGCTTAGAGACAAATTCAATGAAAATTATAGAGATGGTTAACAAATTTGATAACCTTAAAAGACCCCATCTGTCAAAACTCACACAGGAAGAAATAGAAGATCTGAATAGTTCTATAGTTACTAAAGAAATTGAGTTGATATTTAATAATCTCTGAAAACAGAAAGCAACAGGCCCAGGCAGAGAACAGAGAATGTTTAAGGCAGTGACAATACTCTGTTTAATATTATGATGATTAATATATGTCATTATACATTTTTCAAATTCACATAATGTACAATACTAATACTGAGCCTTAAAGTAAACTATGGACTTAGGGTAATTATGTGTCAATGTAGGTTCATCCTCAGTTAAAAAAAAAAAAAAGTACTATTCTTGTGAATGATGTTGATAATGGGAGAGTGTGCAGGCAGGTGGTATATAAGAAATCTCCGTACCTTACTTTCAATTTCATTGTAAATCTAAAGTGCTCCAAAAAAAAAAGTATGTCTTTAAAAACAACCCTTTAAGGGGCACCTGGGTGGCGCAGTCGGTTAAGCGCCCGACTTCAGCCAGGTCACGATCTCGCGGTCCGGGAGTTCGAGCCCCGCGTCAGGCTCTGGGCTGATGGCTCGGAGCCTGGAGCCTGTTTCCGATTCTGTGTCTCCCTCTCTCTCTGCCCCTCCCCCGTTCATGCTCTGTCTCTCTCTGTCCCAAAAAAAATAAATAAACGTTGAAAAAAAAAAATTAAAAAAAAAAAAAAAACAACCCTTTGTGGTCCACTTATTCATTCCTCTCTACCTCACCCCAAACCTCTGGCTACCCTAATATTTTTACCATGTTAATAGTTTTGCCTTTTCCAGAATAACTTACAGTTGGAATCATGCAGTACACAGTCTTCAGATTGGCTTCTTTCACTTATCAGCACGCATTTAAAGGTCCTTGATAAAAACAAAAAAATAAAAAAAAATAAAAAAAAAGGTCCTGATATATTTTCATCATTTGATAACTCATTTCTTTTTGTTATTATAATAATATTCCATTTTGAATGTACCACAGTTTATTTTCCGTTTGCCTATTGATGTAAATCTTGGTAGCTTCCAAGTTTTAGCAGTTATGAAAAAGTTACTATAAACACTCGTGTACAGGTTTTGTGTGTGGACATAAGTTTCAATCCTTTTGAATAAACACCAAGTAGTGCCATGGGTGGATACTATGGTAAAAGTATGTAAGTTTTGTAAGAACCTACTAAACTGTCTACACAGTGGCTGTACTATTTGGCAGTCCCAACAACACAAATGAGAGTTCTGTTGCTTCAAAACTTCATAAATATGTGTTTCACATGTAAAAACTCCATTGTCTGTAGACTTTTGAAATTTGAAATTCATACCTAAGTTCTTTAACATCCCAAAGAGTTTCAACAGCTATGAATCTATATAACTAGTATGTTTAAAACAGTCATTTTAAAAGTTTTTAGGAGCAATTAAATGTTCTCAAGAACATTCAAGTCAGAAATTTCCTAGGCAATTAAAGATAAAAACACAAAACAAAAAATCATTCTATGCATTCTTGACGGGTGGATTTGAAAACATCTACAATCTTTTAATGAGCAAAACCCATGATTAAATTGCTCTTGATTTACATATATTTGTTGATTATATTTTTACTTATGATAATTATTGCAATTAATACACAAAACTAGAAAGATTAGAGGTATGATGTATTGTATCAATAATATAAAACCAGGATTTTCTAAATAATGAAACTTATTTATTCCATTATTGTCATGTTTTACCATGTTTTTAGTCTTGCCTTTTCCATTGCCTTTTCCTTTTCCTTGTCATTTAAAATCTATTATTATTATTATTATTTCGAGTGAGAATCAATAAATGTCTTTACATATGGTAGATAAAAATAATTTAGAATACTCTTTTATTCCATCTTTGCATCGTTTCTTTTTACATTTTTATTGTGCTTTATTTTATAGTATGTTTGGGAAGGGTAGATTAAAAATAACATTTTTCCTTTTGAAGTAAGTTTTTAGTGATGTTAGCGATTTTTGGAAACTATATTTGAGACTTCTTAGACTTAGATTGTGATGTGGCATTTTGTTTAACACTTTACAAATGAAGAGAGATCCAAGGAAAAATAACATCATATGTGATCAAAATCATGGAAATAAGCACTACTAGAAAAGAAGGAGGAATGGTAGAAGAGAGAAGAAATGATCTAATTGTAGTTTCCAAACATCATTAGTGATCTTGAATGAAACTCACTGAGTTTTTGCCCTTTCTCTCTGAAGACCACAGGGAATATAGTTTAAATGTGGCGATGCTGGTGTTAAGAGTCATTTTGTCAATATAGACTATGAAAACCCACAGCTAATATTATACTCAGTGATGAAAAGCTGAAAGCTTTCTACCTAAGATCAGGATCAATACAAGGATGTCCACTCTCACCACTTTTACTCAACACAGTACTGGAAGTCTTAGCCACAGCAATCAGACAACAACAAGGAATACAGATACCCACATTGGTAAGGAAGAAGTAAAGCTTTCACTACTTGCAGATGACATAATACTTTGTATAGCAAAACCTAAAGACTGTAAGAAAAAAAAAGTACTAGAACCGATAAAAGAAGTCAGTAAGATCACAGGATACAAAATCAATGTACAGAAATCTATTGCATTTCTATACACTAGTAATGAAGCAACAGAAAGAGAAATTCAGAAAGCAATCCCATTTACAACTGCACCAAAAATAAGAAAATGCCTGGTAGCAAACTTAACCAAAGACCTGTACTCTGAAAACTATAAAACACCGATGAAAGAAATTAATGAAAACACAAAGAAATGAAAAGTATTCCATGCTCGTGGATTGGAAGAACAAATATTGTTAAAATGTCTATAATACCCAAAGCAAACTACAGGTTTAATTCAATCCCTATCAAAATACCAGTAGCATTTTTCACAGAACTGGAACAAACAATCCTAAAATTTGAATGGAACCATCAAACCCCAAATAGTCAAAACAATCTTGAAAAAGAAAAACAAAACTGGAGGTATCACAATTCCAGGTTTCAAGTTATAAATACAAAGCTGTAGTGATCACAACAGTATGGTACTGGCACAAAAATAGACAAACTGATCAATGAAATGGAACAGAAAGCCCAGAAACAATCTCATGATCATATGGTCAGTTAGTCTTCAATAAGAGGCAAGAATATGCAATGGATAAAAGACGTCTCTTCAACAAATGGTGTTGGGAAAACTGGTCAGTTACATGCAAAAGAATGAAACTGGATCATTTTCTTTCACCATACACAAAAAATAAACTCAAAATGGGTTAAAGACCTAAATGTGAGACCTGAAACCATAAAAATCTTAGAAGATAGCATAGGCAGTTAGTTTCTCCGACATCAACAGTAGCAAATTTTTCTAGATATGTCTCCTGATGCAAGGGAAATAAAAGCAAAAATAATGTATTGGGACTACTTCTGCACACTGAAGCAAGCAATCAACAAAACTGAAAGGCAATCTACTGAATGGGAGAAGATATTTGCAAATAACATATCTGATAAAGAGTTACTATCTGAAATACATGAGGAATTGATATAACTCAACACCCCCAAAACAAATAATACAATTTAAAATAGGCAGGGGCACTTGGGTGGCTCAGTCAGTCAAACATCTGATTTTGGCTCAGGCCGTGATCTTGCAGTTGGTGAGTTGGAGCCCAACATCAGGCTCTGCACTGTTAGTGCTTGGGATTCTCTCTCTCTCTCTCTCTCTCTCTCTCTGTCTCTCTCTCTCTCTGCCCCTCCCCCATTTGTTCTCTCTTTCTCTCTAAATAAATAAATGTTTTTTTTAAGTGGTCAGAAGACACGAACAGACATTTCTACAAAGACATTCAGATGGCCAACAGACGCCTGAAAATACATGCAACATCACAAATCATCAGGGAAATGCAAATCAAAACTACAATGAGATGTCACCTCTCACCTGTCAGAATGGCCAAAATCAACAACACAAGAAACAACAGGTGTTGTTGAGGATGTGGGGAAAGGGAAATTCTCTTGCACTATTGGTGAGAATGCAAACTGGTGCAGCCACTGTGGAAAAGAGTATGGAGTTTCCTCAAAAAGTTAAAAATAGAACAACCCTATGATTCTATAATCACACTACTGGCTGTTTACCCAAAAAAATATTAATTTGAAAGGATATATGCACCCCTACGTTTATTGCAGCATTATTTACCATAGTCAAATTATGGAAGCAGCCCAAGTGTCCATTAATAGATGAATGGATAAAGAAGATATTCAGCCATAAGAAATAATGTAATCTTGCCATGTGAAGAACATGGATAGAGCTAGAGAATACAATGCTGAGCAAAAGTAGTCAAAGAAATATAAATACCATATGCTTCCACTCATATAAAAAACTCAGGAAACAAAGCAAATAAATGAAGGGGGAAAAAAAAGAGAGACAAACAGACTCAACTATACAGAACAAACTGATAGTTATCACATGGGAGGTGAGTGGGGAGATGGGTGAAATAGGTGATAGGGATTTAAGAGTACACTTATCATGAGGAACACTAGTAATATATAGAAAGTTGAATCACTATATTGTATACCTGAAACTAGTATCACGCGGTATGTTAACTACACTGGAATTAAAATTTAAAAAACTTAAGGAAAAAACAAATAAACAAAAAAAACATTTGTTTAAGAAATAATAGGAGATAAGATTTAAAAAGAAATACTGGTGTTCGACCTAAGGAAACATAGTTATTTTCCTTCTAACATGAGACTTATTTTCACATCTGGAAAAAAAAAGGCATTAAAAAAAATTAAAGTCACTCTTTGTAATGCTTTGTTAGAATTGCCCTCCCAATGTGAACCAACTTCCTACAGTAATATTTTTAAAGTGTTCTGGTGCTGTGAAGAATATTTAATTATGTGATTATCTTTCATGATGTGTGTAGTTAATTGTCCTTACGTCAAATGTAAATGATTTTGAACAATAAAAGTGAATGAGTAATGTTCCGGCTGTGAATAACAGATGTCATGTGGATTTTGATTTCCTAGTCATTTATAAATATTTCTTTTCAAGTATAGAAAAGCAATTAGTGAAGATTACAGACTAATACCCATTCAAATCTAAGTTTAAGAATGAAAGGTAATATGAATCATGGAACTACAGAACACTACACAAGAAAAAAATTTATTATATTCATATTCTTTAAAAAATATAAATTACGATTTTTATAAATTATGGATAGCCTAGTTATAATTCCTTGGAACAATTAATGCTTTCTCATATGAAGCAAAGTTTCTGACCAGTTTCTCATTAGGTCTTGCAGACAGCAATCTGTGTTTCTTGAGTGGTATAGGTAAGAGTAAGAAAAATAAGAACGTGTACTTTTTGAGTTTGGTGGCTGTTTTCCATTAGCTGACAGGCATCTATTCCCCTTTTATTTGAAAACAGAACATGTTTTCTTGGTGACCAACTACTCACCTACTTTGAGCTCACATAATTTAGGTAGAGTGATTACAATTCTGAATCCAGGGTTAGTAATGTGACACAGATTCCATCAACAAGGACATCACATTCCTCACTCAAGAGGATTTTGGCTCAGAGATAGTAACATGATTCATGCAGTGTTAAGCTCTTGGAACATTTGCTTGGGTGATTAGGAGAAAGGCAGAAATTCTGCGCTGGAATTACTGAAGCGACCAAAAAGGCTTGATGCTAAGGGAATCACAAAGAGGAGTCATTTTGCTAAAGGGAGAAGCCAAAACAAGGAAATAGAGCTGTGAGGCAGAGAAGGAGGAATATTGGTAAGGTCATTGGAGCTGCTGGATTCAGCCATGTGATACTTCTTTTCCTAATTTGAGACGAAGATTCTCTTCTGACCAAACTCTAGCCAGCTTCCTCTGAGCCCTTTCTTGACCAGGCCTCAACCTTGGTCTATAACGACTTGAACAAATACGAATGGTTTCTAATACATCAAGGTTATATCCCTCAGATGACCTTAGTATCCCTTAAAATGTCTTTCAGAAAACACAGGGCTGCCAAATGAATTTACTATTTGCTCCAATCAACACCTGAAGATAGGAGCCCTATCTCACAGTATTTGTGGGATGGTAGGAGCCTAGCTTCCAGAAGCACTAGTTAGCAAATGTGGATATGTTTCACACAGACCTATTCCACACTTGCTTCTTATAACTTTTCACTCCCCGGACTCCACCGAGCCCCGCTTACTCCCCTTCCTACTCCTGCATTCTCCCTTTAGGAATCCCGGTCACACTGGCACAAACTGAAGTTCAGTCCAGTTAATGCTAGGCTCTTTTCCCTACTGCAATAACACATCACTGATTAAAATCTGTCTTTACCGCTTTAACTAGTGTCCAGCTTTGTTTATCTTTGACACTTGTTTACGGGAGCCAATAGCCTGACACGTAGCAAATTGAGTTCAGTTTCTCCATCATCTGCGGCAAAAATAATTAAAATCAATTTACTATGTATCTTACCTGGAGTTTGAGTTCCCCTCTCCATGTGCCTGTGTTCATATTTTGTAAAGATGATCACAAATATACCATTGTCAGACAATTGTTCAGCAAAGATTCCTCTTTATTTCTAGGAGGAAATAAGCATGAAACTTGTTTGATAGTTACATTCATATTGTCTAGATTGGAGGAAAAGTCAAAGTTGCAGGAAAGAGTACAGACACACTAAAATATTTTCTAGAATGCTTACAATTGATAGCTACGACTTGTCTTTTCACACTCACAATTTTTTAAGGAGCTCTTCCTCTTATTATTAATTTCCATTCAATAAAGACCTTAAGGTTCTTCCTCTACCTTCTTTCTCTTTTTCTCTTTCTTTTTTCCCTTTTTCCTCCTTGTTCCCTCCCTCCCTTCCTTCCTTCTACTTTCCTTCCTTCCATCCTTTTTTTCTTCCTTCCTTCCTTTTCTCCTTTTTTTCCCCACAGGCTGACTAGAAATTGTCTAAGCACATATGCAGAACAAACAGTCCTGCGCTTCAGAGTGGTATCAGCTACATTAAACTGAGTGGATTGATACTTACTCATTTACATTCTAGATTACATTTGGAGAAAGCCAATAAGGGCAATAGAGACAGGTAAAGAAATGTAGCTATTGACCTACAGGTACAATTGACTCAAAATACTCAAATAAACATGACCTGTCCCTACAAATATGTACTGTATCATCACACCTGGGAGTTTCTGTTTCTATGAAAATCAATGAAAAAAAAAGATACTCATATTTAGAATAATGATGGTTTCTGCAAGCGAGGAAAGGTTTGTGTAAAATAAAAATGGCTTTTAGAGTTGTTACTCTCCAACTTAATTGCACATTGGAATCAAAAAGGATTTTTTTTTATGCTGATGCCTCATTTTTGCTCCACAGACTCTGATTTAATTAGTCTGGAATTAAGGCTGACTATTGAATTTAAAAAGAAAATTTCTCCTAAGATGGGGCTAATGTGAATCCAAGGTTGAAAATTACTTTTTTGAGATCCCAGGTCAGGGGCAGGCATCTAGGCTTTGTGAGGCATTTCTACAGTGGCCTCCAGTGTAACTGCTTAATACTCAGATATTAGAGATTGGTGATTGAATAAAGATTGAATATTCTTTTAAGGTTTATATAGCTCCCTGTTGAGCCAAATATGCTTTGTATTTGGGACTTACAATATCTGTATTATTTACATAGGAAAAAAGTTAATGAGTTCCTAATGAATTTTGAAAGAAAATATGCAACCATTGTGAGTTATGGGACCCCTTGTACATTATTAATTCAATATAGCAGAAACATTCCTTTAATGGAAACTATTTAAAATACATTATACAGCTTAGAGTATGTTTCAAATTCTTAGATAAATTGCTTCAATTGGGAAAGTTAGAATGTATGTTAAGTTTGAATCCATTTGTAAATTTTTATAAAACTACTTGATGGTAATCATTTTTGTAGATAAATATATGACCTATTTTTCAGGTTTGTCTATGATTCTGGAAATTGTGGCTAGGTATTTCATGATATAGCTTTTAAGATTTTATTTCACTTGTGCTTGTAAAATACTTAAATTACCTATAAATACACTTATTACAATTTTTTTCTTTTTGTCATGTATCTTACATTCTCTGAGAAGACAAATATTTTATTGTCAAATACTTTGTAATTTTGTAAAGCCTTTCAATAAACACTACGCTAAAATCATCACCTTATCAAATAAAGTATTAGGAGTATTTAATAAGTGTACATTATTTATTTGTAATTGCTAGGAAATAATTATTACTCTAAAATAAAGTTAATATCTGGACCCTACATTTGAGTATTTAAATTTTGTAACTTAAAATTTATATTTAGCAATTAAAAAAATATTGTATGCACACAGAAAACATTCATAAGGTAGTGAAGGATATTGTTTAGTTCAGAGTCCAGTTGGGAATAAAGACTAAATTCATAGAAATGGAATCGCTGACTCAATGGGTATATGTTATTTTAATTTTGAAGGACATTACCAAGTTATCCTGCATAAAGTTTGAAGTAATTAATATTCCAGCCCAAAATAGGTGAGAATAATTCATTCCCAGATCTTGTTAGGATAGATATTAATTAAGCTGATAGGTATAAATATCTTTACTAGACTTCTAACATGCATGTCTTAATCATAAGTATGTTGAGCATGTTTTTCACGTATTTGTCAATTTGTTTATATGAAGGCTTTAACATTTTTTAAAGGGTCTATAGTTGTTATGTATGTGTGTGCATGTGTGCATATGTGCATGTGTGTTGCAGACATGTTGCAAGTATGTTTTCCTGGTTTATTGTTTGACTTTGGGCTTTTTGGTATCTTAAGAAATGAAAACCTTAAAATATATCATCAAAATTATCAATTACATTTATGGCAATTTTTTCCATTGTGTATCTTGCTTAGAAAAACTTTCCTTGCTCTGAGACTATGATAATAATAATGTCCCATGCTTTCATTTAATATTTTTATGGTTTAAATTATTAATTGTTCCTCTTTTCATTGAAACATAACACTTCACATGAGAGAGAGAAAAACAAAAATCAAAGAAACATTTAAGTAACTGCAGCCTAAATAAAGATAGACAATGTTGCTTCTATATTTGTTTTCTAGGGTTGGAATAACAAATTACCACAAACTGGGTGGCTTAAAACAACAGGGATTCATTCATTGTTTGTTCTCTCACAGTTCCAGTGGCCAGAACTACAAAAGGTTTCAGCTGAGTTTGTTTCTTCCTTTTGAGAATTCATGGTGAAGTTATCTGGGTTTTCATTTTCCTTTGGTAAGTACTGAATCCGTTGTATTTAACAGATATCAAACTAATCAAAATTTCTATTTCTTTATTAAAAAATTTTGGTAACTTGTGCTTTTTAAGAATTCATCCATTTTAATTAAATATTCAAATGTATAGTCATAAATTCCACCATAATATCATCTTATTACCTAATTTTAATGTGTGTGCAGTCTGAAGCAGTGTCCCATTTTGTTTCTTTTCAAAATACCAACTTTGAGCTTTGTAAATGTTCTCTGTATTATGTTTGTTTTAGATTTTATTATTTTCTCCTATATTCTTTATTTTAATTTTCCTTTTTTTAAGATTCTCTAGGTTCAATTGGCTATTTTGGTCTGATTTGTAAACCATAAAGTATGTACCAAAATAAATTTCCTCTTAAACATGGTTTTAGTTTTTCTTGCATGTGTTTGTATTTTTATTATTCTTCAGCCAAAATTATTTTTTAGTTTCCATTGTGGTTTTTCTTTGACCATAGGTTGAGTGTTGTTTTTTCTTAATTTCCAAATATACAACGTTTTACTTATTTTTGTTTTTTAATTAATTTTTATTAACTCAATTCTTTTTTTAGGTTTATTTATTTATTTTGAACGAGCGAGCGAGAGAGAGAAAGCACATGCACGTGCACACCAGTGGGGGAGGGGCAGAGAGGGAGGGAGAGAAAGACAATTCCAAGCAGGCTCTGCATTGTCAGTGTGGAGCTCTACAAGGAGCTTGAAGCCACTAATCGTGAGACCATGACCTGAGCCAAAATCAGGAGTCAGAGTGGCTTAACCGACTGAGCCATCCAGGCGCCTCAATTAGCTAAATTCTATACTTTGCATGAGGGTTCGCTTTTTGCATTCCACAGTTCTAAGGGTTTTCACAAATGCATAATGTCATGTGTCCATCTTTAAGGCATCATACAGAATTGTATCTCTATCCTAAAAATCCCCAGGGCTTCATCAGTGTATCCTTCCTCCCCTCCCCCCAGCTGCTGGCTCCACTGATGTTTTTAGTCTCTCTATAATATTGTCTTTTTGAGAATGTCAGATAGATGGAATCATACAGGACGTGGCCTTTTCAGAATAGGTGGGTTTTCTCTTACGTTATCTTCTAGGAATTTTACGGTTTTGTGTTTTGACTTTAGGGCTGTGATCCACTTTGAGTTCACTTTGTGGAAGTTGTAAGGTCTGTGTCTAGATTCTTTTTTATTTTTATGTAGAGGCCCAAATGTACCATTTGTTGAAAAGACTATCTTTTCTCTATTAATTTCCTTTGCCCCTTTGTCAAAGATGAGTCATCTCTATTTGTGTGGATTCCTCTATTTCCCCTTGCAGTGCTCCCAATTTTACCTCCCATATTTGACACTTTCTTGTTAGGCATATAGGCTTTAAGGATTGCTCTATTGCCTTGTACAATTAACTACTTTATCATTATTTAATGCCTCTCTTTGTTCCTGGCCATTTTTCTCACTCTGAAGTCTGTTTTACTTAAAATTAATATAGTTACTCTAGCTATCTTTGTGTTAGTGTGAGCATAGTATATCTTTTTCCATCCTTTTAATTGTAATCTATGTCTTTATTTGTAAAGCAGATTTCTTATAAACAACATACAGTTGAGTCTTTTTCTTTAATTCACTCTCTTAGTCTCTCTTTTATCTGGTATATTTAGACCATTCTCATTTCAATTGATTATTGATATAGTTGGATTATTATCGATCACATTTGTGTTTTATATTTGTTGTAATTGTTCTTGATTTCTTTTTATTTTATTTCTTTTTTGAAAAATTTTTTAGGAGAGAGTGAGTATGATCAGGGGAGAAGAGCAGAGGGAGAGAGAGAAACCCAAGCAGGTCTCCACTCTCCACTCTCAGCTTTCTTTTTCTTCTGCCTTCTCTGGTTTTATTGAGCATTTTATATGATTCCATTTATTCTCCCCTCTTAGCTTATCAATTACATTTTTTAAGTTGATTGCCTTACACTTGTAATATACATTTGCAATATAGATTTATAAATATTTTCATAAATATTTCTAAATCCATTTCAAAACATACCATACCACTTGAAAGATAGTGCAGATAGATTATAATAGAATATTCCCACCTCTCCCTACCCTTCTGGTATAACATTGCTGTTATTCATTTCACTTATTCACACTGTATCATCTGTCAGTACATTGTTGCCAGTATTATTTTGAATAGAGTTATCTATTACCTCAGTTAAACATGAAAAATAAATAAAATATTTGACTTTAGTATTCCTTGTCTAATGCTCTTCATTATTTTGTAAATCTGAGTTTCTGATACACCAATTTCATTTTCTCCGAAGAACTTTAACATTTATTGCAAGGCAGGTTTACTAGAAACAAGTTTTCTCACGTTTGCTTTTCTGGGAAACTATTTCTCTTTTTGTCTTTCACTTTTGAAGAATAATTTCACTAGATACAGACCTCTGATTTGGCAGCCTTTTTCTTTCTACATTTTAGATATTTCACTCCACTTTCGTCCTATTTATGTGGTTTCTGAGAAGTGTGATGTCACTCTTTGTTTCTGTATAGATAATATGCTCTTGTCTTTGGCTTTTTCAAGATTTTGTTTCTTTTTCTTCCTTTGGTCTTTTGAAGTTTGAACCTGATATGCCTAGATGTGTGTGTGTATATATATATATATATATATATGAATGACTATTTCTCCTGCCTGATATTCTCTTACCTTCCTGAATGTATGGTTTGTGTCTGCCTTTAATTAAAAAAGATGATCACCCATTATAATTTAAAATAATATTTCAGGGGCGCCTGGGTGGCGCAGTCGGTTAAGCATCCGACTTCAGCCAGGTCACGATCTCGCGGTCCGTGAGTTCCAGCCCCGCGTCAGGCTCTGGGCTGATGGCTCAAGGCCTGGAGCCTGTTTCCGATTCTGTGTCTCCCTCTCTCTCTGCCCCTCCCCCGTTCATGCTCCATCTCTCTCTGTCCCAAAAATAAATAAATAAACGTTGAAAAAAAATAAAATACTATTTCAGTCCCTTTCTCCCTCCTCCTTCTAGTATTCTCATTTCATATATGCTGCATCTTTTATGTTCGTCCCACAGTTCTCCAGGGCTCTGTTCTATTTTTTTTTCACTCATTTTTCTTTTCTCTTTGCATTTCAGTTTGGGAAGTTATTGATCAGATATCTTTGAGCTCACTGATTCTTTCCCTCAGCCATGTCCAGTCTACTGATTAGCCAATCAAATACACTTTTCATTTCTGTTATTGTACTTTATTATTTCTAGTATTTTCTTTTGATTCTTGCATAGAGTGTCCATCTCTCCACTTGCATTACTCATCTGTTGCATGTTTTCTACTTTTTCCCTTAGAGCCATTAGATGATCATCATAATTATTTTAAATTCCTTGTCTAATAATTCCAAATTCTCTGCCATATCTGATTCTCAATCCTTGCTTTGCCTATTTAGACTGTATTTTTCTTACTTTTTCCTGTAGTGTGTTTTATAATGTTCTGTTGGAAGTCAGATAGGAACGTACTGAGTAATAAGAACGAAATAGATGGACATTTAGTGTGAGTTTTTTATTTTCTGGCGAAGAAGTGTGTATGTTTAATGTTTGTCGTAGCTGTAGGTGTCAGAGGCTTCAATTTCTTCGAATGTCCTTATTTTTCTCCCCTCTTGTCTTTGGGTTTCCCTAGAAACTCCTTTTTAAATACAGTCTGTGTCATGCAGCTTTCTCAGGTTTCATCCACTATTTTTTTACTATTACACTGGAGCCCTGTTGATGTGGTTGTAAGGTATACAATGATCTCTATAATCTAAAATCTCATGATTAACACTTTTTTTTTCTTAGTGGTCTAGAGTACTGGGAATGTGACCTTCAGGATCATTTTTTTCAGCCTTTTTGTTCCCTCCTCTTTTGTGAGACAAGAAAGCTCGTGGGGGATAGGGTTGACTAATTGCTCTTCTGTCATGTCAGTTCAGGCTCTGGTTAAATACTTCCTCTTGAGGGGTGGTCTTTGTTAACAACAGAATGCTCGGGGAATATTTCAGAATGTCTTTCCCCCTTTCTTTTTCAGGCCAGAAGCAGTAGGGAATTTTTCTCTAATTTTCACTGAGAGAATCTGGTGAAGCTCCTGGAGGTAAAACCAACATGCGCGCGTGTGTGTGTGTGTGTGTGTGTGTGTGTGTGTGTTCGTGTATTGGAAGGTGGATCTCCCATGTCTGGAAGGCCAAGTATTTGAACTCAGAAACTTGCCCACACTCACCTTCCAGCAATTCAACAATTGCCCTTCAAACATGTTACCAATTACTGTCTTTAGCAGCCTCTGGTCCTGTTAAGCTGAGATGTCTGTTTTCACATGTCTCCCCAGATTTCAGAGCAGTGATTTGTCCTGTCACCTGAGTTCTCTGATGGTTCTGAAAAGATTTGCTGGACATTTCTTCAGCAATTTTACTGTTGTGAAAACAGAATTGACAACTTCCAAATTCTTTATAGTCCCAAATGGAAATACTAGTCGGTTTTGTTTAAATTGATTTTGGTTTTGATTTTCAGCTTAATTCCTTATGTTCATAGAAAACAATTATTTTTTGCCCAGTAAAATGGCAATATTTAAATATTCCCTTCAAATTCGCAAAGAATATGTATCCCACGGCTTTTGGTGTAGTATTTCACGTATGTCAATGGGATCGTGTGTTTTGTTCAAACCACTTATATGCATACTAAAATGAATATTCTTTTCAAAACAAAGAGAAGCTTATTATTATCTTTTCCTACAGATTTTAGCTACTCAGGGCCATTTGTTTTTCTACAAATAAATAAAGCTTTAATTATTTTGCTTCATGTATTTTCAGACTATACAATAAGTTAGACATCACCTTAAAGAATTGTCTTGTCTTTCCATCAAGTTGTTATCATTTTGCCATTTCTGTATCATTGACAGCATTTTTCTACCTTAACATCTATTTATGTGATATGAATGTGGCCTTCCATCTTTCTTTTGCTTAGTATTGGTATAATATGTTGTTTTCCAGTTTTTCACATTTAACCTTTCTGTATTCATATATTTTATCTATGTCCCTCAAAAATGTGTATATATATACATATATATATACATACATTTATATGCATATATATATGTATATATATACATTTTTTTTCTTTCTTGTTTCACAAATTTATCTGTAAATTGGAGCATATAGGGGCGCCTGGTTGGCTCAGTCAGTTAAGCATCTGACTTTGGCTCAGGTCATGATCTAGCAGTACGTGAGTTCTAGCCCTGTGTTGGGCTCTGTTCTCTCTGCCCTTCCCCCACTCATGCTCTGTCTCTCTCTGTCTCAAAAATAAATAAACATTAAAAATTAAAAAAAATAAATTGGAGCATATATATTATTTACATTTGACCTCATTATTGATCTATTTAATTTTAAATTTATTTTTATTGCTTACTTTGCACCTGTTTTGTTATTGTTTTGGTTACATTTTTGGTTTGATTGTAATTTAAACATAAATTTCCTCTTCTATTTGCTTTAGTACAATCCAGAGTTTGAAACATGCCTTCTTGACTTACCAAAGTCTAAAGTAAATTTGAATGCGTTAGTACATATTTATATATTCACTCTACTCCTGACTTATTTGTAAGATTATTGCAACTTTAATTTATATTTATAAAACTCACAATACACAATTTTTAAAGTTTTGTTAATAATAATATTTCTTTAGTGAGCTTCATTTACTCCTAATGTTTGTTTGCCTGAAATTGTCTTTTTAAAATCTTTTTCCTAAAAGTTAATTTCGTTTATTTATAGAATTCAACACATTCAAGAAACCATTTGTTTTCTGACTCTCATTGTTTTGGTTACAATGTTTAAAATGTTATATCCTTCATATTTTTAGTTTAATCCACGTGGATTTCAAAATTTTTGATGATGATATTTTTCCAGAGGATTGGCTAATTATTTTAATTTTTTCCACTTCATTCCTTTCTTCACTGCTTTGATATGTCTTCTTTACCATATATACTTTTTTATATCATATCATATATTAAATTCTTTATGTACTTGGATATCTTTCTGAATTGTGTTTACTTTCCATTGATTTGCTATCTGTTCATGCATTGATTTTAATTTGTTTTATGTAATATATCATTATAGTAAAGTTAAAATTTGTTTAGACACTCTTGACAGTTGCATTTTTTTAAAACTATTGCCCAGGTAATTTTTACATGGTCTGTTTAACTGTGTGAATTTTATCATTTTTGCCTATTTGAAAAATCTTGTTGGTATACTTAAGGAAAAAAGATATAAAGCTTGTCATATTTTCTACCATTTTGAATTTGTTTCTTATTAAAGTTTTCAAATAATTTTTTTAAATGAGAAATCTTATACCTTTCCATAGTTTCCCTTTACTTAGAGACATGTAACTGGAGATTGGTATTCACCAATCTTGCCTGGTCATTCTTTTTTTTTTTATGCTTACTTTATTTTTTGAGACAGAGAGAAAGAGAGAGACAGAGACAGAGCACAAGCAGGGGGAGGGTCAGAGAGAGAGGGAAACTGAAGCAGGTTCCAGGCTCTGCGTTGTCAGACACTTGGAATCCAAGAACACTGAGATCATGACCTGAGTGGAAGTCAGACACTTAACCATCTGAGCCACCCAGGTGTCCCTCTTGCCTGGTCATTCTTAATGGTTAATATATAACTTAAGCATCACTCCCCTTGTCAATTACTCTGCTAAGTTTTTATCCCACCCACATATTTTTTATCTCCTGTTTCATTTAGTTGTTCTTCATATCATTGATCTTACTGCTACTGTTGTTCCCTGTTTGTTGATTGGCTACTGTTTCATTTTGTGAAGCCTGGTATCAACAATTTTTAGTTCATAGAAAAAGTGCATAGCAGTAATTTTTTTTAACATTCAAAAATTGAAAAAAAAGTTTCATTCTACTTTTACTTTTGATGTATAGTTTTCTATATATATCTCTCTGACTCATCATTATTCCCCAACCCCTAGTATTCTCAAAGCATTGCTCCTTTGTAACTTCTTCTCCTTCTTCTTCTCCTTCTCCTTCTCCTTCTTCTTCTTCAGAGAGAGGGCATAAGTGAGTGAGGGGCAGAGAGAGAGAGAGAGAGAGAGAGAGAAAGTGGGGCTCACCAGAAATGGGGCTGGAGCTCATCTGATGCAGGGCTCAAACTCAGGAACTGTGAGATCACGAGCTGAGCCCAAGTCAGATGATCAACCAATTGGGCCACGCAGCTGCACTGTAACATTTTCTTCTTACTGTTGTTTGTGTAGATATTTATTTTGGTTTCATTCTTATCAGTACAGCCCACTACTCCTTCCTTGGCCATGTTTGGTGTCACTAAGACTACATTGTTTTTGGTTTGTTCTCTCCAGAGAGAAACCCCTAATCTTCTGCTGAAGTAAGGAAATTTACCACACAGAGACTTCTTGGTGTCTAAGAGCTTCATAAAATTTCTTTCAACCAATTCGTTTCTCTCAGTCCCACTCTGCGCTTTCAATTCAGCAATACATGTTGTTTTCAGTGCCTGGCTTTATTGCATTAATCAGCTTGCTTCATGGTTACATTCTCTCTTCATGTATTTATGTTGCAGGAACTACTTTTATGCCTGTTCTGGTATTAATCATTATATTAAAAGGGATCCATGAAAAATAGCTCTGATAACCATTGGATACAATTTTAATAAGATGTATTTTTTAATAGCGTTGTATATTATTTCTTTGAAGCAAATTTTTTTTCCAAATTTTAGTGTTTTGTTTTGATTTGTTTTTTAATTTTTTTAAGTAGGCTCCATGCAGAGTGTGGAGCCTAACATGGGGCTTGAACGCACAACCCTGAGATCAAGACCTGAGCTGAGATGAAGAGTCAGACTCTTAACCAACTGAGCCACCCAGGGGTCCCCAAGTTTTAGGGTTTTTTTGTTTGTTTGTTTGATTGTCTCCTTTACCTTATTATTTTTTTTAAAAAAATGTTTATGTATTTATTTTGAGATAAAAAGAGAGAGAAAGTAAGAACAGGAGGACCAGAGAGAGAGAGAGAGAGAGAATCCTAAGCTGGCTCCAGTCATAGCTCGATGTTGGGCTCAATCTCAAGAACCTTGATATCATGACCTGAACTGAAATCAAGAGTTGAATGCTCAAAAGACTAAACCACCCAGGCACCACTTCCTTTATAAATGTCTCTTCCTCATTTTTTTAGGTCTCCATCAAAATAACACCTTTTCAGTGAAGTCTTCCCAGACCACATCACCAATCCCATCATTTGCTGTTATATTATTCCTTTACACCAATTTCCTAGAATTTACCTGAAATAATTCATTATATTTCACACACTTTATTTGTCTGCCTTGTTCAACACTATATACTAATCTCATTGCAAAGTGCCTGTTTAAAGGTATATAGTAATTGTGCCATAGATATTTCATGAATGAAAGAATGAATAAATGAATATGACATTTTGTATATTGAAGATTTTGGTTACTGGAAAGATGCAATAAAAGATTGCCTTATTGGCACAGGTCACTTTACTTGTAAGCATTTTGGCACAGATTAGGTATTTAACAAAATGTTGATTTGATAGAGATGAACAGAATTTCAGTTGTCACTCCAGATAGAATTTGCTGTAATGTACACCCATTTTTCTTTCTTTTTTTTTCAAAGTTTATTTATTTATTTTGAGAGAGAGCGAGAGAGGTAGGTAGAGAGCACGCTAGTGTGCGCGAGCCTGTGAGAGCCTGTGTGAGCTGGGAAGGGTCAGAGACAGGGAGAGACATACTTGAAACTGAGCTCCAACTCAGGAAGCCTGAGATCAGGGCTTAAACTCAGGATTGTAAGATCATGAACTGAGCCCAGATCAAGAGTCAGATGCTCAATCAACTAAACCGCCCAGGCTTCCCTACACCCATTTTTTCTAATAAACAAAGCTCATGAGTATCAGAGATTGTGTTATATATTCTGAGTATTTACTATGTGATACTAATCCTTTAAGTTATTTTTCAAAACACTCTAATTGAAATGCAATTAGTAAATATTCCTTATTTCAATTAGTAAATACAAGATTTTGAAATATGATCTTGTTACAACTAGTTTTTAATGCTTTGGTAGCTTTTTGTCTTTTTAAGTATTCTAGTACAAACATGAGTTCTTGCTATATGAGCCCAGGCACACAAATGTCTTTGATGACATTTTTCTTCTCTTTAGAAGAATCAATGTCCTGCTGTTTTACTATTTGTGAACTTTTACACATTATTGTATATTTATTGTTAAAAAATATACCAAAAGAAAAGTCTCTCAAAGGGCTAGAAAAGAAAAATTGAAAGCTTTAAAGCATCGGAGTAAAATGCATATTTCATGTCATAGTGGTAAGTGCTGCATTATATTAGCAATTTAGCTATAGGATCAGTGACTTTTCTGTCCTTTATTGAATTTCTAATATCATAAGAAAGTTACTAATGTGATAAAAGTCTTAAAGTATTACTGACTTTCTATCATGCTCTTGAAGTGAATTTTTATAGCATTAGCAAAACAGAGTTTCAGAATACCATATAAACTGACCAAAATGATAATAAAAAAAGCTTAAAAAATCAATAATACAGTTTATTCAGCTGATCTATTTGAAGCTTCTCATATTTCATTTTCAGATCTTTCTCTTTTTGTGGCTCCCATTCATTGATAAGACTAAAGTTGCAAAATCCCAACTTCCTCTGAAACAACATCTACTTTTCAATAGATTGTCTCACCAAAAACAGACTGAAAATGCTAGTAGTTACTATTTACAGGAAAAAAAATGATAAAAAAGTAACTTGCAACACAATAAACATTACTGTCAGCTTTAAAAAATTTTCAGCAAAAATAAAATGCAGTGAGTAAATCACACTGAAATGTTATCAGCTGTCGTCCTGATTTTTTTTTTTTTTTTCTGTTTTAGGTCCTGTAAATATAGAATGTTTCATTTGTGCAAGACAGAATATCATGTATTAGGGGAGTTACTTTTATTTTCTGTAAACATAATATTAAATATAAAAAATAAGAAAAAATAGGAAAAACATTTACTTTTCTCCAGACCTAAAGAGATAAGGTAATTATTATTCTTTACCACCCATTCAATTTTACTAATGTGAAGTCATTTCAGTTGTTTGTATTCAAATGCAAATTAAACTGACCACAAAAACAGATTTAAAAAATATACACGTACTCAAACTATACCAGTTTTTACAGGTTAACTTTTCCTTAACAACAATTCTGTATTATTTGACAAAGAGCAATCTGGTTACTTATTGAGGATTTTTATGTCCTACTATAAAATAGGTACTTTGGGTTACCTAATGATTAGTGCTACTTGTTCAAACATTTTCTAGTACATTCCATGCATAATTAAATGCCAAAAATGTAATTTGGAAGATAAAATTTAAAAATATTTACACATGAAATTAAACATTTGTTTCTATAAATTTCAAAAAAAGTCACAAAAATTAATTCATGTTCACATATTTTGTTTCTGTATTACATCACAAATGGAAATTGGTGATGTTAGTAAAATAACTAAAAAGAGCTAACTAGTTTTTAATCCCTTGGTTATTTCACATATCTTCTCAAATAAGTATATATCATTGATTGATTTTGACCTTCTATGAAATTGATTCTTAATATATTTATTTGTGTTCTCTGTAGTTTCTCCTTGTAGTGAATATCTTTTAAAGTCTGTATTAGAACTTTATAGCTTCTCACAATATTTTAGTGTTCAGTAGTTTATATTTGATTAAAAGATTGAGAGCAATGAAGATTGCCAAAATACATATTATAGCAAATCTTGAATCAAGGATTTACACATCATTCCACTCTAACCATCTCTGTGTTCCTTTAAAATGTTTTCATGTGGTGCTCACAATGTCCCTGTAACTACAGTTCCACGCACATTTGTTTTCCTTACTAGAACCCGAGCCATGTGTGGGAAAGTTCTCTATAAACCATGACACTTAGAGCTTAACTCAATATGACCAAGGGAGTACAGAACCAATTTAAAGCACATCTCAAAAAAGCAGTTTGAATTAATCTGATCATTTATTGCCTCAATGACCGTTTTTTCACAGAAAAATTATGCCTTACTGAATTTAGTCTTCCATAATTTCATTCATAGGTTTGCTTATTGGATGAGATAAAAGTTGTAGTGGCATATTGGTATATTATTACAAAGATGAAGTTCCAAATAATAGCATGCCAATCACCTCTACTCAAAGACCAGCTTGAACACTCCTATAGGTTAACAAGTTAGATTTATTATTTGTTGCAACAAAGTAGACACTCCTTGGGGAACCATGGGAAGTCTCAGCAAGAGCATGTTAGAGATGATTTGAGGCAGGGCTTAAGAACTGGGGACTTGTTCCAGATTGTTTTGCTGTCAAGAATTGGGGTAAATCTATGATAGAGTAAACAAGGTTACTCTGACTATGATGGATCAAAACAAAAACAAGAAGACCACTAAGTAATCATGTCTGAACACAGCTGTCCACCACAAAATAGCAAACATCTCCCACTGCTGGTTGTTAATAATTTATACCTTTACCCTCTGTCTAGTCTTCTCTCCCAATATGAAAAATCATTATAAGCTTGTAATTGTCAATTTAAATATTATTAGTTGTGTTAATTATAAGTAAATGTTTGACAAACCAAGTTCAGACACAGACTCCCATGTGGAAGCTTGCTAGTCTCTGTATGAGTATTCTATCACTGCAGTCCTATTTTGGAAAAACAGATTAAAGTTTCATGAATGTGAAATTTAAAACCATATTCCTAGAGCTCTCAGTGAAGGATCTTTTAACTAATTTAATAAAAATGCTCCTTCATATGGGCCTGAGGAGTAAAGTCCCAGAAATTGATAAGAGACTGCCTACAGGCAGAAGAAAAGGCTGAGCCTTAGTGAGATTATCATTTCCACAACTTTAGACTCACAACTGCATATGAGAACCAATAGTAATTTTATTTACTTTGTAAATCTAGAAAGAAGACTGAGCCAATATGCAGGGTAGAAGACAACTGTTATCAGGCAGCCCAGGTGCCTTGAAGTACCTGGTTCCATCTCAGCAAAGAATTCAGGCTTCTCCGTTATTTTTGTCATCCTTTCTGGCCAACCTCCCACACCTCAATATTGCTGAATAGGACTGAAACAAAAGTGTTCAGATAGAAGAGAGGATTTACGGCTAATATCAAATGGAAAAAGTTAATTGGATATTTTCTATGTAAAGGCACTGCTGCATTTGCTAACCGTATTCTGGTCACAGAAGAAGCCGTGTGTCTAGGAACATGATGATATAGCCCCTATTACTGGTCAATTAAGAGATAACAACAGTGTGGCAGTAATTTGCCTCTCCATCTGCAACAATCTGTCACTAACTTTAAAAGCCACTTATCTTAGGAAGACAACCCTAAAAAAACCCCAGAATTAAGAATAATATATAACCAGCAAAGGAAGATTTTAGGTGAGTTGTCGAGGAGCAAAATCAATCTGACATTATTACACATTATTTTGTATGTTCTAAATATTCTTTCTATTTATATAGAGGTTGAAGATGAATCTGGACTTCAATTTGAGGAAAATAAAGGACAATTATCTTTTTACAATGGTAGAATATTTGGAATAATTTGTAGTTTACTATTCCTAAGAAAAATTTCAGATTTGTAGGTAATAAACATTTTGATTTCCCAGGTTGACTTTATGTTAAAACAGAGGTACTAATTTTCAATGAGATTTAACCATGTGTCTCAATTATATCACCCTGAAAATTTCTAGAGGACATTATTAGGTGTCAAATTTTCTCATATTAATTAATTTATAAAGTGAATTTCTTACTAGTTTAATGACAAAGGAACTAACTAATGTATATACATTGATCTACTTAAGCTGTGTGGGAAGGTACTATGTTTATTTCCATTTTATAGGAATGGTTAAATTACTTGCCAAAGATCACATATTTGGTATTTAAACATACCACAATCTTTGTACACTACAATCCAGTAAGAATAGTATAAAAAATGTAGTCACCCAGTTAACACATGATAACTATGTAGCTAATCTCTTTAACAGAATCATAAATTCCCAGTTGACACAGGATAAATATGCATTAATCTCCCTAACAAATGTGAATAATAAATGTTGAAAAGGTATTCAGTCAAAGTGAATTATTAAGGACATCACAATTTTGTCTATGGTGATTTTTCATTTATTTTCATGAGGGTGTAAGGAATAGTGTTACTAACTAATAGGTTAGCGGGAGGCCGACATAATAGTAGTGTTTAGTGACTATAAGACAAAAAATGACAGTAGGATCATAGTAGTATCCTATTTCTTTAGACTATGATACAGAAATGTCGGATGAAGGAATTACATTAGAAACTTATTTGAATTCAATGTAGTTTTTTTTTTTTTTGGTCGCAGATATACAGAAGGCTTATCTTCTTTTCCCTTGATCATCTCAAAAACCAAACAGTCTCCCCTTAAAATAAAATAAAGTTGACTTTATGTACTAGAACTAAGATCCTGTATTTCATAAGACATGCTGTTTGGTCATGTTTTCTTGCTTCTCACAATATAAATTTCCAAGTGTGCCATAAATATAAGAATCATTTTCAGAGTTGGGGTTCCTGGGTTGCTCAGTGGGTTAAGTGACTGACTCTTGATTTTGGCTCAGGTCATGATCTCAGGATTGTGAGATTGAGCCCCATGTTGAGCTCTGCACAGAGTATGGAGCCTGCTTGGGATCTCTCTCCCTCTCTCTCTGCCTCTCCCCCATGTGCATGCACTCTCTCTCTCAAAATAAAATAAAACAAATATAAAAATTGTTTTCAGAGTAGAAGTGACTACTCATGATCTTCCTTCTTTAAATGTCTTAAGGATTCTAAAAGTAGAATCTTCTTAAGAATTCTTTTTAGGGTTTATCAAAGCTGCCATATTCAATTTCAAACAGAATACGAAATGCTATTGAAGCTTGAAACACAAACATTTCTTTGCTAAAACAATTTGTTTGAAAACTATCAACTATTAAAAGGTAAGAGGAAAAGAACATTTAATAACAAGATCATATAATCCTATCAAAATCTTCAAGAAAATAACATACTCTTCTCTTTTGCTATTTTCTACCAGATTTGTACATTTTACATTGCTTTAATGGTTGACAAATGCTCAGTAAATTTCTGTGTAGGAAATTTATTTTCAATCTTCAAATTTACATTTGACATTTAAAACTATCATTACAATTCTCACTATTGATGCGTATCATAAGTTACTCTATTTTATTTACTGTATTTTTATGTATATGAGAACACACTGTTAAATTTAAAATATCGAGTTTACACTTTTTCCATCTCATCAGGTGAACTATTTGAAGCAAAACTTCCTGTCAACAATATGGGATACACAAATTTGAAGAAAATATTTTTCAGTTAAATTACTGTGGGGTTACATGTTTCAATTCAACATTTCAAAATATTTCTAATCTTTTCTAAAATTCTGGTTTCATTTGAGACATCATTTTGGTTTTCATTTGAGATGAGAAACTTAGCGATTATTTTCATTTGGAGGTAAATTTTTTTGGAAGGAAATAATGGGTTTGCTAATGCTAAAATTTGCTTTTGCAGATGGATACAAAAACAACTTGAATACCAACAAAAAGAATAGCGTGCTTGATATTAATTGCCAGTGACAGTCATTTTTAAGGAAACTGCTTATATATAAAAAAGGAAAAATAATCACTATACAATCAATGATCATAGTTTGATAGGTGTTCTTTTGGTCAAAACATAGTAAATTGTACGTACTAAATATTCTATGAACATTTGCAAAAATAAATTGGTATCGTTATTTAATCTGTACTACCCCACCCTTCCAACTACTTTGATTAAGGTTCCAAAGTATATAAAGGACATCTTTGATTGGATCAGGCATATTTTGAACAGACATGTTCCAGGTCTTGACATATGCTTGCATCTGAGGATACTTTGTGATCATGCAGGCTGTTGTCCTTCACTCAGAAGAGTTTGATCTATACTGAAGCTCATTGCTGTGCCTATCACTTGAGGAATAATCTGTCTGATCTACCATGTTAGGAAGTGATTAAATCTTAACCAAAAGAATGACAGGTCTGCTAAAAATCTAAAACAATATTCAAACATCTTAATAAAATAATGTGGTAATATTAACAGATTTTTATCCAACTAAATTAGTTGCTCAAAGCTGTATATCATAGCAAAAAGAAAAGGTGTGTGTGTATGTGTGTGTGTGTGTGTGTTTGTGTGTGTAACTTATTTGTGATTCAGGTAAGCGATTTCTTTTTTTTTTTCTTTCTTTTTTTAGTTCAAAAGCAGTCTTTTATTTATTTTTGTTTTAAAATTTTTTAAATTTATTTTTTAATATGAAATTTATTGTCAAATTGGTTTCCAGACAACACCCAGTGCTCATCCCAACAGGTGCCCTCCTCAATACCCATCACCCACCCACCCCCTCCCTCCCACCCCCATCAACCCTCAGATAGTTCTCAGTTTTTAAGAGTCTTTTATGGTTTGGCTCCCTCCCTCTCTAACTTTTTTTTTCCTTTCCCCTCCCCCATTGTCTTCTGTTAAGTTTCTCAAGATCCACATAAGAGCGGAAACATGTGGTATCTGTCTTTCTCTGTATGACTTATTTCACTTAGCATAACACTCTCCAGTTCCACCCATGTGGCTACAAAAGGCCATATTTCATTTTTTCTCATTGCCATGTAGTATTCCATTGTGTTTATAAACCCCAATTTCTTCATCCATTCATTAATTGATGGACATTTAGGCCCTTTCCATAATTTGGCTATTGTTGAGAGTGCTGCTATAAACATTGGGGCACAAGTGACCCTATACACCAGCACTCCTGTATCCCTTTGGTAAATTCCTAGCAGTGCTATTGCTGGGTCATAGGGTAGATCTATTTTTAATTTTTTGAGGAACCTCCACACTGTTTTCCAGAGCGGCTGCACTAGTTTGCATTCCCACAGGTAAGCAATTTCTAAGAATGCTCTTAAGGTCATTACAGTGTGTACTAAGATATGAACTTAAAGAGAAATATCACATAGAGTTAAATTTATGTTCTGATTTGAAGAGTAGATTACATTTAACTTGCTTAGAATTGAAGGTTAGGTCTGGCACAAATTATTTCATCTTTCAAATTGCATCCAAAAATTTAAATTTACCACATTAAAAAAATCGCTATAGATAAGTAGAAAGAATATATTCCTTTAAGGAATGTTTTGTGAAATAACACGAAGCACTGATTGCAGCAGCAAGAAAGCATGATTGTGTTCTCATGGGGACAAACACCAAGATCAATTTCACCGAAAAGTCAAAATCACTACCAAGGAAAGTAATGTTGTGCCATAAAACCTTCATCAAAGTACCCACACATAAAATTCACACCAGATACATTTGAACAAATGTAGTTGAACAAATTTTGTCAGAAAGTATTAATTGTTTCCCACTGGAAGGAAAGACTTGACAAAGATACCAGGAGGTTCTTTTGAAATTCAGGATTAAAGGGAATGCTTTTTAAATTTTTTTCTTAGAAATTGGGGCTTTGAACACTAGCAATTCCTTCATTTACTTGCTATATCAGTTAAATTTATATTATACTTTACTATATATGCAATATATGGAAACCTTATATATTCAAAGATACAGATAATTGTGCAAGGCTACATTTTAAAGTAAATATTACTCTTTGCATGTATGTGTATCTAACATATGTATATGTAGTTATGTGTGCATGTATATGTGTTTGTGTAGGTAAGTGTATATATTCCAGTTTCATTGTAGAACTCAAAGTGAGAAAGAAATTGTTTCTCCTCATAGTGACATACTTGCAACTAGTAGGTAATAGATTAAATATACTGAGTTTCAGTTTTGCCCTGAATCTGGATGTTTGCACAAAGGATGGCCAAAAGCTACTATTTTCTTCAACTATTTCAACTTCTGTAAAGGTCCTCAGAAAGGATTAAAAAAAATCCTTTCCTTTCTGTTTTACTTCATGTTTTTACTTAAAACATGTTTAACTAAATGTTTATTATTTTTGAGAGAGAGACAGAGAGAGACAGCGTGAGTGGGGTGGGGGAGAGAGAGAGGAAACACAGAATCTGAAGCAGGCTCCAGGCTCTGAGCTGTCAGCACACAGCCTGACACAGGGCTTGAACCCACAAGCTGTGAAATCATCCTTCATATTTTTAGAGTGTTTCTTTGCCTTTTGAGTTAATAACTTTCTGCTTATTTTTTATGCTTGTACTGCCTTGATGTTTGTTTGGTAGTTTGTTACATTGGATACAAGTAGCAATCAATAAAAATTATTTCTTAATTAAAATAAGATTCAGAAATGTGATTTAAAGAAAATGAGACTTGGGCTCAGACAAACTGTTATTAAGTGTTTCAGATACACAATTAATTTGCAAATAGAATACAGAAATATAATATTTGAAATAATGGTAATAAAAACAAAATACTAGAATTACATTTTATTAGTGCACCAAATGCAATGCACATATTAACAACAAAAAAAGACAAAATATTTGAAATGAAAAAGGAAACATCTCAGGAGCATATGATGAATTTTCTATTAGGTTTTCTGTCATTTCTACACTTGAGTATTACATTCTTAACTTAAACTTTAAACATTTACTCCATAAAGGAGAGTTTCTAGACCTCAAAATATCTTGAATGTTTAGAATTGGCATGTGAATAGGTTTAATATATAGGCATTATAACTATTTTTTAGGTATTCTATTTGTTTCTGAGCATTTTCTGTGTCTAATCTTCTATCACCCCAATTTGTAGCTTCATAGATTTTCCTTTCAGCATGCCATGGTTTTAAAGGAAAACTATAGTAAATGACTTCAGAATATTTAGTGCACCATTCTTTTTTTTTTTTTTTAATGTTTATTTATTCTTGAGAGAAAGAGAGACAGAACATGAGCGGGGGAGGGGCAGAGAGAGAGAGGGACACAGAATCTGAAGCAGGCCCCAGGCTGTGAGCTGTCAGCACAGAGCCCCAAGTGGGGCTCGAACTCACAAGCCCTTAGATCATGACCTGAGCAGAAGTCAGAGGCCCAACCGACTGAGCCGCACAGGCACCCCTTAGTGTAACCATTCTTAACCTGTGATCATATATGAAGTTTTAATGCTTTTGTACACATAAAATTCAAGTACAGAAATTAAACTGAAACACTAGAGAAAGCAATGATAATTTAATATGCTGTGACTTAAAGAAAAAACAATGAAAAATAATCAAGGTCTTTTCATAAATTTTTAGTGATTCATAACATAACATTTCTCTTTGCAGAAAACAGGCCATGTTACCCAAGGTTGCCTTGCAAAACACTAGGATTTAACACTTCAAATGTATTATATGGCTATAATCTACATTTCCTTTATGATAAAATGAGTTCTTGAAAATGAAGCAAATTATAATCGTAGGTTATGAGACCAGATGTTTAATATGATTTGGAATAGGAAAATAATTTAGTCATATTATCATAATTAAATTAAATTTGTCAAAGAGATAGTACATTTTACTTGTTTTGTATGTCACTGGACTGCCATGAGATTGTTTTAAAAAGTTGTGCAAAAATGAGACAAAGTGTGATGTTTTTAAAGTATGACGAAATTAAACATCACAAAGCGAGTATCTCTATCTTACAAACATCAATGTATATATATATTTTTAATGTTTAATTCATTTTTGAGAGAGAGAGAGAGTGAGCGAGCAGGGGAGAGCCAGAGAAAGAGAGGGGGACACATAGAATGTGAGACAGGCTTCAGGCTCTGAGCTGTCAGCACAGAGCCTAAGAGGGGGCTGGAATTCACCAGTGGTAAGATTGTGACCTGAGCCAAAGCTGGACACTTACCTGACTGAGCTATCCCAGGCGCCCCAAACATCAATATATTTTATTTTTATTTTATTATTTAAAAAAAAAAATTAAGCTTATTTATTTATTGTAAGAGAGAGAGACAGAGAGAGCTGGGGAGGGGCAGAGAGAGGGTGAGATAGACCCCAAGAAGGCTCTGCACTGTCAGCACACAGCCGGATGTGGGGCTCAAACTCACAAACCATGAGATCACGACCTGAGCCTAAACCAAGAGTCGGACACTTAACTGATTGAGCCACCCAGATGCCCCAACATCAATATATTTTAAAAGATTTCAGTTTTTGGAACTTTTAACTCCAAAATTATCATAACTTTGTTATCCTTAATCTAGACTGGATTAACTTCTTAATGCTTTTATTTATAAAAAATTGGGGGGACATTTGAGTTTCCCTCTTGAATAATTGAAAAAAAAAGTGTTGGGTGTCCCAACCCCTCCCCCCTTCCCGCCCGTCAAATAAGTCTCAGCTGCAGGGCATCTCCATTGTTTCCGAAACCTCAAAATCAATATCAAAAGAAAGGGCCTCAAGTGTTAATGTTGTGCAATGACACCGGGCGGGACTACAAAAGCTGTCAAGCTCATCCTTACTGCAACCCAGAGTAGGCTCTGGGAGGAGAACGAGGAGAGGGAGAGGAGAGGGAGGAGGACAGCGAGAACGCTAGGGCTTGCTGCAAGGGCAGATCCTCGGGTGCGCGGGCGTGGGGGCTGCCGGGAAGGCCGCCTACAATTTCCCCGGAAGTTTGCGGGGCTGCTTTGGGTCCTTCAGTTTGCACGCCTCTGACGCCGCCCCGACCTGGCCAGGGGTCTCAGAGCAGTATTTAGTGGTCAAACAGGCACAAGGGGTCTCAGGGCAGTATTTGGCAGCGGTCAAACATGTTCCGAAGAAAGCTTCTCTGCCCACGTGGGACGTGAGGTGAGTGGTGAGGCAAAGCACTCCTTAGCAGGCAAAGTAGGCCTTTACGGCAAGCATTGGGGGTGCCTGCCACCAGGGACTCCTTGCAGATATGGCCCCGCATCCTTCAGGACACCTTAGAAGCCAGTAGCCACTTGACCCTGACGCTGGATCTCCACCAGGTAGGTGGGCTCCATGAGCCAGGGCTGGGTGACAGGTGTTAGAGGCAGCAGCCTCGCATTGGGGATAATATGGATGGTATCTGCAGGCGAGGTCTTATTGTGGAAGAGTGCCCTGGATTGTTCTCCTTGTCTGGTGCTCCTCTTTCTGTGATGTTCCTGCAAGGCATGCACTTGATGGGCTCCCATAACTGCCCATCCAAAGGATTGTTCACTGGGTCAGTTTCTAGTACAGGTCCTCCTTCCACCTGGCCACATAGTTGGGGGCCTGTATTGTGGTGATCATTTTGCAATATATACAAATATGTAATTGTTATGAACTTCTGTCCCAGTCTTGGGCAGCCATCTCTCAGGGACGTGACAGTGATTTCATATTTGTGTGGGTGAGATACCAGTTGTGGTCAATCTGATCCCAAAAGTGACTGGGAAAATAAGTTGTGATTGTCCCAAGGATGGAGGTGATTAGTCCTGTTTTACAGCTTAGTTCTAATTAAAATGCCAAAATCGAGAAGTTCCAGAGTGTTCCTGAGAACATGACTCAGGGAAGGGGCCACTTTCCCGTTCTCATTTAACATGGATTTTGGCCATTCTAGTAAGTGAATAGTAGTGACGCATTGTTTAATTTCCATTGTGTTTTTATATGCTTTTTTGCCCTCCATATGGCATCTTTGGTGAGGTGTTTATTAAGGACTTTGGCCCATTTGTAAAAATCAGGTTGTTTTCTTACTTTTGAGTTTTAAGAGTTCTTTGTATATTTTGGATAATAGTGCTTTATCAGATGTGTCTTTTGAAAATGATTTCTCCCAGTCTGTGGCTTTTTGTCTCATTATCTTGACATTATCTTTTACAGAACAGAAGTTTTTAATTTTAATAAAGCCAAGATTATCAATTATTTCTTTCATGGTTTCTGCCTTTTTTTGTGTCTAAAAAGGCCCCACCATTCCCAAGGTCATCTAACTTTTTCCTATGTATTTTTCTAGAAGGTTTCTAATTTTGCATTTTACATTTAGGTTGATGGTCCATTTTGAGTTAACTTTTATGAAGGTTGTAAGGCCTGTGTTGATTCGTTTTTTGGTGTGTGAATGTCCAGTTGCTCCAGCACCATTTGTCCAAAAATAAATTCACTATATTTCTGGGGGTCTATTTCTGGACTCCCTATTATGTTCTATTCATCTATTTCTCTATTCTTTCACCAGTACCACACTGTCTTGATTGTTGTAGCTTTATAATAAGCCTTGGAGTAGAGTCCATCCTCCAACATGATTTTTCTCTTCAAATATTGTATTGATTATTTTGGGTCTTTTGCCCCTCCCTGCCTCCCATGTAAACTTTAGAATCACTTTGAAGGTATCTGTAAAATAACTTTCTGGGACTTAGGGAACTGCATTGAATCCATAGATCAAGTTGGGAAAAACTGACTTTACAATATTGGGTTTTTCTTTCCATGAACATGGAATATCTCCCCATTTATTTAGGTTTTTAATGTATTCATTTAATAGATTTTGTCTTTTTCCTTAGATAGACCTTGTGCATAGTTTGTGAGATTTACTCTGAAGTACTTCATTTTAGTGCGTGCTGATCTAAATGGCATTGTGTTTTTTATTTCAAATTTCAGTTTCTAGGTGTTAGTGTATAGGAAAGCAGTTGACTTTTCTATATTAACCTTGTATCCTGCTACCTTACTATAATCACTTAGTAGTAGCAGACTTTTTTCTGTTCTCTCAGATATTGTACACAACAGTCATATCTTCTGTGAACAAAGACAGTTTATTTCTTACTTCCCAATCTGTATACTTATTATAACAAATAAAAAAATTAGTTGAGTTACAGATATAAGATCAACATACTAAAATCAATTGCATTTTAGTACACTAGCAAAGAACAATTTGAAAATCAAATTAATAAAACAATTCAGATTACAAAGGATAAAAACAGTAAGCTAATTTGAAATAAATTTAACCAAGTATAAGATTTATACTCTAGAATCAAAACATTATTGACAGAAATTAAAAATGACCTAAGTATATAGAAATTCCAACCAGGTTTATGTATTCAAAAATGTAATATTGTTAAGACAGTATGTCCCAATGCAGTTCAATGCAATCCTTATCAAACGTCTAACTGCATTTTTTGAAGAAATGGATAAACGGATCCTAAAATTCATGTGGTATTGCAAGAGACTCAGAATAGTTGAAACAATCTTGAAAAAAGAACAAAGTTGGAGAGAGAACTGACTCTTCCAAGTTTCAAAACTGTTACGGATCTTCAGTGTCCAAAGTAATGTGATCCTGGGATAAGGGTAGTCATATAGAATTATATAATAAACTTGAAAGTCCAGCAGTAAACCTATATGCTCTTGGTATGTTGATTTTTGAGGCCAAGACCATTCACAGGATTGTAGGAAAACTACAAATGAATTTGTTACCCATACAAAAGAATGAAATTGGGATATGGTAAATTTTCATGACTTTAGATATGGCAGTGGGATTTTAGATATAATACCAAAAACAAGCCAGAGCAACAGCAAAAAAAAAAAAAAAAAAAAAAAAAGAGACAGAGAGAGAGGGAATAGACTTCATTAAAAAATTACATCAATGTATGATATCAAAAAAGTTAAAAATCAACCCATAGGATAGGACAAAATATTTGCAAATCATATATCTGTTAAGGGTCTAATAATGAGAATATATAAAAAAATACTTTCACCTGAATGTTAAAAAGACAACCCAATTTTAAAAACGGACAAGAGACTTGAATAGACATTTCTCCATAGAGAACATACAAATGGCCAGTAAGCACAAGAAAGTTATGGTCAACATCATTATTCATTAAGGAAATGCAAATCAAAGTAACAGTGAGATTCTACACCAAATAAAAATAGAAAACAAAAGAAAACATGTTGGCAAAAATGTGGGGAAATTTGGATCTTCATACATTAGTGGTGGTTATAGAAGATGATTCAGCGACTATGAAAAACAGTTTAGCCTTTCTTCAAAAAGTTAAACATAGAGTTACCATGTGACTTAGCAGTTTCACTCCCATCCTTAAGCCCAAGAAAATTGAAAATTAATGTCCAGGGGCACTGGGTGGCTTAGTTGGTTAAACGTCCAACTCCTGATTTCAGCTCAGGTCATGATCTCAAGGTTTGTGAGTTCGAGCCCCGCATCAGGTTCTGCACTGACAGTGTGGAGCCTACTTGGGGTTCTATTTCTCTACCCCTCCCCTGTTCATGTTCTCTCTCTGTCTCAAAGATAATTAAACAAATACCTTAAATTGAAAATCAATCTCCAGACAAAAACTTGTATGTTAATATTCTTATCAGCATTTTTTGTGGTAACTAAAAGGTAGAACAACCCAAATGCCCATCAGATAAGGAGCGGGTAAACAATATATGGCATTTCATAAAGTGGACTATTATTCTGCCATAGAAGGGACTGAAATAACTGATATATGCCACAACATGGATGGACCCTGAAAATATAAGTAAAAAGTCAGACACAAAAGGCTGCGTATTATATGATTCCATTTATATAGAATGCCTATAATAGGCAAGTATGTGTAGACAGAAACGAGATGAATGGTTCTCGGGTCTGGAAGGAGAAGGGAATGTGGAGTGACTGATTAATGGATATTGGGTCTGTTGGGCCTGTTTAGGGGATCATGAAAATATTCTGGAATTAGATAATGTTGGTGGTTGTACATTATTATGAATATCCGAAAAGCCAATTAAATGTACATTTAAAAATAGTTAAACTGGTGAATTTTATGTTATGTTGATTGTATCTCAATAAAATAAATAGGTTTTAGTATATAAAGAAAATGAAATCTTATTAATTTGAAATTAACTAGTATTTAATTCACAGTCATAGGGACTCGAAGATAATTTGGATTTTTGAAAGTTAATGGGCAACTTAACATGCTGCCAAGTAAAATATACAGGCAAGCAGGAAAGACTTTTTTAAAAATATTATTACAATAGGGAGAATATTCCAACTACAAGATTGGAACAGTAAATAAAGCTAGAAATAACTGGCGGTGGTTTGAGTCGGGTAGGCAGGTACTGTTACTGAATTACTAAAAAGGGAATATTTTTCTTTATAAAAGGGTCTCTTAAAGTTGATCTGTGTTCCAGTGCTTGCTTTAGCTCAAGGGTGGGCCAAAACCTGGGGCCTTTGGGAAGGAGAGAAGCTTGGTTTTGGTCAAGTTCATGGATTTTTCATCCAGATTGGTCAAAACTAATTAGCATTATGAAATATTGCAGAGGAAATATATCTAATCAACAACAAAAAAGGATAATCTTTTACTTAATCTATTTGTAAGTGTCTAAAACAAATACAGAATGAGAATATGCTTTTTTAAAATCTTCTGCATCTCTATGGTATAATATGCCCAAATAAGAGCTCTATGGTTATTTGTGAAGCTTTTTCTGCTACTGCAGCTACTTGAAGCACTAAATGTATACTTCTTTGGAAAAGACTCCATAGTTCATATAACTTACTGATTCAAGGAGTACTTTCTTTCCAGTTATTTCAAATTAATGAGGCTAGCTAAAAGCACTTGAAAAGATCATAAAATAATCAAAAGGTAGACAGCAGTTGAGTTTAGTGGAGTTCACACATGTGCTAATATGAATAAGATTGCAATACATTCACACAGGTAGAAAATGATGAGGACTTCAAACCATTTAAGAGTGTTTGTTTGTTTGTTTTTTTGTTACTTAAGCTGATTTGTTATTACTAACAAATTTACTAACTGATTTGTAAGTGGTATGCAGAAAGAAGTTCTTACAAGGTAATGGAGGCGGAATTCCTATAAAGCCAAGTAGCTTTAGCTGCATGGCTTTTCATTTCATGGCCCTGCCTTAGGCCCTGGAGCGGGGAGCCTTGGCAATGGGTCACAAAGCCATATGTTTTTGTAAATTTTGTTGAAGTAAGATATTTTAACGATAACTATTTAAAACCACTGTTTCTTTCCACTCTGACTTCCCCTCATTTTCACTTCCCCTGTGTCATGGCTCACTGATGGCACCATGGCATCATGAGTCTTTTTTTTTTTTTTTTTTTTTGGATCCAGCTAAGGGAAAGTTGGAATATATTCAGTTTGAATTTAAAAGGGTATAATTATATGGTTCACATTTCTTTTATGTCTGGCTAAATTATTGTTACGTGCCCAATGTAGGGATGAGTTCTAGAAATACTTCTGCAGCTCATAGTGTTGACTACACAGTATAGTATGGAGTCACAAAAGGCTAGGTGGCATTATGGTATGGATGAGTCCTGTGGTGCCTGGTGTGGGAAGAGTGGGAGGAGAACCAAATGGAGCAAAAAACTTCCCAGCGTCAGTTGTATGAAGTTTGGTTTACAGCAAATTTATCAACATCTAGTCAAAAGATAACTTCCTTCCTGCAGGGTATTTAAGTATATGTTCCATGTGATTTTTGATAGAATATCAAAAATTCATAAGGTACAAACCTGGATCATGCATATAGATACGTATGGTATCAGATATTTCAGGCATCCCAAGTGTTGATAATAAGAATAATAAAAACATGTTTTGATTAACTGTGCTAGAGGAAAGAACCAGTCATATTTCTGTTGTCTAAATAGAAAAAAATATAAAATGTTGTCATATGAAGAATCAGTCAAAGAACATACTGACAAAAAAAGGCAGTGGAATATATTATAGTAATGTGAAAGGGAGTTAATTCATGTAAATATTACGGTATTTATCAATATTTTGTGATTATTGTAATTTATGTCCTAGTGGCTTGCTGAATAATGGCCCTCAAAGATACCTGGGTCCAAATACCTGGAACCCATGAATTTTCATTATATAGCAAAAGAGATTTTGCAGATGTAAATAGTTAAGGGTCTTCAGATGGGAACACTAGCCTAGATTATCCAGGTGGGACCTAATGCAGTCAAGAATGTCCTGGAAGACAGAGTAAGAATGACACAGAATCAGAAGGCAATGTGATGATTCAAACACGTTACAATGCTGTTGGCTTTGAGGATGAGGGAAAGCGCCACAAGTCAAGGAATACAAGGAATGTAGTTCAGGATGTTGCAAAAGGTAAGAAAACAGATCTTTCCTTCAAACCTTTAGAGGGTTCATGGCTCCCTATCTTGGGATGAAACTAATTCTGGACTTCTAGACTTCAGAACTGTAAGAGAATGTATTTGCATTGTTTTAAGCCACTAAATTTGTGGTAATTAGTTGCAGCACCGATAGAAATGATTTCACAAATTGTTTCACAAATTGATCTCACAAAAGCTGGTTCTAATCATGGGTAGAGATGCACAGGGACTTTGAGCACATCCATCCAGATTCTTCAGTGCTGCCAATAAGGTCACTAATGTAAATATATGTCAATATCTTGTTCCTGTCAGGCACAGTGCTAGTAACAATGGGGAGCAACACAGCCATAACTGAGACTGATACCTAATGTTAAGTCCTGCGGAGGATAGTAGGACCACAAATTGATCTGATTAGCACATGATTCTGGCATTAGGTGGCCCCATACTACATTGGGCAAGCTTTAATATTAATCCTCATCATGAATATACAGAAATTATATTGAAAGTAATTACCATTCTGCCTTCTATGATCCCATTAAATATTTCGTTGTTATTTTTAAACTTCTGAAGTACAGGAATGTAAAAGAGATAATGTAATGTTAATAATTGTTTAGCGAAGTTTTTGTTATAACATACCATTTTACTCCTTACAGGATATCAGAGAAGCTAAAAGATAGACTATTGTAAAGCAATCTGAATTCTTTGGAATGTGGAATTCAAAATTAGCAAGGAATTTTATAGATGGAGGAAGATATAAAACATGTACTTATTTCTGAGAAAAGAGTAATACCTTTTTTTCTTATTCTGTCCTATGCATTTAATTCTTAGTCAAAATAAGGTATTCCTTATTTTGCGGACTCATCTTCTTGAACAGATATAGTCTGTCTCTCTCTCTCTCTCTCTCATCATATCTCTATTTCTCTCTTATTGTACAGGGAAATGTAGGAACAAGACCCCTGATAAAAGTTATGCGTAGAGAAATAGCACAATTTCTAGTGGTCAGTGTTTAGGATTTCTCTTGTATCATATAATTAGGACCACTTGACATTTTCTTGATGGAAAAAGAAAGGAAATAAATTAAAGGTAATGACACTAAAGGAGAATGATGTTTCACAAATTAGTTCTTAATTTCTCTTTTATCAGAAGTACACTAATCAAGCTTGAATAAGTTCTGTTATGATTGCTTTATCTCATGTCTCTCTTCCCAGGGGTAGTAATAGCAAAAGTGTGATTTAGTGAATTAAAAAAATTGTAGAATGTTTATTGCCATATATATTCACACATATAAATAAAAAAAATAAGGGGTGCCTGGCTGGCTCAGTTAGTAGAGCATGTGACTCTTCATCTCACGGTCCTGAGTTCGAGACCCACGTTGGGCATAGAGAATACTTAAGAAAAATAAATAAAAAAAATGTTCTTGATAAATATATTTGTATGTGTGCTTGTTTGTATATGTGTGTACACATACCTGTACCTGTAGACATATACATATAGGAATATAATGAATGCAGAAAATATCTCTCTCAGAGGAAGAGCAGTTGCTATACTAACCCAAATTTACTCCATTCTTTGTTTTTAAACTTTGTAAGTATCCTGATATTTGAATTAATGGTACATATTAAGTTATTTAACAAGTTTTATTAAGGTATTGAAGGCAGCATCAACATGCTTTTGCTTTGCTGATTTAAAGAATTGCAAATGTTGCCTTTTGTTAAGTATTGTTTGAATATTTCTACATGTCAAAGGGTATGAGCTTAGTTGAAATGAATAGTTTTAAATAATTTTAAATTAAATTAATAGAAAACTGTAAGAGATTGTGGCAATGTTGTGTTTCATGTTATGTGCAATTTAATAGTAACTCTTAGTGAGTTGACTATTTCATTGATTTTTCTTAAAATAGACACGAGATAGAGTATGCTTATTTACTTATACTGGATTTGTGCAAATTGCACAACTACCAAAAACGCACATATGCCAAAGGAAGAGGTGTATTTTACTAAAAAACAAATGAAATGGATATTCACTGTAACAGCTTTTGTGAAGAAAATGAATGTGCATGTATAGTATATGAGTGTGTGTGTATGTTGTGTGTATGTGTATGTTTGTATAAATTTGAGACACTAAATAGAAGGGGAATTTATCATTTTAAAAAATGCATTTCAGTGAAATTTCAGATATGAATATGAAAATTAGAACCTTAAAAAAATTAGTGGAAATCAGCTTCTTAGTCCTGGAGTAGGCAAATATTTCTTAAATTGGTCACAAAACTCTAGTCAGAAAAAGTATATGAATTGGACTCTAATAGACAACAGAACTTCGTTCTTTAACGTACTCCATCATGGAAATGAAATGGCAAAAGACCGTAAATTCAGTTTATGAAAAAACGTCATACAAATCATTAAGAAAAAGACAGTTGAATAGAAACTAGACAAAAGTCTTGACTGGACAATTCACAAAAGAAAACTCAAAGCGGTTAATTAACTTATGAAAAGGTGTTCAACTTCATTACTTATCATGGAGGTGCACATTAAAAATGCAGTTGGTACCACTGCACCATTAGCAGAATAGACTTAAACAGATAGCATCCAGCATTGGTGAGGATGTGATACAACTTACACTATGGAAGTGCAACTCAGCAAAATCACTCAGAACTTTTGGGAAGTTTCTTGTAAATTTAAACATGCATCTACCTTGTTACACAACAGTTCAACTTCTAGGTAGATTTCTAACAGAAGTGTGCCCAAATATTCACCAAAAGACATTGATCAGAATCTTCTTAACAACATTGATTCCAGTAGAAAAAAAAAATCTGGAAACCACCCTGTAACTAATCTGGAGAATGGAATAAATAATACCCAGCAATGAGACTAAATGATCTAAAACAACAAACAACAATATGAATGAATTTCACACAAGATGTCAGACACAAAAGAGGACTGTTCCATTGAAACAAAGTAGAAAAGCAAGCAAAATCAATTGATAGCATTGAAATCAGGCTAGTGGTACTGGTTGGGTGGTGGGTAAGGGGAATCTGAGGTGGGTTCTTAATCTGTGTGCTGGGTACAACTGGTAAATTTGATCTGCAAAAAATTCATCAGGGTTTATACTTATATGCATTTGATTACACATACTTTTTGCTTCAGCAAAAAGTTTAAAAGTGTATCCCAAAATCATTTCCTATTTTCGATAAAGTGTAAGACTTCTGAAAACCGCTAAAGGAATAAAAGCTATTTTTTCATTGCTCATTCCTGTAATTTTCTCTTTACTCCATGTATTCAGCTATAATTTCTATATACCCAAATCTTCCAGATATAATAATGATAATTATTGAACAATGTAAAAAGTTCAATCCAGATAGGGAATTTCAGATTTGAAGGAAAATAACTCCTGATAATCAAATACCTCTTCCCATATGATTCCATCCTATGTTGAAGTTAAGTGTTGACTGTTTTGTTGGAACTCAACAAATGATGAGCGCCCAGGACATGTGAAGTAAATTAAAAAATACTGGTTGTGAATGTCAGACTTGAAGTTACTAGAATGTATTTTCTGGGTTAGATGATCAGTTTTATATGACTTCTGTTTTTTTTCTTCATGTTGGGAAATGTGTATTGTTGTGAAACAAATGCTGAGCTCAGGAACTCCTGCAAGAACACTGTCTAACTTCTAGCAAATGATTTTTGACACTGTTTTCTGGTCCAGTTATTCCAAAAATGTCTCAGTATGCTTTGAATTGCTTATTATTTTAATTTTCCAAGAAGAGTGTAATTATTCAGGTGGGGCATAGCAAAGGTCACCAGCAACTCTATTATATCAACTTACAAATTTTCTGTTTTCATGTTCTGCAGAGTTCCAATTTTTTACATGAGGGAAGATTCTCACCTATATTAATGCACAGTAGCAACATACATTGGTTACTGGAGAGAAATAATTTGTATCCATACACAGTCACTCAGAATTCAGATTTGGCTGGACCTGACCCTTCTTTACCCAACCAGGCAAATATGACAGCTGTCTCCATATCCCAGTCTGGCCCAGTTGGATTTTGGGGAATTGCTTTTTTTCTAGATAAAACAGGAACCAGTTAGCTCTGCCTTTGGACCTAAACACTCATACCCTCTTTGACCTCTGATTAATTCCTGATGACAGCTAGGTGACCTGAAAGGTTCATATAGTGATATAAATTCCTAAGTGACACAGAATGCTAAAATCCTACTGTCAACATCTATAGCGCTCACCTGAGTGTTGATCCTTTCTACTGGAGATTCAACAAGCAGTTGTTGAAGAAGGTCTTCCTATTAGTGAATTAAACTCTACTTTGAAAGTAGTTGGACTTTGTGAACATTTGGCCTCATTTTGTCATTCTAAGTGCTCATGGAATGTCCTGGAAAGTGCACATTATTTTTCTACCTAAGTTATTTTTATTTTATTTTGCAAATTTCATCCTGTTATATGTAAGTGGAAAGAAGTTAACATTTATTGGCCCCTCCACTAGCTGTGTTTTGTCCCTTGCCCTGCATCCCTAAAACTCCTATGACAGCTCGACCAGAGTCAGTCTATAGTAGACTGAAAATGAGGGGTACTAATTTGATTTCTGTTTACTCTCTCTACCTGGAGGCAGTTCTCACCATCCAGTCAAAACAAGGGTCATTGTGGAGCTGGGACATTTAATCCAATAACCCAGTATTGTCACCTAAGGAAACACAACTGGTCTTGCCTAAAGCTAACAGGAGTGGAATTTTCTGTATCTATTTGAGAACAGTTAGATCTAGAAAAAAGAAATTCTTCAGGAATTCCTATCACTTTTAATGCAATCCCCCCCCAAAACATGAGCCTCTTTTATGAAGTATGTTTTTTGCAGTGTTCTTCAGGTCTTTCTTTGCTTCTCAATCCCAGATTTTTAGTCAGAAGCATTATACTTATTAGTTTGACTGTCCTTCCATTTAGCCTTTACAGTATGGAAACAGAGGTAAAAGTTCATGCTAGGTGAACCATATTCATCCTTTTATCTTAAAAGTTAAATAGTCCATACTCTTTTATTTATTATTATTTTTTTTTTTAATTTTTTTTTCAACGTTTATTTATTTTTGGGACAGAGAGAGACAGAGCATGAACGGGGGAGGGGCAGAGAGAGAGGGAGACACAGAATCGGAAACAGGCTCCAGGCTCTGAGCCATCAGCCCAGAGCCCGACGTGGGGCTCGAACTCCCGGACCGCGAGATCGTGACCTGGCTGAAGTCGGACGCTCAACCGACTGCGCCACCCAGGCGCCCCAATTATTTTTTAAATGTTTATTTATTTTTGAGAGAGAGACAGAGGAAGCAGAGGGGGAGGGGCAGAGGGAGGGAGACACAGAATCCAAAGCAGGCCCCAGGCTCTGAGCTGTCAGCACAGAGCCTGACATGGGGCTGGAACTCATGAGTCATGAGATCATGACCTGAGCTGAAGTCGAATGCTTAATCGACTGAACCACCCAGGTGCCCCTAAATAATCCTTACTCTTAAATAAGAGTCATTAATATCCTCATACATGGACAGTGCTTTTTAGTTAACACTGGACTTTTATATACAATTACATTCTCATTCTTCCTCCCATAATAATTCTGGGAATTTTTCCAGGGAACTGTGATTTTTTCTATTTTCAATGAGAGAAAATGACCATCACATAACTGAAGTGCTCTCTGACCCAACCTTGATTCCAGTAGGTGTTATTTTTTTAACCATAAGATTATAGTTAGTTGGTGTAGCTAACTTGCCCATCTTGCGAGTTGCTTAAGGGCTTTGACTGGGCCTTGCTGGGGATAACATTGAATATGGCACATGATATGTGTTTGTGAATGAATTCTAAATATAATAAGCAGAGTTGGTTAAAGGTACTGACCTAGTCAGTGGTAGGAGTATTATTTAAATTTGGTCATCCAACTGTAAGTTTTGAGCTTTTTTCACTAAAATATTTCACTAACCCTATAATTAGGCCACACACCTGTGAGTTAAGACCCATGTTTTAAATGACAAATACTTTATATAACCTACGTTGGCCAATTGTCGGCAGCAATGAGATAAAGAGCAGGAGGATCCTTATAAAAATCGGCTTTCTGGGGCGCCTGGGTGGCGCAGTCGGTTAAGTGTCCGACTTCAGCCAGGTCACGATCTCGCGGTCCGGGAGTTCGAGCCCCGCGTCGGGCTCTGGGCTGGTGGCTCAGAGCCTGGAGCCTGTTTCCGATTCTGTGTCTCCCTCTCTCTCTGCCCCTCCCCCGTTCATGCTCTGTCTCTCTCTGTCCCAAAAATAAATAAAAACGTTGAAAAAAAATTAAAAAAAAAAAAAAATCGGCTTTCTCTTGAGTTCTGCTTTCCAATTGAGCAGATCAACCATCCACTTCACCATTTTCATTTCTTTTAGCGGAAAACACTTGAAACTCTTCCTGTTGTTATTGCCTTTTTAGATTTAAGCTGCATTGCATTTTAACATTTCAGAAAATGTCAAGAAAAAGTACTATTTCTTATCATTAAAAATGAAAAATGCGTAACAAATGACTTACAAGAATTTGGGTGTGAAAATTTACATGGATTGAAGGAAAGGCTCAAAGTGAATCCAGAAGCAAGTGCCTTATTTTTGCCTGCTTGTAAAGATAATTCAATGGGTAGACTGATTTTCTTCCCCAGTAAAGTAAAAAAGAAAGAAAATGAGGTAAAACAATTGTTGGTTAGCTTGAAAGAATAAAATGTTGGTTGAATGAGAGTAATGCTGAGTTCCTAAGAATTACAATTTTTTTCTTTATTCAAAGCAAGAGTATCATCAAAAAGACAGTTTTACTGCTAAGTTCATAAACTTTTGGAATAATATGTTTTAAAATTGAGTGTAGTTTGGAACTATAGCTTTATATATGTGTATTTTATCCAGGAAATCTTTCAATAATTGAGTCAAGACACAGCTCCTCATGTTTTAAAAGCATTGAAATAAAAAGTTATACCACAAAAAGTACAAATATGTGAACTGTAAAACATTATGTATCAAACATAAATTTAGTATTTTTGAGAGAGAGAGAGAGAGACAGGCTGGGCTGGGGGAGAAAAATTATTTGATTAAGGCTATTCAATCAAGGCTATTTTCTGTATTTTTACAACCAGAGGGCCGAGATGAACCTTGCACAGTCATCTGGTTCAGCCCTCTGCCTTGAGGCAGAGTACATCATTGAAACATGAGAATCAATACTGTTTGTTGAGACCCTCTCCCCAGAGAAGATCATCCCCGGACTCCTTTATAACTTTTGAATCTTTCTCTTGTGGCTATTTAAAATCCATATGGTTTTCTGAAGCCCTGAGGTTCCTTTAAGAGAAATGAAAAATAAGCTTCTGAAACAAATCAGTTCCCTTTTATGGAGATCTTTGATTACATGTCTAGAGATTACTTTAAAATATTCAACCAGAAGAGAACCACACAATTTAAATAAAAAAAGAAAAAGCCAAACGAAAAATCATTAGCATACTTAAGTAAAAACCGCTTAAATGTTACTACTTAAATGGTTTGTTCATTTAGTAAGACAGACCCACTACTTAATGCTTGGTAGAAAAAAATGTAACGGTTATAAATGTGTTGGTATTTTAGGTTGAGGAGGTCTTTGACAGAAAAGTCTGATTTATTTCAGTAAAGCCCTTTTCCATGTGGGGTAGGTCAGAGAAGAAAACTAACCAAACCAAGTAAAATGTTAAAAAAAAATGACTGAAATTACAAATAATATGTAACTACTACTTATAAAAGCTTATTGGTAAAAGAGCGTTTTAAGGAGCTCATATTTACATTGAGTTCTAATTAATAATGAATTATTCTGAGACCCTGAGCTAAGATTATCTTCATGCTCAATGTGTCATATATTTCCTAACTTCAAAACCAATAAATCTTAACTTCTTATTTTGCTAAGTTGTGACACTATCATTCTTACATTAATTTCATACCTGTTCCTACTTCCTGTCTCTTCCCTTTCCCAGAACACATGCAGATACAATAATATTTGATGCCATACATAGTTGCCAAATGAATGATGTAATAAATGGATTGTATAATTTAAATGTGTTAATTTTTGCAGCAGCTTTTAGTATAACAGTCTTTATGATGCTTGAAACCATCTTTGACAAGCATACTTCAGATACTTATAATCCACAGATTTAGTATGGAGGATCCTGTAGCAGTGTATTCAGAGTTTACAAATATTTTCATTGCTCTTGAGGTTTTTTGTATTTGTGGTGTTTATGTTTATTTTTTATAAACTCCCTTTCATTTCGATAACTTTTGCTTTGTTCTTTTTTAATGATGACAGTATTCAAACATATAAAAGAGAAAAGAGTATAAAGAACCTTACTGTCCCATCATCCACCATTAACATCAAGTTATCAACATGTATTTATATTCTTTCACTTCCTCTCCCCATATAGTATTATGTTAAAGATTATACAAGGGATTATATTATTTCCCCTGTAATAGATTTTAAATGACAATAAGGTTAATCACTTAAGTTTCAGAATGATCTTTCTGTGAAAATTGATAGTACCCTAAATAACTCAGTTTTATCTAGAAATATATACTGTTCCTGAAACTGACTATGTGATCATAAGAAATAAAAATTAAGACACCTGGATAATTTTGAGAGAAAGATGGGTCATGATTATAAAATGTGTAATTAGATTAGAAATATAGATGGGATTTGTGTACTGTGGATATCTACTAAACAACTAGGAATACAGTTTAGGATTGTTTTTGGAATTTATTGGGTGCATATGACATTAATATCTTTTAGATAAAAATTAATAAGGAATTAATAATTTGGTAAGCCCTAGTGTTCACTTACATTAATTTGGGGAAATCTTTAGCAATTCATCAATGGGGAATTGAGAAAGAAAATTAAAATTTTGTGACATAGAGAAATTAAAGCAAAACAACTTTCAAAAACTATCCTAGAGGAAAAACAAAGAATTTAAAAGATAATCGTTTGTTTATATAATTACCTTAGACAAAGACAACTAGTTAAACTAGAAAAAGTTAAACCTGTAAAATACCTGTAAAATAGTTAAACCTGTTAATGTAAAATGTTAAACCTGTAAAATAGTTTGAATATAGGAGCCAACATAAAAATATTCTAAAAAGTAGCAAATTCGTAAAATCTCTAGGAAAGCATTGAAAAATAATCATTCTCAATCTTTTCGGAGCATATACTCTAGTGTTCCATTTGTTCCTTTTATTTTTGCTTTGACACAGCACTGCCTGGTCAACTTTGGCATCTTTCACTATAGCCAGTGATGCTCAAATATAATGCTCAAATGGGAATTGGGTCCATAAGTCTTGGGCTCCGTATGGCAGAATTTCCTTCAAGGGATGTATGTAATGGATATTCAAAACTCAGTATCATGGTATAAAGGTGATGTTATAATACAGACTTTGAAGAAAGTAAAAACAAGACCTAATCAAGAGAAATGTCTCAGTGTGTAAGAACATAGGTAACAATATATCTAATGATTGTAGTATATAGTTTTACATACTTACATATTACCACATGATAGAAATCTGGATTTTCAGTGCAGTGATAAGCAGAGAGGTATTTGTAAATGCTGCAGCTGGTATCATGAACTACCTACCATACTAGATATTCTCATTTCCAGTGTTTAAAGTGTCCAAAAGATATTCTCAATAAAATGATCTATGAATATATGCCGGTTTTCATGAAAATTAGTCATACTGTTACCAACCTTTCTTTCCAAAAGGAATTCTGGAAAATGCTCTGCAATTTTCAAACAACCAGTGTCCTAAAGTTCATTGATTACTGTCAAACTTTTAATAGCTAACCCTCCCCCCTTTAATTAGGTTTATTCAGGGAAGGTATAATCTCTTCCAATGAAGTCTTATTTTGAGGATTTTAAGGGAAATCCATGGAGGAAATTAAATGCTGATTTAATGATAGGCCTCTTTCAAGACAGTGACATCTTCTTCTTTCCTCAACTATCATGTTATTTCAGACAGTGCTGGTAGAGCTTTGTGGAAATTAGTGTGCAACTGGGTACAATAGTAAACATCTTATGAAGAAGTTAATCCTACCTTCATCCTGCCATCTTTTGGCCCATGCTAAAATTTAAGGGACTTATCTAACCTGTAATCCTAATTAAGGGAAGGTGAGGTTTTTAATAAAAACAATAGTAGTTATTTAATTAGTCAAAATTCTAATCTATATATAATAGAGTATATATATGTTATATATACTGTATATACAATGTGTATAGAATGCAATGTATGTGTGCATACACATACATTATACAATATATACAGTGCCTACCCTTGGGAGTAGAATGGATTAGAATTGGCACTAAATAAATGATACACACACCCCCATACTGATATATTTACAATAATACTTTAAAACTCTTATTATACTTATTTTCCAGATGCAAAGACTAAGCTTAGGAAATCCTGTAACTGTCTCAACATCTTGTCTCATTTAAGTGGTAGATAGATACTAATAAAATTCTACTTTGGTTGCTCATTGCCTAAACTTCCCTCCCTCAGTGGTATAATCAAGATTGGACTAATCCTTAGGACAGAGGAAATTTAAAGCTTTAAAAGTTGTCTATCATTTTTTCTATTTTTTTTTAAAGAATGAGAAGAGCCTGCAATTGTAGCAAAACAATCTATCATCTTACTCTAATGGAATTTTTCTGTAATATTAATATCCCCAAAATATAACAATTTGCCTGGGCACAGGGAAAACCAACGGAAACCAGAAAACAAATACACACAAAATAGCAGTAACAACAATAATAGTATCTTTAGGGACTAATACTAGGATAAACGGAATTTCTCCTTCATTAATTAGAACCAAAAGAAAAATGGATATTTGATCAGATTATTTGATGTGAAGAATCTTTTGCTGTATGGAAAGTACAGATCCAGTTAGAACTTCGCCTCTCATCCAGTGTTGATTGTCTGCTGAAGAGCACCAGTATTATCATATGGTCAAAATAGCTAAATCTTTTCTTGCAGGTGGTTTTATAGACTCTTCCTTAAGCCCTGTGAGGAGGATTCTGCCTCCAGACAGCCCTGAAGACCCTTTTCCTAACTAACAATGGATGGATGAGTGACCATATGGCAGGAGCAGCATTCTTCTGGAGCTTTTTCAACCTATTGTTCTTGTTTATTCTGATTGATCTATGTCCAGGCACAATGGTGGTTATGTGATTTTCAGTGCAGGTCACATTGGTTCAGAAGAAATTAGTAGTTAAAAAAAAATGAAAGGAAGTATTTAACTTACCATTAGATGAAAGAAGGTTATCTGAACACAAAAGCAATGGAAGAAATTTCAAAGATTAAGTTCAGTTGCTTTTACACAGGTTTACATATAAAATTAATGGCACATTGGAAAATATTAATAACAAATATAACAAAAAGTATTAATATGTAAATTTCATAGATTTAAATATAAAAGTAATTGAACCTCAAATAGGTAAAAGAAAACTAGAAAAATACATGACCATTTACTGAAAAACCCAAATTAATAAGATATCCAATTTTCTATAGTATAACTTTGCAATTGATCAAGCAAATAAAAATTACTACAACAGGGGGATCCTAGGTGGTTCAGTTGGTTAAGCCTCCGACTTTTGATGTCAGCTCAGCTCAGGTCACCATCTCATGGTTCATGGGTTCAAGCGTCACACTGGGCTCAGTGCTGACAGCGGGAGCCTGCATGGGATTCTCTCTCTCTCCTCTCTCTCTGCCCCTTCCCTACTCCTGCTCTCTCTCTCTCTCTCAAAATAAGTAAACTTATAAAAATTACTACAACAATATATAATTTTCAACTAAGAATTTATCATAATTGATCTCTTAAGTATGAAATCCTTAATTTGAAACATCTCAACTATTTCTCTCACAACTGCTATAAAATACTCAACTGTCTCTTGACAGGAACACTGGGAAAACATTTATAGTTTTTAAGGAAGTTGTGTCTATTTCTAATTGTTGAGGAATAATTTTTATACTGAGGTATAAATTTTATACCACATAAATCATTATTTAAAATGTTACTGTCTATAAGATCGATAGACTGTACAGGCGAACCCTAATTGAAAAACCTCAATTCCTGGACAACACATGGCTGTTAATATCCTTTTCAAAATCAAGGTGCATTCTCAAGACTAATTGATAATTATAATCGTATTAAGTATGGTTAGAACATTTTCTTTCTTTGCTTTTAATATCACACTGAAATTATGTTAGACCAGATTTATTATGTATGTATATTCTTTCATATCTTTTTTGGAAAGAAATATGTATACATTTAAACATATAAATTAAATTAGGATAAGTTTGACATATTCGGTCTTCAATTTTTTTAAGAACAGGCAGTCAAAACAGTTTTTGCTTTTAGGTTATTCTCAAATAGTTTTTAATGAAGTTGCCTCAAGAGGACCTTCTGCCATGTCTGCTCTACTGTTTTCCAATGGAGTGTCACTGTACAAATGTGCTGTTTTAAAATTATAATTGCATTTCTTTTAGCAATAGAGGTGTGAATCATTCATATTTGAACCACAATGCATACACTTCTTAAAAGTCCGTTTAAAAAAATTATGCTTCTAAAAAGGTTGTTAATGGAAATATGCATCACTTTATAATTACCCAAACCTACAACAAATTAAAGTGCTGATTATGAAGGCAAAATAACACTAATCTATAATTATAATCAAGAATAGCAGCAATTGAAAACCATAGCCAACTCAAGACAAAATTTTTATGAAATACAAGAGTCACAGGAGATTTCTCAGTAGAATCTAAAGTAAACTATAAAAAAATGCATTCATAATATATACTTTTAAAATTTATGTAGCTCTCAATCATTTAATAGTGTACTGGTTATTTGTACATAAAAACAAATCTACAGAGAGTTTTGTGCCATGTTTCCTACAACAAACAAACAAACAAACAAGCAAACAACACCACAAAGGACTTGAGTGTTTACCTCAGTATCCCCCCGCTAAGAGAACTTGTTACTCCAGGCTGGCATTATGCCATTAAAATCACTACTCAAAGACAAAACTAACAAACCAAGTAATGAAACAAAATAAGACAACATACTTCAATACTCCTGTTGTCGGCATATCCTGGCACTTTAAATTTAATTCCTATATATTAATATTATTGATTGAGCATTTTTCTTCCTAGAGAGAAAAATGTGACTACACTGATACCTGTGTCTGTTAGATGACGCTGACTTACAATTTTTAGTGGCAAAGCATAGGCATTTAGAGGATCCCCTATGAACTTCTGCTAATAAACATGCATTTCTGTAGATAGAAGTTAATTGATATAATGGATAAATGATCTGGATTGCTTATTAGATTCAAATATGATTTCTTCAGATTCCTAATTGTCACCTTATCTCTCTAAATTTCCATTTCCTCATCTTCGCGGAGTAACAATAGGATCCATGTCCTAGAATTGCTGTTAAGATGAAATGGGATAACAAATGTGTACTCTTTTTCATCATATATGGCATGTAGAGCAGACTCCAGCATTTTTTCACTATTTTCATTGTATATAGCACTGTTACCATTTTCTCCCATTGCATGAAAAAAATCAGAGAAAACTGTCTAAAGTTTCCCCTTTAAAATATTGAATGCATCTTCCTGCTCAGTCCAAAATCTTTTTGTTCAAACATCATGACACATTAGAGAATTGATATATTTCAAAAAATTGGCTTGACTCTACCCTTGTTTTGAATTAGAGTTCATAAAAGAGATGTTATCATGTTTCTTCAATGAGAAAGAGATGCTAATCATTCATAGAATTGTTGAATATTCCAAAAGCATTTCTAGTGGTTTTACATGGTTTGTGAACAAGATTTAGAGCACACACATGTCAGCCAGATATATACTCAGAGTATCACTTTTCCTTTTTCTCATTCACTTACATGCACATTACATGTACACATGTCCTTAATTTTCTTTGATAAAATTCTACATCAAGGCCAAGAAATAAAAGGAAGGAAATCTATGATAATAATTTCTTCCCAAATTAGATAATTTCTTCTGGAGTGAATGAATTGATGTTTCCATTGTAAATTAAATGCTTAGAAGTTTGTGCTTAGAATAGTGCCCTGTCCAGGCAATATATTTATTGGCACATATTTCCCTGTGGGTCCATAAATAGCATTTTTTCCCAAATTCATGGTTAACATTTAGTTTGAGGAAAACTCTGTATTCATGATGATCTTTTTATTCATTTTTGTTTTATTTTATTTATTTTTACTCATTTTAATTTTCATTTTAGAGAGACAGAGAGCATGAGCAGGGGAGAGGGGCAGAGGGAAAGAAAGAGAGAATCTTAAACAGGCTTCCTGCTCAGCATGGAGCCTGATGCAGGCCTTGATCCCATGACCCTGGGATCATGACCTGAGCTGAAATCAAGAGTTGGATGCTCAACTGACGGAGCCACCCAGGTACACCCGTGATGGTTCTTTTTAAAAGGTGGGAACTATCATTGATAAAACCATTAGCACAATGCTTTATGTATAATAGATTTTCTGTAAACCAAAGAAGAATTGGCTGATTTGAATGGCTAAAAGAGTAGGTAGAAAAATTTATAAGATTATTATCCATGAGAAGATGCCACCTTTTCTTGGAAAGAGATGAATACATTTTCTGTATATATACAGACTGTGTATTATTAAATATATAATATAATATATAGTTATACTATATACTATATATTATATACTAATACTGTATACTATATACTATATATATTATAATATAATTATATATTATATATAATATATCAATATATTATATAGATACTGTATTATCAAAGTTTGTAATTAAAGGTTATTTGTACAAAATTTTACTTTGTTATTAGAATGGAAAGTAATTGATTTAGTTAGGTTTGGTTTATATACAACCTTATGGGCTATTTGGTTTACTCATTACAAATTTAGTTTTATACAGCATTATCAACAATAGCTAAATTATAGAAAGAGCTGAAATGTCCATCGACTGATGAATGGATGAAGAAGATGCAGGATATATGTATGTATGTACACATACCGAAATACATACATGTATACACAATGGACTATTACTCAGCCATCAAAAAGAATGAAACCTTGACATTTTCATTGAGGTGAATGGTGCTAGAGTATATTATGCTAAGCAAAAGAAGTCAGTCAGAGAAAGACAAATACCATATGATTTCACGCATATGTGGAATTTAAGAAACAAAATACGTGAACATAGGGGAAGGGGGATAAAAGAGGCAGGTAAACCATAAGAGACTTTTAACTGTAGAGAAATAAGTGAGCATTGCTGGAGGGAAGGGGATAAATGGGTGATGAGCATTAAGGAGGGCACTTGCTGTGATGAGCACTCGGGGTAACATGTAAGTGATGAATCACTAAATTCTCCTGAAGCCAATATTATACTGTATGTTAACTAACTAGAATTTAGTAAAAATTTGAAACAAGAATATCCCTAATTTATAAAAGGAGGTTTTGTAAAACAATAAGAAATAGACGGACTATTTTTTAAAAGGGCAAGACACATGAATATGAGTAGTGATTGAAGAGAATGGAAATGGCTAATGAATATATAAAAAGGTATCTTGACTTATAAAAATTAAAACTTAAAAAGGGAATAGAAAAAAATTTAGCTATAAAATAACACAATCTTTAGAGAATAGTATAGAAAGTTAGAAACACAATTATAAAGCAGAGGGTGGATTTTATATAATTATATAACTGTTTTCAAATTCCAGGAGGTTGAATTTGTTTACTAACTTAAGTATACATGATTTCAGTGGTCAGTTACTCCATATGTGTCCAGATGATGGTCAAATGGACGGTTACAGGATTGACTATATAGGTATCACCTAAAACAATTTTTTAGGGAGCCTCAATCATGGAAAATACTTAGTAACTCTGAAGTGGAATCTAGAAATCTGTGTAATTTATTCTTACTTGGTTCTTCTAAAAAAAAAAAAGTAAAACAATCCAACAACTCTTTTTTTTAACATGTAAGAAACCTAGAACTCCAAGACTTTAAGAAACTTGTTCAAGATCACAAAACTATTGAGAGGCAGAATCACAACTAGAAACAACTAATCTTCTGATTCATCATCTTACTCTACCACTCCAGTAATAGCATATTATCATTTCTGCCAAAGTTAATATTTATATTATGCTCCAATGCATGCATCTTTCTGTTTCTAAAACAAGTACATTGCAAATGAAAAAAGAAGTTCCTTCTTCAGCGTTTCTTTTTTTCCCTAGCTGTATTGAGATAGACTGTCATATAACACAGGTTAAGGTGTGCAACCTGATAGTTTGATGCATGTGTATATTTCAAAATGATTACCACAGTATGTTTACCTAACATATTAATCCCCTCACTGAGTTACCATTTTTTTTTGTGTGTGTGTGTGTGAATAGATTTAAGATCTACTCTTAGCAGCTTTTAATTAAACAATGCTGTACTGTTAACTATAATCACCATGCTGTGCATTAGATCCCTAGAACTTACTCATCCTATAACTATCTTATATCTCCTTGACTTATATCTCCCTATTTCTTCCAGTCCTCAGCCCCTGTAACTACTAATTTATTCTCCATTTCTATGAGTTTGGTGTTTTTAGGGTTTCTACATACGAGTGAAATCGCATAGTATAAGTCCTTCTCTGTGTCTCATTTCATTTAGCATAATTAAGTTTCATCCATCATATCACAAATCCAGATTTCCTTTTTTGTGACTGAATAATATTGCTCTGTGGGTGTGTGTGTTATCACATATGTATCTATCATTTTTCTTTTATTCATCTGTCTATGGACACTTACTTAGTTTGTTTCCATGTGGTAACTATTGTGAATAATGCCACAGTGAACATGGGGATGCAGGTATCTCTTTAAGATACTGATTTTATTTCCTTTTAATATATAACTAGAAGTGGGATTACTGATCATATGCTATTTTAATTTATTTCTTGAGATACCTCCTCACTGTTTTCCACAGTGGCTGCTCCAATTTATATTCTCACCAGCAGTGCAGTTCCCTTTTCTCCATATCCTTGCCAGCATTTGTCATCTTGTATCTTTTTCATAATAGCCTTTCTAACAAGTTTGGCCTGATGTCTCATTGTGGTTCTGAGTATCTCCTTGATAATTAGTGATATTGAGCATCTTTTCATGTACCTGTTGGCCATTTGTATATTTTCATTGAAAAAAGTCTCTGTTCAGTTTCTCTGCCCATTTTTAAATCAGATTTTTGTGTGTTGTTTTTGTCTTTCTCTCTCTCTCTCTCTCTCTTGCTATTGAGTTCTATGAATATTTTTTTTACTCTTCTCATATCCCTGGTGCTAAGGACAAATAATATTAAATAAATAAATAATACATTTTCATGCTGAATTAAATTGCTATTTCAAAGATATTATTACATAAAGAAAATTAGTCCAGTATTACTACAACATACATTTTGGAGTTAGCATGTCAGAAATTGATGGTTTGTGGGTGCCTGGAGTGTGGGGAATCAATTGTAAGCATGTTGTGTTTGAAAATCCCCAAGTGATTTTGACAAGTCCCCACTGAACACAACTTTCTTTTCTCCTTGAAAATCATTGGTTTAAAAACAGATGCTTTATTTTGAAATCATGTCAAAAGAGGCGATAGCAATAGAGTTTCCTAGACTCCTTTTCTTAATGTAATCAAGGCTAAAGTCTTGTTATTTTGCTACTTTTTTCCAGAAAGTTAGTGCACCTCCAGTTTATGGATTCTATCCTAAGATGGTCACATGCATTTTCATGAAATTTTTAAGTGTTTCTTTTCTGTATACTGGAAATATTTTACTTAGGTACTGTGTAGAAAATGTGTTCCTTTCAAGTAGAAAGTTCCAGTACTTTGAATGGTCTTTGTCCAACTTTTTGTCTTCTCAGACGCCTTTCTCTTTTCACTGTATATACTCTTCCTTGGTAATATCTTCTTAGCCCATTTAAATTGATAAAATTTGTAGATGTAACTCTAGTTAAAATATCTCTTAAGGGTTAGGTATATACTTTAGGCTGAATTTTATACAACTCAACTTGGATATTCCTGAGGTGATTCTAATTCAGCCTGTTTAAACTCATCATCTTCCTTCCCTGAATGGATTACTTTTGAATTTTCTATTCCAGTCATTGGAACTATCATCCGTTTTGTTGGTCAAAACAGAAACACAGTGTTCCCTATAAATGCTATATACCATTCCAGTTATTTCCAGTGAATAGCCATAAATCATGTCACTCCATCATTAAAGTTCTCCTTTGACCTAATGACAAATTCAAACTCCAAAAGAGGGCCAGTGAGAGTCTTTATGAATTTGATCTTGCTAATTCCTTTAATTTCTCTCTCGTCTGGATATCCGCACAAGTTTTTCTTTCTAACCAGAAATTTCCATCTTTTGTTACCTGCCAGATAATTTATATTTTTTTCCTAATCCCATGTAAACTTTAGCATTGGCATTAGCTATTACTTCCTCCAGGCAGATTCTTTTGGGTGCAAATCTCTGGATTAGGTCTTTATTCAATGCACTGAACATAATCTATTGTAAGTGGAAGTGTATTGGTCAGGATCCTCATCTGTGTTGAAATATGGGATATTTCATAAAATAGTCTTACTCTGATTGTAATCCATGGCCTGTTGCCAGACCATAAATTCTTACTAATCTGAGATGAAATAAGTAAAGAAATTGAAAGTGTTTAGAAACTATTTTGGCAATATGACAGAGTAATCTTACATATGATGGATGTAATGATAAAGAATTTTGGCCATGTATTTCGATTTCATTTCACTGGTAATACACTTTCACTGTGTCATACAAAAATATCAGTCCCTGATAGTTTGGGAATCACTGCAATTGAGTGAGGGGACTCAATCACTGCAATTGAGGCAGGGACTTTGTGGCCTGTGTCTGTCAGTAGCACATTAATATCACCATAACCCAATGCAGAGCTTTACTCATAGTACTTACATTATGTTTATTGATTTACTGAACGAATAAAAGACCTCACTTAAATTTGGTAACCAATGCTTAAATGAAGCAGACTTGTCAAATCTTGGAAAGCAATAAATACTGTGAAACACAACACTCCCGAAAAAGCATCCTCTGTATTCCGAGCAGCCAGCAGCTTTTGTAGTTGCAAACATTACTTTCAGTGTACTCATTTTGAATAAAGTCAGATTTTAAATAACTCTTCCCCCTGAAAAGTTATTATTTATAATATTTTTGATTTTCCAGTGTTTTTTCAAAAATTACTACAAACTTAAGAATTTTTAACACTTTAACTGATAAAAATGTACACACTGCCTTCAAGATGGGCAAAGTAAGAGTTCAGATAGGCTTTATAACTTCTGTGAGTCTTTTTCTTCCAGGCTTATTTTCTCTAAAATCACTTTTATTTTCTAAGAACTTTCCCCTCTTTACATATGTACATTTTTTCCTTGTCTTACCCAGAACTTTAGAAAGGAACTTCTTGAAAAATACTTTCATAAATGAATAAGTGTGTTCGGTGAAGATGAATCAGCTTTTGCTGTTACTGCTGTAGTAATGTCGTTATCCATTCAGACCCTGCTTTTAGGACCAAGAGCTCATTTTTAGCTGCTATTAGGGTTTTTAGCATAATTCACAGCATATTCCCTCTCTAGGAATTGACTTTTGCTGCTAATGGCTGTCTTGCTTGAGGTTCTTCTCTTCCTGGGAGTTTCCCTAATCTAGTGGCTAGCGATGTGGGGGGACAAATGACCACTCCTGTTGCTTCCGTTTGAAACAACTGCAAGTCTCTCCTAGTTCCTTTGCATCTCATGGAATGGACTGAGGTCTTAATTTTACTATGTTTCAATTTCTCTTCCTACTCAAACCTGTTTTTTTCTTCCCATACAGGAATAGTTTCCGAGAGCACTCTCTAATAAACTACATAAATGAATATATACATATCAGATTCCATTTTCCAAGGGAAACCAACTTAAAAGAATGAATAAAACATGTTAGAGTGGGATCATATCTTATCGAGGCAGTCAAAAGACATATAAACCGAAATAAGCTTAAAAATATGGTAGAAGTCACAGAGGAGAAGCTTATAAACCAGTGGTTCGAATCTATACCAAGCCTATTCACAAAGTATTAAAATGTAAATAGAATGTCTGTGAGTAAAAGTACAACAGTGACTGTCCGGAGTAGCGGTTCTCAAACTTCATTAAACAAAAGCATTATGTTGAAAACTAACCACAGAAAATTCTGGGCAGAAAGTACACAGTAACAGACTTCAGAGAACTGCTCGTGTCAACTGTAGCTAAAGTCCATTTGTGTGTCCCTAGTGCTGAAACAAAAGAAGAAACAGGGTTTAAAAAACAAACAAAGAAACAAAAAGGGGCGCCTGGGTGGCTCAGTCGGTTGAGCGTCATGATCTCACAGCTCCTGAGTTTGAGCCTCACGTCAGGCTCTGTTCTGACAGCTCAGAGCCTGGAGCCTTCTTCGGATTCTGTGTCTCCTCTCTCTGCTCCTAACCCACTTGCATTCTAGCTCTGTCTCTCTCAAAAATAAATAAACAATAAAAAAAAAAAAAGAAACAGGGTTTAAAAAATGAACAAAAAAGAAACCAAGAACAAAATGAGGAAAATTTTTTTGTGTTAATTTTTTTTCAAACGAATCATAAAATTTTGCTTAGCAAAGTTTATTTTGGCCCACTGTGAAAACAAAACAAACAAAAAACCTTTCCCTTGAATAGGAATTAGAGTGATTTGTAAAAGTTTATCTCATATTGCAGAGTTTTGAGTGCATACTCTTTGGACTATGTGAAAATCAGTTCTGGCATTTCATAGTGAGAACATTATTGTTTTTCTTTTTAAAGAGCAAATATGTTGGTAACGTGTGGCATTTTAACGTCAGTCTCTTCTTAATCTACAAATTTCCCTTTGGTAATCTTAATCACTTCCATGCATGTGACGACTGCTTTATCCTAATGACTCCTAATTGCTTGCTTCCAAATCTAGATCTCCTCTAGGGCTATCAGATAGAAATATATTTGCCTGCTCTACTTTTATGATATCTTATAGTCTTTCCAAGTTCATCGTATCCAAAGCTTACTTTATTTCGTCACCAAAACATGAACACATCTTGTGTTTTACATTTGAGATGATGTAATCTCCATCTACCCAATTGATGAAACTCTTCACCAAACCCTTTTCTTCCTCATTAACTACACAATTCGGTGTTAAATCATTCCTGAAGACTTTGTCTCCTAAATATCCCTTGGATATAATCCTGCTTTCTTTCATTGCTGACACTGACTTGGTCTGGGTTTCAATGATCCCTCACTTCAATTTTTGCAAGTCATTTATTTTCTTGCTTCCAGTTTCTTCCTTTCAGTGTTCCAGGAGGCCAAGAGAATTACATTCCTGAAACTTCTGAATATGTCACTTTTTTATTTAAGAAATTAAATTTCTTAGTATATTGTAATGATCTCTTTGTAAACTTTATCCTACCAACTTTTCTACATACATCTTACATCAAGTCCTCATGACTCCAATGCTCTGGCTATGCAATTCTGTTTTGCCAATGGCCATGGGTAGATAAATATTTAATTTATATTAAAAAATAGCACTGAAAAAATTTAAAAATATTTTAATTGATTTCTTTAAATATAATAACAAACCATCACATGGTAACTTAAATGTGTTGCATATTTTGTGAAATGTAACCATAGTTTCAGAAACATATAAGACAGCCTGGATTTTACAAAGTTCTTCCATGTCTTGTTTTATAGAGAACAGCTAGATTCTTCTATTTGCTTTTACATTCAGCCTATTGAAATATTTTGTTTTGGCTGAAGTAGGTGATAAAAATTGTAGCCTTATGCAGATGTATAACTGGAAAAGGGAAGGGATGTTAATAACCTTTTTGGATAATCATGAAAATTTTTCTTTGATACAATATCCCAATTGTCTAAGTAGTCATCTTTCAAAGACTAGTTACAATATGGAATCTGAAGACATATAAATAGACTTTTACTCTTTTACATTAAAATTAATTGGTCTGTCTTACACTTTGAGCAGATTATTTAAATCTGTCCTTCAGAAAATATTAGCTTATTGACACACAACCTTGCCAAATTTTGATGCAATCTACTACAAATTTCTTTTCAGATAAAAATTTTTCCAAAATGCTATCTGTATGGAGGCTCAAATTGTGTCACTGGGAAACAATCATGTCGTTTTTTGTCTTCTTGATGTGACTCTCTCATTTCATTTATCTTCAACAAACTTTGTGCCAAATACCCAGCTCTGAATAATTCTAGTTTTTTGATTAGCCACCCATTTGAGTTAAAATAGAATTTAATGAGAAAAGTGGCTAGTTCAGCTTACAACTTAAACAATTGCAAAACTTTTTATCCCTTGAATACAGCAATGGTAGTGTGGTATGCAGCACTTTATGCATACTTCCAATTTAATATACAGAGTATTAAAAAACATTAAAAACATTCAAGAACCAAGGTTTACTCTGCCTTATTAAAAAAATTAATTTGTAATAAAAATTTTTCTCTTTGCTACAAGTACCTTATGGTGAAGAATGCAATGGCTGCTAATACAATTTTGTGCCACTGTCTTGATTCATGGTAAGACATACAGCAATTTTAGTTACCAGTGCCTTGACATGCTATATTGGAGCCTGACACAAAATGAATTATGTTTGTGTTCTTGTGTGTTTCATGTATATTTTATATATTTTAATTGTATATGCATATGTTTATATATGTTTTAATGTATTTTTAATTATTACTTTTTCCAGAATTTTAATGTAGTTTAAAAATACTGAAATATGAAATTTTTTTACTCAGACCCCAGTGTTGCTTAGCATGGCATTGTTCTTTATTTAAAATTTAATTTTTTGCATCATGTATTTTTGCATAAATTTTGATTTTTAAAATACTGCACTAAATATTGTCGATGACTGATCTTTTTTGGTGTTCCCTTAAATTTTGCATGCAGGGTGAGTGTCTCACTTAACTTACCTTAATCTTTGCCCTATTAAACCACTGTTGCTTTGGTAATAGCAATAAAAAGTCAGCATAATAAAAAAGGCAAATGTCATCTTAGTAGTGTTATAAAAATAGTTTTGACCTCATAGACCTCCTGAAAGAATCTCAGTGACCATCTATAGGTCTTATTTTAAGATCACTGCTTCAGACTAAAATAATTAAAAAGTCACTTAAAAGTAATTTTAATTTTTAATAATTAACCTCCCCTACCTCAAGCCCAGAAAGATAAAGGAAAGCATATTGGCTTTCAAAATTGTGTCTATTCAGTATAAGGAAATCTATCCATTCTTTTTTTTTTTTAATGTTTATTTATTTTTGAGAGAGAGGGAGAGAGAGAGAGTGAGCATGAGCAGGGGAGGGGCAGAGAGAGAGGGAGACACAGAATCCGAAGCAGGCTCCAGGCTCTGAGCTGTCAGCACAGAGCCTGACGCAGGGCTCGAACTCACAAACAGTAAGATCATGACCTGAGCTGAAGTCGGACGCTTAACTGACTGAACCAACCAGGCACCCCTAAATGTGTCAGGCCTTTAAAAGATCTCCATGTTAAGAAGACTTGTTATAAGGGACATTGAATGGGGATACTGAGCAAGATAAGTGGAAACATTCTCAACATAGGGTGAGAAAAATCTTCCTCTTTCCATTTCTTATAATGAAGTAAAATCTGTAAGCCTATATATTATTCATATGTAATTCATGAAGGCCCTTTTCAGAGTAACTTTCTGAATTTTGGACATGACATAGACAATTATGTATCAGGTGATTTTGTGGTTATTCAAATTAACAGTCTCTAACTGTTGCTCATTATGGTTATCATTAGAGTGAGACATTTCTAATTATTTCCAAGATTATAAATGCCTTAAAATTAGGATCATACTTTTTATACATTGAGATTCTTTACATCATTAGTATCATGGTCTAAACATAAATGTTTATTAAGTTGAATTGATTACGTAAACTGAAGGTTTACTAGCTAGGTTATATGATTTTATTTCCACACCCTAAGAAAATATAATTTGTGAAACTAAAAAGACAGTCTATTTCTAATGTTATAGTAAACTCACATGAAACTCTAGAAACTTGAAAACTTATTTTCAAAAATGTATCATGACTAAGAAAAACTAGCTGTTAGCAAGAAAAACGTACATAGCTACTAAAGTTATCTCTTTTACCTTTGCTGATCAACTTTGTATGTGGATAAACTATATATTACCACATTTTTAAAAGTAAATAACTTAAAAAATAACTTGTGTGAATTAAATTTTAGAGAAGAACAATTAGAAATAGTCTTTAAAATCCTGAATTTTTTTATTACAAATATTTGATTAATGGTTAAGCCTTTATTCATATCAGTAATGGAAGGAAAGAGTTAATATGTTATGCTAATTCTCTTGCTATGTACAATAGCCTTAATATATCAAATTAAGAAGTTGAATTAGGCCATACTACCAGAGTAGATAGAAAAACAATTTTGCCTAATTAGAGTTAAAATACAAGTTATTATTAGAGTGATTTTTTAGGCCATTTGTTAAGTGAGAAATATCGGTGAACGTGCCAGAATCTTAAGAGTCCTGACTATAAGGTATAGTATCAACAAGAACTTGCGTTCATTTTAGGTATCCTAGATGTTGAGTGTTGACAGTAAAAACAAGACAGTATTCTAGTAACTGTGATAAAGAGTAGGGACGGACAGTTTTAATCACTCTGTGATTACAGACTATGACAACACTAAAACCATGGTTTTATTCTAGGAAATGTTTTCGAGTAATTTATTCCATTCAACTTACCTCAGGAGGTAACAATCTTACTGTTGGATGGAAACAGAAAGACTAAGAGCTTCACATAAACTAGAAAGCCAGAGGATTTATAAACTGACATTTTATTCCATAGAGGTTTTTATATAGACTCACTACATTGCTTAGTAAGGAAAATTCTTTTAGCTCACAAAAGGATTTAGACTAAAGTTCAAAACCTGGGCATTTTTTAAGTGTTTCTACTTCCTAAAGTGCTCAGCTTGATGAAACTAAATTAGGGTTAGGGTGGAATGAAAGTTCCTCTTTAACAAGATAAATGCAATCATTTTAATGACTCTTTTTGGAGACAAGGATGACATGGAAGAAGCTATTTGTTCATTATGCTAATTAAAAAAGGGGTTCTAAAGTCTATGAAAACAAAACTGATTAAAGCATATCCAGTTTGTCTGCTTAGAGTTGGGAAGCACAAAATCCACAGATAGTGTGCAAGCCATGGATATCGATTTGAGTCTGCACATAATTTTTTTCTTTGCATGTAGTGAATATAGTTTTCTGTTCTTACCTATGATTGTTTGACATATTAAACACATATGGAAAATAGAAATTCAAGAAGAGGGAAATCATTGAGCAAGCCAGAAGGAAACTCTTACTATTCCATTACAATTAAGCAGCACATAAACTAAGGCATATAGAAAAAAAAATCCTAATGGCTTTCTTTTATGAAACTGCTAAGAAGTCCAGTTGAAACAGTGTTCATAATATATAATGCTGGCTTGACAACAGAGAGAAATGTTTTTCACCAGCTTTTTCCCATTAGCCAGTCAGAGGGAGCTTACAGGGATGTAAGAGTTTAATCATCATTTAACAGCTCTTTTTGATCCACCCCAGATCCTTGGTGAGGGCTGGAAAGTGTTCCTCTTGCACTCATAGTTTCAATTGTTAACAAAAGTTCTAGTATATGAATGAATATGCATGACATTGAACTCTGAGCTGCTGAAAAGAAAATAGAAGGTTTATTTCTGAGTAGGGTTAAATGTAGATCAACCTTTGTCTTAAGAGTCAAGAGATCAAATGGACTAAAATTTGGAATTAATTCCATGTGAAACTTAATATGTCATATCAGAATAACATGACAGTATTTTCCAAACATTTTATATGATGAAATAAATATATTTCAAATCATAAATACAGAACTGGTGAAAACTCTGGAAATCTTGCAAGCCCCCTCCCCCCTTCGTAGTTTGATAGAAGTGGTATGTATTTATTAAGTAAATTTAGTACTTCCCACTGGCATTTTATCAGATATATTTCATATAACTTAAAACTTTTTCTAAACAGAGCAGATAGAAAACAGTTCAAGTTTCATGCTATTTTAGTAAGTTCTTTTAGTGTTAAGACTTTGCTTAAGCATGTGTTTCCTCATGCTGTTTTATTCAGCCTTGTATAGACAGAATCAATTACATTCTGTATGAACTTAAAACGCTCTTTCCTTCTTGGATTGCAAACCTATTGGGAAGACCATTGGTGTCTAGGATTCCAAAATAGTAAATTATATCGACAAAGTAGCAACAAATAAATAATGCTACTGTATCAATATTAGTTAAATTTCTTTATACCCTTGAACTTTAATGAATACTAGTTTCATCCATATTTTTAAGATAATGTGATATGGTAATGAGAAAAGATAAAAAAGATGGTATGAGATTAGGATTTCTGAATAGAGTAGAACTTAAATTGGATAAAAGAACATTAAAACAAGATTTTTGAAAATGAAGTTACAGTCATACAATGCCTTAGCACTTTGCAATTCTAAATCTCAGGGGACTGCACATTACCTGTTTAAGCCCCCAAAAATGAAAATAAAAAATCCATTACAAAAAATCCCAAAACATAATGCAATATGGTGAGTAGAAGCATGAAGCTCAAAGTCAAAAGACTTCAGTTTGAGTTCTGACACTAACACTTACCAACCTAGGGACATTGAATAATGCATTATTTCTCTGACTGTATTTCCGCATTAGTAAAACGGAAGAATAACCAAAACAGAAGAATAATCAGACTCTTTCTAACTCACAGTGTCATCTAGAAGCAATATATCCCAGAATGTAGTCTGCTAGCTCCCTACACAGGAGTCACATGATTGCCTATTAAACAAATAGATTCTGAGGCCCAGTTATGACTCAAATAATTAACATTTGGGGATACACACCAAGAATCTGATTTTTAGCAAGTTCTCTGCTTGAAGTTTGAATTGTGATTTGCAATATAATTTATAAGGAATAATATATTATGCAAATGAATAATTCTGTATATCGTTTGTATTTTTGTATTAGTAGAGATGTTAAACTTATGCTTTTAGAGCTCTTCAGAAAAGGTGTGCCTATTAAAATAATAGGCCATTACCAACCTTAGTGTAAAAACAACAGACTTCAGTCTTCATCTGTAGTTACGTAAAGAGTTTCCTTACTCTGTTATCATTGTTATTATTGTTTTTATAATTATTATTTGGCTTTGCCACGTGATGTAAGTAGCATATACTATGAATCTTGAAAGAAAAATCTTTTAGTATTTGAACCACTCAATAGCATCTTGGTTTAATTATAATTATTCTCAAAGTGTGGATCCAGCACCAAGAGTCATCATTTTCACTTGGGAATTTGTTAGAATCAGAAAACATGGAGTGGCACCCAGCAAGCTCTGTTTTTATCAGTCTTTGTAGTGACTGGGATGCATGCTGTATTATGGGAGGCACTGTTCTGGGTTAATTGGACTAAAAACTAGTGGTTAATTTCACTTACCCCTCAGGACATAGCCTACATTAAGCCTGGCTAATCTTCAGTGGGAAAATGGAGCAATGCTATTTAACACACGTTCACACATTGCATTTATCTTTTTTTAATTCAGGGTAATTGTGGCAGGACCAATACTGTTTTTCACAACTTATCCTATTGTCAGACCACTCCAGTTATGTCTCCTCAAAAGCATCCCAGAGAGTCCTCTAATTCTTATATTTGGGGAAAGACTTTAGACAACTCCTGATAACCCTTGAAGATAAAATTTCTGGCAGGAGGTATCTGGTTCTTTTAGAAAAACCCTTGATCTTTTCTCTATACCTAATTGTACTGAAAGATTAGCTATCTTTTCTCTTCTATTGGGAACAGAGATAAGGAAACTGACTGGAGTTTATTTTCAGCTGGAAGCCCACAGGGAAATGAAAGTTATGCTAATGGTATGCTGAGAATTCTATTCTAACACCATTTGAGATCTACATCGAAAACATATCAAGCAAATTCTATGTGGCCAATTTTTAACCAGTCTCTTGTATTCACAATTTGGGAGAGGTAATCTATGAGAAATTAATTTTCTTCCTCCTAATTTTTTACCAGGCTTATGATGAGAAAAGATCTATGCTATTATGAAAATTTGTAAAAGAAAATCATTTGATTTTTTTTTTATAATAAGGATGCCATATTCTAGGCCAGTATTCACTTTGATAGACTCATGAAGAGCAGAGCTTATAACACTGGTTTTCTTTACTACACTGAAAAAAGGTTTGGCTGAAATGCACAAGTGAGAGGCTGATGTTCTGTAATCATTGTTCCTCCCTCTCCTTTTTCCTTTTTCCTCTTTCCTTTCCTACCTTTCCTTCCTTTTCCTTTCCTTTCTCCCTCTGCCACTGGTTCTGCTGTTCTGAATTCTCCTTTTCCTGACTGGGCCACTGCTGCAAAATATCTGTTTTTCTCTGCATCACCAGTGCCTACTTGTACTTTTTCTGGTTGGCTTGGCTGGGTATTCAGGAAACTTCCCAGTTCTAATCCCTCTTACAAGCATCACCAGTAGCTCTGGAATCTCCAAGCACAAAAATAAGGTGGGAGAATACAGACTAGTCCAGGATAGACCCATCATCCAGGACCAATACAGTTCTCTATTTTGGAAATTAGAAGAACAAAGATATTCAAAACATAGTCTAATGTATCAATGGAATGGAAGAGAAGTAAACTTGGAAGCTGGGGTCAGTTGTGCCTAGCTATGTAGAACATAAAAGTATTCTTCAGAGACAGGACAGTTAAAGTGCCCAGAGATTTACTGGGAACAGAGATGGGGGAGAAAGAATCTTGATGTTCTTTTAGTTCTGGTTCTAATTAATTCCTGATGTTAGGATTTACCCTGCGCGAGGGTCTTAGAAGTAATATTTAAATGAACTTTCTTTTTGTGATAAGCTAACTCAGTAGGACTCTATTTCAAACAAAAACCCTAAATCAATATAGTATTATCATCGAATTTGTTATTGCAAATGCAGCTAAATTGGTTTTTATCAACTAGGGTGAGAAACCTGAAAAACATGTCTCACAGTTCTGTGCTCAAATGAGTTCTGAGTTCAAAACATTAATAAAAATTAAAGTCCTTTTCAATGTCCTTTTTAAGGTAGTTTATATTCTTTATTAATATTTTGAAATATTATGGTGAGTATAATACTCTTGTTCATGATAATTTAAAATTATGTTCCTTTTAAAAATAGGTTTTATAATTTATAAAAGTATATTTTTAGATATTTGTCATATATCTAAGAGTAGATATACAAGAGATGCATGATATAATATACTCCTCTCATAAATATATACATTACTGGATACATTTATTCTGATCCACAATTATATGAGAATTAATTCATTTTCTAAATAGTTTCAGTTAGCATCTTCTCATTTAGTATACTTCTAGATGTTCAAAATCATCTGAAAAAAGAACACTATCAAAGTTAGAAGGAAAAAAATATGTTTTATATTTTAGTGTAAATTGAATGACTCATAAATTTAACATCCAAAATTGAAAAAATAATAATGTTAAAAGTTTAAAAACAGGCAAAGACACATTTTGAATTTTACTATAATTTCCAGAATAAAATATTTTTTGTAAGTCTTGTATTGTTGTAGATAGTAATGTATTCAGTAAATTTGTATATAATTTTTTGTTCTTAAGATAGTTACAGATCTGAGATTAAATATGTGAATATATAACAGAAGAAATTATAATAAAGGAAAGACAGAGTTTTGTTAGGCACTGATTTTAAGACACTTTTCTGAGATCACATTTCCCTTCTCAAGTAGCATTTTTTTTATGGTTCTTCCTCTAAATGACAGTCATGTTTTTTTTTAAACTATGCACAGAAAATCTTGTTGTTTATCTGCATCTCATTTCCCTGATTTTTTTGCCATCAAATTTAGTTTTGGATTTCTAGATTTTCCATGTGTTTCTGGATAGCGGCATTACTTTTGATAGACTTCTTACAGTTTCTACTTAGGAATTTCTGATTAGTGAAGGAGGGGACTAGGCATTTATTGATTCCTTATTGAGTTCCAATCAACTTGTATGGATTATTCAGATATACTAGTTACATAACACATACTCATAAGTTTAAATCTTGAGATTGAGATTCTCCTCTAAGTAAATGAGACTCTGAGACACTGAAAAACTTGCTGAAGAATTCAGAACTTTGAGAATTAAAGCCAGGATTTCAGTCACAAGCCTGTGCTCTTCCTAATACATCTGTCATCTGTTTCTTTTCAAATTTTTTTTTTTCAACGTTTATTTATTTTTGGGACAGAGAGAGACAGAGCATGAACGGGGGAGGGGCAGAGAGAGAGGGAGAAACAGAATCGGAAACAGGCTCCAGGCCCTGAGCCATTAGCCCAGAGCCCGACGCGGGGCTCGAACTCACGGACCGCGAGATCGTGACCTGGCTGAAGTCGGACGCTTAACCGACTGTGCCGCCCAGGCGCCCCTGTCACCTGTTTCAAGTAAACACTCAGGTGTCGAATACATGGAACTGAATTTCATATCACTGAATGAATGGTTTGATACAAACATTTCTTTGGTAGTGTAGGACAGACTTTTATACTTCCAAACCCTTTTATTTTGGCCAAGTCAAAGTTTGTACATTTGTTGAAGTCAAAGGGGGGTTTGTGAAAGAAGAGATGGTTCTGCCTCATTAATTCTATGAAAGTAAGTTCTAGAGCTTCTGACTCCATGACCAATTGGTTTGGTATATTTTTTAGGATATATATTTAATTTTCTTTTACAAACACAAGGAATAGGTATAAGGCATAAAATTAGCTTTATTAACTCATTTATTTTGCCTTTAGCAGGCATCATACTCTACTACTTTAAAGTGTTCAATATATGTAATCTGCATCTAGAAAAGGTAGACTTTGGCATTAATATATATTTGACATTTCACTTCCAATTCAATTATCTGAGAGAAAAAATAGTCACAATTATTATAAGGAGATCACTAAAATGAGGTAAGATGTGAATTACATGTATGTGTTGTATATTAGCAAATAGAAAGTAATGAATTCTACACTCTTGAATAAACATGCTTTTACTCAGAACAAGGTAACCAAAATAGCCAGAGTTTGCTGACATCTAGTTTCTCAACAATGTCACAACAAAAAAGATAGGCAAAAAAGGCAGTTTTAAGTTTGGAATTTCCTAAGACAAAGTAATAGCTCTCTTCTGAGACTTTATTTGGGTGCCCCAGAAGACCTATTTTTGTGTTGGATGCTTGCCAGCTGTGTGGGAAGTTTCTTCCTGTATGCTGAATTCTTATAAGGGCATGGAGTCCAGGAACTCATCATACCATGAAAGTGCTGTAGTACACAAAAATTGAGGGTCAATTAGAGATTAATAACATCTTGGCAAATGTTTTGAAAGAATGTTTTTTGATTCTTTGACCTTCCTGATCTAAACAATTTTGGGGGGACCTGAGCACGTAGTATGGATGAAAATGCCTCTCTCCTAGTTAAACTCCAGATAAAGGAAAGGAAACGAAAGGGAAAAGGGAGGAAGATACTAAGAAAGAGAGAATATGAGGTCATTTGATCAGTTTAGAATCACTAGAAAATTTTGGGTCCTAGCAGAAGTCCAACAAATCCTTTGTACCTTAACTTTCAACTATCGTGATACCTTTGGTTCCCTTTTACTTTCATTCTTAGTCTCTGCTGACTTCTTATATTAGAGGAAGGTATGATTTGGATACAATTTGTTTCCAATTCTTATTCTTTCTAAGTTTCAGTGCATTGACCCTGAACAACTAGAAGTTTTAAGTGACAAAAATGGCAGCCTTCTTTCCTTGCAGTGCTAGGCTTTTGGCTCCTCATACTCACATTCTTACACACATCATCTATCTAGGTGTCTGTGAATTTCAGTAAAAGCTGTACATCACATTGAACAGTTGAAACTTACTCTGTGGAAATTAGAATGATACACAATCATTTCCCATTCACAACATCTAAAAAATATAGTGTGTTTATCTCATGCATTCTTATAAAGCATTGCTTGCTGCTTCAATACAAATGAATGATACTTATGTATCTACACAGAATAGAAAGTATTATTGATCATTTTGAGTTATTATAAGAGAAAAAGCAATTTCTTTTTGTATATGTGTTGTACCTTTTCTTTTTTTTTTTTCTGATGACTTACAGATGTGTTTTTCTAGTTTGGCTAACTTTTAATGACATTCCACATTTGTATGTAGTACAAACCTTTAAAAAATCGTATATTTTGACAATTTCTTTTGTCAATTATAACACAAGACTGTGTCTTTCACTCATATCTTTATGCTGAAGCCTCATGTCTTTCACTCATACCTTTCTCTTTGCATTGGTATCCAAAAGTTAACAAGGGGTAGACAAAATGTCTTTTTGGCTTTACGATCAATGATCTATATTGGTAAAATCTAAAATCTAACATGAGTCATTTAAACATCAGTTTCTCTTTGAAAAATGTGCATAGAGCTGTTTCTGTTTAGTCAGGAGAAGCAACAGCAACAAGAGCAATCAGGTTCTATTTCAGGAGTGAGCAGAAGGGCCACTTGACCTACACTAATAGAGGATGTATGTAAATGCTGATGTTTAGATTGGAACCTAGATCTCTATCTATATCTGTTCTATAAACAACTATATTTTGATGCCTCCTGGTAGCTCACGTAAGCACTCTAGGCCATATTTTTTGCTTTGGATTTTGCATGACTAGTGGTCTTTGTGAATGTCCTTTTTCTGGTGTTTGAAAATCGATGCTAACTCCAGAAGTGATATACCTTGTATGTGAGGGAGAGGAAGTGATGCTGTACAAATATAATGCCACAGTAGTGCTATATAACAATGCCACCTCATAATTCAGTGGCTTAACAATAAGCATATGTAATTTTACACACAAGCATATGAGCTTGATGGACCGTGTTTCTAGTTGGTTCTCACTCACACATGTGCCTATTAGCACTGAAGCTTTGCTCATCTTTGCAAAGCTCTTTCCTATTTCTGGGTTTTCAGCTGGGACAGCTAGACTGAATTGTATCTGCTCCATATGTTTCCTCTGACAGTATAGATCAGGTAGGAATCCACAAGAAAAAAAAAAAGACAGAAAGCAATGAAGGCCATTAGGCCCAATTTTGATACTGGGATATCATCACTTTCACCATACTCTATTAGCCAAAGCAGATAAAAAAAAATCTATCTTTGAGTCATTGTGTAGAGAAATAGATTACTCTTGTGAAATCATTTCATTGTGTATAGCAAGACACATGGAGAATTGGACTATTTTTTTCAATAAATGTACCACAAGGAATTCTACATATACTTCAAAAGATAAAAAAAAATGTTTTCTTATAAATATTCAGTCCTCATTTATAGTCTTCACAATTCACTAAGAAATTACTTGAAATTAATTTCATTTATCTAAATAAAAAATTTCAACTAGATTTTTCTATCATTCTTAAAAATAGAATGCTTGTATGCTAATGTCAGCAGGTGAACAACATTAAAGTTACATCTCTGTGTTTCAGATCTAACACTTATCTGTATAATTACTGATCTCCTAAAAGAGTGAACTCAGCAACTTGGTGTTATGCTCTAGGAATCCCTCTTTGGAACACACGTCAATGTAGCAAAACATTGTTTTTAATTAACAAAATGCCAGGTCCATATGTTGCCCATGTCCTCACTGAAACTCCTGTTGACATCAACAGGAATATTTTACACAGCATATGGTCTTAATAAGTAACAATTTTTATTTTGAATAGTGATTTTAAATCCCAAGCAATAGAAGCTTTAAATTATAATTTTGCTTTTTCCTTCAATTACCATTCTTTTAAGGGGTCTTAGGTTTATTAGCAACAACATTGTAAGACATTTTAAAAGCCCATTAATTTGGACAGAAGACAGTTTTCCAATGCTGATATATGTTATAATAAAATATTATGCAAAAGTAATAGTTGATAAAAATGTGTTAATTATAGAAGTAAAAACAATTCCCTGTAATTTCACTTACTCATTTCTAACTTTTCTGATTTATTTATTTTTAAAAATTTGTATATGTTTATATTTACTTTGAGAGAGATACAGTGTGAGCAGAGGAGGGCAGATAGAGAGGGAGACAGAATCTGAAGCAGGATCCAGGCTCTGAGCTGTCAGCACAGAACCTGATGCGGGGCTTGAACTCACGAACCATGAGATCATGACCTGAGCCGAAGTTGGACGCTTAACCAAGTAAACCACCCTGATTTTATTTTCATACATGCTTGCTATTTGAGGAAGAAAAATATAGATGAGTTCATAACTAAGTTCACAAGTTTTATCTGAAAGTAAAATGGACAGATATTTACATCATAACCAATTTATGATTTATTTTACTAAAGTGAGTTTTAGTGGACTAACACCATCCAAGAATGAACAGAAAAAAAATAGAGTTCAAGAGCTCAAACAGTAGTGTCTGACAGAATAGGTATTAATTCAAACTCTGCAGTAAAATGAGCTGGTAAGTTTTCTTACCAAAGTCACAGTATTTTTACCTATGATACGGAAAAACAGTGATTCCGTAAGTAGATGATGACATGAGGATTAAATGACCGCATGCATAAAAAAGATTTTGCATAGTACTGGACAGAAAAAATCACCCAATAACAAGAAAATGTATACTAAGTAAACTGAAGCTTTTGTGTTTTGTACCTATATTTGTCATTATTGTGATGACCTTCTCATATAGTTTTACTTTCTCCATCTTTCCCTTCTTCTACTTCCTTCTTGCTCCTCTTCTTCCTCTTCCTCCTCCTCCTACTTTTCATTATTAATATTAATATTAGAGGGGCGCCTGGGTGGCTCAGTCATTTAAGCACCCAACTTCGGCTCAGGTCATGATCTCAGGTTCCTGAGTTCGAGGCCTGCCTTGGGCTCTGTGCTAACAGCTCAGAGTCTGGAGCCTGCATTGGAATCTGTGTCTCCCTTTCTCTCTGCCCCTCCCCTGCTCGCACTCTGTCTCTCTTTCTCTCAAAAATAAGTAAACATTAAAAAAAATTAAAAGAGAAAAGAAAATGTTACCACTACAGATGTAATAAAACTAAGTTTATTCACTTTATTATTTTATAATTTTTCCCTTCAAGTAAGCAAACAGAGCAATATATAAGATCCCATATCTAGTTAGTATTCCTTTTGGTAACTTGACATGGTTTATTCTTTCCTCATTCTGGTTGCAGATCTTTCACAAAAGGCTTTTCATATATCAGGCATCAACTCACTCCAGAGAATCACTAAGTGACCTAGCAAGAAATTCACTCTCACTTTTGCAAATTACAAGAGCCCTTTAGTGAGGTGGAAAATGAAGATGACATTTAAGGATGATTTCCTTTTAGGTTTTCTTCAGTAAAGTATTGGACTGATGAAAACTGAGTAGTATGTAGTTCACAATAAGGGCTGCAAGTGAGTTAATTAAATATGTACAATAATTTTTCCTTTTTCAAAAACAAACCTATACAAATGTAAAAAAATTATTTTGTTAAATACATATTATTTACATAACCCTACATAAATTTGTTTAAAATGTATTTTTTAAACTATCACAGATGAAATGCTTCAGAATAATTTAGGAAAAAAGGACTTCCATTATCAGTGGTTGTCAGTTTTCTTAATCAGCATGTGTAATAGAAAAAAAAGATAAATGCTACATCACACAGTTTGTGGAAACAAATATTTATAAATACCAAATCTCTGTATTGACCGAACCCAGGTAAGTAGATAAATACTACTTATCTGGGACTTGCAAAAAAAAAAAAAAGTTTGACTCATATAAATAAATTTCTAGTTCTGTTACAATATGATTATTAGGATATTTAGAGTTTGGTTGAAATTTTAGTTTAGTTAATTGGCTTTTTCAGTCTGCTATGGAAATAGATTTCATAGTAGTTTACCATTCTCGTTTTATACAAATATGCCACTTGGTAATTCATTAGTTACCAGTTGGTGAGTTTGAAGTTCACATTGATATTTGGAAGCAATCATGGTGTGGTATCTCTTTGTGGGCATATTTATACAAGAGAATGGGGAGTGATGGAGGAGGAGAAGTGTATAAAGGATGTGTCAGTTTCCAATTCAATTAAAATGAGTGAAGAGGAGAGATTTTAGACAAACACCCTATCAGTACTCTCTCTGCATGCCTAATGAATTGGGAATGTAGGTCTCAAAGCACAAAACTACCTTGGGAACCAAAAGTTCTACCTATTTTTCCAAAAGATAACCACTATGATTAATAGTGAATAATAATTTTATACTACACTGTAATTTTTAACCTCTGGAAAAGTGTGATCAAGACCTTTTGTGGTTCTTTTAATCATAATATTTTTTTTTAGGTTATGACCAGAAGAATTTTAAAATAAATACCAACACTTTGTTGTGTTTATTATGAAGGTTTAAAGTATATAGATGTATATTTATACATCACATAATTACAGATCCCCTCCTACAGTTAATCATGCATGCATATCCATTACACTCAATGCTTCCATTCCTTAATCAAGCATTCTGTGATTATGCAAATTTGAAAGATAATGAGGTACACCCTATAAGATAGCAAATCAGCGGTGTTAAATAAGTCCTGAAAAATGAGAAAATTGACTCTTTTGGTCTTGAAAATCTTAGGGAACTTTCATAATTAGTGGATTATTCACATAGAGGAAAGTGGCACATTGTTTTATCTTGGTTTTCTCTTTGCATTTATTTGGATCTTTTCTTATGCTGTGTGACTAAATATTCCCAAAATTTCTGGTCACATAAATTATCAGAAAAATTAGGAAGTACATAAAAGAGTACTTCAATCCAGATACATACTTGGCATGTCTATAGCCTATTTTTAGTTAAGGATTGCTTTTAGAGTTCATTGTCCATGGATTATTTGCCTAATGAAAGTGTGATACTTTGAAGTCGATGCTAGAATTTTAGGTTTTAGTATTTTCTCAGCCAGCATATATTTGACAGCAGACTGTTTTGCAGACATCAAGCAAATAACTGCCTTTCCCCCCCATAATTTGCAGTTTCTTGTGCCACTGTTGATCTGTTGCATGTAATTTAGCTTTAATCATTACAATGGACTATGAAATGGTTATTTGAGAGTTGAAGGGCATTTTTTAAAATATTTATTTATTTTTGAGACAGAGAGAGACACAGCATGAGCAGGGAATGGGCAGAGAGAGAGGGAGACACAGAATGTGAAGCAGGCCCCAGGCTCTGAGCTGTCAGCACAGAGCCCGACGTGGGGCTCGAACTCACGAACTGTGAGATCATGACCTGAGCCGAAGTCAGACACTCAACCGACTGAGCCACCCAGGCGCCCCTGAAGGGCATTTTTGTTGAAAGTTTTCATTTCTTTCCCTTTTCAGAAAGGAATTTATAGCTTGGGAGGAGTTGAAACAAAATGTTAATGTGTTATTTTATTGAGCTGTTTGTGTTAATAGGTCTTTGTTAAGGAATGGGTTTGTAAATACTTCATCCTCAAAAAATGGGAAACATCACAATATAAACATTTTCTGTAAGAGATAGGAAGAGTGTTACAGATTGTTTGAAGAGCGCAATAAGTATTCAGCGATGTAATATGGCTTGGAATTACTAAGAGGCCTTTCCCATCCTAGGACATTTTCTCTTGCTGTATGTGATGGAGCCTGAAATGTTGGTTACTCTTGCAGTTAACATGTTAGTAGAGACAGACCCAGTGAGCAAACCATGCTCAGATTCCTAATAGTTAAAAATAAAATTGTAAGATATTTGATTTCATTATATATATATTTAAATAAATAAATGACAACAGTCATTCTTCTTCAGAATAATATTAAATGAGATATAGGTCTTGCTCTTAAGAAGAGGGAAAAAAAAAACAACAACCTGCAGAAGTCCATGAAGAAAACAGTATTTCAGAAGATAAAATCAGATTCCCTCAAAAGTCTGTTTCATTGGCTTCAAGATGATAACTGGAAAACCTATTAGAATATTAGAATATTATATTATTCTAATATAGAATATATTTTATAGTATTAGAATTTAGAATATTATAAAAGAATAAATTATTTTTTTGTGGAAGAGGCATATTCATTTAAGGTGGAATAGAAAGTTGAAAGTGTAAGAATAATATCCAGTTGCCAGTAGTTTTGGTCTTTATTTGTTAAGTTGAATTCTCTCAAATACATTACACTTTGTTGATTATTTGCATCAGATAGTTACATTTGAAGAGGCCCAGAGTGTTTGTTTTACTTTTCTAAAATTCCCATTTTCTCTTTCTTCAATAGTCTCTTATCTCTTTGTCATTAGAAGGTTTAATTTATATTTCAAAGTCTTTTTGATCCCTACTACAATGTTCCATTAAATTTTATCATGGGATAATATTTGAAGATTTTTAAACAAGGTATTTTTTATTTTTCCAGATGTTTCTTGCCATTCAACAAATGATATTTTCCTCCACTTCAGGAGGTAGTAGGTAGGATCTAGAGTAAAAAAGTCAAAGTAATGAAGAGATGCTTTAGCTTATAGTTGGTACTTTGATTTGAGATCAAACACTTTTGAGATGATCAGTGCATATAGACATGTATATGTTGAATTCCAGAGGCTCAATTTGGAATATTCAGACAGGCTCTATTCTGCTAGAATCTAGGTTATTGGAAAATAGATTTAATGAGAATAAACTATAGAATAGGGATGGTGCAAATTAAGCCCGAGGCCTGAGGCCTGTGGAAAACGTAAGTCTAGATATGTTGAGGGTCAATCCAGTATCAGATGGCTGTTCCTTGCTTGCCATTTAAAGGACTGGCAAGAGACCATCTTACTTCAAAATGGGAAATCCATGGGTTAAGTCTTACATTTTAATGAATATATACTCAAAACAGTCAAAGTTTAAAACAGAAGTGAGCCCATATCTATTAGTAAAGACTGTTATAAAATGGGAAATTTTAATGCTTTATTATACAGTTATTTATTGAGCATCTGGTATAACATGTAGAAATAAAATAATGTCCCTAGTCTTATGGAAGTCACTTATAGGAAGAATGGTGGGCTGAAGTTAAGAGTTTTTAGATATCAACAGAATTAGGTGCTTCTCAGCTAAGTTGAATTTGTTATGGGAAATTAATGTTAACATTTCTGTGCATCTGAGCCATGAATGTATATTTAGAATATAAATTTAGAACTTATCCATGTTATCTAAGGTTTCTGACACAGAGTTCAACTATTTTAATCCTTTACAAAACTTTTAAACTTTAGAGAAGTAAACAAAGGCTCAGAAACAGAAGCAATCACATTTTTTAAAACTACTTTTTTAATGTTTATTTATTTTTGAAAGAGCGGAGTGGAGGAAGGACAGAGAGAGAGAGACATAGTATCTGAAGCATGCTCCAGGATCTGAGCTGTCAGCACAGAGTCCGATGCAGGGCTCAGACTCATGAACTGCGAGATCATGACCTGAGCCAAAGTCAGATGCTTAACCCACTGAGCCACCCAGGCACCCCACAGAAACAATTACATTTTTAAAAGCATCACTACTGCGTGCTATTTGTCAGGATTGACAATTTTTCATTAACAGCAGTTGTTTTCACATGACTCTTATTTTTTCTGCATTTCTTGTATGGAGATTATCAAGAAAAAATCTTATCTATTGAAACCTAAGGAAACATTCCTACAAAACTTAGATAAAAAAAGAGTGTACTTTTGAGACAGACAGACATAGTTTTGTTATCTTAATAGCACCTCCTCAGGAACAGATTCACTAGTTATTTAATTGTTAATAACTCTTTTTTTTTTTTAATTTTTTTTTTCAACGTTTATTTATTTTTGGGACAGAGAGAGACAGAGCATGAACGGGGGAGGGGCAGAGAGAGAGGGAGACACAGAATCGGAAACAGGCTCCAGGCTCTGAGCCATCAGCCCAGACAGAGCCTGACGCGGGGCTCGAACTCACGGACCGCGGGATCGTGACCTGGCTGAAGTCGGACGCTTAACCGACTGCGCCACCCAGGCGCCCCTGTTAATAACTCTTAAAGTTACTAACACCTTGTAGATGCTCATGCTATGCTTTAAATGTATTTGCTAATCTCAGCAGTTATGAGATGTGTTGCACTATGGCTAGGTTTATAATATTTACTGATTTAGTGAATCCTGTGTATGTGTTTTCATCTTAGTTGCATATTCCCTGAAGAACTATAACTAAAGTTAGGAAAATTACCATTGTTCTATAGAATAGACGGAGGGCCTTGTTAGTCAGTAGCACTGTACTCATGGGGAGCTAGAGTTGACCCTGATCTAGTAAAAGGAAAAAAATGAGAACATTAGATTTTACACAGAAACCCAGAAACAGAAGAGAGACACGTTGAGAAAGTTGGGGGAGTACCAAAGACACGCTTTCCTCTATTATGCAATTTTGCCCAGGGCTTGCTTTGTTTTCCATTTATGATTTATGACTGTGGGAGATCCCCAAGCACTTACATGATTTCACATTATCATCTTTCTGCTTTCTGGAAAGATTTAAGTACATTGGAACAGCTGACATTGACACAAAGTTTTGTTTAGCATGGAAGTGCTCCAGGAATTTTAGTTCATATGTGGGAGACTCCTTGTCACCTAATGGTATTTTACATGAAACTTATGTGAAGAAATTTACAATACTTAAACATCTGCAAATATACATGAAACAATAGGGTGAGTGAAGACACACGACAGTGTTTTAATTGCCCTTTTCTTCCTTAAAGTGGAAGAAGTTTACCTTCCCTGTCTCTACCACACAGAAGGTCACTGCTGCTAAATGCCAACACTGTCACCAATACAGTGTTCATCAAAGATTTGGCCTTTATCATAAATGGAGCCAAGGCAGGAAGTTCTTGTTCCAGCTAGCAGTGATTTCTGGTCTGCCCTCCTCCAAGAAGAATACTTGTAGTAAATGCGGGCTCTCATTTTATCAACAAAAGACCTCACCATAAAAATAGAGTGCCTTGAACAACTTAGACATAATTGGTAGAAATGGTTCAGAGAAAAGGTGCCAAAGGAATTTTTTTCTTCTTCATGAATAAGTGATTGTACAGGAAAAGGAAACAGAACTGATAACTAGTGAAAGAGCTAGAAAACCATTGTTCACTCAACTTTTGGTTAATTGAGTATATATAACTAGAAAATAAAACCTATTTTATGGGTTTAATATACCACAAAAGATAATCACTGAAAGCACATCAACCTTACTTGCAAATCTGTGAATAGTTTTGCATGGCCCATTTTTAGGTTTGGGAAAACATCACTATCATCATTATTATTAACAATACAAATTTTATTAGGAGACTAAGTACAAAAAGTCCTAGGCTGCACTGTGCTATATCCAAGTAAAAAGGGAAATATTGTTAGATAAAAACAAAAGCTTACAAAGTAATAAGAATAAACATTTGGTTTGCCCTGTCAGTTGCAGTAGGAAATCCCAGTGATTTTGAGACAAGCTGATTGGGAATTAAATTATTTTTAATAAGTTTAAATCTTAAATATTTGATTTTTGACATTTATAGTGGCATTTAGTAGTGGCATGGCAAGGAAGAAAAATCATAGGATGATACCAGTTGACATAGAAACAACATTTGACAGAACATCCACTGAACTCATTAAAATGGCTAACTAACATCATACCTAGTGATGAAAAAGTGAATATGCCCCCCCGTAGGATTGGGAGCAGCACTAGAAGTTCTAGGTACTATAAGTCAAGACAAATAAAAGTATAAAGAATGGAAAGGAAAAAATAAGCTGGTCTCTGCAGATGACATGATTGCATATGTAGAATAGCTTAAGGATCTAAAAAACACCTGTGTAACTAATAAGTTTGCATGTCAGAGTTGCATCATACAAGAATGTAGTGAGGGGTCTGACTTCATTATTGATACTGATTGTGAGAGCTTCTATGTGTCGCTCATCCTTTGTTCTCTTGTGACCCACATTTGGACTAGCTGATGAAAAGCCTGGGCAGTCCATCCTTTGATACATGCGAGGAGTTCAAACCATGCAAGGAATTCACTGTATAGGAGCACTTTCCCTAGCTCCACCCCCTAACTATGATATAAAACTAAGCGAGCCTTCTTTCCTTGTTCTCTCAAGCCATTTTGGACCTACTTGAGAGGTCTTTTTTCTTCCCTCAGAGACTTCAGTAATATAATAAACCTTTCATACCTTCTTGGTGTATGCGTTATATTGTCCTATCAAAATTTGAACTAAACATTTTGTAGTGTCCATCTGCCTCTGCAGGTAACTATTTAAAAAGACCAATGTGTTAACAGTTGCATTTCCATATATTAATAATGAACATACAAAAATGAAAATTAAAACCACAAAACCATTTATAGCTATGTCAAAGAAAATGAAATACTTTAGTAAACACTTAATAAATATGTATAGGAACTATATGCTAATTTAAAGAAAGCCTAAATACATAAACATACCATGTTTATGGAGTAGAAGACTCAAGATAGCAAATATGTTATGTTTTCCCAAATAGATATTCATGTTTAATGCAATTAATATAGAAATTCCTGCAAAGTTTTTGTAAACACAGGCAAAATTATTCAAAAATGTATATAGAAAGGTAAAGAAAATGTAATAGGTAATGCAATCTTGACTAAGAGTGAAGTGGGACCAGTCACTCTACTGAGTATTGAGTTTTTCTATATAGCTACAGTAAACAAGAGAGTTGCTATTGGTGATGTTATAGACACATAGATAAATGAAACTGTTGTATAATCACACAAATATGCCCACCTGATTTTTGACAAGGTGCAACAAAAGCATATCAATAGAAGAAAGATAGTCTGTTTGATAAATGGTGCTGGAACAATTGGTCATCTTTAGGTGAAAAAATGAACCTCAACCTGAACTTCACATAGGATAAAAGAATTAATTCAAAATGGATCACAAACATAAGTGTAAAACATGAAACAATGCAGCATTTAGGAGGGAAAAAAGAACATGTCTGGGGCCTATCACTAGTCAGAGTTCATTATCTAAGGATGAAAATACCGTCCATAAAAAGAAACATATATGTTGGATCTCATCAATATTAGCAACATTTGGTCTACACAGGCCAGTGTGAAAGTCCTGCAATGTAATAGCAAAAACAAACAAACAAGCAAAAAACCCCCAAAACCAAAACCAAACCAAAACAAACAAAAAAACACCAAACAAAACCAGATTAAAAAATGAACAAAGAATTTGAACAGTCATTTCTCCAAAGAGAACATACAAATGGCAAACAGGTATAGAAGATGCTCCTACATCATGAATTTTCAGGAAATGCAAACCAAAACTACAATGAAATGTCACTCCACACTTTTAGGATGGCTATTATCAAACAAAATAAAAGGTAAAAAGTGTTGTCAAGGATGCAGAGAAAGGGGAACCCTTGAATATTGTTGGTGGGAATGTAAATTGGTATAGCAGCTATAAAAACAGTATGGATATTCCTTTAAAAATTAAAAGTAGAACTGTCTTATGATCTAGCAATCCCACTCTGGGCATGTATATCCAAAAGAATTGAAATGAGTATCTCAAAACTGTATCATCATTGCAGCATTATTCACCGTCACCAAGATATGGAAACTATCCATGTGTCCATTGGCAGAAGAATGGATAAAGAAAATGTGATGTGTACATCATTCCATCATTCCATGTGGAAGAATATTATTCAGCCTTGAAAAAGAAGGAAGTCCTGACATTTACAACAAAATGGATGAAGGACGTTATGCTAAGTGAAATGACCTAGTCACAGAAAGACAAATATTGCGTGATTCTACTTATATGAGATATCTAAAATAAATTCATAGAAGCAGAGAATAAATAGTGATTTACAGGAATTGGAGGATGGGGGAAACAGGGAGACGTTCCATGGATATAAAATTTCACTGATCCTAAAGAAGTAAGAGTTAGAGATATGTTACACATCATAGTGCCTATAGTAAACAATGCGGTATTGTTGTACCATAATATTTATTGAGGGGTTCCTGGGTGGCTCAATCAGTTAAGTGTCCAACTTCAGCTCAGGTCATGATCTCACGGTTCATGGGTTCTGTGCTGACAGCTCAGAGCCTGGAGCCTGCTTCGGATTATGTGTCTCCCTCTCTCTCTGCCCCTCCCCTGCTCATGCTCTGTGTCTCTCTCTCTCTCAAAAAAATAAATAAACATTAAATTAAAATTTATTGAGGGTAGATGTCACATTAAGTGCTCTTGCCACAGAAAAACAAAACAAACAAGAAACAAGAAAAAAAGCAAAGGCAAATAAGGAAAATTGGGTAGGTGTTGGATATGTCTGTTACATTGCTTGTGGTGATAGTATCACAGGTGTTTGCATATGTCCAAATGCATCAAATTATGCACAGTAAATATATTTAGTTCTTTGTATATAAGTTAGACTTCAGTAAAGTGGACTTAAAAAGGCCTATGTGAAGAACATGAAAGACAAGCTACATTCTGGAGGAAAATATTTGCAAATATCTACAATAGGATCAATATCTATAATACACAAAGAACTCTCAAAATTCAACAGTGGAAATTAATTAGGAAAAAAAGTGTAATTTGGAAATAGACAAAAGACATGAACAGACATTTCACTGAAGATATTCAGCATCATTAGCCAGCAAGGAGAGAAAATTAAAATCACAATGAGATGTCACTACATACTTCCCAGAATAACTTTTTAAAAAATGATGATAACAAATGCTGGTGAGAACAGGGAGAAATTGGATCACTCATAATTTGCTCATGGGAATGTAAATGGTACAGTCAATCTGTAAAACAGTTTGCCACTCTCTTAGAAAACTAAACACACAACTACCATGCAACTCAATAGCTATACTCTTGGTTATTTATTCCAGAGAAATAAAATTTGTGTTCACACAAAAACTAATGCATAAATGTTTGTTGCAACTTTTATTTATAATAGACAAAACCAAACAAATAAACTGCCGTGTTCCCAGATGGTCTTCAATAGGTAAATGGTCAAACAAACTGTTTGTATGTACACGTACACCATGTAGCACCACTCAGCAATAAAAAGGAACAAACTGGATGCATTAACAATTTGGATGAATCTCTGTGAAATTCTGTTGAGTGAGAAATACCAGTCTCAAAGGGGAAGTATAACACATGATTCCACTTAATCTAATATTTTGTAAATGAAAAACTTTCTGAAGTGGAGGACAGTTTAGTGGTTGCCAGTGTGTGGGAACAGGCAGGAGGGGCATGGGAGAAGAGCAATAGGAGGGAGTCTTTGCGATACTGGAACTGTTCAATATTTTGTCTGTGTAACCTGAGTTTAGAAATAAGTACGCATACACAAATGAATACAAGTAAAACAGGAGAAATCTGAATCAGATTGGAAGATTGTATCGATGTAAATATCCTGGTCTTAATATTAAACTATAGTTGTGTAAAATATTACCATTGGTGGACATTGGATAAAGTGTATGTAGGTTCTGTATTTCTTATAACTTGCATATGAATCTAAAAATCATCTCAGTACAAATTTCAATTACAATGAAATGAAATGAAGACCAAAAAACTAAAAATGCTTTTAATTATATTAAAATGTATTGAATCACAGTGTATAACAAATGTTTCACTATCTTTCCTGTACAGTCAAAATATTATTTGTTAAACTGCATGTTCTTCAGCCATAAATCAAGTTATTCCCTAAGGAGTTCCAGTCATTGTGTCTTTAGTACAGTTAGTGCCTTTCTTTGTACTTGCTCTTACACACATTGGACTTAGTGAAAGTATATGCGACTAAGATCCATTAAATCTGGATATATAAGCATTAATTTATGATCTACAAGGGGAAAATATAAAATACTTTTAGTCATTTTTCAGGTTTTCCAATATTTGGATTTTTTTCTTTTATCTTTTTGGCTATTACATTTTTGAAAAATGTAGGGCAATTATTTTGTAGAATATCTGAATTTGTTTTTCTTATGTCTTCTCATGATCTGATAACGATTATGCAGTTTTTGCAGGAGCATCACAGTTGTGATTTTGCCTTCTCAGTGTCTTATATTCAGGAGGCCTTTGAAATTGGTTTGATGCAATATTGATAATGTCTTTGATCACTTTGTTAAATATACACTAGATTCTCCATGTATAGTTGTAATGCATACTCTTATAAATTGTAAGTGATTTGTGGAAAGATTCTTTTAGACAATATAGATCTTGTTCTTCATCAACTTTTCACCATACCTGCTCTTCACTGATGAGTGTTTAATGTCATCTTTAGAAGAGATTTTCCTTCTTTTATTTATTTATATTTTATTTATTTATATCAGAAATAAATTGTTCCTATCATTGTAGAACTTAAAAGATATATATGTTTATATATAAATTTATAAATACATTGAAATATTAAATGCACATTTATATATATTTAAAATTCCAAGTAGATCTTTAAAATTTTTATTGTGTAATTTTTATTCTAATTGCACATTTATTTGCTATTTGTTTTGTTTTTTATCATTAGTCTATAAAGTTTAACATATATCCATATGATCTACCTAATATTTTGCACAACCAAAACTAATGTATGTGTTTACGGTCAGATTAGTGGTTACCTTTGGACAGGATGATTTAGTAGCTTTACATGTTTTATTTGGACATTTTCAACATTTTCTAAAACTTTATAAAAATAGCAAGAAATTCTTCACAGAGGTTATTGATATGAGCTCTGGAAAAAGAAAAAAAAAGACTTTCCTCTAGAATGCGCATGGCAGATTTCTATTGCATAAATAAGGTCATGCAATTTCATTAGTGTTTGAGTGAAATGTCTGGAAATATATGTAAGTAACAGGGTTAAAATTAATTAGAAATTAATGAAATATTCATTAGGCAACTTTTTTTGCTAAGCTTTAAGGCACTTGGGGCATTTTACAAAGGGATACAAGAATAAATACGACATTACTTCAAAGTTACACAGTTGAGTGGGAGAGATAGGAAAGAGAAAAAATACCCCACAACTCTCATATTTCATATGAGGTTATTGCTCAAGTTGTGATATCAACCAGCAAAGGATGCTGACAAGAAATTCTCAGAAGAGTTGGGAGGAGTGACCTTGGGGATGAGAATGACAAACAAAAGTGATGAATTAAAATAATACAAGAGGTCATTGGATACTTTGAGGAAGAGCATTTTTAGTGGCTGTTGGGGAAGAGGAAATATTAGGTGAAGATGAAACATACTCTTTTGTTGAGTTTGGATAGAAGAAGAAAGAAACTATTTTTAAACTTGATAATTATAAGAAATTTTGAGGTAGATGGTGGCTTGAGGGTAGAGATACCACCGGAAAAGAATAAAGAAATTTAAAGAAAAATAAAGCTTGAATACTTGGACTGTATTTCTGGGGAGACTGTAGAGTAGAGTGATTATCATAAAAAGAACACCTTTTGTCAGCATATCAAATACAGTGACAAGTAGATGCAATTAAAGAGACTTGAAATAAAAATTATTTCCTGGTGTTTTTAATTTTGTCTTTACCTATGAATCCCTGACCACAATTCGCTGTTTTTTATTCCTCCCACACGCTTACTTTTTCTACCTCTGTTCTCCATTTCTTTAGTACCTCCAATCCCTGATCCTCACTTTTTTACACTCTCTTCTAATCTGACTGACTATGCTACTGGATATGTACCTGATTAGTTACTGTCACTTCTTCTTTCAAATTCCATATTATCCTATCAGTCTTAACAAATCCTTTCTTTTATCCTCTCTTCTGTAGTTTGACTTCTGTCTTCCTGAAATAGAAAGCTGTAACTTCCATGTCTCCTGGACTAGGAAAGGTCCAGGTTGAAATCACGAAAGGTGACTGGAGTAGACTGGAGAATGGAACGTTACTGTGAAATCCGGCTCCCACACAACAGTGGAGAAATTATCTCAGATGGTGCCAAAAGTTGGATTCAGAGGGAAGGGAAATTGTAAACCAGGTGTTTGTTAATATATCATCTAGAGGTTATAGTCATAAGTAGGGGTTTGAATAGTGCTCTAAAATCATACGAGATTCAGTCGGGGAAGATTTGTTTGTTGGTAGGAGATGGTGGATTGTCAGCGGGGACATGGAACTGCAGCCTGACTGATGCATGAGGGAAGGAATGAACTCCTTTTCAGAGAGCTCTAAGGGATAGTGTTTTGAGGGGAGGGAGTATGTAGAATTCCTGTTAGTGCAAAGAGGGCATGGGAAATAGGGGTACCCTATAAGTTCCCAATATTTCCCACCAAAAAATGTCTTTGCAAAGTTGGCAGAGATTCCCATGAGCTGGCCAAGTCTTGTCTTCAGCTTCCAAACCAGTTGGAAGCTATCAAAGATCTCAGAAAGAGCCAGCATGGGGAATCTATGGTAGAAAGTTTTCCTCTTTGTGTTTTTCTCTTTTTCTTTTCCTACCATTCAGCTACAGAGGGCATCCTTCTATATCAGTGTATATTCATGGCCTGTAAACTGTGGGAACGGAGAGAAAATTTGTTCTTATTAAGGATCAGGGACTATTACAGAAAGACTAGACCAGGACTCAGACCTACTCTTCTGTATACTTCTAAACAACCAGAGTTACCAAAACTTAACAAGAAGTAGAAGGTAATAATGAAAAGTTTTAAAAGAGGAACTTCTGAAGAAGCAAAGAGAACCTGGATGATGAAATCCCAGCCTTCCTTTATATCTAATTCCTTCCGATAGGTCCTGGTCAAAGCTGGTTGCCTTCACAGGAGACGATTAGACTCCCTTGCCAAGCCCACTCACATACTTGTTTTAACATAGGATAATTTAGATGCTGTAGCTTGTTTCCCTAAATGTCTTTCTAAGACCATTTCCTGTTTTTATGGCCAGATTTAATGTGCTGCCATGTTTTTGGTAGTTGGCTGCCAGACACTATTTTAATACTGGCATATCTCTTGCAAGGAAGCAACCTGATTCATTGTTATTAAGTTATCTTTTTTGGCAGTAAGTTCTGTGTGGCTCAAAGATTATGTAGAAGAAGAAGAATGTCCTTTCACAATCATGGTTGCCTCCTTGACGTTTCTCTGATAAACTTGTTTTGTATTATCTTCTGTTTTCTTTGTACAGCTTTTCTTCTAAGATTTCATTACAGTCAGGGTGACAAGGATTTTGTTGTTGTTGTTGAAGTGAGGTGGCATGTGCTAAATTGCCTCTGATAGAAGAAGAACTCAATCAAAACTGACATTGTCTAGTGCTTCACTAAAAGTCCACTAGGTTGTGATATGTTTTAGTGTTTAGACTTCAGTTCTGCAATGAATATTAAATCAACAATTCTGGTTCGCATACCAATTCGGCGAATTAGCACAGAGCTCAGAAACTCTTGAAAATAAGGTATGACCCTGCTGAAGATAATTCTGGCTTCCAGGCTTTCATGGAGGATATATTAATTCATTAAATTATTCAAGCATGCTGCATACAAATGCTGACAGGGACTCAAAGGTTTGTTGTCTCCTATTAATCACTTTATTATTCATATCATTCTTTCACTAGAGGCATTAGAATATGTTTGATTAATATCTCATTTCTCTTGTTTTTGTGAGCAATGTTCATTGGCTCTGCTCTAAAGAACTTTGTTTTCTTTGAAATAAATGTGAACAGAACAATAGGTAATTATCAAATCTTGGTGTTGTTTTCTGTGATTGCAGTGTTTCCTAACAACCATGGCTATCACAGCCTGTGTTTAGGTTGGATGATGGTGATAGGTGGTGTCTCATCTCAACCTGACAAGAAATGAAGAGTCCCTGAGGATCACTTGACTTCAGGCAAATCTTAGCAACCACTTAGTGTTAACTGGCTACCTTATTGTTCTCTAATTTGTTGGCTTTTATACTGGGATCCTATCCACTTGGTTTGAATGTCAGATCGAGAGAGACTGTTTCTACTAAACATAAAGAGAGTTGAGGGAAATTCTAGAAGATTCTTGATGCTCCAAATGTTGAGCTCAGGTTTGCATGTATTACTTGCTCTAATCTTTTTTTTTTTATTTTTTTTAACGTTTATTTATTTTTGAGACAGAGAGAGAGCATGAACGGGGGAGGGGCAGAGAGAGAGGGAGACAGAATCGGAAGCAGGCTCCAGGCTCTGGGCCATCAGCCCAGAGCCTGACGCGGGGCTCGAACTCACGGACCGTGAGATCGTGACCTGAGCTGAAGTCGGACGCTTAACCGACTGAGCCACCCAGGCGCCCCTTACTTGCTCTAATCTTGAAGGCATAACCATTAGGTAAATCTTAATGGTTTATATGCCAGGTAATTTGCTTTGCTTTTTGAAGCATAAATTACTCTAGAGCATGTTTTGAATTGATATAGGAAAAACCCAGATTTGGTTGTGTTTCATGTACAAATGTTATAAATCAGTTTTTGAATATTATTCTTAATGTTTTAATAAGAAAAAAACAACATTTACTATAAAAAAGAAGGTGAGCAAACTAATCCTGGAGAATAATGGAAACACAATGCACACAGAAGCATGTTTCATAGCCAAAATATCTATTCTCAGTTGCTAGTTTTTTTTTCTGTATTCCTAGATTTAGCATCTATTTTATTTAATATAGCTAGTTGCCCCTGACATTAGGGTTCTTCTCTCTCCAAGTTGCTTTACCTTTTATTCCCTGGGCTGAGTGGCTCACCACAGGAAGCTCCACAGAACATGCTGCTTAGAGCTAACTCCTCAACATCCATATGGCTGGATCCAGGTCCTCTACAAGCTTGATTGCATGTACATTGTACCTGGTATTTATTGACGCTGCTGCTTTCCTTCTGTTTACCACATTGCCATTGTATGCTTGTTCTTTTTCAGCCTTCCTGAAGTTAATAAAATATCAACCAATTGGGAAGAAGATTGCCCCACAGAAGCTAATGCCATCTCACTTATCCTAATTTCAGTTTTCTGTCTTAATTCTATACAATTTAGGTATGAACAACCCCAGATGGGGAAGAAAAAGTCATTGAATAAGAGCTTAGATTTATAAGTGAGGGCAAGTCAGCATAGTACTGTAAGGGAAAGGAGACTACCAGAAGCATTTTGCTTTGGGTAAATTATTTCATCACCTTGGTACCATTCTTTACAGTCTTTTGTGTGTTATTAGAAGGGAGGTAGGGAGAAATAGGAAGAGAAACGGCACTTAGGGAGAGGGCATAGGATAATGGAAAGTTCATAAGTTGTTTTTTTTTAACGTTTATTTTTGAGAGACAGAGAAAGAGCATGAGCAGGGGTGGTGCAGAGAGAGAGAGAGAGAGAGAGAGAGGGAGGGAGAGAGAGAGAGAGAGAGAGACAGGGAGGGAGGGAGGGAGGGAGAGAGGGAGAGAGGGAGAATCCGAAGCATACTCCAGGCTCTGAGCTGTCAGCACAGAGCCGATGGGGGACTCGAACTCACGGACCACGAGATCATGACCTGAGCCAACGTCAGATGCTTAACCAACTGAGGCCCCAGGCGCCCTAGAAAGTTCATGGGTTTTAAGTTCAGAGAGACAAAGTTTCAAATGTTGGCTCTGTCATTTATGACACTGTCCAGTTATTTAAAGTTTCATTCCCTTCATCTGTTAAATAGAAAAATACTACTTTATGTTTATTTACAGGTTTTTGTGATTTCATCTGAAGTTTTTGACCCATAAATATATCCTTAATGATTGAAATTTTATATTTTCTTTTCTTTAATTTTATTAGTCCAGGTTCCCCTTTCTTGGGGACATTTCCGCATTGTATGATACAATGTCATTTTCCTCATTGTATCTTTCACATCTGGAAGGTGGGAAGAACACATAAGCATGTGTTATGTGAATCTATGAGTGAATATGTAATGCACAATGTTCCTTTAAAGAAATATTGGACTTTCATAAGATATCTTTATAACTCCTAATCTTTTCTAATAAGGCTCTTTATCTCATTTTCCAAGATTCAGGAAAAATGGAAAAAGCAAATTAGACTCAAGCTTGCAGACTGTTAGTTAGGCACATAGATAATAGTAAAAGTTACAGCTGACAGGTTGAGGATACAGAAAAACGGAAAAACACTTGAGTGTGACCTATTCTATAGCTCCCCAAGACACACTGATCCCATCCACTGTCATATTACAGAATAGATTGGCATTCATGTAGATAGACACTTTGAGCTTTAATGGAAGGGTAAAATTATATTAAATTCATTCTTCTTTAGAAAGCATAAATGTGTGTAATATGTTTTAGAAATATTTCTATTAAAATGATTACTTTCAGTGCTTGAAAAGTTAGGCTTCTATTATCTGTAAAATTAACATATGTGTACAGATCATTCTCCATCAATGTCACATTAATAGAGTGTTCTGCCTATTGCCATGACAAGTCATTCTGCCACCACCCTTTAGTATTTTTCCCCTTACCAAAGTGTGCTACAGTGATGAGTAGATTTTTTCTTTTTTTTAAGAAAGATTCCTTTTATGGAAGGTAAGAAGATCTGCTTTAAAATTAGCGAAAGCCATCCTAGACCTGGTTCATGTGATCATTCAAACTTATGTTTCACTGTGAGGTCAAGGAAATTCCCAGGCTCAGCCTGGCATCAGTGCCGTTGTATGCGCTAGTAATCTGAGCCAGACATCTGTGAGTGAACTCAACAAGCCCCAGGGCAGGAAGGCTGGCATTTTTCCACCTGAATGACTATTTAAGTAAAAGCAGGACAGAGGAGAAAGACAGAGTAGTCTGTTCTCTTTGTAATTGGTGTTGGCTTCAATGTATGCAATTTATAAACTGGCTCAAAGGCTGTTCATTTTCAAGACTACAGTGCTTTCGCATAATGTAGCAATCATCAAAGAGCTGGAAGATACAGTAAAGTTTTAAATATATGAATAATTTAAACATTTTCTTATAGCCTTTCATTCATACCTCTCCTTCCCAAACAGCTCTCTCCTTCACAAACAGACCACTACATCATTCACCATATACATACACCCATGTACCTAAAGTATGTGGCAATTCCCTTGCTTTCTTGGCTTATTTGATATATATATACACACACACACACATATACGTATATATATATATATGTCTATATATGTCTCTATATATGTATATATATGTATATATATATACATATATGTATGTGTATGTGTGTGGGTATATATATATATATATACCCACACACATATAATATGTAAAATATTTTACCATAAAAGCAAGTTCCAAGTTCTTTTTGGTGGCTTACTGAGTTAAAACAGTTATAGATGGCCTGATGAATATTGAATATGAATGAAAAATTCATTAGAAAAAGCATTATACAAATATTTTGATAGTCCTATGTATGTTAGAATTTAGAAATTTGTATGAAAGTAAAAAGTGATTAATAGTGTCCAAAAGTAGAAGGTAAATGGGAGGCTAGTGTCAGTAATAATTTCTGAGGGCAACTTTAATATATTGCTGTGAATACTAGGACAGGTTATTTGGTATAGGGCCAGGCAGAAGGTTCGACTAGTGGCAAATTATGTATGGAGTGGCATTCACTGTTGACTGCAGAGATAAACATACTATGTGGGACTTTATATGGGACTGTATCCTAGCAATGGGACCCTCCTGTATGGCTCTCACTTTTTTATGGGTTTTGTCTTCAGAGAATAAATATTTTGGGCTCAAGCATTAATGAAGCTTAGCCTAGTTGCCAGTTTTGAGGACACTGCAGGGAAATGCTGTCTGCCTGATACTAGCAGACATTAGGGGTCTTCAGCTCCTGTGGACAAATTGAATGTGGGCAGATCCCTTCCCCTGAAAGGAGGAATGACAAGTTCCCAGTCCTGATTAGGTCACTGCCAGATAACCTGTAATGAATGTCTATAATTCTCATCTTATTTTCCTAACTGCTTGTTTTCCTAAAGGGTTATAAAATTATTGAATATCAAATTTAAATCTCAGGTTTTAGTATTGCTATTTTAAAGAAAATAAGAATTTGATAAAATTTATTTAGAAAGCATAGAGTTAGGAGGATACTATAATTTTCCTCAAACCCTTCATTTTGCATGTGGAAAAAAAAAAAGAGTTTAAGCCTTAAGTGCTTGTTGGGAATTTTAACCTTTCTTGGTTTGTGCTTTTAGTCCTAAACCATCTTCTCAATATCTATCAATTTTCCTAAAGTAAAGTAGTTGCACATGTCTCAGGCTTTGCCAGCCACAGGTCACCTTTTTTTCCTTCTAATTTTTATACTTTCTTTTTATACTAATTCTGAGTGAAACAAGCCCCACCAGCTTCACTGACACAAATTAACTTCTGTTAACACATTCTCAGTTACTAGGAGTTTCAAGAAAGGTCTCCAGCTCACACACACACACACACACACACACACACACACACACACACACACACAAATTAGTCTGTCAGTTGAAGTTACTATGTGGCATGTGCCCTCTTTTTCTCTATGACTTTGACATTTTCTTTTTAATATCTTATTTTGTGAATCCTCATCTTTGGCTCTGCCGAAGTTTTGATCTACAGAAAAAAGCCACTGGCAGTTTCGGTTAGTGCAAATACTTCAGTCATAAGGGTGCAAAATCATTTCTGTGTTTTCTGAAAAGGCTAAGAGAATGACCTCTAACATACCCCAAGAGACCTATACAATAATGTTTACTTTAGCTCCAAAACAAACAAATAGAAATCAAACCAATTAAAAAATCCATCAAAGGAGCTGACTAAATAAACCATGGTAATGTATATCTATACTAAGGCAAGGCTCCTCAGATAAGGAAGGGCGTCTGTGGAAAAATCCCCAGATTATTACATTAAATAAATAGGTGGTCTCAGCATAGTATTTGTACATTAAGAATAACAATGAAAGTCTGCCATAAAATACAATATTTATGATTTAGGTACTTAATGAACCAAATGCATAAAACAAAAAGGACAGAAAAAAAAAAAAACAGAGCAAGTTAGAAAAATACTTTCCTCTGAGGAATAAGGAAGGCAATAGGGCTGGGGAAGCTGATCAAAAGGACTTTTATTTAATTTACTTATTAATATGCAATTACAAATTATCTTCTAAAGCAGTACACAGACAAGTAGGTCTTCTTGCTCAGTATCTCTTTTTTCTGTAAACTTCCCTTGGGAATTGTAAGTTGCAATATCAACTCTAGGGAGTTTCAACTGTGCCAGTGTTCCAGGAAAGCTGAATCATTCAAGTGCGCCCTCTGTTGGGCAATATTCAGAGACTGATTTTACTTTGCACCTTTACGGGTCATCTGAAGAAAATGGGAATAAAAGAATTTCTTGTCTAAGCAGACAATCCCTTGCTTGAGGACTACAAGTGCTGATGCCTGCGTAAACATTATGTTATTCAGGCAAGCTGTCTTGAACATGTTTCTCCTTAGTCTCCACAGAACTGCATTTTGAATCAGGAACTCCAGTGCTCTTGGTGATACACCAAACTAACACTTGTTAAGTCCCCACCCCTCCCTGTCCTTTTGGTGAATTTTCCCTTGTTCTGCCTTCTGGTTCTGGATCTCCCCGTCTCCCCATAGTCTATAGGGGCAAGACTCCTGCTGAATAGGAAACTAATTTAAAGATCAACTCCTACTTGATGAAAATTTAGTAGTTTGTTTTTGTTTGTTTGGCTTTGCTCTTTTAGTAACCCAGAGTAAGTATTTCACACTCAGTGATGAAAGTCTCTGAAGTTACAGAGGTGAATTCTTTGCCAAAGTCCTAAACAAATAATTCAAATAAAGACTCAAGAACTTTCTTTACAAAATGTCAAATGAGTTTCTTCCCGTAGATAAAACCAGTTAAGTTCATTGTTGTTCCTTTTCTTACCTCCTCTGTGGTTTTAATTCATTGAAAGTTTTCTCTTTATTTCTCTGTAGTTCTCTCTCTTGTCTCTCTACAGTGAGCTGCCCCTCAACTTCTAAACTACTCAGTCTTTCATATAAAATTAATGGACTGCCTAACAAATGGAATGTTCCTCAGCTGTTGTTTACTCTCTTTTGCTTCTTGTGGTGCTCATTGCCTCATCTGTCATTCTTTTCATCCCTCAGTTAACTATAATTTGTTTTGGCTTCTCTCAGTGAGGCAGGCAGGGAATTTTTAGGTATTAAGGTAACACATTGCTCTGAGAATCTGTTTAAAGATTTAGGGTCCCACTCCCAGGGAAAAAAAAAATGAATATACCCATAGTATACTCACAAACAAAATTTGGCAGAGGCCTATCTCTCTGTCTGCCCTGACATTGATTAATCCTCAATTAAATACATTGAAAATAAAATCCATAAGTCCAGGAGACAGATTTCTTTTTCTCTAGTACATCCGTAACAAGCATAGTTACCGGAAGCTAATAGGCATTTAATAAGCTTTAAATGATTAAATCAGTGCCCTAGTTGCCGTGGATTATGAATATTTTTTGCCCTATTAATAACTAGAATTTATTGAATGGTAATAGTGGACCATGCAACGTACTAAGCCTTTAAAAAATTTTTTTTAATGTTTGTTTATTTTTGAGAGAGAGCGCGCACACATGCGCGAGCCGGGGAGGGGCAGAGAGGGAGGAAGACACAGAATCCAAAGGAAGCTCCAGGCTCTGAGCTGTCAGCACAGGCTGTACTAGGCTTTTCATATAGGTCTTATATATGTAACTCACATGCATTTTGGAATTAGTATCTGTCCATTATTACCTGGTAGGCATTCAAACCATTCAATTCAAATAGCTACAAAGAAAAAGACAATCCAGTCCTTACTTAAAGCACATTAAAAACAGAATGCAATTCTTAACCTCCAGCATCATTTCTCAGTACCTTAATTTTCACAATTTGAACTTCTCTGAAACTTTTTATCCACTGATAACATCCTAATTTCTCTCCCTGGAACTGCCCTCTATTTATTCTATTTACTTTCATCGTTTTTTCTCCTCAGAATTTAGTAATTTAGACTGGCTTAATCTCTTCATCTAAGTAATTTTCTTTCTCTTCAAGTGTTAATGACTCTGCCTTTTTGTGCTTGTCATATTATACTCTACAAAATTCAGGATTTGTCTGAGGAAGATCAATTTTATACACAAGTTGGAAGAGAGAGGAGGGGGTGTGTGGAAAGAGACAGCATTCTGTTTCTGAACCCTAAGTAACTGTAGGCTTTATTAATACCCTTCTATAACTTACCAGAAACAAAAGCTAAAAGATATAAAGCTGCTTTCTCACAGACTCACCAGGGTGACACCAAGACTCATCCAGATCTATTTGATTAAAAAAAATATTAGCACCATACTTTGCTGTCCACTTGAAATGGTATTTATTCAATACATGTATTGTGTACCAGGGATACGGGATTTAACAGAAAACTATATAAAATTCCTGACCTTGTGCATCTAATTTTCAATTGGGGAACACAAAATAAAGAGTAAAAATAGCAATAAAAATGTATGACATTTACAAGTGCTACAAAATACAGAAGAATATAGAACAACATGAGGGAGTGTCTGGGGCCTGGGAGAATAAAGTTTTAAATAAATCTTTTGAAGTCATCCATATGAGAAGGGGACATTTAAGCAGGGACTTGAAGGAAGTGAGAGAGCAAACCAGAAAGATAATGCCAGGAGGATCATTACTGGTAATGGAATTGTCAGTGCAAAGGCACTAAGTGGTTCTGGCTGTTCAGAAAACAGCAAAAAGACTACCATGGCTAGAGTGGAATAAGCCAAGAAAAGCATAAGATATAGAAATGTATGAAATATTTTGTGTGTTTGTGTATTTTCCTAGATTAATGGCACATTATTAAGTCCTCCAAAGAGTCTTTGAGTCCAAAAAGCTAAATTTCACTGCCTTGGGGGAAAGAGTGTTGGTAGAGGGTTGGGGTACTCATCTTACACACATTAGCTGCTAAATTTGTGTGTTATGTACTCCCTGAAATTCTTTACCCTTGTTTCTAAGATCCACTGCTCCTGGATCTCCTCCAGCTCTTGGAATTTGCAATTTATTTCCATCATGAGCTCATATTTCTCAGCCTAAGTGGTTGGAAAATGTTCATTGAAAAACTAAAGGAAAGAGAAACTAATGAATCAAATATTTGGAACCTGTGTATTTAGCAACAAAATAGAATATTGTGTTATAGGAACCTAGCAGAGAATTGATCCATATAGTGACTTTGAACACTTGTCATAAGCTTTCTGAGACTGACACTTGGGAGGCAGGCTTTCTATATTCTCAAAGTTCTGTCCTTGTCAAGAGTTAACTCACCCAACTGGCATTCCTGAGTTAAGTTTTCAGTTGTGCTTGACTTTTAAAGTGAAATGTTTTGTAAAAGAGTATCTACCTGAAAAGTGTATTTTGTCTTGGGAAATTATAATTCAATATATTTTTCAGTAAGTTCTGTTCCCCCTTACATGAGTACCCATTTGACATAGTTCTTCTGGAACTCATTGAAAGGTAAGTATTTGTTTTACACATTAAGCTTCATGCTATTGTTTTGTTTTGTTTTAATGAGAACATTTAAGCCCAACCTTTTTCTTATGTGCCTGTCTTCTGTAGAGCTTAAAACTATATTGAATATTTATGGAAAATCTGTAAGAGGATAGAGATTGGTACAGAGATTGATTGGACAGTGATACTGTTTTCACAAAGCCTGCAGCACAGTGTTATACTTTTGTGTGAATAATCATGGCACAAGAATAAAGTGATAATGACTTTAGTGAGGTTAAGGAGACAGATTACGTTCAATAGTAGAGAACTATAGCAATTAACTCTTAAAAATGAGTATCATAGTTTAAAAATCTTTTTCCTTTTAGTCATTTTATTCTGTATGGCAAAGCTAACTTACATCCTTTCCACAGATAGGCAAGAGATATATCATTGTTAATAAACATTGCAGGCCCTATCATACTTGCAAACCTATATGATAATGACAATATAAGGACATCACACATCCCAATAATCTTCTATGTAATTTTATTTTATTTTAAATATTTATTTCAGAGAGAGAGAGAGAGAGAGAGAGAGAGTGAGAGAGAGAGGGAGGGAGAGAAACAGAGAGTAAGCAGAGGGAGGGGGAAACACAGAATCCAAGTCAGGCTCCAGGCTCTGAGCTGTCAGCACACTGGGCTCAAACTCACAAACCGCAAGATGACCTGAGCTCAAGTCAGATGCTTAACTGACTGAGCCACCCAGGTGCCCCTCTTCTATGTAATTTTAGGATTTGTTCTAAATTGGATGCAAACAAAGACAAATGTCACTCTGTAAGAATGATGAAATAAGAAAAAAATTAAAGAAACTTGTGAAGATTTTGTGAAAAAGACCGAGTAACAACCTGTTTTGTATTGTATAATTGCTTACCTTTCTTTTTTAAAAAAAATTTTTAATGTTTATTTATTTTTGAGAGAGAGACAGACAATGAGTGGGGGAGTTTCAGAGAGAGAGGGAGACACAGGATCCGAAGCAGGCTCCAGACTCTGAGCTGTCAGCACAGAGCCCAACATGGGGCTGGAACTCATGACCCGTGAGATCATGAGATCATGACCTGAGCCAAAGTCAGACACTCAACTGACTGAGCCACCCAGATGCCCCAAATTGCTTAACTTTCTGAAGTTAAATGAACCAGATAAATTATGGGGTCAATTGTTTTCATAGGTCTCTTTGTTATGCTGTTGATTTTCCAGATTATAGTAAGAGAATCCTTGTCTATGCCTAAATATGTATGCAGATGACAAGGGGAGTGTGTGTTGTCCTGTGTCTCCATGTGTCTGTGTGTTTCTATGAGTCTGACCTCTACATCTATATAGGAATTTTGGCTTTGGCATCTGGAGTTTTATCCAAGATTTGGTTGGCTTTTGAGTAAGATTTGACTTAGTGTGAAATAAAGTCAGCAACAGGATAAAAATAATAAAGCATGCTTTGGGAAATAAGAGAAAATAAAATACGTGTTTTAGAGAGGGTAGAAGTAATTACATGGTTTTTCACGAAGGTAGCTATCTTCAGATCCTATATGCAAAAGATGGAATTTTGGTGATTTCCATATTTAACATTCAGTTTTTTTTTTACGTTAAGAGGAAGTATGCATTTTTACAAGAGTATTATTTGTTCAATATCTCATTTAATTTTGGAAATTATAGTTTGCCGAGCACCACGGTATTTACATGAAACCCCTACAAAGATATATTCTCTTACTCCCTGTCATAGATAATAGCTAGATGTTGTTGAGGAATTCATAATAACTGGTCAAAGCCTGACTTAGTTGACCTTCAGCACTAGGGCATCATCTCAATCTCATGATAAATGAATCCAAACCACATGGAGTAAACTGCTTTATGATTAAACTGTGTGTGTGTGTTTGTGTGTGCGTGCACGCGTGCATGTGTACACAAAAAGAATCATGGTTGCTAACAATTTTGGAGTCAGTCAGTGTATCTAGAGACTTTTCCTGGTCCACATTTGCCGTTTTCCAATGCTGCAATCAAGGCTTAGCTTCCCATTATGATTTAAAAAGCTTGTTATAATGGCATGATTCCATAAATGTGATAACCACTGCTAAAGAAGCCTTGGCTAGCTAATTCATCTCATTTCACAGTTGAGGTAGGGGCAGGGTAGCTATGTTTAGAAGTCCTTTAAAATAGGGGTTCCATGGTACTCTTTTTGTCTACACAATAAGCTCTCTGTGATGAAAGAGGATCTTACATAAAATACATTTATGATCTGAAGAGTACATTCTCATTACATTTTTAGATCTCCATTTCAAAGACGTCAGGCCTACTTTCCTCTCATGAAGTAAGACCTCTCTAAAGAGCATCACAAATGGGCTGTCATGAGCTGGGTCACAAACTGCATATTGGTTGATTAGAGAAAAATAAAAGGTAACGTTGGGATTTGCTCCCCTGGAAGTTGGTATTCTTACCAGTGACTTTTACCCTTACCTGTCTTTAGCACCTCTCCCAGCACCCCATCTCATTTCTTTGAGATCAAACTGGTATAAAACATCCCTGTAGGTGGCTTTATTCTCATGGTAAGGCTTGTGAATTTGAGTTCTTTGTTTCACAAAAGCCTGACAAATTCGGCTTTCACTCAGCCTCTGAACACAGTTGTAAACCAACTCTACAAGAATAGTAAAAAGCTGACAGCTGACAGCCTTTGCATAGATTTTATCTGGAAGTAGATATTTCAAAGAATTTGAGCCTGATGATTTTGACGAAAACTTAATTAATTTACACCATACATTGTTCTGTCAGCTGCACCGTAATACTTAAAGGTTGGGGAGCTTTAGGGCTAGGTCAGATGAACCTGAACAATAAAATGTCTTTGTGGTAAAAGAAAGTGATTTGAAAATGTCATATCTCAATCATTTGTTGATTTCCTCCAGAACTCAGTCATATCTCAGACATTCCTATCCCATCTATAGACGGCAGTGGTTTCTGTCTCCTAGGCTTCTAGCTATTCTTAAGGAAAAGGACAAAACAAAGTAAAAGTAAGTAACTGGCTGAGGATGGAGTACAAAAATGAGAGACTTGTGAGAGTGGTTTCGTTAAAGAATACAGTGAGTGGACTTACTAACAACAAGTATATTTTTGGAAACGAATAACCAAAACTTGAATAAGGAAGCATAAAAGTTAAATACTCATGAAAACACAGCTAAGTAATAAACAAAATGTTGTGAAATATTATTAGCGTGACTGATGTGTAAAAATGTCATCAATTGTGGAAAATATCTAGAAGTTAAATGTTAAAAACTGGACAGTAGGTCAGAAAAAACAGTTTACTAACACCAATATATAGATTAAAAGACAACACATAAATTTAAATTGTTCTTTCATGAAATTATATTTTTCATAAATTATGGCAAGTTTTATGTGTGTGTGTGTGTGTGTGTGTGTGTGTGTGTATGTGTATGTGTGTGTGTGCCTGTGTGTGTACGCGCGCATGTTTTTCCAGATTACTTTTAAGTACTGGGGAGAGGAATGGGATGGGAGCAGGTGGTTGGCAATATTTTGGGAAAGAAGTTAATTTTGAAGCAGCTGCTGGCAATTTTCCTACAGTATTATTCATCATTTTAAAAAATTAAAATGATTATAATTACCCTGATATGTCACATCATATGTGACTGAAAAGAGGAAATGATGGAGATGGAGAAAATGTCCATATCCCTGAAGTAGATGTTCATTACCTTATAAACTCCTGAGTGACAGGCTTCCATGGGATGTTACCCCGATGAATGAAGCTCAGGTGAGTAATAAAATAGAGCAGGAGGCCTGCAAGTGCCAGTGGCCACCTAATCGGAGCTCATTTAGTGATTGTCATCACTTTGTAGCAACCATGCAGTTAATACCCAGTGTATTTGACACCTGCTATGTTAAATTAGTACTTGCAGAATTAACACCTGCTGTCAGCCACCCAGCAGGAATGTTGCTTTCTTCAGAATAAAAGGGAAATGAATTATTTCCCTAGAAATTTGTGTAAATTATTTTTGTGGATGGAGAATTACTTGGAAAGATCTTGGGACTGGCAGTCAAGATTCCTCTTTTTTTTTTTTTTTTTTTTTTTTTTTTTTTTATAGACTTGGCACTGTTAGTAACTCAGGGTCTTTTTATGGCTGTCAGAATAGAGGTCTCAAAGTGAGCTTCATATCACTAAAATGTATTTTCTAAAGTATGAAAACCTACACAGATGTGATATATTGTGATAACATAGTGATATATTAATTGTCCATTAATAATAAATTTTTTATTTTAAATTTTCATTGACTATTTGTTAATAGGAAAATCTTTATCTCCTGCTGTACATTTTATTAGAGCAGGGCATGGGATAGTTTTTATTGATGTTTCTATCTCTTTCTGTTTATAGTGTATGTAATACTCAATGTCTTTTCTTAAAATGCTTTATCTATAATAATTGATATTAATATTATTCAATTACATATTGTCTTATAAAATATATACACCTCTGCATAAACAGTGGGCAAATTATTTAACTTCTCTAACATGTCTCCCTATACATTAACAGTAATAATAATAGTATTATTGTAAAATAAATAAAAAGCACATTAGCACAATGTCTAATATTATAGGAGAGCATTTTCCTGAACAAACGATCAAGCAAAATAAACCAACATAAAACAAACCCAAAACATCATTATACTGCGAAAATGTCTATGGAACTATAGAAAATAATGAATGTCTAATACTTGAAAGTTACCTTTGATTTGCTTATTTATTTTGATTCCACAAAACGTATTAAATGCTGTGGGAAATGTATTAAGGAAAAGATACAGTTTCTGATTTAATGCAGCTTAAGATACCATTGGAATAGTAGGAGGGCTTTTTTTTATTGCAGTAGGAGTTTTATTATTTCCTATAATTCAAGGAAAATTAAGTATGTATTCAGAAGGAACACAATAATAAAGAAGTATAAGTTAGGAGATTTTATTTTGAAAAATAACAGGACATTTATTAAGAGCTTGGAATTAAAGCGAGAAAGTTGCATTACCTCTAAGCAAGTAATTTAACCTTTTGGGCTTGAGTCTCTTTATCAATAAAATGGGGATGTGACAGTATCTGTGACATGTTAGCAGGTGGATTAAGTGTGTGGAACAATGAGCAACACATAGTAAACATTCTAAAGGTATTCATTACATAATTGAAAAATGGGGAATTTGAAAAAGGCTTTATCAACAATTTTAATTTGGGATGGACCTTTGGGAAATTATACTTTAAATCGACAGAATCAATGGGAAACAGTGTGAACATAAGTAGAAGACTTGGAAATGCCTGGCCATCTGTATATTTGTGACAAACCATATGGGGATAAATCTGGAAGGCAGAATGGGGGTCTGCCCATGGAGTCCCTGAAAACCATAATGAGAGGGATACTTTATAATCCATAAGTGATAACAGCCATTGAAGATTCTAGAACAACATACCTCTTGTTTTCAAGGGAAACAGTCAAGGAAATTTAGGAAATTTAGGGGGAAACAAAAGATGTTATCAGAGTTAGAGAACTGGACCAACAATGATAATAGTTCCTGGTCTCCTGTCAGAATCTAAGTCTCCTTATGATTATTACTGAGACAATTACATATAAATAAGCCAGTGCCTGGAATCCAAAATAAAAACCCATTTATCTTTTTTTTTTTTGGTCTGACACTCATGCCATGGTTATGACCTCTAAGCATCTCTTGAGTAGTAGCTATGTGGAGAATTCTGTCAAGAACTCATTGGTATTGTGATGTGAGGGCTGCAAAGAATATATGAAATTTGAAGAAACAACAGTTTTAGATATTTAGTTGCCACAAACCTACCACTTCAAGTAGTTTCTAGAAATCTTCTTAGTTGGATCTGCAGGGATCTAGTTTAAGTACATTTTGCTTTGAAAGCTATTCACAGGAATGGAGAGATGCCAGCTTTTGGAATTCAATCAAATCCAATGACTTTAAGTCTAAGATCAATAACATTTTTATAAAAGAATCAAAAATCTAGAGTTAAAGACCATACTGGCAACTTCTCTTTGCTAAAGCCTGACTGAGAAAAAATGAATTAATTGAGCTAATTAATGAAAATTATCATCCCTTCAGAAAATGACAAAAATTAATGTCCAAGTTGGCTTCAGGAGCTCCATAGAGGGAATATATCTAGTAGAATGATCTTAATAAAGGAATAGGATTATAAGTACAGTGCAGTACAATCCCAGTTATTCAAATATAACCCTTCTTTTGCCTCGTGGCTATGGTTTAGTCCTGTGGAGAGATAGAACATATAGTTTTTAAAAATACAAAAGTGATTTTCTTAAACTCTGAAGTACATTGGGGCATAGTCAGTATTGTATTGGGAATCCTCAGTTATAGATTATTACATAGCTTGAGATTTCTGAAATAGTATTTATGAATCACAATGACCAGAAAAAAAATTAGAAGTATTAAAATGGACTCGTGAAATGCTACAGATTTCTATGAGCACAAAATATGGGGAATATACCTTGTTGACCCTCAAAATAATTGGGATATTTTGCAGAGGGCTGTATTGGTAAAGATTCAGAAAATGAAGACAACTGTCAGTAAACATTGATGTAACTTGTCAATATGACCACTCTGCCCATTAGACCTCCAGTGGAGTTCAGTCTCATTTTGGGTAAATTCAAAATCTTATGATGGCTTACAAGGTCCAACTGAACTGGCCTCTTCATTATCTTTCTGTTCTTATCTCCTTCAACCAGGGCAGCTTCCTGGGCATGTGACCATAGCCTGTGTTTGATACAATGTTCTGCTGCCTTCTTAAAATTCGTAATAATCGTATCCTTGAACATGTGAGTTATAAGTGAAATCCAATGGATAAGGAAGCAAGCGAGGACATTTGCACAATATGTACATTGTCTCTTGCAGTCCCATTCTCATATAGTCTTTGCAAAGGCCCAGGAACACAGAATTCCAGTGCTTGCATAGTGCATGAATCTTTATAAGATCCAAAGTGACAATAAGGTCAGTATGTGTCTCTGTGACTGAGCAAGCAGTACGGTGCTGATAGCTGCAAGGGGCTGCTCTTCCATTTGATAACGTAGTTTGAAAGGGAAAAAAAGGCAGTGGGGTTGTATTCTAAGAAACACGTATGATTAAGGAACCCTAATGTTCCTTCGTCCTCATGTTCATATTCACGTCAAACATTTCTATATTAACTAACCTCTTACACTAAAAATGGTGGAAAAGAAGGAATGGGAAAGACAGGTCAACCAATACTTCTTTTCTTTTTAGTCCATCTTTACTTGTCAGTAAGCTGAAGGTAGAGAGGGTTGGGAGAACATTTGTGTATCAGGAAGTGAAATAAGAACAGTTGAATATATTATACTATTTTCACTGTTCTGATATATATGTGATATGAAATGCAAATTGTGTTACTTCAGTGATTCTTCATGAGTTCATTGTCTGTATGTTTGCATTTAAAACTGCTGTTTCGGGGCGCCTGGGTGGCGCAGTCGGTTAAGCGTCCGACTTCAGCCAGGTCACGATCTCGCGGTCCGTGAGTTCGAGCCCCGCGTCAGGCTCTGGGCTGATGGCTCAGAGCCTGGAGCCTGTTTCCAATTCTGTGTCTCCCTCTCTCTCTGCCCCTCCCCCGTTCATGCTCTGTCTCTCTCTGTCCCAAAAATAAATAAACGTTGAAAAAAAAAATAAATAAAACTGCTGTTTCATAGTATAATCTGTAAAATTAATGTTAATAATTTAGAAGTTTAATTTGTCTTTACTTAGGACAATATTGAAAAGTAAATAAAAAATAACATGACAAGTCAAAGAGAGACCATGGGAAGAAAGGAAAAATTTTAAATTGCAGTGTCCTTACCAGTACGTTTTTTTCAGGCTTTTAAAGAAGGAATCTCATATTTTCATTTTGCACTGGGCCATGCAATTGTTGTAAGCCAGGCCTACCTATTCCTTTACAACTACCTCACCCTTCTTCATGCAGCTACACTTGCTGTCTTGCTTTTCTTTATACATGTGGGTATTTCTACCATTACAAGGCCTTTATATTTGCTCTTGACTTTACCTGGCATGCTCTCTTTCCAAATGTCCGTGGCAGGCTTCCTCACTTTGGTCTCATTATTTCCTCCAATAAAACTTTCCTATTAAAGCCATCCCTGTCCACTCTGTTTAAAGTGTAATCTCTCTCAACAAAGGAACTCTCGATTTTTCTCAGAAATTTATGGTACTTATCTCCTAACTTGTTACGTGTTTTACTTAATTAGCTTATTATCTGTCTACCCCATAAATATGTATTGAGAGAAGGGATGGATTACCATCTAGAGACAATGGTCTAGTGAGACACAGGGTAAATTATTCATGATTTTCCCTATAGGAAACATCATTTTAGCCAAACAGCAAGTTTTAGGCCTCTCACCTTTTAAGTTAGCATTCAAAATGAGATCAAACTTGGTGGTCAAATGGCATCTTAGCCTTAATGTAAAATTTTATTTTTCTGGAAATAGGCTAGATTCATATGCTATGTGTGGAATAAAATTTAATTAAGACAAATACAAGTTAAGATTATAGTTTATTTACCTTTAAACCTTCAACCAATTTAAAGCCTCTAACTTTTTAGTTTCTCTTTGAAATTAGTGAGTAGTAAGCATTCTGAGTGGCAAATGGCAGGTGTTCATTGTAATTTAACAAAGCAGGTGTCAAATATTGTTTACTGGGGCTAGCTGCTACTCTTGCTGGAAAGCTCTTTACTTTGGGGTTTCTCCTAATTAAACAATATCTAGCCATCACCTGTCAACCCTGTCTCCATGGAACAGTGAAACCTTCAGGGAACATGACTTGAGCAATCTTTCAGATAAAGAAAGAAAGGGGGAAAATGCCATTAATTATTTAGAGATAATTCTTTCTCTACTTCTAGAATTATAGCTGCATAATATAATTCACTCCTTCTGGAAAAATATTTTTCAAACTCTGATTTCATACCATCTGATAAGTAAATTAAATCCCAAAGATGATGCATAAAAAAGAGCCAAAAATGCAATGTTGGATTATAAATTTCACATGTCTTGCATTATTCTGTTTTCTATAAAACTTCAAATACTACATACAGGTAGTATGTTCTGAGAATCACCCAGAGAGACACAAAGAGGTCAAGCGTATAATTTAATAATTAATTGTATTTTCTAATAATAGACATGTTCCTAGTTTTTTAACTATAAGATGACACTAATTTCCAGGTAATTAATATTTTGGGTCATAGCTTGTACTCACTTTACTGTGATTATAGTATTTTAAATAATTTATATATACTATGATGTACATTGCAAAGACAGAGCATGTAACTTCCTTTGTCTTTACAAAATAAAATTTGGTTAATGGGACATTTTCATAGAGAATGGTGTTGTGAAGTTAAGGAGTAGTTTTTAGTACCTGGGAAATGTTTATTAAAAAGTTTGCATCTACTCACTAGGTATAAGTCAAGTTTTTACTAATTTTCATCTCATCCTCTTTGAATTCTACCCAAATACACAGCTGTATTGTGCTGTACTTTCTTAAATACGTAGAGCTCAATTGTTGAGTTCTGTCAGTTTCATGAAGTGCATATTAGGTTTAACCATAAAAAAACCTGATGAGATAAACACTGCCTATTTAATATTTAACCTAACACATCCTTGCTAGGATTAACTGAACATTGATTTTCAAGTAAGCTTGATTCTGTCTGTTCTTGGGAGAGGTACCTGTAATAACATACATAGGGAATAAGCTGAATGAAGTGTTCTAAAGCCAACTAAATAAAATTTATAAAACTTATTTTCTTTTAGATAAATAAATATTTGAACAACAAAATATGTTCAGTCATCACACCCTATATTTTCCATGGACTTGTAGATTTCATACTTATTTTTTCTCGGTATGAACTATGGTAGCAGCAATCACACATGCACACACATTCAAAAATTGCCATTACATTGAAGCTAACCTCTTGAATTATGTATCTTCAGCAACAGGTGTAAGATCTGTACATAGTAAATCACTCAAGGTATTTGAAGTGACTGCTGAATTAATTCAAACCCTTTTTAGAAATTAGCAAAGACATTTTCCTCCAAATCCTACTCACCCAAAAAGAAATTTATGAATGAAATAGCATCCAAAAAAGTAAACAGTTTGGTTCTATAAACAAATTCAGCAGAATCTGTAAAGTTAAGTTCTAGAGTATACAGTAGAGCAGGTTATTAATTCCATTGGATGTTTAAATCCATATTGTCTTTTGTTATCTTGGACTTTTTCTTTATGTAGTTGGATAGAAACTTTGTCTTTTATGGATAATATTTTCATGTTTATAGGAGTTAGTTTTTACAATTCTCCTTCTGCTCTAGAAGCTGCAGTGGCCTTGATTTCAAACTGATAGTCAAACACCGCGGCTTCACCCAGTTCAAAGTTACTAAGAATTAAAAAATAAATACAGATCTGAGAAAAAAAGAGCATTACATTAATAGCATAAAAATATGCTGTGACTTCCAGGCACAGCTTCTGGTGTCCCTGTCATGCTGAACTGTGACATATCTGAGGCTGACTGGGTGTGCATTAGCTCCTGTCAGTGAAACCATCAGCTTGGGATTCTTTCAGCTCTCATCCCTAGTTGGTCATGCAGCCTCTAATGGGACGTACTAGCTCCCATTACCCAGTGCAGGTGTGCATTTTTCATATAGGTCACTCAGTACATAATACATAGTATCTGCAGTGAAGTGTAGATACTTGGGCCTATGCATAATCTTTAGTGGGCTTTTCATTCATCTTGAATCTGATGAATTTCTCACAATCCCGGGAGTTAATGTTATAAGAGGAAATTACAGATTACATCCAAAGAAGCCCCTGAGCCCACAGCAAAGACCCTACACCAGTTGCTGACCCTTTTTTTCATATGTAAAAAGTGTAGTCTGTATGACTAGAGTGTCCACTAGGATTTGAAAGGATTAAAATAGATTATTTCTTTACATTTCAAGATGAGTTTATAAAGATCACAGAGTTTGAGGAAGTAAAGCTTTCTTTTTTTTTCTCTAAAATTAAAGTGATAGAATTGAAATTCTAAACACTGTTACTCCCTTATTATTTTGTAATGGTATAATATGAATGATTGATTTTTTTATACTGAGTACTTTAATTTTTGAAGTCTATATAGTAATCGATGTCAAGTTGAATATCGTGTGCCTTCTGTATAAAAATGTACTTAGGCATACACATAATGAAATTGTAAAAAAGAAAAGGAAATAATACTGTACACATTTTCTTCTCATATGTTTGCAAAAAACTTGGTCCATTGCATCACTTCCAAATGTCCTTTCATATAAAAGTGCTCATTTTAGTAACTGATGAATTTTCATTGGTTCATATTGACACTATACTTCAAGGTTGTCACTGTTATTGCCTCAGAGAGCAAACCTATTCTTTTTAACATAAAAAAGTCAATTTTGTATTCTAAATCGTATTTAATGTATTGTTTATTAAATACTTTGACAAAATTCATAATCTTTTATTTTCAAAATGAAACATCTTAATTTGAGTAATGTGAGTTTGATAGCAATTATCTTGTTTTTCTCTCACTTGAATGCAATTGTTAATGTATGTCAGAAAAATACATAACTTGTTTCAAATCGTTTTAATAGATTTAAGAAGACTCTATGAGAGTTCTAGGTACATACTATACTGATAAAAGAGTATATTTTACAATTTTAGAAATCTGTTGATGATGGGGCACCTGTGTGGCTCGGTCGGTTAAGCATCCAACTTTGGCTCCGGTCATGATCTCAGGATTCATGAGCTCAAGCCTGCATCGGGTTCTGTGCTAACAGCTCAGAGCCTGGAGCCTGCTTCAGATTCTGTGTCTTCCTCTGTCTCTCTGCTCCTCCCCCACTTGTACTCTCTCTCCCCAAAATAAATAAACATTAAAAAATTAAAAAGAAATCTGTTGATCACCAAGTTACGGCCTTGGTATTCACGATGAAAGATTCAGGTCAGAGAAGGAATCTTATCTTTATATATTCAGGCAAGTGATGAACCAGTTTTCCTTATTGAAGGAAGAGTATAAGGCACTTAACTCAGTTATCTTGCACATGAAAGTCTCCAGTGTTGCTAACTCTCTTGTTTTAATGTGAAACTGGAGGACTTTGGTAGCAGTGCAAACTATGGGTATCTGTTTAGTTACTTTCATTCAGATTATATAAATCAGTGAGATTCCATTTAACTGCTCAACTGACAGGACCATGTTTATAGAGTATCATAGTAAAAGATGACCAAGCCATGAATAGAAATTCAAGAAGAAAATAAAAGCTGGGTTTTGGTAGATCTGATTTGAGTCTAGTCCACTATAAATTAAAATCAGTTAGTGCTTCAGGTGTAAGTTAAGGGCTAACTTGTATTGTTATAATCACAGAGTGTGCTATAAATGTCAATAAAAGTTATCAGATTACCAAAACCATGAAATTGATCAGAATATACTAGCATCGGGTAAATAAACATTCCAGCCTTTTGGACAGATGAAGCAACAACTATATAATCATTTATAATTGGTTTTGGAAAAATCATATATCACAGAATTGGTACTTATGAAAAAACAGATTAGTGTCTGGGATTATTATCTTTTATCATAATATTTGTAAGGATTAACTAATAGTGAATTTTATAGACTATAAATTAGGTGTTTTAGAGATAAATAAGAGTGTGAGAGAATGGTGCACCAATCCAAATGGAGTTATGATAGATGATTAAAAAAATCTTTATTACTAAAAGTACAGTCTTAAAAAAATCATAATAGTAGCCTAAAGCTGCATTTATCTTACATAAATTTACTTAATTTTAACAAATTCAGAATGAATTTAATAAATTATTCTAGGAAATTCTATATTATAAATCACTTTAAGATCCAATAACCTGTTGAATAGAATGATCAGTAACCATACGCTATTCTTTCTAGTAAAATCACAAAGCATTTCAATATGATGAAAGTAGTTCAATATTGGAGTTTATAAAGGTATAATTTTATCTGATTTTATCTTCTTACTGCCCACAATAATGGCATGGTTATTTTATTCACTTAAATATTAGAACTACTCACTTGAATCAGCTGATTATAGTAAGATTGAGTGCTTGGTATTTGACATTAAATAGCCAATCCATTTTATTATAAAGATCCTGCCTTAGGTTCCCCTTATAGCCATTAAAATTTAACTTGTCTTGTAATTTAGGCAATGAGGGATCTGTTTAATCAGTTGTAATAATTTTAAGTGACTGTGTTTGACAAGCAGTCCTTTCTGCTTTCAATTAGTCCCTAATGTAGACAGCCAGATCTGATAATTCAAAAGTGTTTTTTTTTTTTTTTAACCTGAATTATCTGGTTTGGTTTACTACATTGGCTGAGTTAATTGAAAAGTTGCCAAATATCCACTTCATGCTGTGCTGTGCAGACAGAGCAATAACGTATTTGATATACCAAATGATTTCACGGATAAATATGATGAAAACAAGACACTTTATTGCCGTGTTTATCTTCAGACCTTCAAACAAAGCAAGGCTTTACAAATTCGGTCTCCCATTTTGGTTATCATTGTAATTATTGCCATTTGCCAAAACCAAATTGATGAGTTGACAATTTACAATAATTATCCAAGCCAATAATTTATAATTTTTATAAAAGGAAAATTTGAGGAATTACTGCCTTAGAAATACATACCTAATTATTTAGAATCAATTCATTTAACTGAATATATCTTACTGTGGAAATTTGGTTATTAGACGATCCTTTCAGATTATTTATGTTTCTTTTTTTCCATGTTTTTTTATTTTTAAGAGAGAGACAGACCGCAAGTGGGGGAAGGGTAGAGAGAGAGGGAGACCCAGAATCTGAAGCAGGCTCCAGGCTCTGAGATGTCAGCACAGAGCCCTATGTGGGGCTCAACCTCACAAACTATGAGATAATGACCTAAGCTGAAGTCAGATGCTTAACTGACTGAGCCATTCAGGCACCCCATGTTATTTAGTTTTCTATTGATATTTCCTTTGCAGTATTGTTTTATCACATTTGTTTCAACTGCCAAGACAAATACTATTCACTGCTTAGAAATTTTTTTAAAGTGTGTATTACACAATTATATAGTTTTTTTTGATAGAGCTTTGTAAATAAATTAGAGTTACCTTTGCTTTGCTTATTGATCTTTTATGAAGCTTCTTAGTGACCAATATATTGACATTTAGAAACTATACATATACTTAAAAAAATGGTATGTCATGATAACAAATTGTTGAAAAGTACAGAAACAAACTGGAGAGGATGCTAGCTTTCATGATTTTTTAATATTGATTCTCATTTTTATAGAATGAATATTTGGTTTAACTCACTACACCTAAGTTTTGTCATTTCTTTATTTTCTTAAAACAAAACACAATTTGACACTCCTGTGAAGGAGGCAGGAAAATTGAATCTTATAAATGTTTTCCCGGTTGATGAGACCATGTGGGAATTCTGGGAGGTATGGAGTCCAGAAAAACATGGGCACTTACTTCATACCAATCACTGTTCAAGTTATCCTTGACCTTGACTAGTACAATCCTGGCTGATTTCAAGTCAGCAACTATTTTCTTCCACTTTACCATGAAAGTGACTCACTAGCTCACTCTCAGCCATTAGGTTTTCCACACAGGAGTCAGACAACAGTTCAATTTTTCTAGCTTACTGCAGGGCATACTTATTAAATTCTCAGAAGAGTTCTCTTAAAGAGAACTTCCTTTCTTTCTTGTCTTTCTTTCTTTCGTCTTTCTTTCTTTCTTTCTTTCTTTCTTTCTTTCTTTCTTTCGTTCTTTCTCGTCTCTAATTTTTTCAGTTTTAATATTGTAGAACAGAGAATATGAACATTTGGACTATTTTTTTTTCTGATAAACTTTTAACTAATTATCCACCTATCTTATTATTTCAGATAAATAATAATATGTGATATAGCAGGCATTGCTAGTTGCCTACATGGTCTCATATAATTATTAAAAATTATTGTTGTTTTGGGTACCTGGTGGCTCAGTCAGTAAAGGATCTGACTTGATTTCAGCTCAGGTCATGATCTCAAGGTTCATGATATCAAGCCCCACGTTGAGCTCTGTGCTGTACTGTGAAGAGCCTGCTTAGGATTCTTCCTCTTTCTCCACCCCCCACCCACTCCCAACCCTCTCCTGATCACACTTGTGCTCTCACTTTCAAATAAATAAACATTTAAGAAATAATAGCTGTTGTTTGCTTTTTAGGAAATTATACTTCCTTGTGCAAATGGTATCAAACTGGCTTTACTAAATTTACTAATTTTTTAGTGTATTTGTTGGTTAAGTTTTTACACATAGACTCTCATAGAATCACATGGGTCACATAATAAATTATGTTTCTGAAAACAGACTAGTGACTTCTGGATTCAAATAGAGAAATGAAGGGGTGCCTGGGTCACTTAAGCATCTAAATTCGGCTCAGGTCATTATCTCCTGGTTCATGGGTTCGAGCCCTGCTTCGGGCTCTGTGATGACACCTCAGAGCCTGGAGCCTACTTCAGATTCTGTGTCTCCCCCCACCCCCTCTGCCCTCTCCTGCTTGCACTGTCTCTCTTTTAAAAATAAACATTAAAGAGAGACAGCGGAAGATGGCGGCGTAGGAGGACGCTGGGCTCACCGCGCGTCCCGCTGATCACTTAGATTCCACCTACACCTGCCTAAATAACCCAGAAAACCACCGGAGGATTAGCAGAACGGAGTCGCCGGAGCCAAGCGCAGACGAGAGGCCCACGGAAGAGGGTAGGAAGGGCGGCGAGGCGGTGCGCGCTCCACGGACTGGCGGGAGGGAGCCGGGGCGGAGGGGCGGCTCGCCGGCCAAGCAGAGCCCCCGAGTCTGGCTTGCAAAAAGCGGAGGGGCCTGACGGACTGTGTTCCGACAGCAAGCGCGACTTAGCGTCTGGGAGGTCATAAGTTAACAGCTCTGCTCAGAAAGCGGGAAGGCTGGAGGACAAAGGGAAGGAGAGCTGCTGAGCCCCTGGACGACAGAGCTCAGTTTGGTGGGGAACAAAGGCGCTCGCCAGCGCCATCTTCCCCGCCCATCCCCCAGCCAAAATCCCAAAGAGCACCAGTTCCTGCCAGGGAACTTGCTCGCTCCGCTCCGCGCAAACACCCAACTCTGCGCTTCTGCGGAGCCAAACCTCCGGCAGCGGATCTGACTCCCCCCTGCTGCCACAGGGCCCCTCCTGAAGTGGATCACCTAAGGAGAAGCAAGCTAAGCCTGCCCCTCCTGCCCCTGTGCACCTTGCCTACCCACCCCAGCTAAGACGCCAGATCCCCAGCATCACAAGCCTGGCAGTGTGCAAGTAGCCCAGACAGACCACCCCACCCCACAGTGAATCCCTAGGAGAGGGGAAGAGAAGGCACGCACCAGTCTGACTGTGGACACAGTGGTGGGCTGGGGGCAGACATCAGGTCTGACTGCGGCTCCGCCCACCAACTCCAGTTATACACCACAGCACAGGGGAAGTGCCCTGCAGGTCCTCACCACACCAGGGACTATCCAAAATGACCAAGCGGAAGAATTCCCCTCAGAAGAATCTCCAGGAAATAACAACAGCTAATGAGCTGATCAAAAAGGATTTAAATAATATAACAGAAAGTGAATTTAGAATAATAGTCATAAAATTAATCGCTGGGCTTGAAAACAGTATAGCTGACAGCAGAGAATCTCTTGCTACAGAGATCAAGGGACTAAGGAACAGTCACGAGGAGCTGAAAAATGCTTTAAACGAAATGCATAACAAAATGGAAACCACCACGGCTCGGATTGAAGAGGCAGAGGAGAGAATAGGTGAACTAGAAGATAAAGTTATGGAAAAAGAGGAAGCTGAGAAAAAGAGGGATAAAAAAATCCAGGAATATGAGGGGAAAATTGGAGAACTAAGTGATACACTAAAAAGAAATAATATACGCATCATTGGTATCCCAGAGGAGGAAGAGAGAGGGAAAGGTGCTGAAGGGGTACTTGAAGAAATAATAGCTGAGAACTTCCCTGAAGTGGGGAAGGAAAAAGGCATTGAAATCCAAGAGGCACAGAGACCTCCCTTCAGACGTAATTTGAATCGATCTTCTGCACGACATATCATAGTGAAACTGGCAAAATACAAGGATAAAGAGAAAATTCTGAAAGCAGCAAGGGGTAAACGTGCCCTCACATATAAAGGGAGTCCTATAAGACTCGTAACTGATCTCTCTTTTGAAACTTGGCGGGCCAGAAAGAATTGGCACGAGATTTTCAGTGTGCTAGACAGAAAAAATATGCAGCCGAGAATCCTTTATCCAGCAAGTCTGTCATTTAGAATAGAAGGAGAGATAAAGGTCTTCCCAAACAAACAAAAACTGAAGGAATTTGTCACCACTAAACCAGCCCTCCAAGAGATCCTAAGGGGACCCTGTGAGACAAAGTACCAGAGACATCACTACAAGCATAAAACATACAGACATCACAATGACTCTAAACCCATATCTTTCTATAATAACACTGAATGTAAATGGATTAAATGCGCCAACCAAAAGACATAGGGTATCAGAATGGATAAAAAAACAAGACCCATCTATTTGCTGTCTACAAGAGACTCATTTTAGACCTGAGGACACCTTTAGATTGAGATTGAGGGGATGGAGATCTATTTATCATGCTACTGGAAGCCAAAAGAAAGCTGGAGTAGCCATCCTTATATCAGACAATCTAGACTTTAAATTAAAGGCTGTAACAAGAGATGAAGAATGACATTATATAATAGTGACAGGGTCTATCCATCAGGAAGAGCTAACAATTATAAATGTCTATGCGCCGAATACCGGAGCGCCCAAATATATAAAACAATTACTCATAAACATAAGCAACCTTATTGAGAAGAAAGTGGTCATTGCAGGGGACTTTAACACCCCACTTACAGAAATGGATAGATCATCTAGACACACAGTCAATAAAGAAACAAGGGCCCTGAATGAGACATTGGATCAGATGGACTTGACAGATATATTTAGAACTCTGCATCCCAAAGCAACAGAATATACTTTCTTCTCGAGTGCACATGGAACATTCTCCAAGATAGATCATATACTGGGTCCCAAAACAGCCCTTCATAAGTTTACAAGAATTGAAATCATACCATGCATACTTTCAGACCACAATGCTATGAAGCTTGAAATCAACCACAGAAAAAAGTCTGGAAAACCTCCAAAAGCATGGAGGTTAAAGAACACCCTACTAACGAATGAGTGGGTCAACCAGGCAATTAGAGAAGAAATTAAAAAATATATGGAAACAAACGAAAATGAAAATACAACAATCCAAACGCTTTGGGACGCAGCAAAGGCAGTCCTGAGAGGAAAATACATTGCAATCCAGGCCTATCTCAAGAAACAAGAAAAATCCCAAATACAAAATCTAACAGCACACCTAAAGGAAATAGAAGCAGAACAGCAAAGGCAGCCTAAACCCAGCAGAAGAAGAGAAATAATAAAGATCAGAGCAGAAATAAACAATATAGAATCTAAAAAAACTGTAGAGCAGATCAACGAAACCAAGAGTTGGTTTTTTGAAAAAATAAACAAAATTGACAAACCTCTAGCCAGGCTTCTCAAAAAGAAAAGGGAGATGACCCAAATAGATAAAATCATGAATGAAAATGGAATTATTACAACCAATCCCTCAGAGATACAAACAATTATCAGTGAATACTATGAAAAATTATATGCCAACAAATTGGACAACCTGGAAGAAATGGACAAATTCCTGAACACCCACACTCTTCCAAAACTCAATCAGGAGGAAATAGAAAGCTTGAACAGACCCATAACCAGCGAAGAAATTGAATCGGTTATCAAAAATCTCCCAACAAATAAGAGTCCAGGACCAGATGGCTTCCCAGGAGACTTCTACCAGACGTTTAAAGCAGAGATAATACCTATCCTTCTCAAGCTATTCCAAGAAATAGAAAGGGAAGGAAAACTTCCAGACTCATTCTATGAAGCCAGTATTACTTTGATTCCTAAACCAGACAGAGACCCAGTAAAAAAAGAGAACTACAGGCCAATATCCCTGATGAACATGGATGCAAAAATTCTCAATAAGATACTAGCAAATCGAATTCAACGGCATATAAAAAGAATTATTCACCATGATCAAGTGGGATTCATTCCTGGGATGCAGGGCTGGTTCAACATTTGCAAATCAATCAACGTGATACATCACATTAACAAAAAAAAAGAGAAGAACCATATGATCCTGTCAATCGATGCAGAAAAGGCCTTTGACAAAATCCAGCACCCTTTCTTAATAAAAACTCTTGAGAAAGTCGGGATAGAAGGAACATACTTAAAGATCATAAAAGCCATTTATCGGGGCGCCTGGGTGGCGCAGTCGGTTAAGCGTCCGACTTCAGCCAGGTCACGATCTCGCGGTCCGTGAGTTCGAGCTCCGTGTCGGGCTCTGGGCTGATGGCTCGGAGCCTGGAGCCTGTTTCCGATTCTGTGTCTCCCTCTCTCTCTGCCCCTCCCCCATTCATGCTCTGTCTCTCTCTGTCCCAAAAATAAATAAACGTTGAAAAAAAAATTAAAAAAAAAAAAAAAAAAAAAAAAAAAAGATCATAAAAGCCATTTATGAAAAGCCCACAGCTAACATCATCCTTAACGGGGAAAAACTGAGAGCTTTTTCCCTGAGATCAGGAACACCACAGGGATGCCCACTCTCACCGCTGTTGTTTAACATAGTGCTGGAAGTTCTAGCATCAGCAATCAGACAACAAAAGGAAATCAAAGGCGTCAAAATTGGCAAAGATGAAGTCAAGCTTTCGCTCTTTGCAGATGACATGATATTATACATGGAAAATCCGAAAGACTCCACCAAAAGTCTGCTAGAACTGATACATGAATTCAGCAAAGTTGCAGGATACAAAATCAATGTACAGAAATCAGTTGCATTCTTATACACTAACAATGAAGCAACAGAAAGACAAATAAAGAAACTGATCCCATTCACAATTGCACCAAGAAGCATAAAATACCTAGGAATCAATCTAACCAAAGATGTAAAGGATCTGTATGCTGAAAACTATAGAAAGCTTATGAAGGTAATTGAAGAAGATTTAAAGAAATGGAAAGACATTCCCTGCTCATGGATTGGAAGAATAAATATTGTCAAAATGTCAATACTACCCAAAGCTATCTACACATTCAATGCAATCCCAATCAAAATTGCACCAGCATTCTTCTCGAAACTAGAACAAGCAATCCTAAAATTCATATGGAACCACAAAAGGCCCCGAATAGCCAAAGTACTTTTGAAGAAGAAGACCAAAGCAGGAGGCATCACAATCCCAGACTTTAGCCTCTACTACAAAGCTGTCATCATTAAGACAGCATGGTATTGGCACAAAAACAGACACATAGACCAATGGAATAGAATAGAAACCCCAGAACTAGACCCACAAACGTATGGCCAACTAATCTTTGACAAAGCAGGAAAGAACATCCAATGGAAAAAAGGCAGTCTCTTTAACAAATGGTGCTGGGAGAACTGGACAGCAACATGCAGAAGGTTGAAACTAGACCACTTTCTCACACCATTCACAAAAATAAACTCAAAATGGATAAAGGTCCTGAATGTGAGACAGGAAACCATCAAAACCTTAGAGGAGAAAGCAGGAAAAGACCTCTCTGACCTCAGCCGTAGCAATCTCTTACTCGACACATCCCCAAAGGCAAGGGAATTAAAAGCAAAAGTGAATTACTGGGACCTTATGAAGATAAAAAGCTTCTGCACAGCAAAGGAAACAACCAACAAAACTAAAAGGCAACCAACGGAATGGGAAATGATCTTTGCAAATGACATATCGGACAAAGGGCTAGTATCCAAAATCTATAAAGAGCTCACCAAACTCCACACCTGAAAAGCAAATAACCCAGTGAAGAAATGGGCAGAAAACATGAATAGACACTTCTCTAAAGAAGACATCCGGATGGCCAACAGGCACATGAAAAGATGTTCAGCGTCGCTTCTTATCAGGGAAATACAAATCAAAACCAGACTCAGGTATCACCTCACGCCAGTCAGAGTGGCCAAAATGAACAAATCAGGAGACTATAGATGCTGGAGAGGATGTGGAGAAACGGGAACCCTCTTGCACTGTTGGTGGGAATGCAAATTGGTGCAGCCGCTCTGGACAGCAGTGTGGAGGTTCCTCAGAAAATTAAAAATAGACCTACCCTATGACCCGGCAATAGCACTGCTAGGAATTTATCCAAGGGACACAGGAGTACTGATGCATAGGGGCACTTGTACCCCAATGTTCATAGCAGCACTCTCAACAATAGCCAAATTATGGAAAGAGCCTAAATGTCCATCAACTGATGAATGGATAAAGAAATTGTGGTTTATATACACAATGGAGTACTACGTGGCAATGAGAAAAAATGAAATATGGCCTTTTGTAGCAACGTGGATGGAACTGGAGAGTGTGATGCTAAGTGAAATAAGCCATACAGAGAAAGACAGATACCATATGGTTTCACTCTTATGTGGATCCTGAGAAACTTAAGAGAAACCCATGGGGGAGGGGAACAAAAAAAAAAAAAAAAAGAGGTTAGAGTGGGAGAGAGCCAAAGCATAAGAGACTGTTGAGAACTGAGAACAAACTAAGGGTTGATGGGGGGTGGGAGGGAGGAGAGGGTGGGTGATGGGTACTGAAGAGGGCACCTTTTGGGATGAGCACTGGGTGTTGTATGGAAACCAATTTGACAATAAATTTCATATATAAATAAAAAAAAAAACTTACTTTAAAAAAAAAAACATTAAAAAAAAAACAAATAGAGAAATGAAGCCAGTTTATACAAACTACCTTCATATGAAATCTGATGAAATTAAAATATGAACATGGAAAATAAAAGTAGACCAAAGAAACTACCAGGAACTCTCAAGCTAAGGAAAAGAAAAATTACCACAAAATACACTTAGACATGATCTTTATTGAAAAAGGAGAGACAACTTCAGAAACCAAGACAATTCTTAAAGCAGTGCAGGGAAAGGAAAGGATACTCATGGAACAGTTGAAAGATCTCATTGATAACTTTCCCTAGTCCTGTGGGGTAACGTTGGAAGCCTCACAGGGAGGAATAGAATTCTCTCTGAAAACTACCGACAAGAAAAAAATTAAAGAACCACAACATTTTTTTTTTCTATTTTAATAGAACAACAGAGGAGATGGATCAGTAAATAATGATGATTACACTAATGTATTTATTTAACAGAAGGTAGATGAATTGTCAACTACTGAATAGCATGTAGAAAGTTAACAATAAGAAACCCTTGTCTTCAACCTAACACAAAAAACAAGACATATGCTAATAAAATCATAGCTATTAGGAAGCAGAAAATGGAAATAAAACCAAAGACCTGAGGAACTAAAATGCAGAGAGTGATTTTATAGGATAGAGATGACCTGCAACTCTTTTCAGCCCAATTGGAATAATGGGACAAGGTGGACTCCTACATGGATCTCTGGAACACATGGGTATGATTAGATTGTTAAGTAACTTTCCTTCAGGGTCTGAAATTAACTATGGTGTTGTAATTAACCATTCAATAATCGCATCCTAAAGAGAACCAAATACAGATAGAAGTTAACAGAAAAATAGATATTAGGAAATTAGGAAAATAAGAATAGCTAATCATAAGTTAACAATAGCCAAATCATTAATGTTTAGACTGGTTTGATAAAAAATAATTCTGAGTTACCCTAGTCACAGAGCAAGTCTGCAGCTCCTTGTTATTGTTTTTTATGGACGATTCCTGAATGAATATAGATATCAAATGGTATGCCAAGAAAAAGGGCAGGGCAGGTGAGCGGAAAAACATAGCCCCTCAGATATGTGAGAGATGTGTACCTACAGAGCAGTGGAAACTGAAGTTTGAAGACAGATCAGAAGAGCTAATCCAGGACAGGCAATGTAGATTTTTTGTTCAGAGGCAACTATATACGGGTCTTTGGCATTTCTGCATATCTTGTGATTTGAGATATTGACAGCCTTTTATCCTGGATTATCTTTTCAAGAATGTTTTATAGCAAAAAGCCTTGAAAAGAAAAGATAGCTGTTTGCCTCTAAACAAGAAGATGATATTTTGCTGTCCAGTATAACAAACACAAAATGTCTCTTTAGGACAAAGGTTCTACAGGTTTGCTTGCAGCTATTATAAAGATTTGGGTTTCCTAAGCTCAGTGTTACTCAGTTGTGATGCACGCCCACTATGTGTGTAGCATCCAGCTGGGTCTACTACCACCTTGTAACCATAGGACTTGGTGGGGAAAGGGAAGCAATGTGAATATGCAACAAATTTACCTACTATCTTGTGACCCAGGAACCTCCTGCCTTTTTCCAGCATACGTGAAATTGTAGCAGACTAATATTTTAGCTTGCAAATAGAGAAAATTTTCACACTAAGAATCTTGATAATTTTCACCAATTGTAAGGCATAAATTATTAAAGGCTGGGATCAAGAAAGCATAAATGAGAGAGATTTCACAATGTGTGGTAAGACCAAAGAGATTCTGGAGACCAAAGAGAACTTTCCAGTGACATCAAAATATGACAGACAATTGGAAATCTCTAAAAAAAGATCATGATTGCACAAACTTTAAGCCCTATAGAAGGGAAAGTTCTGATATCGCATTCAAAATCAAAGCACTCGTGAACTGTATCAAACTAAGACTGCAACAAAGTCCAAATGCAACTGAATTAAATAAGAGAGTCAGCACTACAAACTACCAGTTTCCCACAATAAATGGTGTACTCTTTTATGAAAATATATGACATGAAAATATTGTTAATTTAATTAAATATCTTGGCCAAGAGAAGAAAGCATCAGTAAAGGAGAATCAGAAATTGCCTAAAGATTGGAATTATCAGAAAGATACTTTAATACTGATAAATACATTAATATATAAAGAACAAAATATGGATACTCTGTATTGGTAAGGGTGCTTCAGAGGGAGGAAAGTACAAATTATGTAACCAATGAAAGAAAAAATATGAAATAGTACAAAATATGAAAAAAATTGATATATTTAGCAGTAATTCACACATAAAATGAATGAATCTGTGTGGATGAATATACAGTCAATAGAAATGATAAAAGTGAAGTATCAAGAGAAGAAATGTGAAGAATATAAAAATGTATGTTTGAGATATGTGGTCAATAATAATTGGTATAATATTTGTGCAGTGAAGTAAACAGGAGAGACAGAAGAAGATATTTTAAAAAAAAATATTAAAGGGATTTGCCAAAACTGTGGAAATACTATAAACAACAACAACCAAAAACAAGCAAGCAACAAACCTCAGCAAACATACACAGAATGAATACAAAGTAAGACACACCAATGCATACCAAATCAAGTCACAGAAAACCAATTAAAGAGAAAAAATTTTAAATATTCAGTAGAGGGAAAAAAAAGACCCATGATGTATAAGGGAACAACAGTTCAAATCCAAATCAGAAAGAAAGAAACAAATGGCCTCTGTTTGCAGATGATATGATCTTATATATTGAAAACCCTATAGGCTCCCCCCCCACCCCAATAAATACTGTTAGAACTAATTAGAAAATTCCTAGGAGCGCCTGGGTGGCTCAATCAATTAAACATCTGACTTTGGCTCAAGTCATGATCTCATGAGTTGAGGCCCACATCAGGCTCTGTTGACAGCTTGGAGCCTGGAGCCTGCTTCAGATTATGTGTCTCCCTCTCTTTCTAACCCTCCCCCGGTTGTGCTCTCTCTCTCTCTTTCTCTCTCCCTCTCTCTCTCAAAAATAAACATTAAAAAAAACGAATTAGAAAATTCCTAAAGTTGTAGTATACAAAATTAATATACAAAAATACTTGTTTTTACCCAATAATAATAGACTATCTCAAAGAAAGAGAAATTAACAAAAATTCATTAAATAAGATTTGTGAAATTATGAAAATCCCATTAGTACCAGCATCAAAAACAATAAAATCCTTATGAATAATTAAAACAATTTTCTTAATGTTTATTTATTTTTGAGAGAGAGAGAGACAACACAAGTTGGGGAGTGGCAGAGAGAGAGGGAGACACAGAGTCCAAAGCAGGCTCCAGGTTCCGAGCTGTTGGCACAGAGCCTGACTTCGGGCTCAAACCCTCAAACTGGGAGATCGTGACCTGAGCCGAAGTCAGTCGCTTAACCAACTGAGCCACTCAGGTGCCCCCCTTATGAATAAATTTAACCAAAGGGGTGGTAGATCTGTATGCTGAAAACTATAGAACACTGGTGAAAGAAATTGAAGAAGACATAAATGGAAAGATATCTTGTGTTTTTAATTAAAAGAATATTATTAAAATGTCCTTTTTACCTAATCTCCCACAGTTGATGCAATCCTCATCAAACTTTCAGTGACATTTTTTTTTCTTTACTATTGCAGTCATCTCCTAATTGGTGTCCTTTCATTTTGTCCACCTAAAACTCCTTTTCTGCAGAACAGCCATTTTGGTCTTTGTCCCTTGCTCAAATCCTCAAATGGCTTTCTATCACAATCAGAATATAATCCTCATTTTCAAATATGGCTCACAAGGCACTTCATAATTTTGCCCCGACTCTCTCATCTCATACTCCTTCACTCCATGGTCACTATGTTTCAGCTGTATCAGCCTTTTTACTCTTCAGACATATTGGGCTTGCTCCCATCACAAGTGCTTTTACACCTGCTGGGTTTTGTTGTGACATTTTTTACACAAAGAGAAAAAACAGTCCTGAAATTTGTGTGGAACCACAAAGCCTGCAAGTAGCCAAAGCTGTCTTGAACAAGAACACATCCGGAGCTTTCATACTTCTTGGTTTAGACTATATTACAGACTTACAGTTAGCAGAGATAATGGTACTGGTATTAAAAAAAAAAAACAAAAAAACAACAACAACAAAAAAAAAACAAAACAAAAACATAGGCCAATGGAACAGAATAAAAAGCACATAAGTAAACCAAGCATGTACAGTCAACTGATCCTTGATAAGGGTGCCAAGAACATACAATGGAGAGAGAGTAGTGTGTTTCATACATGGTGCTGAGAAAACTGCAGAATAAAATGTGCTTTTACACATGCAGAATAAAACCAGATCCCTGTCTTACACTACTTCTAAAAATTTTTTCAAAATATGTTAAAGACATATACAGGTAAGACCTGAATCATAAAACCATAAGACACCTAGAAGAAAACATAAATAAAACGTCCTTGACATTGGTCTTGGCAATGTTTTGTTTTGGATATCCCCCCCCCCCCCCACACACACACAACGGGCAGAAAAAACTGTGCAACTGCATTAAATTGAAAAGCTTTAGCACAACAAAGAAATCAGCAACAAAATGAAAAGGCAAGCTACAAAATGGGAGAAAGTATTTGCAAACCACATCTCAGAAAAAGGGTTAATCTCCAAACTATGTAAGGAACTCATATAATTCAATAGCAAATAAATAAGTAAATACTGATTAAAAATGAGCAAAGGGCTTGCATAGACGTTTTTCCAAAGATGTCATACAAATGACCAGCATGTACATGCAAAGGTACTCAGCGTCACTAATTGCTAAGTAAATGCAAATTAGAACCATAATGAGATCTCACATCATGCCAGGTAGGATGGATATTATAAAAAAGATAAGAGGTTAAAAATTTCCATGAGAATGTGGAGAAAAGAGAACTCTTGGACACTATTGGTGGGAACATAAATTGGTATGGCCATTATGGAAAACATTACAGAGGTTTCTCAAAAAATAAAATCAAAAATAGAACTAAGTATAATGGACTTTGTTGGGAGGGGTACTTTCAAAATAAGGGTTCAGTGTGGCGAGTAGTCTAAAATTTTCGAGGCAAAATTATCTTAATTGGCAGTCACCTTGTATGGCTTTTAAAAAGAAGTTTTTCTAATGTTTGCCTGGAATGAGGTGAGCTCTTTTAGAATTTATAAATATCTTTCAATTATGAATTTATTATTTTTTCTCTTCCAATCAGTTTTTTCTCACCCATGGTGAACTGATTAGTTTACATTGTCATTAGCAATGCATATGAATTCCATTTTCCCTACAAACTTACCTGGATTTGAGATTCTCACCTCTTTGTGAATTGTCATTGTTAATGCACTGATCTAAGATGCTAACATATTTATATAGCAATTCCTTATAACTGTCTGTTTCAGTTTCTGGGCTTTCTATTCTGTTAATCTATTTTCCTAATACTGCTGAGGTTATTGCACGTATTGTGTGTTGTTTTAACACTGTGTCTTCACAAAATAATTAAATATTTGTTAGACTTTGCTCCTGTATTAAAGAGACTCTTAGAATCCCCAAATAAATTTTTTATTCCTTTACCCAGATAAATAATTATGCTTACTAGAAATCATTTCTTTTCATGGACATTCACACGCATTGGCTAAGCTCTCAAAAACACTGTTGAATAGTTCTGATAATGGACACCTTGTGTTGTTACTAATTTTAGTTTTACGTAGAGTTACACCATCTAGTGTAATGTATGCACTGTTTTGGTAGTGTTCTTTTGCCAAATTAAGGAAATTCACTCGTACTTTTTTATTAGGAGGTTGCTTGTTTTTGTTTCTTTGTTTCTTTGTTCATTTTATCATGTGGGTGTGGGTGTGGAATTTTATCAAAACACTCTAAATTTAGTAAGGGTGTCTAAGCAAATGAGAGAAAAGATGATTCAGAAGGTAACTTACATCATCAGCTTCTCTACTACTGAGCCATTTTCCCTTTTTTTCTTTCATATTATTTAATAGTTTATGTCAGACCACATTTTACTTTTCAGTACCTTTTTTTCCTGTTATGTCATTAATTTCTTCAGTGCTTAGCGAATTGGTTGGGTTTTTCTCTTACACATTTCCTGAACCATTTCATGTATTATAGAGTCTAGTTCATGAATGTTTGACATATTGTACATATAGAACTGTTTAAGCATGTTGTCTTTTGGGGTACAGTATTTTTTACCTCTTCCATTCTTGAATCTTTACTGGCTGTGCGTGCCATCATCTTAAATATCTGCAAATACATTCTACCAAGTGTACTGTACTTTAATTGCAATTATTGCTGAAAAAGTTGTGGTTTATAATTTTAAATATTTATATAAAAATGGCATTCTGAATATTCAACTAAATAAAATAATTGTTCTATATAGGATATTTAATTTAGGATAATTAATAATAGGTTAGATAGAATTAATAGATAATTCTAGGAATTAGATGGTGATGCAAAGATTTTACACTATTTTAGGATTTTCAGTATATATTACCAAGTCACCCTGTATAATTTTGCATTATGAATCCCATGTGTGTGTGTTTTGTTTTTTGTTTGTTTTTTGTTTTTTGTGTTTTTGCATACTCAATTTCTGAAGCAACTAAGCTGCTGAAATAAAAATGTTATTTCCTTTCTGATTCTGTGCTGGGAATGTAAGAGTTCATGAGGTTTGAGAAAGTTAGTAACCATACACATTTTTATACTAAATACAAAAATTTAAGATTGTTCAGTGGAGAACTGAGCTAAGTGAACAAGCAGAAAACAGAGGAGTTGTTCTATAGGTCTGAAAGCAGTGTCTCCTGAACCCTACCCTACTGAGTAACTCAGGAACTCTGTCTAAAACCCTGGAAAGGTCAGAGCATGGGGATATGAATGGGTCTATATTAAACAACCTTTACTACTGCAGTTGTAGCGAATAGAGAATAGTTACTTTAGCTTAACTTTGTCCTTCATCTTTTTTTTCAAAGCCAAATAAATTGTTATAAACTCTCAGTGTTCATTTATTTTTTTAACTGAGTTCTACTTTTAAAAACTGAAACATTGATTTATTCTTTTTTTTTCTATTTTAATAATAAAAATTCGGATGCTCCTTCTCACCATAGGAAGATACATACAATTCTAGAATAACTTTGAAGTCTAGTTCTTAGTGCAGGAAAAAAGTAAATACATAAAATTGTTTGCTGAAATTCCTTTGTGTCCTCTCATGTTGGAATGTTGCTGACATATGAAATACTATCATGTTTGCATAGCGTGACATCTTTGCAAAGAGAGGGATTCTAGGAATACTTTTCATCTGATATTTTCATCTAAATTGAGTTACATGCATAGATTTTAGATTGCAGGAAGCTTATGGATAATTATCCCCTTTATGTTGAATTTTATTTTATGAGAATTTAGTTATATTTGTTAAGTATATAAAATGTGTATTAAAAATGGATAATCTAAAACAAATTATTGCTAATTAGTCCATCTGCAATTTGTCAGGGGTTTTAGAGTAAAAAAATAGATCACATACAAAATCAACACAAACCTACAGGTTAGAACCACGAATGCTTATGTGCTGCTATCTTCCAGTCTGTGAGAAAAGGTTCTTGGTTAGTTTTGCTGCAAGCAGGCCGGAATCAAGGACCCAGAGTGGGTCCCACAGTACCAACCAAGAGGGTCCTTGACTTCCCATAGGATGGAAATCAAACACAAGCCAAGACGAAGTAAGAGCAAAGTTTTTTGAAAACACAGATACAGTGTTTGGAAAACTCAGAAAGGAAAAGGCACAGGGGTTTCATCTTTGCTTGGGGTCTGGAGTTTTTACTGAGGACAGTGGTCTGGTGTGTGTGTCTTCTCAGGCATCCAGGAACTAATCGAACAAGGACAAGTGCTCAAGTGTCCTCCATAAGTCATTTATACCCTGGAGCCAGGGGTCTTGGCTTCAAGGTATTTGGAGTTGATGGTCTTGAAAAATGTTCATGACAACATTTTATTGTCATGGAACATGTTATTTTTGTGCTGGAAGATTCCAAGGAAATCAGTAACTAAACTCCTTGACCTTTACATGGTGGGTATTCATTAAGCCATGTGTAAAGTGAGGGTACAGACACTAGCAAGAATAGAAGCATGAAAAGAAGCAAAGGAAAAAAATCAGCTTTTTCTTTCATGGGGTCCCTTTGGTTTCCCTTTCTCAGTTTCACACATTTCTCCTCATTCCTATAGATTTCTTTGCAGCATGACTTTATCTTTGATGTTAGTGAAACTAGTAACCTTGGATTAGCTCTGTGAGTATACTAGATCCAAAGAGAAATAGGCTTATTTGACTATACTTGGAATCAGTATATGTAAAATCCTATCAAAGAGCTACTGCCTTGACAAAGTACCACACACTGGGTGGCTTCAAACAACAGAAATTGATTGTCTCATAGCTCTAGATGTTAGAAGTGGAAAATCAGTGTGTTGGCAGGCCATACTCCCTCTGTTACCTGTTGGAAAGAATCCTTCTTGCCTCTTCTGGCTTCTGAGGGTGGCTTAATCCTTGGTGTTCCTTGGCTTGCAGCCACATCATTTCAGTCTCTGCCTACATTGTCACATGACATTCTCCCTGTATGTCTGTATTTTCACATCTACATGGACTCTGTTTCCAAATAAAGTTACAGTTCTGAGGTACTGGGAATTATTATGTCAATGCATGTTTCTGAGGGAAACAATTCAGTCTGAATGCCATTTTATATAGCATGTAGAGAGCCTTAAAAGACTATTATTGGCCTTGATGGTTGAGTTCTTTGTATATGAGACAGACAAGGATGCTTATATTTAGGGTAATACACAGAATCTGATGTCTCATACTCTAGAAATCACCTGTAGTTACACAAAACTAATAAGAAAAATTATCTGAGACCATGTTTCACATTTTCATTTCTAATAGAAAATAATTATTTCTACAGAAAATTATGAAGGCTGTCTTTTATCTTCTGTATATTTACTATGTAGCTTTCTTGTTATTTGAAAATAAAACATTTTATTTCTGAAAATATTCTGATAAAAATTTTGATTTCTTAAAATGGCACATGTCAACTACCTGACCTCTTGTTCAACTCTGCCCTGATATCCACTGATAATATTAGATAACCATATTCAAGTTCTTTTAATATAAGGTTATGTAACAGATTTTTTGCACCTTATGTATAGATAATGAGTCTATTTTACTGTCAGTATAGTCATCATTTTCTTTTATCACGGCTAAGCTAGAGGAATGATCAAAAAGCATATTGGAATGAAAGAATAAAATTGATTGTTAAGCCTTAAAGAACAGTATGCATGGTTAGTAGGGTAATATTTCCTAAATGAGTTTTCTTAAGTTCAGTGACCTAATAATCAGCTCTTAAAACTATTGTAAAGGTATAAAATTTCAATATTCTAATATAAGTCTCAAATATAAGCCACATTTTAAAAAATCTCACTTTTTTAAAAAATGTTTTTTAATGTTTATTTTTGAGAGAGAGAGAGAGACAGAGACAGAGCATGAGAGTGAGCAGGAGAGGTGCAGAGAGAGAGGGAGACACAGAATCTGAAGCAGGCTCTAGGCTCCAAGCTGTCAGCACAGAGCCCGACGTGGGGCTCGAACTCACCGACCGCGAGATCATGACCAGAGCTGAAGTCGGGTGCTCAACTGACTGAGCCACCCAGGCGTCCCTAAAAATCTCACTTTTATCTAATGCATAATTATATTATGATTACATTAAATCACCCTTGTGGACATTATGTCTAAATCTTTTAATACCTTTCATCAGACTTCAGAGACCTCAGTGGAAAATTTGTATATTCAATAATTATATTGGGAAGACTCACACAGAGAATATTTTTCTTAGGCCAAATTAATAATTGCTTTGATATTGGAGTGGCATCATCATCATAGAATAAAAGAATCCCTGAAGGCAAAAAGTAGTGAATATCACTTTGCCACCCAGTTTAGTAGCTAATACATAAATCCTCTTTCCAAATTAATATGTATTGACAACAAACAGTATTCAATATATTATTCTGAATGGGCAAATAAAGTATCCGAAGGTGTAGCTCAATGTTTTAATAAATATTGATGATTCTCTGATGCCCCTAATTTGCTCACTAATTTTTTCCCCTTGAACTTCAAAATCATACTATTCATCTACACTTTATTTTTTACTATTGTTCTCTATATTAAAATAATGGAAGAGTAAAAGGAAGGAAGTTCATGATCAGTAATCAGCCAAAGTAGACATGGGTGGGACCTTAGTCCTGTGACCGACAAAGAAACTAAATTAGAATTACCAAAAGGAAATAAGACTTTATGATAGATTATCTCGTAGCTTATATTAATTGTGAATAACAGAAAATCCACACTGAAGATGTAGAGAGACTCTATCACAATTTAAAACATTTGTAAAAATAAAATATGTGGCTTATGTACTGGAGCATAGGCATTCATATTGTCTATTAATAGTAGGCAACCGTGGCCTACTGAGGAGCTGTCAAAATTATTGACCACATTGAACGCCAAATTCACTTTAAGATTTGAAATTTATTTGTGGTACACCCACATCCAAATTCTGACTTGAGATCAAAATAAGCACATGGTAATTTTTAAGTCTTTTAAAGTAAGACAAAACACGTTATAAGGAAATCATATCTAAGTTGAGAAACACAGGAAGGGAAGGAATGTTTCTTTTTGACACCTTCATGGATTTAGGACTTAGTTTTAACAAAAGTTGTACTTTAAGCATTTTATAAAGTTGGCAAATAAGAAAACAACTTTAATGAATTATCTTATTGTCCTTTTCACAAACCAATCAATAACAACTCTTTCCCTCTAGAGATAATTAAAGTTGATCTAATTAGATTGTCTTCACTTACAAACATGCCATGTAAATAAAGTTAATTTATTATCACACCTAGTTCACCTCTTGGCATTATTATAGTGTAATAATGGAATTATTGTTGCAAATCTTATGACAAACTATATATAGATGCCTAACATTTTTGCTTGAGGCAGGATCCCTTCTTTATTATGTTATAATGAAAAAATATAGCTCATTTTCTGTCACACCATGTAAACTTGGGCAAGCACATCCAACTATGTGTCCTTAAAACATTCAAGTTTAAATGTTGAATACAGCTGATACCTTTTATACCAGGAAACTGTATGTATGAGTGTATTAATGCACGTTATTATTTAAGATCCTATACAATGTTTTATATTTATATAATGAAATAAGAATTACTATCAATATAATCGTTTGTAATCAAAAGGAAAGAAATATACTTAAAATGGAACTATTTTATATTGTTACTTAAAGCTTTCAATAATTCAGCAAACACTTCTTCAGATTTTATTCTGTATTACAATATGCCAGTTAATAGTTTTTGGTGGTGAACTATAATTATGATGCCACAATATGTAGGATATTTATTTCAGAGCTTAATTGGCATGTGTGCAGATTGTAACCAACAGATTAAAGAAATTCTTTGATGTTGTTTCATGGAAGAGAGCAAAGAGTTCCCCAAATCAGGCATTATTGTACTGTCATCATGATAAGTGCCATGAACACATATAACTGAAGATATTATTTATTTATAAAACTTCCTTCAAATTGACTTTCATATAACATATATTTTAAAAATTTTTTCAGTTTACCTACATATTTATTATTTTCTTTGTTCAGCATCTCTGTTTGTACCTAAGAACTGCCTTCTGGAATAATTTTCTTTTTCTTGAAATAGTTTAAAAGTATTTTAATAAGGGAATTTTAATTGAATTATCTCTTAAGATTTTTACTTTTATTTCACCCTCATTTGGAAACTATAGTCAACTATAGTTGTTATGTAATTGTGTGTTCCCTAATGAAGAATTTTCCCTGTTTCTAACTTTTTTTTGTTGGTTTTGAGAAGTCTTACTCATCCTACTTTTCATTCCTTTATAAGAAATCTGTCCTTGATTTTTAAAGTTTTCTTTTTTAGAATATTGTTTTTAAATATTCTTTGTTTTTAAGGTATTCTGTTAATATTTATTGTTTATGTGACAGTACTTATTGTCTTTTGTTTATCTGTTTGGGATCTGTCTTTCTCAATGTAAGGATAGTTATGTTTAATTATTTATGAGAAAGTCATAGTCTTAATCTCATTGATTATTGTCTTATCCCATTTCTGTCTCTTCAGTCCTTCTGGACCTAGTGAGTCCTGAAATCTCCCCTTTGTGGGACCAAACCTTTTCTTGATTTTACCAAATATTTTTTTTGAGCCACAGTGATTCTTTCTGGGTAATTTCTTCACACTATATTCTCTTCAACTGTGTCTAATGTAATATTTTACTTAACCTGTCATTTGAGATGCGAATCTTAATTCTTTATTTCCAGAAGTATATGGCTTTCCTCCAAGTTTGCATATCATGTTTTATCATTTCTTATTCCTTAGTAATGCTCATTTCATACTTTATATATAAAATATTAGTATTTTCATTTTTAGTATTTTATTTTGCAGGTTTTTTACTTGATGGTCCTCTTTCCATTTCTCTTCACAATTTTCTGATTTTGTCTTTATTCTTCTTCTTTTTTTTTTCTCTTTCTCAGATTATAAAACTTTGACTTTTATTTGTGAGTAATCGTTAATCTTTAAACAACCAGTTTAAATTTATTTTCCAGTTAGAGTTTGTCTTTGCATGTATTGGGCTCCCAGGGACATTACAAACCAAGATCACTTTAAATGAAATTTTCAGCTCTCATTTTTGAGGCATCACAGGTAGAATAAATTCATGTCTGAGAGTCATGTCTTTGAGAGTGCTCAGAGGATGCTTTTTTTATTTTTGTTTAATTTAAAGTTATAGTGGAAACAGGCAAACTTTGCAATAGCTTCATCTGCAGGGTAGATTTCTTACTACTTTGCCACCAGAGTGTCATGTTTAGATGATTGAGGGATCTCCACACATAGCTCCCAACTTGCATGTATCTCAGGTTGGTCTTTACTCCCACATGAAAACCCAGGCTCTAGGCTACCAGAGATCAGAAGATGTCTATTGCACTGACTATTACCTTTCATTTATCTTTCTGTATTTATACTTACCATCCCTTCTGGGCTGCAGACATTTCCTTTACTCTTCAGTTAGTTCATTCAGATATTTAATATATATGTGTGTGTGTGTGTGTGTGTGTTTGTGTGTGTGTGTGTATGTGTATGTATATATATATATATATATATATATATATATATATATATATATATTTATATATATTTATTTTTTTTTTTATTTTTTATTTTTTATTATATTTATATATATTTAAAACATGTTATAAAACAATTTTAAGTGTTTGATGGTGAGAGCTTTTCTGTGGATAACTAGGCATCCTACTCCTGAAAGGGGTGCCTCACATTTTACACTGAAATGAAGTTAGCCATGCCCTAGGCAATAATATCTGTGAATTCACCAGTTGGCTCCTCTAGTCAGTGTCTTATTTTAAGGTACACTTAAGAAAAATACATGCACTTACAAAGACATGTACCTGTGTGTTTCATAAAATCCTTTTAGTAGCTGAGATATATGTAACACGTTTGTTGAAATGTTGGAATAATAAAGAAGTCTAGTCTGAATTCTATTTTCATCACTAAGTATCTGTATGAACTTTGGGAAAATACTAAAAAGTTTTTGTATTTACAGTTTATTCATATAAAACCAAGAAAAGTGTATTTACTTTAAAATATTCATGTGATTTTCCAATAGGATTATTTATATTAAATTATTAGCACAACTCCTAAAACAAAGTAAGTGAATAATTATGCTCTTTAATTTATTCAAAACATGTTTATTTACTTCTGTCCATGTCTAGGTACTCTTTTAGATGTGGTGAATACACAGGTGCACAATACAGACACATTCCCTATCCTCATGAAAAGTCAGGCATTAAACCTGACTTTATATATATGGAGTATCACATGCTGTATTCTGAAGAAAAATAGAAAAATGATGCTGGAAAGCAGAGAGAGTGACAAGGGAAGGAATGACACCTTACATAAAGTAGTTATGAGAACCCTTTCTAACAGAAAGAGGCCAGATCATCCAATGTCTTGTAGATAATGTAATGGAATTTCTATTTCATTCTGTTTTGTCTTAGAGAAACTACAGGAAAATATTGAGCATAAGGGTGACAGAATCTAATTTAAGTTTTATGCAGATCAATCTGGCTACTCCAGAGAAAATAAAATGTGGAAGAACCACAATAGTGATAGCTACTAGAGAAGTTAGAAGGCCGTTTTAATAATGAAGGTGAGAAATCATAGTGACTTGGATTAAGAGAGGTTGTGGAGGTAGTGAGAAGTATTTCGTTATCTTCAAATATATAATGATGTTAGAATTAATAGAACTTACTGATAGATTGGATGTAGGTTATGAAGGAAAGATGTCAAAGGTGAGTCATAGTTTTTAGCATGAGCACTAAGTGAATTATGTGGCATTTATTATTAAGATGGATTATGGAAGTCATAGGAGTCATGGGAGAAATGGCCATATATGTCACCTCAATTTGCCTAGGAAAGTCCTATATCCCAGCCACTTGAACATCGTTCCTAGATTTTAATTTTTTTAAGGATGTATATTTATAGTGCTTTCATTCAAATAAGCTCCGTCAGTTTGATAGACCTTCATTTTGTACTTGCTACTTTTGCCATTGTCTTGTCTAACAGTGTCTTATTGTCTGTCTGAATGCACATGCATTTTTCTTGTAGTTGTATGAATTTTTGTTTCACATATTTTGAAGCCCTATGAACTGCACATACATTTGTGATTTGTCCATTTTCTTGATTGAGACTTTTAAGAATATGAAATTACCTTATTTATCCCTGGTAATATACTTTGTTATGAAGTATACTCTGATACTGATGTAACCACTCCTACTTTCTTTTGATCAGTGCTCACATGGCATAACTTTTCTATTATTTACTTTTAACCTATTTATATTATTATAATTAGAGTGGGCTTCTTGTAGGCAGTGTATAGTTGGGTGTAATTTTTAAAAATCCAATTTCAGAATCTCTGTTTTTGAATTGATGTACCATTTGCATTTATTGTAATTGTTGATACGGTAGGATGTAGGTATACCATTTTGATATTTGTCTTCTATTTACCCTCTGCTCCCTGTTTACCTACCTTTTATATTTTCATTATATTTTACTATATGATTTTAATCTATTTACTGGCTTTTGGGCTACATTTTGTTATTTTAGTTTGCTAGCATTCATTTCAAGGAGAATATACACGTAGTTTAGTCTAATGAGAGCTAATATTACAAAATCACAAGTAAAACATGGAACCCAGAATTCAACACACCTTGAAAATCACCTGCACAATTTTATTTTGTTGTCATCATCCATATATACTTAGAAAACTTAAACATTGAACTACACACTTTTATATTTATGCAGATATTTTCCATTTCTGTTGCTTTCTTATTCCAAAAGTTCTGTGTTTCTTTTGAGGATCATTTCTCTTCAAGCTATAGACCTTCTATTAGCATTTATTTTAGAGCAGTTTTGCTGGTGATGGATCCTCTTTTTTTTTCCTTCGTCTTTATTTATTTAGCTTTATCTAAAGAATATTTCCATTTGATGTAAACATCAAGGTTGACATTCCATCTAACACTTCATAGACATTGTTCTACCATGGTTTCTATTAAAAATTTACTGCCATTTGAGTCACCACACCTTTACAAACAGTATGACATTTTTCCTTTATTGTTTCAAGATTTTTTGCTTTGTATCTTATTTTCTGCAATTTGATTATATTTTGTATGAGTGGGCTTTTATATTATTTTTTCTTTGTTTTTTTGGAGTTTATCTTCTGTGGGATGTGCTGCTTCTTGAATCATTCAGTTTATTATTTTTACCCAATTCACAAGTTGTAAAGAATGTATTTCTTCAAATACTTGTGATATGCCAGTCACCTTATCCTGTTTCTATGGGGCTTCAGTGACAAGAGTATCAGACCTTTTGATATTGTCCTACAGGTCTTTATACATCTGTTCATTCTTTTATTTGTTTCACTCTGTTCTTCATATATGTATTAGTTTCTTGGGGCTTCTGTAACACAGTACCACACTGTCTGGCTTAAAATAACAAAAACATATTTACTTATGGTTTTGGAGGCTAGAAGTCAAAAAGCAAGATGTCAACAGGGTTATGCTTCCTCTGAGACTCTGGGTAACATCCTTCCTTGCTTCTTCATAGCTTCTGATGGTGGGCATCAATCATTGGCATCCTTGATTTGCAGCTATATCACTCCCGTCTCTGCCTCTGTCATCACATAGTATTCTTCCTGTGCATCTGTCTCCTCTTCTTATAAGGACACCAGTTGTATTGGATTAAGGGCTCACTCTACCCTAGTAACACTCATCTTAACTAGTAGCATCTGCAATGAACCCATTTCCAATAAAGTCACATTCTAAGGTTCTAGGAAGGACATGAATTTTGGGGGAGATGTTAACTAACCCCGGACAAAATTGTATAATTTCTACTGATACATGGAAAATTCCACTGGTCCCCTGACTATTGTCATCTTCATTCTGATATTGAGCCCATTACAGTGAATTTTTTATTTCATATATTTTTTAGTTAAAAATTTCAATTCTTGGGGCACCTGGGTGCCTCAGTCAGTTAAACATCCAACTCTTGGGGCGCCTGGGTGGCGCAGTCGGTTAAGCGTCTGACTTCAGCCAGGTCACGATCTCGCGGTCCGTGAGTTCGAGCCCCGCGTCAGGCTCTGGGCTGATGGCTTGGAGCCTGGAGCCTGTTTCCGATTCTGTGTCTCCCTCTCTCTCTGCCCCTCCCCCGTTCATGCTCTGTCTCTCTCTGTCCCAAAAATAAATAAACGTTGAAAAAAAACATTAAAAAAAAATCCAACTCTTGATTTAGATTTGCTCAGGTCATGATCTAACGGTTCATGGGTTGGAGCCCCACATCGGGCTCTGTGCTGCTGGTGCGGAGCCTGCATGGGATTCTCTCTCTTTCCTTCTCATGCTGCCCCTCTCCTGCTTGTGCACTCTCTCTCTAAATAAATAAATAAATAAATAAATAAATAAATACTAAAAAAATTCATTTTTTCATGTTCTCTTATTTTCTAATTTTCCTTCCAGGAGTGTTCCACACTCATTTATAAGTTAAAGAGAAATGAGATATGACACACATTCAGCAAAATCAAGTGGTTTCCTATGGCTGAAGGGATGTATGTCTGTGAGTGGTAATTTGATAACACTAGCAAGCTGTAGATTATCAGTGTTTGAAGGAACATACATGTTCAATAAGGTATGTTTACTTTACTTCAATAAAGGATGTTTAGCAGTGTTGTAATTCTATAAAGAAGCAAGAAAATTAATTATTTAAATCCATGAAGGAATTGATGTGAGTTTAAACAAATAACAGTAAATGGAGAGAGGGGAACATACTTTTGAGGATTAAGAGTTGATTGGATGTGTAGGGGTGAAAAAGATAAAGATTAGGGTGTTTCCTAAATATGTTTCTTGGAAAAATTTACGGACCTTGACGCAACTCACTCAGATGAGAGCTATAAGAAAAGGAACAGAATAGCCTAAACAGATTAATAATTATCCTTTCAACATGTAGAATTTGAGTAGCTGTGAAATATCCTAGGAACTATTTACAATAGGCAGATAGATATACACATTTTAAGCCCATGAGAGAGGTCTGTATTAGATATAATTTGCTAATTATTGTAGTTTTCTGAAGCTTAGAATATAAGCCTCATGAGAGGCCAAAACTGTCTGCTTTGTTTACTCCTATGTTCCAACACCTAGTAAAGTACCTTCCCCAATTAGACATTTGATAAACATTTGTTGAATCAATGAACCAGTTTGTATCTGATATTTAGTTTATAGGTGTTGATGATATCACCTGAGTAGATTATATACCATGAGAACAGAGGTCCAAGAGCACAGCCATCCAGATAGTGCACACATATGTAATGTCAATTCCATTACATACAATTGAAACTTGAGGAGAAATAGCCACTGAGATAAATGGGAACCTAGAAAATGAAGTATGTAGAAGTGTAGACAGAGAAAGTTTCATAAAGTTTGTCAGAATGAAGTCAGTGACTACCGAAGTCATGTAAGGAAACAAAGAAAAAGGGTCTCCAGATCTGGTGTCACTACAAAGATTGGAGATGACCATATTGAGAATAGCTATTGGAATGATTAGGCAAAAGTGAGATCGAGGTATGTTGAGGAACAAATGAGAAAGGAGCAAGTGAAAAATGTTAACTTACTTGCAATGAAAGGAAGGCAAATATGGGTTATAGCAAAAGCAAGGTACAAAATTTGCTATTGTATGTGTACTAAATGGAACGAAAGAATAATATGGGAAAACTGGAGGACACGAGAAAAAGTAGGCATAAAAGAAGTGCAAATTTACAAAATTTAAGTTCAAATGCTATTACTCTTTTGATTTACTAGTGCATTTCTGAACACATGCACATTGTTGAATGGGCAGTTATACATAGGAGGATTAGACAAAGTTTTAATTAAGAGGTTTTTTGGTCAGTGTCTTGCAGTGAATGCTAATGAGGTATATTGCATACATTGAGACTGATTTTCATTTGTGCATCAACCCTGTTAATAAGAGTATCTAATTAAGACATTCATTAAAAGTCTATAATGTTAACTTAATGGGAAAAAATTCAATAGAACTCCATTAGGTTCTCCTTGTTACCTTAAAATTATACAAGTTTAACAAATGCCTTAATTAGTAAAGGAAAGGAATATTAAACAATTTAATTTAGAATTATTTAATGTAGAGAATAACATTTTCTAGTGCTGATGTTTCATTGATACATAATGTAGATATATTTTTAAATATCTAATAATTTATTTCATTATAGGTCAGTAATACATGTTTCTGTGGAGGTTGTAGAGCTGTGATGTATAAAATAAAATTCTAGAGAGACCATCGTAAAGCCTTTATGGTAGTTCTTGTGTAGGTGTAATTCTCATTATTTTGTTTCCTTCAGAACTGGACGTTCAAGTTGATAATAGATATTTGCTCAGTTTTCAAAGACTTTTGACATCATACTGTATTAGAACAAAGAAGAAAGAACAAAGCAAAAATTTTATTGAGATAAAAGTCTTTGGGTTTTCGTGCAGTGGATGCAGTCATGATGCTTTCAGTTCCTGTTGCAGCTGTGGTTGCATTTTTTCCCTGTATTTTAATCCAGTGTTTTCCTGTTTCCTCATAAGGGTTATTTGGATTACTAAAAATTTTTATGATTAATCATAACATTATAACAGTATTCATCTGCCAACAGCCCTTAATAAAAGATTTGACACAGTTATAGAACTATAAATCAAAGATTTTGGAGAAGGCTTACTTCAAGGAATCTGATATTTGAATATTGAGTATTGAAGGTCATAATACTCCTTCTCAGTAAGTTCTGAATACTAAAAATTAACCAAAACTAATGATTTTAGGAACCTGCCTCTTACTTTTGTATTCTGATGATATCAAAAGTCTTAATGAACATACCACATGACAGAATCTATTCAAAACCCAGTAGTTCCTATAATCCGATACCATTCTGGATATCAAAGGATTTTGCCATCTTAGTCTGGGAATCATGACTGGCTTACCATAAGTTTGCGCCAAAGATTTGCATTAAGTAAATTTCCTTAGAAGTAGAGCCTGAGATGGGGAGTCTTGATCAAGTGTTGTACTGGGGGCGTATTCTCAGTAAAGAAGACGAAGGAAGCAAGTAGAAGAAGGAAAAAAAGCAAAGTAAGAATGCCATTATAGCTGGGAACTAGCTGCAGTTTGCACAGGAAAGTGCTGAAGCGCAAGTTGCACCATGGGATTAGTAGCACCTTGACACAAGAGAACTTTTTATACCCTTGTATCAGTCAAGTGACTCAATGCTGCATCAGAACTGGAAAAAAGAAGTCAAGAGTCCTCAAACATGTAGCACTCATTCATCTAAGCAATTTGCTGGGTAAGGGAGTAACTCAAAGTTATCTGCTAACATTCACAGCAGCTGGTAAAGTGTTTCTGTGGGTTCATTCTTTGAATAGTAATTCTCTTTTACTTATTTAAATATTCCCTAGTTCTTGTCTTTACCTAGAAATTTTGTTAATTTTTTTTTTCAACGTTTATTTATTTTTGGGACAGAGAGAGACAGAGCATTAACGGGGGAGGGGCAGAGAGAGAGGAAGACACAGAATCGGAAACAGGCTCCAGGCTCTGAGCCATCAGCCCAGAGCCTGACGCGGGGCTCAAACTCACGGACCGCGAGATCGTGACCTGGCTGAAGTCGGACGCTTAACCGACTGCGCCACCCAGGCGCCCCTACCTAGAAATTTTGTATTATTGTAATGTATATTGAGTGTTTCAAACTGCTGATAGATGATTTTCAAACTATTCCACGTGCATTTTGTTTTTCCTTTTAATGAAAGTAGAGGCAGGATATAGTCTCAGATTTGATATTTTATGATTTTTAATGTTTATTTATTTTTCATTTATAGAAAGAGTGCAAGCAGGAGAGAGGCAGAAAGAGAGGGAGAGTGAGAATCCCAAGCAGGCTCCATGTTGTCAGCGCAGAGCCTGATGGTGGGGCTCGATGAATTCATGACCTGAGCCCAAACTAAGAACCAGATGCTTAACTGACTGAGCCACCCAGGCTCATAATTTCTGAGTAATACAGACTAGAAATAATAAAACTGTCTAACACAGTGTGATACCGATTTCATTTTGTTAAGATTTTACTAAAACACATGCCAAAGAGACAAATGCAGCAGAAGAGCTAAAACAAACATAGAAAAAATGTATTGCAACACATTTTTCTCTAAGTCAATGAAATATCTAATGTAAAATAGCTAATTAGACTCCAGAATATTTTCTTTCATTTTTTACACAAATATGTGGTGGTGTTTTTGTTTCCTCACAACTTCTGGAAAAGCTTTCTTGTGGGACAACCTACAGACTTTGCTGTAGTAATTTGTCCTGAGCGTATAAGTGATACTAATTACCTTTATTTTGGAGAGGATACTCAAGCCTTTGAAAGCAGTGCTAATCTGTGTCATTCACCTCAGAGGTGTGGAATTACTGTTGATTTACTATCTTGGTGAGCAGCTGTGTGTGTGAGAAGACAGTTTCAGCATGTATGAGATGAGGCAACGTACAAAGTAATTCAGAACCTACCAAATTTATTTAAACATGCCAATTGAAACACACAAACCAATAACTACAAAGTCAATCACAGAACCAAGTAATAGCTTAAAGTTAAGGGTAATGAGAGATTCATCAAAGAGGTGAAAATACAATATTCAAAAAATAATAAAAATTGGATAAATAAGCATGGGTTATAGAGAGAGAGTGTGAACGGGGAAGGGTCAGAGAGAGGGAGAGGAGAGAAAATCTTGAGCAGGCTCTGTGCTCAGCACAGAGCCCAATGTGGGGCTCGATCCAACAACCATAAAATCATGACCTGAGCTAAAATCAGGAGTCAGATGCTCAACTGACGGAGCCACCCTGGCACCCCAAGATAGTTTTAAAATACGAAGATAAAGTATTGTCAGTGTATGGGAGCGGAGATGTAAAATGCATGTGCAGTGAACAGTAGGCCAGGTAGGTTGGAATTGGGTACTGTTACATAGAAAGAAAAAAACAAAAACCAAACAGTAGAAAGGGGATTATATAGAGTCTTATGTAATAGGCTCAGAAAACTATTGTTTTTTAGGGAGCACAAATATATGACGGACTTTTGAAATATAGAATGACATGAACAGAACTAGGCTTTTAAAGATGGACATAGCTATAGCATTACTCAGTGGTATTTATGTGGTAAAGAAATAGTTTAGAGAAGCAAGTTAAGTAACAGTTTTAAAGTGGTCCCAAAGTAGACTCCCTCCCCAAAATAGTAAGGACTTAATTTCATAATTGCTTTTGAAAAAAATGCAGATGTTCCAGTCACATTGCATACAGATTTCTTTTCATTACAACCACAGCACAAAGGTCACTGACACGCTAAATCCCACCTCTTCCTTCAAGGAAATAAAGAAAAAGGGTATACATATGTGCTGCACTCATTTCTGCTGCTCCTTAGACTGACATCAAAGAACCTGTGTACATATATGATATTTGTAAAATTTAGATTCTTTTAATTCAAAATAACGTTAAGGTCATAAAGGTCACTACTGTGATAACAAATCTGAACCACCTTGACATTTAGGATACATGTTTAGTGTGTGTATACACACACACACACACGTGTGCACACACACACTTTCTTTCATTCTTTATTTCTGGGAGATGACAGAATCAAAGAATTATTACAGGTTGGTGGGAAAAAACTGAAAATAGAATTTCATACAATTCCATAAGAGGAAAAAGGAAACACAGTGATCAATTAGCTGTGTCAAGGAGAATGTATATTAAAGAAGCCTCAGTAGGAATTAAATTATTTTGATTCAATGTATCCTTTTGTTTATAAGTCCTCTTTCTTTGACACATAAATGACATTGTGAACACTGAGGTCAAAAATGGTGTCTTTGCAACCATAATATATACTATGTGCAGAGTTCTCAAATACTGTGTTCTAAATTGAATTATTAATATTTAATTGAATAAGTCAGAGAAAAGAACAAGAAGAGGTTGTCTTCAACTTACAAAGGGGTTAGGTCCCTTAAAGTCACATAAACCAGTGATGTAGAATAATAGATGCGTGTTTATCATTAAAATAGCAAGAATTGAATTCATTCACTTATTCATTTAACCAATTACTTGTTGAGTATGTACTTAGTCACATTGCAAAATATTACCCCATAAAAGGAGGGGGGAGATATTAACCCTCCTCTTAAAAAATGCCCTTTTCTAGCTTAGTGGAGAGGAAAACATGACAGCAATTCAACCAACATAACCTGTCAGATTCATAGTATAATAAATGTATAATTGTGCAATGGAAATAGATAGGCAGGTGCTATTTTCTACTGAAACAGACAAAAAAAGGTCTTCTGAACAGTCAATGGTAATGTCACTCTTCAAGGCTTGTGGAATATTACAAGTAGATAGATAGGAAGGGACCGAGAAAGAACATACCAGACAGAGGAAAGAGCACCTGCAATGGCCTAGGTCATTAGGTATAATGACATATTTGTGCAAAAATAATTTGTTATGATTGAGCAAAAGAAAAATTGGCAGAAACTTAGGCCAGATAATAAGTGATTGAGGAGTCATTGAGAAGTTTTATGTGGTGGAGGAATGTGATACCAAATAATCAGTGTCTGTACAGGGAAAAGATTAAAAGCAGAGAAAATCGTTAAGAGCCTTTCACAATAGCCAAGAACAAAAAAACAAAACAAAACAAACAATAAAACAGTGAGAACATGAACGAAGGCAGTATCATGGAGTAAAAAGGGATATTTCGTATTTTTCGAAAGATATTAGGGCAATTGGTGATAAAGGGAGGAGATGAAATCCAGGACATTTTTCACCTTTCTGGATTAAATGGCCAGTGGGCTGGATGACAGTGTTTTATACCAGCCTATAAAATTTTAGTTAGTCCACAGTATTGCTAAAGTATTGAGCTTTTATATGCACAATCTAATTTCGGTGCTGTCTCCCTTGGAACACTGTACCATAGGACCAAAGAGGAATGTCCCTGAATCTCCATGTTTCTTTCTCAATGCTAATATAGCATGATAAAGCTGTGGTAGTGAGATGAGAGACAGTCTCTGTCTTTTCTTCTTTCAGTTCCCTGATTGGAAGATATTTGTGCTGAAGCCCATTTGGTTCTAGGGTGCCCCTATTTTCATTCTTTGTGTGTCATAAAAAAACTTAACCTGCAGAAACCATTTTGTAACTGATGACTATGATCCTAGGTTAAGCTGCATTACATATATAACAAAGTTTTGTTCTGCATAGGAACATCGTCAAAACTTTGAAATTAATACAAGTTCTCCCAGACAGAGGGAACATTATATAATCAGGAGCTATAGAGAATGGAGCTAATCACAAGTTTCTGGCTTCTCTGGATCCATAAGTGAAAGTAAGTGAAACAATATAAGATGTAATGCAGGTTGAGTGGGCATTACAGAAATAGAACATGTCAGTGTACTCCCTTTTAAACCCTTTGTCACTTCATATCATAGTCCCATTTTCTGTAGCAAATTCTGTTTTTTCTTTGATGAGCCTTATATTTAGGACATGTTGTGCATTTTAGTGTCAGGTACCAAGTTAAACTTTATGTAAAGATTAGAAATCATCAAATTCTCAACCCTTCTGGGTGATACTAAAGGGAAAGTGAGAACACATAAGCAACAGATTAAGTGTTTTTAGCAGGGAAAGAAAATGATCTTCCACCATTTTTCAATTCATGGGTGTTTCCAGGTAGTAGTGTACAATAGTAAATCAAGTGAGACATAATTGATATGCAACTTATGAGAAATGATATCATGGCCGACTTCAAACAAATTCAATGGAAAAAAAAAAAGAAACAAAGGCTGTAACAACCAAAAGATGTACAACTTACTTAAGTATCCTTAATTATGAAGCTTTTATTATTTCCTATATAATTTTGATTTTATCCTTAAAATGATAAATGATTTTGTTAAACGATATTGTGTCATATTGCAGAAACTCCACCCAAATATTTTCCCACATTTTTTAAACCAAGACAGAACTAATTAAGCCATGAATTATTCTTTTTCTAATTACTATTCAATTATGTTTTTATGGTTTTTCAATCATAAAGCCATCATCATAGGATAGGTGCCTTATTCCCAGGGTACAGAATTAATGGGTGCATTGGATCAGACTCAGGTAGTTATTCTGTTACATTCACTTAAATTTCTTTTTCTAGTTAAATAGATTTTCTACTCAGAATTCTTTTATGATAAATATTGTCCACTCCAAAAGAAAAATAAAAGACATTATCTTAGTATGTTGTAAACCATTTAAATACATTCACAGATTTATCCATAGTACTGTAAAGTGTGCGGGAAAAATAGTTTCTTCATTTCCCTGAAACTATTCTAATTTATTTCAGTATAAGAAAATATCAATTTTGGTTGACTGTAGTAATTGCAGGGTGATCCTGAAGTTTGATCTTTTTTTTTTAAGTAACTCTCTCTTTTTTTAGATTAATGTTCAGTCCTTCAGTCTTTAAGAACCCCCCTCTCCAAGTTAAGCTCTCTCTTGGGTCCTATTGGTTGAGGGAAAGAAAGTGCCTCTGATTTGTGCTTAATATTTTTTAACTGTTCTCAGTCCTAGTATCTATTGTAACTATCAGTTTCTTTCCTGAGAATTAGGTCAAGATTAGCTTCTAAAAGTTGAAGCAAAAGGAATTCATGGTCTGTACTCTCTCTCTCTCTGCTTAGTAATATGCTATAGTCTCCTAGGAAAGGCACTGGTCCAACTTTGTTTTTGCTTCCGCTACTGGTGCCGTGATTTTTTTTTTTTTTTTTAGTTCTACATGGTACCCAGCTCAGGTTTTCTGCTGTACCGCCATCTATTATACCACCACTTTCTACCTGATGATGGAAATTCCCTTACCGCAAATTATTTGATTATATAACGTCAGCTAAATACTGCGCCTCCCACAGGGACAATCAGGAGCTTCCTGGTCTCTTCTGTGAATCCTGGCAACTAAAAAAGCTCAAGACATCCTAGGCTTGGCATGGTGTATCAACTGTTTTATATTGATGTCCCACATTCAAAATAAATGCTCTGGAGAGCCTGTAGTATGATCTCTTTCAGGAGTCTCAAACATAAAATCTGAATTCAGGCAAAAGCCCTTAGACTTGCCATTTTTTCTTAAAATAACCTCACATACCTTCATCACATTGCACTGAACACCAAAGAGCAGAGATCACTGCCATGAAAATCTTTCCTTCCATTTTTTTCTTTCCTTCTTATAGAGTAATCACCTTTGCTAAAAGAAATTCTGTTGTTCTTCCTTCCATTTTTAATTAGGATTAATTGATGTTATATCCTCTTCCCCTGGGACAGAGGCCCTCATGACTTATACCATGGGCACAAAATCTATCCTTTCTACAGTGAGGCTGAAAGTTGATGTGAGCCATGCAGTATTGAATTAATATGATAAAGAAATTCAGAATCATTTGTTTCTATAAATCATGGCTTTAAAGTGCTCTCACTTTTCCTTTAGTATTGCCTGGAAAGGTTAGGTCTTTGGTAATGATTTCTAATCTTCACATAAAGTATAACTTGGTATCTGACACTAAAATGTACAACATGTCCAAAATAGGACTTTAGATACAAGAATATCTGCGTTTAAAATTTTAATCATATTAAGGAAAAATCCTATTGGATCATAATTTGAATATTTTTCTCTTTCCTATTAAAATAGCTCTGAAGCATTCCCTTTCTCTCTGTCCTACCTGCCTTATCAAAAATAAACTAAACAAAAACACAGAAACCCCAGAAAATTGGACGCCTCAGGCTAACATCAGCAAGGATTCATTAATATTTCTCAAATTATTACCCATATTTTACATTTTATGATATGTGCTTACATCCTGATTAATTCAAATTATTTTTATGATATGGACATAAAACAGTAATATAAACCTAGTTCTACTTATCTAATCAGAATATTTACCAAACCATTCTCTTGTGGTTCATGTATGGTTTACTTATGAGTCTCTGTATGGATTTTGGCTAAGAACCTTGTAAATCTGAGTGAAGTTTTTGTGTGTGTACCTTCATTAATCATTTCTGAACAAAAGAACAACAACGTTTTCATCAGTTTCTCACAGGAAACTATGACACAAAATATTAAGCATCTTTTCATGGAAGAGATAGTAAAAAAATTATAAAGAATTATGACAGCCAATTAAAATAAGAAATAAAAAATGAAGAGGGAATGCTCATTAAAACATTGAAGTGGCCAAGCTATAGTTGTGTTAATGTAAGGATTATGTTAGACTTTCTCCCCTGTCAAATGCACTGGTCTTCTGCCCTGTCTGTCCCCAATGTCCATTCATTGCTTTCTCTAATCCACTTCTAGCACAGCTGTCAGAGACATCAAGATGCAAATCTCATCACATCACTCCTCCCTCCATAAATACAGCAAGAAATCTATAAATCTTATTATTATAGTCTCATTTTCTTGTTTGGTATTTCACAAGTGTTTGTATTTTAATTTAATAAGACAATAAAAGGGCAAAGTATGAAAGTCAAAGGGAGGAACTGGAGATACTTGTATTTTAATGTAAATAACTGGTTTGTCATGATGTATTTTTGATTACATCTTCATCTTATATTGCCATTGTCAATTTATTTTGACAATTTCAGTTTTTATTTATTTTATGTATTAGCATTCCAGAAGATAATGGATTGGCCGAATAAAAGAAAAAAAGATAAATGATACAATTTTAATAAAATAGCTGATTAAAAAAGTGTAGAACAGGTTAATGGGAATCAAAAATCATGGAGCACTTTCAGGGTGACAGTTGAGAGAAACTAATGACCACATCTCATGAAAAAAAAAAAAAAAAAGAGAGAAGCAGGAGTTACCAAAATTCAGGGAAAGCTGGTAGCTAAGAGAGAGCTTAGGAGAGATCCAGGCATACAGAACATGTGCTCTTTATTAAATAGAGGAATGGAGACAATGTCAACCAACATCTTCCAGATGGGAAGGAACTAAGGCAAGAATATGTTGGGCCTTTGGTTCTCCTTTTGTTGCATCTCATTAGTCATACCCAATCAGAAACCAGAAAGCAAGAGGATCCTATTGATGTAGTGTGACAAGGTTCAAAGTCTAGACACAGGGCTTGGTGGAAAAGGGTGAAGAGTGAATCTGGAGGAGAAAAAGAGTAACTAGATTGTAAGTATAGGATCAAAGAGGATGAAGAATTAGTCTGACCTTGTGAGAATATCTTATCTTGGCTAAGTTGTTAGTTTTCAATACCTGTTAACAAATGATCGCAGTTAGTGACTGCTGTCATTGTTTATTTTTTCAATTCAATGTTTTTATGTTTTCTCACAGGTTTGCAGAATACAGAGATTATATCTCTTATTTCTGTATAGCCAAAAGAAATCCAGTTAACTTTTAAAAGTAACATTTTAATTGCATGGTATGCATGTGTGTTTGTGTATGTGTATGTATTAGCATTGAATCTGTTGCTGGTATTGTTTAACCCTTACACTCATTGATTTGTGAATAGCTAATAAAATGATTCAGTTATTAAGATAGATGAAAATGTTAACTTAGGCTGTCATTTGATGTTGTTACATGTTACTAATCCCAAATATGATGCCATCTGTAACTTGATTACATATTTTTATATTAAGCAGTTAAATTTTCATTTAAAATTAGGCATTTATAAGTATTCTAACCTAATGAAAGTATAAAGAAGAGATTAATTATATTACAGAAAAAGAATAAAATGTATCTATGTTGGAGTTAATTTCTTTCAGGCTTTAATCCATTTACTTAATGTTTATATTTATCATTGAAAAATCAAATACAGCTATAGAATTATTATTTAAATACATTCTATAACAATATAATTACTCCTATTATTCCTGAATTAATAATTATTATTCTTATTTACATCTTTTGCTTAATAAATACCTTACTTAGGATTCTATTTAGCTCACCATGCCCGGCAAAAGCTATTGTTTTAGTTTTTATTTGCAACAGAAGTTAAGCACTTTATGCAATCTCTGTGGAAGGTGGTATACACAAATTACCAGATTTGCAAATGGAAGATTTCTGACTTTTTCCTAGGTGTAAATGTGAGGAAATAAAAATTGATACTGCATTATTAATGTATTTTAATGTATAGGTATTATACATTAAAACGTATAGTACATATCATTTTAGGGTGTAACACGAGTGTCTCAATGAATTAATGGCCTCATTGTCTACTGCTTAAAGATGTAACGATACCACAGGGGCTCCTACTTTCTGACACTTTTTCTAGGTGCTACAGAAAGCCCATTCCAGGCTAATGATAACTATGGAATCAGATGTAAAGGTTAATGAGAGAGTCCATATTTTCTTACTATGCATTTGAAAAGTTACACAGAGACAAATGGGTAAGCAACAACAGTAGATTTATCCAATGGTTGGACAGAGATACGGAGTATTGCATTTGTTAGAAGAGAAGAAATTTTTGACATTTAAGATGCTTAAAAGTATTATCTTTTTCACATTCCCTTTTTAGTTTTTTTTCTGAAATACTTTGTGTCTTTTTTTTAATTTTTTTTAACGTTTATTTATTTTTGAGACAGAGAGAGACAGAGCATGAACGGGGGAGGGTCAGAGAGAGGGAGACACAGAATCTGAAACAGGCTCTGTGCTGTCGGCACAGAGCCCGACGCGGGGCTCGAACTCACAGACCGCGAGATCATGACCTGAGCCGAAGTCGGACGCTCAACCGACTGAGCCACCCAGGCGCCCCTGAAATACTTTGTGTCTTAACAAACCTTTTGTTTTGCTGTCCTCCAGTGTGTGTGTGTGTGTGTGTGTGTGTGTGTGTGTGTGTGTGTGTGTGTATATATATATATATTTTTTTTTTTTTTTCTGTTCCCAGGATGACTTACTAAAATATAATCAGATAATCTCATTTCCCTGGTTAAAAAAAAAAAAAAAAAAAATGTAGGAGTGACTCTCCAAGACTCAGTATACTCAGGATTAAATATAAACTCAGGTTTCAGGATTAAATAGAGACTCATCAAGTTGATAATGGAAGCAATTGTGTATGTGTAGGCACCATTGCTTACTATATAGTATACTACAGAAAAAAGGCATATAATTACACAAGTAGTTATTTTATGGATAAACTATTGACTTGTTAAGAAGGCATAAATAACATGAAACAGATTCTAGAAGATAAATTTGCTAGTGATATGCTGATTGCATTGGGAGAGAAGTGGACCATGTAGTTGACTGTATTTGAAGCAACTACATTAAGTTTAGAGGGAATAAAGGGGTATGCGAGGGAGTTGAAGAAAGGCAGCATTTCAAGGAATATTTCTAGGAAACCTTCAAAACTTCAGTGGTTAACTGGATAAAAGAGGTCATCTTAAGAGAGAACTAGAAGCTAATCTTAATTTTTCAGTTCCAGGAAAAAAAAATAGAATTAGGATGAAGAGATTTAGAATGCAGGTCAACGATTTTAGTTATGGAATAACATGATCAGTCATATTTTAGATGCTTTTATTTTAAGATAAAAATGCAACTTTCAAGTGGAACTTCATCTAAAATAGGACCATCATACAAAAGCTACCTAATCTTTCTACCAACAAATTTGCTAGTCTGTTTTCCTAATTACTTTCTTTCCTTAAGTGATGATAGATTGTCTCTGATCCTGGCCAAGGCTAGGGGTTCTGGATCTCACCTCAAGCACTCTCCCCTTTGTCTAACTCATTAATTTTTCTCTCTTTATTGGATCATTCCCATTAGCAAACAAACCTACTATTTCTTGTCATAAAAATTAATACTCTCCATTGATTCTGCATCCTCCAGTTTCCACCCCATATCTATAATCTACAAGACATATTCATGAAATAATTGAATAAATTCTTACCTTGCAACCTTTATATGGATACTATTCGAATAAACCCATGGCAATTATTATAGTAAATATACCAATGGATACCTTTAATTTAATCTCTCAAGAGAAATTAGTGTAATTGACCTCTTGCTCCTTCTTGAAATTCATTCTTCTCTTACCCTCTGTGATGCCACATCCTTCTGAATTTCCTTCTACCTCACAGTAGACACTTATTTATGCTCTTGCCTGCTCCTATGTTAGGTTTGACCTCTAAGTGTCAGAGTACCCTGGAATCTTTGTCCTGTGCCCTCTTCTTGATTTCTTTGTGTGACATCATTTGATTTGAAGGTATTAAACAAAAATCTATTTGTCATGCATCTGAAGCCCTGGACACACCCATTAAATCTAGACTCTTATCTCTAAGTGCCAATTGACCTGTCCATTGGGATTAGAAATAGCATCTCAAACTAAATAAAACCAAGTATTTCTTTGCATGTCTGTTTCCTCCACAGTCTCCCAATCTCAGCCAGTTCACTAAGTTTTGTTCAAGGCAACAATCTAGAAGATATCCCTGGTCTTTGATTTCACCTAAATCCCTACATTTGATTCAACTCCTATTGATTATTTTCCCAAAACATATAATAAATTTGTCTGGACTATTTGTCCTGGTTTATAGACATTGTCTACCTCAGTCTCTTTGCTCCAGTTGCACAGATGTTTTTCACTTTCTCCATTATACCAAACCAGTTATTAAGGAACATTTACTGTCTGTCTGTAATGCTGTTATCCTTGTTATTTGCTTAACTGGCCATTAACTGATATTCAGATCTCAAATTAAGCTCTACCATTACTTAATTAATTTAATTTTAATTGAACCAGAAAGAGGTTGGCAGAGAGTTTCTCCTTGATCAAACTTTAGGTAGACTTTTGAAAACCCTCTTCTCAACTTGTCCTGAACTTTAACCCTAGTCCTTGCCTGGCCTGCCTACATCAGATTTAGCAAGAATCATGATAAGCCAGTTTAGACAGAATCCCCCATCCTTGATATTTGATCACCCTGTCCTGTCTTCAGCAAGAGTCTTGTCAGGTCAGTTTAGCAAGGATCCCTCTACCCTTGATGTCTCCTCTTAGAATTGCCCATCCACTGATCCCTCCCCTCTGCTCATTAGCTGTAAATCCCCAGCTGTCTTTTCTGGTTCAGAGTTGAGTTGGATCTCTCTTCCCTATTACAGTATTATTGAATAAAGTCTTACTTGTTTTTTAAAAAAGTGTCAGGATATATATTTTTTAAATAAGGTGTAACCACATCATTCAATCTAAACTAGTCACCTGGTTACTGTCATTCCTTCAGATTAATTTATTTATCTATGTAGCATTTACACTGCCAGGTAGCTGTTTATTTTATTTTTTTTAATTTTTTTTTTATTTTAAGAGAGGGAAGGAGGGAAGGCGGGAAGGCAGGAGGGAGGAAGGGAGGGAGGGAGGGAGAGAGAGAGAGAGAAAGGCAGAAAGAGGGAGAGAAGGAGAATATCAAGCAAGCTCTTTGCTGTCAGTGCAGAGGCTGGTGCAGGGCTCCGTCTCACAGATCTTGAGATCATGACCGAGCCAAAATAGAGAGTCAGATGCTTAACTGCCACCCAGGCACCCCTACCAGGTAGTTTTAATATTCTTTCCTACATTTTTGTTCTTTTATTCTTCCTTTCTTTCTCCCTTCCTTTCTTATTTCATTCTTTTTCTCTTTCATTGTTATTTTTTTTACTTTGTTCTCCTTTCCTTTCTTCCTTTCTTTATTGCCTTTCCCCACTATAAGCTTCATATAAGCAGGGATATTATGTCTCTTTTAAGCACTGTATCCTCAGTGATTGAAGAGCAATTGCCATAGAGCAGACTAATAAAAACTTAAGTCACTCATTGAATCATTACAAAACCTCAGTACTTATTAAGATAGGTATAAAGATGTAAGAACTAGAAATTAGAACAAAGATAAGGAGATATTTCTCCACAATGGAAAAGTACTACACCAGACGTTATAAATGATATGATGGGTAGGGATGGGGATGTTTTATGGATTTATGGTAGAAGTTAACTGAATAGAAACAAATATGATGATGTAAGAAGGACTAGAAATCACTAATTGTCACTCTAAATTAATGTAGCTTCGTCTAATGCTATTTAAACTTACACCTTAATATTTAATAACAATAGGATACTAAATATGATTTTTTCTCTTCTTACATCTTACAAATAGGATTAATATAAAGAATGTTTGCTCTTGGGGCGCCTGGGTGGCGCAGTTGGTTAAGCGTCCGACTTCAGCCAGGTCACGATCTCAAGGTCCGTGAGTTCGAGCCCCGCGTCAGGCTCTGGGCTGATGGCTTGGAGCCTGGAGCCTGTTTCTGATTCTGTGTCTCCCTCTCTCTCTGCCCCTCCCCCGTTCATGCTCTGTCTCTCTCTGTCCCAAAAAAAAAAAAAAAAGTTGGAAAAAAAAGAATGTTTGCTCTAGAATTTTTGACGTATCTCAAAAAATATTTAGGACCATTTTATTAAATGATTCTGTTAGCTGCTGATACAGATTAAATAGCTTAGAGAGATAGAGTGACTAGCTGATTGATCGGACACAAGCTCAGCGATATCTACCTCTTATTGGAGTCACCGCAAGTCCATCGTTCTGTTTTCAGTTTTTTATGTCCAGGACTACAATTTTGTATGATCTCCAGGGTGACTAAGCTCTGGGGGATTAAATGATGCATGGATCTGTTATAATTTTTATAGCAATTTGTTGATTTAAAATGAAAGTGCAACTACTGAGGGCACACAAATGTGTCTTCTTTACCCCCGAATAACATGTATTTAGGAACATTACTATTTGGAACTATTTGGCTATTTATTAAAGCCAGATTCAGAGTAAATGATCACAGACTATGATAGTCTGATCCATCTAGCTCCATGACAAGCCAAAAAATTAAAAAAGGGAAATAATAATAATACAAATAAAAATAAATAATCCTATTGACCAGAATGGTAAGTTTTTATGCATAAAGTTTTATTTATTTTAAGTGTGATAAGAGGAAAAACAAATTATCAAGAGCATGGTATGTAAATTTACCCTTGATAGTCAATCTGTGTCTAGGAACTTAAAATGCAATTATAGTTACTGAGTTTGTTTGGTTTAATGTACTGACATCTACACGTCTGAATAACTGCTCAAAATGAGATTAATCTTGTAGGGTAAATATGTACTTGAAATGCTCATGTGGCCTAGTCAGAATTAGGTCAGGTTTGAAATACATCTTGTTGGTGATTTGTTTTTTCTGAGGCTCAACTATGCCTTTCAAAAGTAACAAGGAAGGAAAGAGAGGAGACCTCAGATATCTGTAGAGCTCCAGACAGATTTCCCTAGTGGAAAAAAAGAGAATAAAAAGCAGAGAGTTGTTCAAAGTGTTCTTCTTGATTGGCTCAAATTTGGACTGTGTTGCTGCTATAGTGCTGATTTTTTTTTTTTTCATTTTGATTCAGTAAAACATTTAGTGTCTTTCCTATTTTCAAGTTATTCTAAGGCCATATATTTGCCAAATGTACTTTCACAAAGTAATGATGTTGGGAACTTTTGTTTCCATTGCTTCAGCAAAATATTCTGTATATTTTTGTTAAAGAAGAAAGTTTTATCCAAAATCTATTTTGGCGAACTATGACTCATTCAAAAGATACACATTTCTTGTCTTCTCTGGCAGCAGATTATAAGGCAAAAATTCATTGCTGCTACAATGAAGCTGTCATTTCATGCCATGGCAGTAAAGACAGTAGTCAAACATCATCTACATTTACTCATGGTGCACCAAAGTCTGTGGCAAATAGAGTGGAGACTTTAATGAGATATTAATCATTTTTAGCACTATCTTACTAAACTGGTAGATTCCTCAATCAGTTTCTGGATAAGAGTAATTCCCCTAAGGTATGACTGAATTTATGTGACTCAGAACTAACCACATTTGTGGGATATACAATGGACCAAGGAAACTCAACAAAATATGGCCATAATTTCCAATAAAATATGTAACCAGTTCAAAAAGATATGTAACCAGTTAATTCATATCTGTTAATTTTTTAACCTTTTTATTGAGTGCTTTATTTATTTGAGGTTGAGGGGAGTAGGATGGTAAAAGAAAGTACTTCCTTGCATGGTGCTTAAAATGGAACATGGAAGGGACAGAAAAATAAATTGTTTTACAAATATGATAATTTTCAATGGCATTAAATGTTATGATGGTGATCAAACTGGGTTGACATGGTGAGAAAGGATGACTTTCTCACTTTAGATATGGTGGCAGGTAATTTTAGGCAAGATGATATCTCTGAAGATCAAGTAACATTTGATCAGGTCTGAATAAAAAGAACTGACCATGTGAAAACTTGGTGTCAGAAAATTCATGCAAAGAGAACATGAGTGTAAAGATCTAATGCACGAAAGACCTGGGAGTTTTATAGGTTCAGGAAAAGAAAGCTCATATTAGTACTATACTACTGTATACCAAAGGAAGTGTAGCAGGTGGTGAGGTCTCAAAGGAATTTAGAACCCAAGTCATGTGGCATTATGCTCATTATGTAAGGGAATTGGAATTTTACTCTATGCACAGCGAGAATTCATTAAGGAACCATAAATAGTAAAATGAGATGATCTTACGTACTTTTTAAGAAACATAGTTTTATTTTTCTCTTTTTATTTCCTCTCTTTTATTCTTTCTATTTCTCTTTTTCAGTTCTTGATTAGTGTGTGTGTGTGTGTGTGTGTGTGTGTGTGTGTGTGTGCATGCATTATGTGTGTGTACACGTGTATAAAATCAGTCTTGCAATGATCCCTGGGCCTGTGAAGTTCAGCCATATTGAGCACTCAGGGACTCATCAATGTTTTCTTTTGACTAATGATGTGATGTGTCCCAGATGTTTAAGTGAACCCATTCCCAGATGTCCTCCATATTAAACAATCTCAGATCTAATGAATTGTAACTTTATAAAGTGTGTTTTTAAGATTAGTGAAGTAAATGGAGTGTCAGAGAGATTTAGTTAGGAGGTGGGAAACATATGTTTGTTTTAGGGTCACTTTTGAATATGTGTGAGGGCAATAGAGCCTCCAAACATATTTTTTAAGTCTGTTTTCATTAATGGGGTTGTGTAAGTAGCGATGAGATTTTTTTTCATAGTTTCCTTACTGCCACACAAGTGCAGATTGCCATGTTACAATATGGCCCCCTTTTAAAAGTAAATATGCAGTTTAAAACCTTCTTTAATAAACTTTTAAAAGTTTATCAACTCTAAATATTAATGTTTCAGTTTCACAGACCTCTAAATGCAGCCAACTAATGTTTGTATGTGTATGTGTACACATTGGAACCATTGTGATTCAATTAAATCAAAATAGAAAAATTCACATTACACAAATGTTGTGCTTCATTAGAAGATCAAGTGCCTGAGGATACCTGCTAAGTTTCTAGTAAGAAGTTATAGTGGCTCCAAACCTCACTCAGAGAAGACCCACAGGGAGATCTGGACCATCACTTACCTAGTGAGATGATCCTCCCTTAGAGAACCCAAGGCCTTTCTTTTTTATCTACCTCATTCATCACATTTGAGAAAACACCCAAGGGCCCAGTAACAAATAGGGATTACTAACATTGCTTAAACTTTCTTGTTCTGCCTCTCTAGTTGTAGACCTTAGATACACATAGAAAATATCAAAGTAGATCTTAGGAATCTCCATTCTCAGTTGCCAGTGAATCCAGTCTTTCACTGAAATCCTTAACTATTTTCATGGATCAAAAGCAAAGACCTTTAATATCAAATTATAAGTAAGGTTTGTAGCTCTTGAGGCAAATAAGGCATAAGATTATAGGAAATTTAAATGACATTAAACAATGAAAAGTCAACTTACAAAACCCATTTCTCATTCATTTGAGTTTTGGGGCATTCTGATTTTGTTATGAAAATATATGACATGTGTCTTAATAATAGTCTCTCAGCAACTCCAGAATTATTTCTTAAAATACTATTCAATACAAAATGAATAATTTGACTCACAACAGGGATTTATTTGGAAAGAAAATTCTAATAAATCTTCCATCCCACTGGGATATTTTGACAAGTGCAATAACAAAAGCTGTGGTTGGCAGTCTACTAGTGATATCTTGGCCTGTCACCATAACTCTGACCATAGGACTTGAATTAGCTTCCACACAGTTTAATAATAAAAGCTTCGCCTTTGACCCTTGAGGAGATGCTCTTGAATAGGTAAGCACTTTAGGTTGTTTTAATTAGAATTTTTTTTAACTGTTTCTGGTTCATGATTTTCATTTTCATTCATATAATTGAACTTGTGGGGTATTTAATGAAAATCTATTGAATGATAGTGAAAGTAGTTAATTCCTTATTTTCTTGAGAAGGTATACATAATGTAGGATTACAAAATGTACATCTATCCCTTCCTCATTGTCCTCCTGAGGAAGCAGGCTGCCTGCGCATAAGCAGCGTGGGGTGTCTCAAGCTGTTTCAAAAGATGCTCTGAGGAGGGAATATGGGAAGAATACAGGAAGTCCTAACTGTGTTGAGCATCTATTGGCAGAAATGTGAAGCAGGTGAAGCTCCCGCTCACTTTGCCTAATGCCCATGCTGTGTTCAGCAATGCACAATAGAGGAGATATCGCACCTAGGGGTCATTGTGAAATTCAGGGGGCAGTGTTCCTTGCCATCATATTGGGTGTTCTACTGGCATGTAGTGAACAAAGGCTTAGGATATTAGATGCACTGTAAGGAATAATCATGCCTCCTACTAATATTCAAGTAGATGCAGAGTCATTTATAACTACATAATTATGTTAGCTGAATTTTAACATATAGTAAATTTTCCCTGAATACAACTATTATGTATGTATATATATACAACTATTATGTGTGTGTGTGTGTGTATATATACATGCACACACACACACACACACATATATATATAAGAAAATTTTACTTTGTTAAATTTGGAATTTTGTCAATAATTATTCACCATTGTGAATTTAGAGTCTTCAGCTTAATAAATTTGTTTCAGTCAGCATTCATAGTCATTCTACATATTGGTACAAATATCTGATTCCTTCAGTATATGTTCTAGAGTTGTCATGTTTAAGCATACACATACTTAAATGCACATTAGAGACTTTTCTAAGAGTATCTATGTGAATGGTAGGATTGAGAATGAATGCTAATAGAGGTTGCTCAGGGAATAGAGGAAAGGTACCTGAGCTGAGTCAGAAGACCCGGGTTACATTGTTGGCTCTGCTCTGTGTACATTTCTGTGCCTCAGGGAGGTTTTAAATTTTGAGCATAGGATTAGTAATCTGTGAAATAAGAATAGATACATATAGTATACATATCTCTTATGAGATATAATGACATCGGTATGTGGAAGTTATTTTTTGTAAATTTTAAAGAATGATACAAATAGAGGCCATTCTTATTACTCAGCAAGTTCTGCAAGTGCATTTTTATCTCTGTGGGTTTATTTAATTTCTAAAATGATTAATCTCTTTATCATGGACATTGGGATTAACCATTTTAAAAATAACAGAACTTTCTTTATTCCTAAACAAGCATTTCTAAGCCCATATTTAGAACCAGGTATTGTCCTAAGTCCAGAGGATAAAAAGAATGAATACGTCAATGGTGTTTTGTAGTCCAGTTATTTTTATCATCTGTATGTAGTTAAATTTAGCTTCCACACAGAAAATTTCACATATACATTGTGACTTGCAGTGCCTCATTTAAACGTGAAATTCTTAATTTTTAAAAAATTAATCTTTATTTTTGAGAGAGTGAGAGAGAGAGTGAGAGCAAGGGAGGGTCAGAGAGAGAGGGAGACACAGAATCTGAAACAGGCTCCAGGCTCTGAGCTGTCAGCACAGAGCCCGATGCGGGGCTCGAACCCACGAACCATGAGATCATGACCTGAGCCGAAGTCAGACACTTAACCGACTAAGCCACCCAGGTGCCCCTGAAATTCTTCATTTTTAATGAGAGACACATTATGGTAAAAAGTTTGAATTTTGAATAAAAAACAGCTGTATACATAGGTGAGGGCAGATGTTATAGATGTAGTTATAGTTGTAGATATAATAGATATAGTTACAGTTATATAGTTATAGATATAGATGTAGACACAGATATGAATAGAGATAGGTGGCTTTATCACAGTCCTTTAAGGAATGACATTACTACAATACCCTCGAGGCTGAACTGCTCCACACATTCACAGAACAGTGTGATCCGATAAACTGCTACTTAACAAATCTGAATACTTTTAAAAAGTGTGCTTACATTATACCTCTGTAGATAGAAATTTGTTATTAATTGATATTCCTGTTTTTAAACAATTTAAATGACAGATAATATAAATACCTGGGTATTTCATATAGTGATTAGGAAAAAAAAAACCCAAAAAACAGAAAAACCTAACGCCTTTATAGAGGATATGCTGAACTGTTTTGGAACGTTTTATCCGTCTCTTATGCACAACACATGACTAAATTTGTCATGAATTCTAGAATGATGCTGTTAGAATTTCTTCCAAAATCGCAATGTAAGCAATGTTTCAGAAAAATCTGTGGTTTGGATTCTGTATGAGACAATGGGCAGAACTTCCTGGTGTTGTTACATTGTTACATTGCATTGATTTCTGAAGTGTTTATATTTGTGTTTTTATCTCATTTTATTTTATTCTGTTCTGTTTATTCATTTAAATTGCTAATGACATTCTAGTACATTCTAGTACAATGTCTAGTACATCAAGACATTCTAGTACAAAAATGCAGTTTAGCACAGCCTTCTTTTTTTTTTTTTTAATTTTTTAACGTTTATTTATTTTTGAGACAGAGACAGAGCATGAACGGGGGAGGATCAGAGAGAGAGGGAGACACAGAATCTGAAACAGGATCCAGGCTCTGAGCTGTCAGCACAGAGCCGGACCTGGGGCTCGAACTCCCGAAGTACGAGATCATGACCTGAGCTGAAGTCGGATTCTTCACTGACTGAGCCACCCAGGTGCCCTAGCACAGCCTTCTTTACAACAGCCTCAACTACTTTCCAAAATGGAGCCCTTTTGTCTTTTTCCATCATTCCTATCTTACCCAATGGATTCCCACCAGAAAGTATAAACTTAAAATATGTTCTCTCTAGGGGTGCCTGGGTGGCGCAGTCGGTTAAGCGTCCGACTTCAGCCAGGTCACGATCTCGCGGTCCGTGAGTTCGAGCCCCGCGTCGGGCTCTGGGCTGATGGCTCGGAGCCTGGAGCCTGTTTCCGATTCTGTGTCTCCCTCTCTCTCTGCCCCTCCCCCGTTCATGCTCTGTCTCTCTCTGTCCCCAAAAAATAAATAAATGTTGGAAAAAAAAAATGTTCTCTCTAGTCAACATGGTAGAATTCCATTTTAACATTAAATTTGTGAATTCAGAAAATAATTATTTAGATCTACTTTAGTTTTTTTTTTTTAATTTTTTAATGTTTATTTTTGAGAGAGACAGAGACAGACAGAGACAGAGACAGAGAGACAGAGAGAGAGAGAGAGAGAGAGAGCACAAGCAGGGGAGAAGAGAGAGAGAGGGAGACACAGGATCTGAAACAGGCTCCAGGCTCTGAGCTTTCAGCACAGAGCCCGACGCGGGGCTCGGACTCACAAACCATGAGATCATGACCTGAGCTAAAGCAGGATGCTCAACTGACTGAGCCACCCAGGCGCCCCTTAGATCTACTTTATTTAAGACAGTGTAGAACACATTGTATGAGTTGAATTGTGTCCCCCAGAAAATATACGGTGAAGTCTTTACCCTCATTACCTCAGGATGTGACCTTGTTTGGAAACAGGGTAATGTAACTAGTTAAGACAGTCATTAGGGTGAGTCCTAACCCAAACTTGTGTCATTGTAAGAAGTGAGAAACTTGAGCATAGAGGCACAGGGAGAATGCCATGTAAAGATGGAGGCTGAGACTCTATAAGGCATACCAAGGATTGCCCTTCATCACCAGAAGCTAAGAATGAGCTTAGAAGAAACTTCCTCTGATCTCTCAGATGCAATCCTACTGACACCGTTAATCTGGGATTTTAAACCTTCAGAAGTGTGAGACAAGACATTTCTATTATTTTAAAACATCAGTTTGTGGTACTTTGTTACCATACCCCTAGGAAACTAAGAAGAATTTTGGTACCTAAAAGCAAGGTGCTGTTGTAACAAATAACTAAAAATACAGAAGTGGTTTTGGAATTGGGTATTAGGCAAAGGCTAGAAGAGTTTTGGAGTACATGATAGAAAATGTTTAGGTTGCTTTGAAGAGACGGTGGGTAAAGATATGAATGCTAATGCCAATTCTGCTGAGGGCTCTGGGACAAGTGATGAGATCTGGAGAGGACACTTATCATCTCTAATACATAAATCTATCTATCTATCTATCTATCTATCTATCTATCTATATGTCATTGTCTAGATGTATATATCACAATGAACGGAGTGTTGCTAGAATTGTGAACATTAGGATACCTCTGATAAAATCTCAGATAGAAATAAGGAAATGTTATTGGACATTGGAGGAAAGGTGATCTTTGTTATGAAGGGGCGGAGACTTGATTTAATTGTGTTCTGTTGTTCAGTAGTGGGAAATAGAACTTTTTTTTAAATTTTTTTTAACGTTTATTTATTTTTGAGACAGAGAGAGACAGAGCATGAACGGGGGAGGGGCAGAGAGAGAGGGAGGCACAGAATCGGAAGCAGGCTCCAGGCTCTGAGCCATCAGCCCAGAGCCCGACGCAGGGCTCGAACTCGAGGACCGCGAGATCGTGACCTGAGCTGAAGTCGGACACTTAACCGACTGAGCTACCCAGGCGCCCCGGGAAATAGAACTTTTAAGTGAAGAACTCAAGATACTTAGTTGAGATTTCCAAGCAAAGTCTGGAAGATGCAATTTGTTTTATTTTGTGCTGCTCACAGTAAAATGCAAGAGAAAAGAGATAAACTGAAGAAGGGATTGCTAGACTAAAGAACTATCACTTAATGATTTAGAAAAGTTTTAGCCTATTTAGATAGCTTGCTCTGGACACAGGGCCAAGGGTGCAGCTGAGCAATGATTTGCTAAAGAGATTAGGTGTGATTCATATATCCAATCAACCTTTTCAGCAAAAGCCAGGAATAGAGATGTGGTTATCCAGGAAGGATCTACAAGAGAACCCTTGTATCTAATAGCGTGAATTCCTTTGACATCCCACAGATGACCCACAAGGTTATTGAAAATTTTATACCAGCAGAAACACTACCATCTTGGACTGAAAAGCACAGAGACTTGGCAAAATAGAGGAAGAGTGACACCCCAGGCAGAGCCCTGGAGTAGAGGGCTAGGCTGACTGTATCTTCTGGCTTTCAGTTCCCAAGACTGAGGGGTTGAGGCCACTCTTGGCATCAAGCCATGGAATGTTATTCTCAGGCCTTGAAATCTAATGGAATTTGATCTGCTTGGTTTTGGACTTTTTGTGAAACTATGGCCCTTTTATCTTTTGTTCCTTTTAGAATTTCTTTCTTTTGGAATGAGAATGTTCATCCTTTGCTTTTTCCACTATTGCATTTAGAGAGTAGATATTTTGTCTGATTTCAAAGATTCACAGATGTAGAGGAATTTTCCTCAAAAATAAATCATATCCTGTATCTTCCATAACTGATTTAGGTGAATTAGATCATGAGATTTGAAACTTTGAGTTGATATTTAGATGAGATTTTGGATTTAGGGTTGTTAATGGAATGGGTTAACACTTCTGGAGATATTAGGATGGATAAATCTATTTTGCATGTAGGAAGGACATTAATTTTGAGAAACCAGAAGGAAGACTTTCATGGGTTGACTTGAGTTGCCTAAAACTATATGTGGAAGTCCTAACCCCAAGTACCTCAGAATGTGACCTTATTTGGCAGATGTAATTACTTACATGAAAATGGGTCTGTTAGGGTGGGTCCTAATCCAATATTACTGGTGTCCTTATAAGAAGTGAGAATTTAGATACAGACACAGGGAGACTGCCATGTGTAGATGGAGGCAGAAATTGGAGTGGTGCATTTACAAGCCAAACAACACCAAAGATTTGTGGCCATCACCAGGAGCTAGGAGAAGGGCATGGAAGAGATTCTTTCTCAAAAGACTCAGGAAAAACCAATCCTTGCAACATCTTGATTTCAAACTTCTGGCTTCTAGAACTATGAGACAATAAATTTCTGTTGTTTTAAGCCTCCAGTGTGTGGTACATTGTTACTATAGCTCTAGGAAACTAATAAAAGCACTGTGGAAGAACTGGCCTATGTAAAAGACACACTTAATAATCTGATTAATAATTTATAGTAGAATTTAACATGTATATGACTAACAGTAACAGAATTTAGAATTAACAGTTACAGCCCCCAAAGAAGAAATGAACACCTGTGCAGACATTGGATCACTCACATAAGACTAAAATAATCAAGGGAATTAATCTGGAAAAGGGCTATTTGAGATCTGCAGGATATTTTCTTCATTTCAATTTTAAAATATATTTAATTGTCAGTATGTACATACTACTACAAAGTACACTGATTTTAAATAGGGGCCTAATAAATTTTTGAATGAAATTTTTGAGATCATTATAGATTCACATGCCATTGCAAAATATAATACAAAGAGATATGTTACACTTTGTCGTATTTTGCCTGAATGTAACATTTTATAAAACTATAATATCAAAACTAAGTTATTGACACAAAGCAATGATCATATTTGGTTTTCATCAGTTTTAGTTAGGCTCATGTGTGTGTGTGTGTGTGTCTCTCTGTGTGTAGTAAGCTCTGTAGAATTTATCATTTGGGTAGTCATGATCCTGAACAGTTCCAAAACCACAAAAATCCCTCATGTTTCCCATTAATCATAAATGCTGCTTTCCCATCCACCCATCCCTAATCTTTCACTAATCTGTCATTCATATCTAAATTCTGTCTTTTGAGATACTACTTATTCAGTGTAACTTTTTGGGATTTTTTTTTCTTATTTTTTACTCAGAACAATTCTCTGAAGATTAAGATATTACCTTAATGTAGGTGTATCGACATAATTCCTTTTATTACTCAGCAGTATTCCATATTATCTACATCTACCTGTCTGCTATCTATCTATCTATCTATCTATCTATCTATCTATCTATCTATCTATCATTATCTTCTATCTATCTGTCTACCACAGTTTGCTTATTGATCTGTTTAAAGACATCTAGGATGTTTCCGATTTGGGCATACAACAAATGGAGCTACCATCAACATTAGTGTACAGGTATTTGTGTAAATGTAACTTTTCCTCTCACTCTGGGATAAATACCCAAGAATGCAATTGCTAGATCATGTGGCAGTTGGATCTCAAAGTCAGCTATTAGCGGGGCACCTAGGTGGCTCAGTTTGTTAAGCATACAACCGGCTCAGATGGTGATCTCCTGGTTCGTGAGTTTGAGCCCCACGTCGGGCTCTGTGCTGACAGCTCAGAGCCTGGAGCCTGCTTCAGATTCTGTGGCTCCCTCTCTCTCTGCCCCTCCCCTGCTTGCATTTTGTCTCTCTCTCTCTCTCTCAAAAATAAATAAACATTAAAGAAAGAAAAGTCAGCTGTTAGCAACCTTAATAACATCTAACTTTAATTCCTTGATGCCATGCAATCCTACACATTCACAGATTCTGGGGATTATGGTATAAACATCTTTGGGGGGCACTAACCTGCTTAATGTAATTGTTTTACTTCTTCTAGGGCTTGTGCCTTAACATAAATTTTATAAAAAGCTTGTCTGTTTCTACAAAACAAAACAAAAAACTTTGCTGCAATTTTAGTAGGGATACATTAATTTGGTAATAACTGACATATTTACTGTGTTGAGTCTTCCAATCCATGAACATGGTCATTCTATTTCCTTGAATATTTCTAAAGTTTCTTTCTTAAGCATGTTGTTAAAAAGGTACTGTACATATATTAAGTAATACCTAAATGTTTCATTTAATTTGGAGCAATTGCAGTGGTA